>NW_024499128.1:13384458-13987469 GCF_017590055.1 Onychostruthus taczanowskii | reverse complement strand
CTGCTGCAGCCCCACGGCTCCGCAGCGCGCGCAGGCACGGCGAGCGGCCGGGGCAGAGCCACGGCGGGGGACGGGGAGCCGAGCGGCCCCCGCCCGGTGCAGTGGCAGGCCCGTCCTCGCCCACTCCTCTGCCCCGAAGGGAACGCGGGCACGGCGGGCAGAAAACACCCCGAGGCCCGCGGCCACCCGCGGGGATGCGCTTACTTGATCGGGGCTGAGGGAAGAGCGGCAGCGCGGGGCGGAAGCGGACGCGGCGCATGGCGGGCGGCGCTCGCTGCCCGGCCGCCCTCACGGCTGGGCCGGGCGCGGGTCCGGCCGGCCCGGGGCGCGAGCGGCGGCGGCGGGGGGCGGATGCCCGGCGCGGCGGCTTCGCTGTCCGGGGAGGCGCCCGCCGGTCCGCAAGGCGCAGGTGTGGGGCGGCCAAAAAGCGTGACCGCTGGACATGGGCGCACAAAAGAGTGCTCGGCTGTCTGTTCCCGGGCTCCCTCACCGCTGCTCCCGATCCCCAGCTAGGAGGAATGGGTATTTCCTCAACACAACTATGCTTTTGTAACAATTCAGTGATTTCATTGCACTTTTCTGTCAGATTCTGACCAACTTCCATTTAACCTGACAGCCAAAGACGACATCGACCTTTGAACACGAGTCGATGGAGTGGTGTGGTCTGCATTGCTGTGGCAGAAAATGTTTCTTTTTCTGCTAAAGTGTGCCCAGAAAACGTTTTAGCATATAGATGAAATAGCATGTTGTTAACATTGTATTTAGTACCTTTCTTAAAACATCTTGCAGCACTGGTCTTGAGCTGGTTTGTATTCACTCCAACTTCTCCCACAGCAAAAGCTGGGACTAGGCGCAGAGACTCTTTTAAGTTTGTACCAAATACTAGTCTTACCAAAGAAGTGTTACAAATGTTGTCAGAAAGTAGCTAACTGTTCTCATAATGGTGTGCCCTCACTCTACTACACTGTTTGCTTTAGGGCACAAATTGAAACAAAGTCAAGAATACTCACAAGAAGGTAAATAATCTTTGTGGCATAATACACGTTCAGTTTAATTTGCATTCTGTATCACCCAAGTTTCTTCATAGAGTGTAATTCCAAATTCCTGTATCGCCATGCAGGTGCTCGTCGTTCTTTGACCCATTAAGAACTGATGCCACTGCAGTTGCCAGTTGGTGACTTACATGCTCAACACTGGTATTTCCAGCTGTAAAATTTAGTTTTTTAATATGACATCAGTTATTTTGGCTTTTAAACACCACAACATTTTTATCACAGAATTCACTAAATAATTTTGAAGTAAGTAATCTACAGTAAACTGAATTCTACTTCTGATTATAGAGTGCTAATCTGCAATAATTAAAAGAACTACTGCAATAATGAAAGAACTACCAAACAGGCAGAAATACTGTGCAAATAGTAGTTTAAATGTGTGCAGATAACATGTTCTACAAATTTTTTATATGAGTTTTTCCCTAGAAAAGTTTTTCAAAGCAAAAAGAAAAGAATAAGTGTGTCACTAATTTTAAGCTAAGTTAATTAGCTCAAAGGTTCTTTGTTTTGTTGAAGTGCCAATTCTGAGCATACAATCTGTAAAAGAAAAAAGATATATGTATTTATGTATATACATGTATTCCTGGACATTAAATTCTCCTTTGAGAAATAGTTCATGTAATAAAGGGCATGATGGTCTGGCAGGAATGAGGGAAAACAAACAAACAAACAGAAAACCAAATTACAAACCTCTCCAAAGAAAAAAAAATCAAAAAACAACTTGTCTGGAATTAATCCAGATTAGCTGTGCCCCTTCACAGCCAGCACCAGTCTTTCCTACTAAAAACTGCACGTGGTATGGTACTTACCTAACAGAAATCAAAGAGAGGGAAGAAAGAAACAGGCAACTTCAAAAAGGGAAAAAAAACAATCCAAAAAGATACAGAGAAAACTTCAAGTGTTATGAAAGGAATCAGGCCTTGGGGTTAAAATACAGAAGTGGAGTTACTTAACAGACACATTTGTTCTATTAATGAGGTAATATCGGTTTCCTTTTAAATTGGCACCTTAAGGACTGGAAACAAACTTCAGTTACAACAGCGGTCAAAATTTTTCTATAAAGCTAGAATTTCAAGTCATCAACAGATCTGAGAGCAAAGTAAGTCCTTGTGCACAGGAATCAAAACCTAAGTACTTATTAAAAACTTTGTCTACTGAATTTTACCACCATATATGCCAGATTTTTAAACTGTTCCTGTAAAACAGCATTGAAGAATGATACCAAAAAAACTCACCAGAATTTCCTTTGTAAGCAATACCATGTTGACCTAATAAAACTCTAAGTTTTTTCATTTCTTCAGAAAGTTGCTTGTATTCCTAAGAAAGAAAATATATTAAAAATTGCCCTCCCACTTTTCAAATACATACCTAGATTGGGAGCTTTTAAGAAAAAAATGTGTTTGTGCACAGCTGTTACACTTCTTGGCTTTGAAGAATTTAAAGTGCTTGTTCCAAGAACATAGAGCAAATTTTAGAAAAAGATACATGTCTGTGTTGCTAAAAGAGGAGCCAGCTTTTTTCAAGCCCAAGAGTAAAAATTAGAAATGCTTTCTGTAATTATTTCATATCTGTCCTGTAATTAGCATTTTATCATAGAAGAAATCCTAAGTTTGCTTCAGGACTGCCCTTATTTTATAATGATTGTAATTCTACGGTCTGGAAATTTGTCAACTCCTCAACTCTTGGCCTAGTAACTTCATGTTCTTGCTCTCAGCATTTTCTGTTCCTGACCTTACAGGAACAGAATTGCTTAATTCTTTTGAGACTCAAAGCACATACCTGAAATCTCAGAGAAGCCCCTATTTTTTGTTGTGTTTTGGTGTTTATATGAATAAAGATAAAGCAAAAGAATAAGTATTTAAGATTCTGTGTTTACCAAATTATGTCAATTAAGCTATGATGAAGCCAGAAAAAGAAATAGAAATTATTAAATACTGTATTGTTAATGAGTGAAAAAAATAATCATGTGACTGTACCAGCTCCTATGAGATCAAAATGGTGGTCTCTATATTAAAGTCTATTCAGCTTAACTGTGGTTTTATTTAGTTATATTAATGAATTACTACATGGTGTTTTGTCTTTGCTACACTTTTCAAATAAAAAGACAACACCAACTGCTTCTCTGCATTGCAATGAATGAATTCCCATCCGTGCTCTTTTTCTTGTGGTCAGGTTGCGCTCTTCTAGGCTGAGCACACCTTCTGCCTCTATTTTCCCCATTCCAACTCTGTTGCAGGAGAACTGTTCACATACACAAGAGTCATTCAGAAATAAATACAGCCCTTCTGCCTTTTGCTTGTGCAACAGCCAATGTATTCTTACACAAGTTTGGGTAATCATCCACAGAGATAATTAAAAGTGTCAACATTCTCGAGGTTGGTTACACATTTATCTTTGCAAGTAATTCCGTCCTGTCTCCAGACTGATATTCCCCAGAAAGAGTACCTACAAAGTGTTCATAACCCAAGCGACTACACCAATTCCTTCGCAACCCCTATCTTCTTACTGGGCATTCATTTTTGCTGGTTTGTTTTTGACTTAGGGGCTATAATAAAGATACTGAATCACACTACATGCAGGCTGTCACATATTGAAACCAGAAAGGATAACCCCATGAAGAGATTCAGCTGAACACCAAGGGAATTTACATAATGCTCTCCCACTAGATACTGTCATACAGTGAAAAGGTGGCAATTCCACATTGTAAATATTATGCTCTATACCTTACTGCACTTTTCCACTGTTTCAAATTCCGGAGTTATTTTCTTACTCTGTTTTTCAACTTCATTTTCTTCTGTTGCTTTTAGAAGTCCTGCTTCCTCAAAAATCTCTTTCAGAATTTTTTTGTAACCCTAGAAAAGAAAGTTTCCAAAAGGTGATAGATCAATCTGTTATACTCTCGTCTCTGCTTGTAATTTGCACTGGCCATTCCAAGTCCTCAAGCTTCATTACCAGTTCATACAGCAGTTACAGAACACAAAAATTACTATTTGCCAACTGCAGAATAAATGCATCTGCTCCGAAAGGAGAAACTACAGAAGCCAGGTTTGGCTATTTGACAGTAACTTTTTTTTTTTACCAAATAGAGTTGGAAGAATTAATAAACCTGGTCGGTTATTAGTTCGTCGTACAGAAGCTGCTCTGCTTCATCCCACTTCCTCTGTAGTGCTTCAGTCAGAGTTGGATAAACTGAAAAATGGAAGTCAAACCATGTAAAAACCAGGAGTGCTGTCTTGCATTAGTTAATTCATCCTCTAGTATCATGCAAGAATATTTGTTTTAAGAACTCACTGTTTCTTTACAGTACACAGCCTCCACTGCTTTCAAGAGCTGGGCTTAGGCTTAAATTGCACTTTGCACATTTAAAGTTTCTGGAGAATGACCAGAAATTTTTATTATTTCAAGATCCAAGGCCTCATATTCCTTTGCTCAATGTAATTCTAATGGAGCTTTTTTGCAATGTAAGTAAATGGGCAGATACTACAGGGCTTATTCCTACAGACCAAGAAAAGAAAAAAAAAATCATTCACTGGGTCTAAACTAGCAATGACAAAAAAAAAATTTACAAATTTATAATCTCAAATAAAAAAAAATATTTGAGAAATACCTGTGTTATAATGACTTCATATAATATGTTAACACTTGTTACTAATTCATATTAAGGTACTAACTCAACCTAAAACCAGACACTCTGAGGATAGTGTATATGCTAGCTGTTCCACAAAGTATTTTTTAAATCTTACCTAAAAGTGAGTGGGGATGGCACACGAGAGGAGTCTCAAATGTCAAAGAGTAAACACAAGTACTTGGCTCAGACACATAAGCCAATTTATTGCTCTTCCCACAAACAAGATGAACCTAAACATCAGTAAAAACAAAGATGCGCAAAAAATGTCTACATGAAATGATACCATCACTGATGATCTATCTGCTGTGTTCCAATGCCAGTAGATGCATTTCTGCACACACTGTCATGTCAAAGCTTCCAGCGCCTTTTTTTATTTCTTTCGGACAGAAAAAGCATCACAGCAGCACATCATCCATTTATTTTATCAAACGTGAAAATTGTTTTCTCTAATGGGAAATTATTCTCCCCACCAACCATTGTTTCTTGAACTACTAAGTACCATATTTCCAGCAAGAATGAGAGTAAAAAGGACAGCGAATAGGATGCCTTTAGAATCTCATCTAACATAAGCATAATCTTCTTAAATTTTATTTCTGACCAATGTGCTAATTTAAGAATACAAGACGCATCCAGACTGCAGAGAATTGTTTTCATCTTTAGATTTGCAGCACAAGTATTTTGTGTCTTCAAAATGAAATGCCAGTGAAAAATTCAATCACAATATCAAAGGTCATACAATATGAATTCTTTCTGCAGCTTCCATGAGAAATAAAGATGTTAAGCAGGCACCTCCATTAGAGTATAACATTTTCACCATGGCCAGGATATGGCAGCCAAGTTGGCAGCTAACTGCAAGAAATTCAATAAGGTGAAGTGCTGGGTAATGCACTTCGATCATAACAACCCCGTGCGCTTCTCCAGGCTCGGGCAAGAATAGCTGGAAAGCTGCCTGGTGGAAAAAGACCTGGGGATGCTGGCTGACAGGTGCTACTCATCAGACTTGCACTCTAGACCCTTGCACAGCTCCAGTGCCCTTCTCTAGACATGCTCCATCACCTCAAAGTCTTTTTTAAAATGTCCCAAGTGCTTGTTCTAACACCACGCTTAGCTCCTCAGCATGCTATTGTTAACTGCCAAATTCTTTTCCCTCCTTTTTCCTGGATGTTTTTAACAGGCTGGCATCTTGAATTCTGCAAAGAGCTCTTTTTCTTTATTTTGCCCGACACATATTACAAAGCACTGAACTGTATTTCTACAGTAATAATTATACCACTCTATCAAAGAAAAAAAGAGTTGTAACTAACCAATGAGAATCCATAAGTAAATGTCCTCAAAATTTTATCCTGATTCTAGCTTTCCTCCTCCAGTCATTCACATAGTCTCTGCAGGAATTCATCTTTATGTTTCCTATCACAGCTTAAATGATGACTTCTTCAGGGTAGGAATGTTTCAGTCTGTAGTCTCACAAGTGTTCGTAGAGTCATGCTGTCTGAATTAGCACAGTCTAAGTTATTATACCTTTGTCTGTCTGCTCTTAGTTTCACAGGAGTCTCCTTCCCTCATCCACATTCCAACAAATGTGTTGTTGTCAATTTCCCATTCATGCCAGATTCTGAAAAAAGAGGACACTATTTTGTTTTAAGTTACTGGACAGAAAAAGATGAACCCTCAGGAAGAAAACCAAGAATACCCTTATACCATGTTCAATTTAACTGTATATACTTCATTTCTGTTGTCACAGGATTTCCACTTCCTATAGCCAACACCTTGGAAGCAGTGTAGTTTGTTATCCAGGTTGCTATACAGGACACATCAACAGCACTTTTGAGAGCAGTTTGCAAACCATTTGCAGTTAGAAATCTGTGTTTAAGTCTAGTAAAATAAAGTTTAGAGATCAATCCTAGAACAAATTCCATGAGGCTAAGTACATCATGAAACTTAGTTTGATTGCAGGATTTTTAGTGCTGGTGAGAGCACCTACAAAAACTAGTTTACTTCTGCTAGTCCTAAAGCCTGATACCCTCAGCATGGTGATGTGCCAGTTTCCTCACATACTCACTTACTGTTTTGCACATAGGAAAAAAAGAGACATCTATACACAAAATATCTAGAAATGGTCTGGTTTATATTGTTTAACAACAATTAGGCATAAAGCACTCTTTTAATTTTGTAATATTTGTATTTAACCCAAACTGCAAATAGTTAATGGCCATGAAATCTCTGTT
Organism: Onychostruthus taczanowskii; assembly: GCF_017590055.1. NCBI lineage: Eukaryota > Metazoa > Chordata > Aves > Passeriformes > Passeridae > Onychostruthus > Onychostruthus taczanowskii. The sequence continues at coordinate 13,980,564 of NW_024499128.1, read as the reverse complement.
AATATAAGCTGTAGTTAGACATTATTGAATTTCTCACGTGAACATATCACACTTGCAGTGGGCAGGGGTTATCAATCAGTCTCCAGCTAAAAGAGGAGGTTAGTATTTATCAACAACAACAAAAAAAAATCGGAATTTTTCAAGACAGGGTATTTTTATGTATAATGCCTTGGGAACTACCATGACCTAAGCTGAGCAATGGAAGAATCTCAGTTTTAAAACGGCCTAATTTTTACAATCTAAGAAGTGGCCTGCTGACAACATAGCTAAAACGTAAAAGGTCTAAATGCCTCACCCTAAAATCCCACTATAGGCATTCCATCGAAAAGTCTGCTCATGCTGAGTGACATTATGGAATGGACAAAACTCATACTTGTACCTTAAAAGGAGAGAAAAGAAACAGAAAATAAGAAATGTTTCAGATTGGAATAAAAAACTAGTTTATTCCTAGTAAGTATATAAGCAAATATCCAAATCCGTTACTCACGTGGATTCCACAAAACTGAAACACTTGCCAGCAAGCCTAAAGAGATGTGCAGGGCCTAAAAACATCACAACATGACATAAAGGAAAAATAATGTTTTGGTTAAATTTAAGCAAGCTACTGTGGTGATAAAAGTGCGAGGAGTATGTGACAAATTTAATTCTCTGCTGTACACAAGGAAATTTTAATGTTCCACGTGAATTACCGTAAGTTCTTACTAGCACTATACAGGATTGCATCACGATCTTTGACGTTTATCATTCTCACTAGCCAGTGGAACAGATAAGCCTCATTTGACAACAAAAACAAGAAACCCGTGTAAAAATAAACATTTGGAGGCCAGGTCCATAAGAGGAATCATCAGTGCAGATCCTGCCAAAATCTAACATTGAAATAGTTGAAACTCTTGCCTGGCAGCTCCAAATTCATCCAAACTCTGCAAGTTTATACTAGTACAGCTCACTTGTTCAAAATGTTAACAGTGCTGCATATTTAAGTTTCACTGAGATTCTCAAACTGGATAATCTTTTTTGTCATTTGCCTTCATGTCTGATCCAGGTAGTATTTAACAAGATAAAACTTTTGCTGTCAGACAGATCAGCAATTGCAATTCTATTCTTTTAGTATTGACTACAAGGCTTGCTGCCAAAGAAATCCAAGACAAGTAACTTCTCCTTAAAAAGAGGGCAAAAAGTTCTGAACTACATGATAGAGGAGTATTTCAGTATCTCTCATATAAGGAAATTTACCTTGGAATCACTAAATGTTTATGAGGAAAGAAGAAAAGAGATTACAAAGCAAATAAAGTAAAACCCCATCCTGGATTCAAATTCCCCACTGTCAGGATTGTGTAGGCACTTTTTCCAAGTATCTAGACAAGCAATCCTACAAACAAAGGTCAGACTACCAGAATCACGCCCTCCAGAATGCTTTAACCACTGGGATACAGGGATACTGGGATACTGGGATACAGGCAGGTGCTCTTTCCCAGGTGTTCTTCTGACTGCACGATCTTGCATTTCATTCTACAGATGGGCTTGGCCAAAGGGTTTGCTCCTCTACTACATGAAATCTGTGCCTCAGTGATTAGGATGCTCTCCCCACAAATGAAAAACAGCAAATGTGAATGTGTCCATAAGGAATGCATTAAACTTATGTCCTCCCTTTCCAGGGCAGATGCTGTAGAAGAGAAACTACCAGAACTATTACCCCAACTGTTTTGTAGAAGAAAAGAACAAGTACGGTTTCCATGCTAAAGAAATTATTCGGCAAGGCAGGGTTCCATGCCCTTAGGTTCATATTCCATATACACTCCCAATTTTTGGCTACATGTAAGATCCCACAACAAAGAAATGCTGTGCTGTCCTTTTTTTCCTACTACTTTTGGCAACTTCTCATTCAGCATTCTATTACTAATCCCATTTCTAACTATTTCACATTTCACATGCAGTACATGCAGAATTATACACTTGAGTTTATAAAAAGTGACAGAAAACATTAAGCATAATTACATTCAATGTCGTCATACCAAAATGTCTTTCCTGAATCTGAACAAGGTTTAAGTTTCTGCCTAAGGTTAGCAGAGAGACAAGAGTTACTCCCTTTTGCTTAGTCTTTGCCTTCAGTGTTTATTTGCTCTCCTCCAGAGATGGCCTAGAACTTTCCTGTTCATTTTGCTTAAGGGATGCATTTATGTTGCAACACTGAGGCTGTGTGTGTGAAATTGAGCCCCTCTGACTGGTTCCAAACCTACTCTTAGGACTTCTTTTTTAAACTATTTTTGGGTACTAAGTACTACTGGATGATGGGATGACTTTTATATGATAATCTCAATGACATTGAGGATTGTGTCAAGAGAAAAGTGTTTACTGTGGGTCAAAAGGATCTTTTACAGGCTAGAAAAACACAGAATAAAACATATGCATAGTCCCATTACAAAAACTGTATTAATAGCACTGGCACCTGGAACCACCAGTGAAGGTAATATAGGTTTTAATCCTTCAGGAGCACAATAAAATATATTTGCCCGTGCTTACTTTACATGATGTTTATAAAACAACACATAAAATTCGGTTTTGTATGCATAAAGTCGAAATAGACTATTTGCACTGCAAACAACTGCTGCTACATGATGAAAACTGTACCAAAAATAAAATAAAGTAACGGTTGCATATACCTGATACTGCAGACGGGGACACCTTTGGCTGCAGTCTATTTGTTTGAGGCAAGAATGGGTTATTCAACCTTTCAAAAAAAGGAAAGTCAAACGTTTAAGGCTGAGTTATGCATCTGGGCGTGCATACATCCTCCCCTACCTGTGTGTCTCAATACCGACGGCCGCTGCCCGCGAGCCAACTGCGTTGGAAAAAACGGGCTGGAGCGGGCACGACGGCAAGCAGACCCGAACCCGTCGAGTGCAGGTGGATCGCGGGACGACAGGGCGAGCACGCGGCCACGTACCCGAACGTATTCGGCTCCTCCACGATCTTCATTTTCCCCGCCGAGGCGAAGGGACCTGCTAGGAGAGAGCAGTTGGGCGCGGCGGATGGACCAAGCGACCAGCGCGCCCGCCCGCGGCCCCGGCCCCGGCCCCGGCCCCGGCCCCGGCCCCGGCCCGCCATCGCCCGCTCCGCGGGAAGCGGAAGTGCGCGACCCCGCGGGGCGGCGTCTCCGCCGAGGGCGGCCATGGAGCGCGGCCGGCGCGGAGGCCGGCGCGGGGCTCTCAGCCTCGAGACTTTCGCGGCGGAAGCGGAGGCCGCGCTGGCAGGTGCGTGAGGCGACGCGGGCCGCGGGCAAGGGCAGGCGGGTCCTGCCGAGCTGTGCCGCGTCACCGCTGGGCATTGACGTACACCTGCCGTTTCCAGCTTGCCTGGACGGCGAGACGGCCGCGGATGGGGGCGCTCGGGAGGCCAAGTTCCCCTGCCCCCTTGCCATGTGGGAGCTCGGACACTGCGATCCCAAGAAATGCACCGGGAGAAAACTAGCTCGGAAGGGGTTGCTGCGAACCCTGCGCCTCCGCCAGAGATTCCCAGGCGTCGTCCTGAGTCCGCTGGCCACGGAGTACGTCTCTCCGGCTGACAGGTAGGGCCTCTGTGCCTGTTGGCAAAACCCGGCGGCGAGGGAAGTGGGGGAGGTGCAGGCTGTGAGGGTCAGCACTTGCTTCAAATCCCGTCCTGATGCTGTATTAAAGAACCACTGATACATGGCTGAAACTCATATGGAATAAAACTGACCTTCTTATGACGTTACACTGATGCATGAACATGAGAAATAGTCCTTTTATCAAATCAGCTTAACATTTTTACACAGCTATGATGAGAAAAGCATCTGTAGCTCCCAATGAAAAATCAAAGTGCACATCCTGTAGGTTAATTTCTTCAGAGCATGGCCCTGTAGCTGCTGTGTCTTTTATCATGCTATAGGTAAGTTCTTTAGTTAGACAACACAATGTGTTAACCCGAAAACTTTTTGCAGAAAATGAGACTTTTCTTCAAATGTGCCTGCAGAATTTTTATAAAGATACACTTACTCAGAGAAAAGATTTGTCTCTAGAAGCAGAGAGAACTTAGCAGAGAACCTACTAGGAACTTCGGTGTAGTTGAAGGTGTGAACATTACTATTAACCACACTTCTGTCACATTTTTAAACCTAGAATTATTCACATTTCATTTTGAATCACACGGGTAAACTTTTTTTGCCATTTGCATGTTTGGAGGAAAACAGTGCTACTGTTCTTTCTCATTGCATCTCTGTTAGAGGTTATTGTAAAGCATATGGGTTTTGATTAACAAAAGCAGGGGATGTATGCAAGTTTGTTGCCAGTATAAAGCATCAATTGGAATTCTCACTTCATCAGTACAATGGTAACAATTTTTCAAATACAGTTGTGAAATACAAAGCTGTGTTTTGTGTCAGGTACATACAGGCAACGTGTGTATCTGTGATTGTGATATGCGTGGAAACTGACCATGGGACAGTTATAAAGACAATTCTAATAAATAACTGAGGAAGTAAAGCATGGAAGAAGGCCTTTGAACCTATCCTTTGTTTGCAATTAAACTTTATAAGTCTTAAGTTGATTTAGGAGCATTCGAATTAAAGCTCTAAGGATGTTGCTGTTTGACAGGAACTTTCTGCTTCTACCTAAAAAGAGTTTTGCAGTAATGACCTTTTGAAGTATAATTTTAGAATATTGCCTGTAGTAAGGATCTTTGAAACTATAGCTTTAGAATATATCAGAAGGAAACATGCTTATCTCAACACCTTAACAAAATATTGAAAAGCAGCTTGAGAAAGGAAGATGAACCTCAACTCAAGCACTAATAGTTTCGACCAAGGGAAGCTGGACATCACTGCTATGAGATTTATAGTCCTTGCAATTAGAAGGTGAACCCGCATCTGGAATCTGGACCTCACCAGCTGGGAGACTTCTTTCTTCTTTCGGAAGCTGGACCCCACCATCTGGGGATACTCCTTTCTGGGAGTCATCCTGAGAAAAACTAAATCACAATAGTGTATAGAATGGTGACATAAAAATTGGGAATAGAAACTGCTGAGAAAGCTTATGAGTACCCCTATAAATATCTGTAAGCCCCAACTATTGGTGTGCAGTTGGAGGGAAAACTTCCCCCGCTGTACCCAGGGCTGTATTACTCATACTTTACCATATTAGTTAATAAATTGATTGCTGCTTGAATATTGGCCTAGTCAAACTTCTAATTTATAACACAGTGACGTTTCTTTTTTTTCAGACGCGTCATTGCTCAGAATGGAATTGCAGTCATAGATTGCTCATGGGCCAAATTAGAAGAAACTCCCTTTCAGAGAATGAGGGGAAGTCATCTGCGGTTGCTGCCTTACTTGGTGGCTGCAAATCCTGTTAACTACGGTCGGCCGTGCAAGCTGTCCTGTGTGGAAGCTTTTGCTGCAGCGTTTTGCATTGTTGGTAGGCTCCATTTGCCTGATGTGAAGTATGGTGCTAGCAATTGCTACATCTTTAATATATCAGAAGAGATGGTCTGCGGCAAAATAAACTGTAATGCTGTCGTATGGGTCGTCACTTTCTTGACTTTGGGATCAGATTGTCTAGCTTTCTTCCAAGGGTGTGTTATCAGTTACACTGAGGTATCCATGGAGTATTCATGTCAGCTACTAAACAGGACACAAAGTGATAATCCTCATTTTCTCTGGATGGTGCATAACCTTAGAAAAACTAGAGTTTTTCTAAGAAAACTCTTCTCACTCTTCTAAAGAAGAGTGAGCACAAATGCTTAGGCAAGACTGCCTTAATGAGAGGTAGCAGCTGGCTGTTACTAGGGCGAGGTCTGGGTAAGAACTAAGAAATTGCCCCCTCTTGTGATGTTTTGCAGACTCATCACAGAACTTTGATAAGAAATGCTCTACCATACTGCAGACAAATCTTATCTTCTGAAAATACTGTACAATTTGTCTTGTACTGAAGGGCTGTGGGACCTAGAATCATTCATTACCTGTATAAAATATTTTATGTAGCACTTGTTACAAGGCTATGAACTAACTACTCTTGGATTCAGTTCCATGTTTCAGGTTAAACTGAAATTTGAAAATGGTTGTAGTCTTTCCAAAAGATTTAATCCCCGAACACTGGAAGAAACACTGGTAAACATCTCTCTACTGTATTGACATGAATGCACATACTGAACTAGAAGCCAAGTGAAATCTCACAGTAAAGAAGAAAACTGATAAATTATTTTCTGTTTTAGGATTCCCAGATCTAGCCACCATTCTTCTAAGGAAATTTAAATGGGGTAAGGCATTTCTTGACCTGAACAAAAATCTCTTGGAAAAATATGCAGCCTGTCATTGCCATGACGACATGCTAATCATTGAGAAGGAGTTCTTAGCCTGTGCCCAAGAAAAAAAAGATGAAGAAGTAGGTAAGAGAAAAACAGAAACACTACACATGCCCTTTTTCTAATTAGTTTATTCAGAGTCTTTTTCTTAAATCTCATAAAAATATTAGCAAGGTGGAAGATAAGTGCTTTGCTTTGCTTTGCTGATATGTGTAGTTCTGTCTTTATACTGTGCTAAGTGTACCTGTTAGCCCAATTTTTTTCAACTCAAACAGGGTGAAAATGACTGAAGCAATTTAATGCATAGAGTATTCACAGCTGAACTGTAAAGCAGTTACCCTTATTCAGCTAACCAAACTGTAAAACTTAGGAGCAAAAAGAAAATACAATGCTTCCTTGTTTTCTATACAGATGTTAAAAGCAGAGTATGAGTAAAAAGACTAGTAATTGAGAAGGCACTATAAGACAAATATAGGCATATACAGTCAGATACCAAGTTAGTTACACATAAATCTAAGGACTTTTAATAGACATATTTATATAGTCCTTAATAAAGATGTTTAAAATCAGATCTTTATTTAATTATCTATAAATATAATGAGAATAATTTATAATAAGTACAAGTAGTTTATTCCCAAAGTCTTCCAGTAAATTATTCCAGTCCCAGTATTTCAGGCTGTATTCACCAGTGAGTGCTTGGTCTCATTCAAGACAGCACAAAGAAAGGCAAATAATCAAGAACATATGAAAAGGGGTTATCCTAATTAACATTTTCCTTTCATGGTGATTAAGCCCTTAAAATAGGCCAGGGGCTCATACTGCAACAAGGTGGTCAATAGCCTTCACTTGCTCTAATCTCTTTGCCATGGTACTGAATTAAACCATCCTCTTGTTGGAGGCCTAACTAGTTAGGTTAAACTGAAGACAGCTCTTAAGGGGCAACATGGCTATGCCACTTAAAGCACACTTCCACCTACAATCCTATGTATTTTCTGGTTGAACTGCAGAACCAAGACTTGTTTGACTTTTCTGACAGTTCTTCCCAGCTGCTTCAGTCGAAGTAAGCCCAGCCTTACCCTTACTCAGCAAGAGCTAAACCTGGACAGCTGTAACTCACATCTTAGTGGATATCAGCTAACTAGATAGCCATTTTAGAACTTAAACCGTGTTTTCTTACCCAAAGCCTTAGAAACCTACTTATTCAATGTGACCACCTCTAAAGAGCAACAGAATCGCTTGCAGGGGGGTGAGGGAAAGAGTGAAAAGCCTAGACTGGGCAGGCAGGACTTCAGTTATTTTCTCATCTCCCCCAGTTTCTCCTCAAACAACAATGGTAAACTTATGAGAGATGTGAACTAACCTTTCTGTGCCTTCCCCTCCCTGCCATTAATCTGTGAAAATGAAGGAAGACCATTAAGAAAATGTGTTTTTCATTTTATTTTTCCAGATCCATTTGATGTTGACTTAGAAAAAGAATTTTCTAATCCCAACAGGCCAGTCAATTACTCAGGGTAATGACATTTAATTTAAATAACAGTTTTATTTAGTGTAAGTTATTTTGCTTTTATAATCTTGAAAAATGTTTCCAGTCTAGCACCAAGGAAGGAAGACTCTGAGGAGGACAGCATGAGCAATCCAGATGATGCCACTGAAAGTAGTGAAAGCATTGACGAGAGCAATCCAGAAGAAATAAAAATCCCCAACAATCCCAAAGAGTTGTAACATCTTGTATAAAGAAATTTTCTTGTGTATACTTGAGTGTGTCTTGTTCATCTGTAACTTGGTGCTTAGCAAACCTCAGTCACTGTGCAGGTTTGTAGGTATTTTTATACACAAGAGCTCTAGGTTATTTAATTTTTAGGTAAGTATGGAACATTATTTTGTGAGGAGTTTGAAGTTTAGTTACAAGTTAAAAAATGACCCAGTATTCTAATCAATGTGTCTGGAAAGTGGATTATAGGGGATTATTTTTAACAAATAGTATATTAGGTAAACTTTCTTAACTTCTGATCTATATTTCAACAGTAGAACTCGACTAAGCTATTGCCCTGTTCATGGTTACCTACCACATAAGGAGTCTCTTGACTTTTTGCAGGCTTGAATCTGCCATGTGTATTTCAACTACTTCATCCATTTAGAATAAACTGAGCTAAGCCTGAAAGGAAAAAAAATGCTTATTGGAATTGCTTTAACATTTGTCTCTTCAGGAACTTTAATTGTTCATTTTATTTACTCTGATACAGTCCTAAGCAACAACAATGTTTTGGGCACTTCAGAATTTTACTGTGAAATTTCACATCACAGGTTCATGAGTGCTATCTCTGTATTTTCATCACTCAAAGTGGCTCTGTACAAAGTCAGAAATACACATTGTCTGGCCCTTAAAGCTTTGTGACAGATTCATACCAGCACTAGTATCTTAGGTCACTTTTCCTGACGCCTGCCTGTTTGTACAGTGAAAATGACCTGTTAGCAGTTATTTTCTATGTATTTAAATAGAAAACTCTTTGGAAATTCAAGCACCCAACTGAAACATAAACTTCAGCGATCCTTCAGTGGAATTGGACATACTAAGGACAATTCCAAGTTCTTCACATCACAGGACTTTCTCCTCCCTCTACTACTAGAGGGATTAAATACTAGTGCTACTAAAGCTAAAGCTGGGAGTAACAGCAGCAGTTTGGATAGTACATATACCGAATTTCCCTTTTAAAAACAAGAAGCACAAGTAAATTAATTCTACATGAAGACATTTCCTTTGATTTGGTTTTTTCAATAACTTCCCCACCCATATGAAATCTGTTCCAAATGTGCTGCTTTAGCAAGGATTTCTTAGACAGTAACAAGAAAGCAATTCAACATAACTTTTAAAAGACTGAGAACCCTGTGAGCATGTCAGCTGTTCTAATTTGGGGGTATGCTTTTATATTATTAGGCTGTAGTAATCAAATGCAGACAAACAAAACAGATCTGGGAACAGAGCTGTATAACTTAGATTAACTTAAGTGCTAAGCTGTAGCCTTTTTTTAATAAAACCACTGAAGAAGATAAGCTCAGATGGAACAAGGCTTATTTTTTGTTTTGCAGAATGATTTTGACTTAAAAATATAATTAAAAAAGCAGTGAAAGTTTAATATAGAGCATATCAGCTTGACATACATGAAAATAACTTACATAATTTAACAGATTTCATTTACAGAGGGAAACTGATTGCATAGAGCACATTCTTTCCCTAGAAGCTATATGCATTAATATATGGAAAGAGGCACAAAATTATTTCCAATAAACGAGCGCCAGTAAAAATCCTCAGCATTCCTTGGACAACTATTATTGTTCATATCAGTCTAAAGCTCACGTTTTTATATTGACGTGGTCACACCAGTATGCTGATCCCATTATGCACAGTAAGCAATTGATCTCTGCTTGAGGAACTGATGAGAATTGCTGCAGTTACCACACATGGCCCAAGGATGGGCCACGTATATGCTTCAGGTCAGAGACAGGCAAAACAAATGAAGGCAACGTCTAAATCAAAGGCAAACGCAGCATCACAGGCCTTAAAAACAGAACTTGCACTGAATTGTGTTTAGAGCCGTTTAAATGGCAGTTTTTAAATAATCTTAATGAAGATAAATGAAACAAAGCCCTTTATATAAACAGTTTATTTACTCTAAACAGCAACACAGACAGAATGCCATATAAACACAAAGAAAGTGATGCAGAATAAGGATGCTGGCTAACTTTGGATCTCAGAGGCTTTCTTAAGCAATAACAACCTAGTTTCTGAAAGATAGAAAAAAACAAATTCAGGAAGGGAAGGGGGTGGAGGGCATGATTTTTTTTCATACAGCCAGCTAGAGGCTAAATATAGTTCTAACATTTTAAAGCATGCCTGCATCAGATAGCAAAGTAACTAGAGATACTAGTGAATTTATAGAAGTATAAAAGTTTATAATTTTACAGCAGTTGAAATACTGACATCAATATTAAAATAAAAGCAAGTTTTACATAACAATCAAAAATACAAAAGACTGAAGGAAGAGACCCTGTATGAAAAAACTGGGGGCAATTCAGCAAATTTAGAACTGTATACAACTGGCGAATATGGAAAATGGCACACATACAACCCCCTCCCCTTATGTGGATATTAATTGAACATAGCAACATTACATTTTGCAAAAGTTTTGTAAACAAGTTCTTGCCAAACCAATCCCTTCCTTTTTAAGATGCTGCGTGACAAATGCTTATGATGGTGCAAACTTCTTGGCTTGTGCTCGAACCCTCTTTTCATATTCCACTCTGTTTTGGCTGAAAAGAGAAAGGGTAATTATAGCTGGAGAAATCAGAGGCTGTATAACAGTTAGTTTCATAATGAAGAGAAACAGAAGTCATTGCTGAAGGCAAACCCTTTTGATAGCAATTCACAGAACACTACGATAAATTAAAGACTTTTCTGAATGAGTATGGTACTGTTCAACTAGTTACTTCCATCACTGGTTGTCAAATGATTGCACTGACTTTGTACTGTACCAGTCTCTTCGAACAGGTTTGCACCTGCTCTTCTCGAGACCAACTGTACCTCATGTGCAAACATTCCCTCTGAATGTTTGTTCATCTGAAGTTCTGTACTCCCCACTCACATTAAGACCTGAGGTCATTAATAACAAATTCCAGTACCCTAAAAGCACAAAGTGAGGAGAGCAGTTCACTAACGGTGGACTTCATATGGTTTGAAATTATCATCTTTACTGCTTTGGAGAGAGAATGGAAACACTCCTAAGAAACAGGAGAATGATAATGGTGTGGTCATTTCAGCCTTTATCTCTACAGACCCTGACTCACAGATTTAGGTTTATCCTAATCTTCAGGGGGAAAAAAAGCTAGCTCAACACAGCTAAGTGTAGCATAATTGCTATCGATCAGGCAACTATGTCCAGTCACTAAGCCTCAGACTTAAGATGTAAAAGAGCAAGTCCTTTGTTTTCTGTTCTTGTGCCAACAACGGATAGTAGTAGCATAGTAAAGCATTCGTTTACATTCAGTCGTCCATTCTGTATTAGCTGTCAGAAGTGTGAGCTGAGCTAAATAAAATTTTGTAACCATTACTCTTCTGCCAGAGATAGAGTGACTAGATTTTGCAGACAGCTTTGCAGTAAATTTAACTTACTTCACACTATGAAGGCTTGCTGCAGTGAAAGAAAAAGAAAAGGCAGCAAATTATATCCTCAGAACTTGACAGACTGGGGGGAAGAAATGAAACCAATTGTGGTCACATGCAATGAACAATTACTAGCAAAGAGACTGAAGATACTCTTCTCATGAGGAGATTTACCAGCTTTATTCTGCATTTTTTCCTCTAAGTTATATTGCATTGCCACATGAGAACATAGCCTAGCTGTTAAGTCTGGCACCCATAGAATCCACACAGAAGAATGCCTTCCATAGTAAACCCTGAATGCCTACAGCAAAGAGGAGGAAGTAGGCTAGCACCTTAGGAGTGCTGAAGTTACTGAACGACAGTACCAAAGGAATCCTGAGAATATGTATTCCTATTCTGAATGTTTATTCTTGAAAATTTAACAACTCGTTTAAAGTTTAACAACTCAAAGACCTCTATGTAAACAATGGTGCATCTTCTGCAGTATTTATCAACTATGCCAATATTACAGATGCATGCACAATCCTGCTCTGTTTAACTTCTACCAGATATTCACTAAGTGGCAAGAGACACACTCTTAGACTGCAGAATTAACAGTAACCCATCTGAAATACTCTGCATGTCCAAGAGACATGAAAAGCATAAATGGGAGACTATACATACTTGAAGTAACAAAAATCCTGTAGTATTTTATACTAAAAAGGTATTTTTCGCCCCTGGAAGCACTTTAAACAGAAAGAAGACTAGCCAAGACTGGTTTTGTACATACATGCATGTGGAAGGTGATTAAAAAGAATAAAACACAGACTATCTATTCATGTACAGCAGTATACTACTGAAGCCTTCTTCATCATTCCTGGCTCCTACAACTGTGCCCACTTAACTGTCTTCTGTATGCACACAACTCCACCAAGCCTTCGGTAAGTACTTTAAAAAAATAACACTGAGTGAAGCCATTAATTAAATGCAAAAACCACTATCCATCCCCTATGTTTCCTCTTCACTAGGACCCTAATAAAAAAACGTATTTAACATAGCTTGCAAGTATGGTCACATAAAATGTTATTTTTCAAACTTGGCACTCCCCTGGAGGCCTCTTCTGTCCAGAATTGTAATTCCACAATTCCACCTTGGTTGTTATTTCTAATACTACTACCAGTAGCTACCAGTGCCAAAAGCATTTGTTTAAAATGTTTTACTTCCTTAAAGATTATAGAACAGATATCCATTTTTAATGGTGGGAAAAATTTTAAGACTAAGATGAAAAAAACCCCCAAAACCACAGAAACCCAAAAAGTCTCTAGCTTACAAATTATCCCCTTTCCTGATCAATGCAAACTTCATTCTACTAAAGCTACACGCTTTTTGTACTTTTCAACCTACTCTTTTGGAAGATGTAGTTTTCCCAAGATGCCATGTTTCCTACAGTGACCACAGCTCTCCTTTGTCCTTCAGGCACAAGTTCTTACAGGTATGCACTACTGGGCAGAAGTAAGTTACTCCTGTACTGATAAATGTGACTTGTCACCTAATTCAGTCTCCTCCTGGTGTCACGACACCATTACACCATATTGTTACTATCTGGCCTTTAAGGGAAAGGACTCTGTGTTCGGCTAGAACCAGGATGAAAATAATGATATAAGGAGTCTTCACATCTTATTGCTGTTGCTTTGCTATTAAAAGCTCCACTAGCCTAAGAGCCACGCAGTTACCATTTTGTTCAAGTTTGGCACAATCTAGGCAAATTCAGAGAATACAGTAATGAAGGTAAGAAAATTCCCCATGTCATTTGTAAAAACATTTGCATGTTATACTACAAGTAACAGATATCTGTAAGCAATATGACAGCTTTCAGACTCATATGCAAAGACACTTACCAGTAAATTGTGTAAGCCTCTGCTTGAGCTGGGTCTTGAATATTTGGTTCATTTAGAAGTTCTTGTATGCCTAACAAGATCTATGGAAAAAGGAATAGAAGTAACAGCCATATATTATGGGTATTACTAATAGAGATTCAGTGAAAAACCCTTAGAAACCAATTTAGGTACACAGAGTGAACATTTTATATTTGTATCAGATAAGCAAGCAAAGCAAAAGTATTAAGAATATGTCTAAGTATCACTAATGACCTGTTTAATTGTGATTGCTGGCCGCCAGTCCTTATCCTCCTCTAAGATGGAGAGACACACAGTGCCTGAAGGATACACGTTTGGGTGGAATAACGGTGGTTCAAATTTACCTGATAAAGAAGAAGAAATTAATTGCATACAGTGCTAAGAGGAAGAGGAGAGAGTTGGGTTAGATCAATCAGGGGAAACAAAACCCAAAAATCCCCAAACCAACACTGGCAAAAGACCCTCAAATAAAACCCCACCAATTTCTGGAGCTATTATTACCAGTTTTCTTCTTGGCTCAGCCCACACCTAAAATAGAAACTCCATCACATCTGTGATATCAATCCAGGCAATCCAACATTGTCTTTTTGACTGGCAATCTTTTGGTTTAGGAATGGAAACGGACAAAGGAATTCGTAGTAGCTTTGTGATAAAGACCTTTTAAAAACAATTCTGTCTTTTCAGTTTTACATACTACTACATAAAGGAAAGATACTACCCTTCACTCATCTTTTCTCTCCTCACTTTAAAATAATGAAAGTTTCATACAAGGAAGACTTAGGTTCATAGCATTTTTTTCAGTTTCATATTTTCCTACGTGTAATCGAGATGCACTGAACGAAAGGAACCAAGTTTAAATTACAAGACTAACTGAAGGCTTGTGCAGCTTTCCTTCTGCCATTCCATCTATATTCTGGCATTGCTTTTAATCTTTACAGGACTTAAATGCAACAGCTAGCATCTTCAGTAAAGTAATGAACACTCCTTTTGCAGTACATGAAATATCTACAGATTAGTGCAGTTTTCTCATCCATCTGACATCGCAAATATTCACAAGACATAAGTCTTGCTGCCCTATGAAGTTCAGTGGTACTTCACAAGCTGCGCTGGTAGGGAGTTTTATCAGTCACATGTACATCTTACTTTAAGGCATGACAATGCCTTTTAGCACTGTCAGGATGTGAAAACTGGTATTTTTCAAGAAGGTAATGTGAAATGTTGTCAGTTACAAGAAGTGTTTGCCCCTGTGTTACATGTATTTAGGTGGTATCAAACAAAAGGAGTAGCCAGGAGCTGATAGACCTGAAATATGCTTACGTGATGGGAGATGAATTACTGCCAAAAGAGCAATTTGTAATTGCTGTCATTGATTTGAGAAGGTAGCCAATTCAAGAACCAAGAAACCATGCAATGCAATAGATGTTTTCAAGTTCCTATAATAGGTGAAGTTTCAGATAATATAAAGAAAATTCAGTTCAAAAACTTAATGAGACTAGGTATCTGAACATCTATTAAGTTATACACAGGAGCAGATAAAGAACAGATTCGTATTTTAGAGCAAGTTGATTAAACGGTTCAAGTTATAGAGCCCTTTTTTCCAAGTTCCTGTCTTCTGAGTTCTCAGCTTAGAAGACCAACAGTAAGAATATAGGGATTTAGTCTAAGCGTGCCTACATATTAGTTTCCAAGGACAGCTGATAAAGTAGTGAGCATTTCAAGCGATGGTGTGTCGCTTCCCTCAAAGTTTGCCGAAAGCAATCTCCCTCCCCTCCCAATTCTGATATATTGAGCACTTAGCTGATTTCATCACAACTTTGTGATGAAATGCAAGAGGGTGGGGAAAAAAGAAAAAAAGCAATGTGTCTTTAAAAAACAACAAAACAAAATCGAACAAAACTGTAAGAAAGTAACAACCATTTGTAAGAACCTCATTGATTAATTCAACACCGTTCTAACAAACCAGTGATTTTTAATTACCTGTGGTAATTTTACTTACATTTTGGGGGTGAAGAAGGGTAGTCATCCTTGAAAAGCATCCGTAGTTTAAATAAGCCTCCTTCCCATGGTGTCTATCAAGAGTTAATGTAGAAAAAGTCAAAATTGTGGAAAAAAGCTTACCAAGAATACAATTTCTCAGGCAAATCACAAGACATTCTTCTGCTACACAGCAGAAAATAGCTGTCCTGCACTGTAGCACACTGTCTAGACTATGGTAAGCTATTCTACCTATAGAAGAAGCTGAAGTGGAAAGGAAAGGGTTTCTTTCTTCAGCTAGTAAGTGATGCCAACTCATCAACACAGTCAGGGTCATCACCAGTAATTCCATATAAAAGTAAAATTTTCACCCTACGCAAGAACAGAATACTTCTGAAATTTTACACTATACATGTACAATGAGGAAGGGGCTGTTGTACCCCCACTAAAGTTTGAGAAGATAGGAGATGGATACACCCATTAAGCATTACATAAGAATGTAAATGCTTCTCTTGTGCCTTATGAGAATTTGGCTAATAAATCCACAAATGAACTAAAAATGTGGACAGAACTGTACTACCACCACAGTTAATGAGATTCACTAGTCTAAACTAACCCTGTGTTTGGTAGAATGTAGTCTCACAGATTCCATTTTTCTGTACAACAAGAAATTTTAAGAGGCTCTTTATCCCTATCCAACACTGGGAAGGGCACTCATAGGAGCAGTTTCCATGACACAGAGCAAACCAAATAAGACAGTACTTCTCAAAAGGGTCATATAAACAAGAAAATGAACCATCTAGCAATAGAGAAAAAGACTGTCTCAAATACACAAAACACAAAGAAAAAGCCCATCTTCTGACAAACTGAGTTCTGCTAAGAAGTGTAGAAATACAGAAAAGATTCTTATAGCTGTAAAATTTATTTCTCTGCTACTTCTCTGTAACTTGCCCTTGCTATGGAAACACGGCAATGAAAGTAAATGTTGGGTTGATTTTTTTAAAACAACTGGAGTAAAGATGGTCTCACATCTTAAGAGCAAAACTGATCAAATCTTATCCTCATAGACAGACAGATATATTTGAAGACCACCTTAGAAGGAAATTCTTTATTATTTCTTATCTGAACTATGTGATTTTTAGCTGAACGAAAACCAAAACAAAACACCCAAAAAACCCACATGAAAAGAAAAAAAATCACTCCATTGTCATTGGTATTCATTATGCAAAGTCTCAAGCTAGAAATGGAAGAAAAACATGCTAGGAATTAATAAGATAACACATTTCCAGAAGTGAATGAGTTTTATTATATTTGCTATAGCGTATTTAAAGAACTCATTCTAAATTGCTGTAGTCAGTTGTCAACAACTAGAAAAATCCATCCTCCATACCTTCTCAGAGGATCCTTTTTAGAAAGTACAAGCCTTTTAATAGAATAAACTACCTATTACATAGAAGAATAGAACAGTTGGCGAATTTTTTATCATTTTTCTGATAGAGCAACATACCTTATGGGTGAAAGATAGCACCCAAGCCCTACTAAGGCTAACAGTATGACCGCAGTATCTTCGAGATCATATGGGATTATGGGACTAATTGCAGATGTTTTTTGAGTCAAATTTCAGGTAGTTAACAAGTGATTTGCTGTCAAATAAGTGAACAGAGTATCCCACCCAGGACCAACACCACTTCAATATTTAATCTGGCTGACAAGAAAGCATTTTGGTGGTTTCAGGAGCAGTATAGGATGTCTCCAAATACAAAGGGAATAGAGAGCAACTGCTTGGTCTGACAGAGATGAGTAAGTCATGCTGCTTCTTGTTAAATGTAATTTTTTTAATTAGCAGGAATCACATCAGCCTAACTGATCTTTTCCGGATGTGACACATCTTCTACTACACATGAAGCTGGCTTTAAGGCCTTGTTCGCTCCATTCTGTGGTTTACAAAACTTCAAAGCAACACAATGAAGATTTTGTATGGCATATAAATTTTACCTAAGTACTTAAAAGTGCCACCTCCGTAAGGTTCATAAACTGTTATGGGGAATAATTTTGTTCAGGCAGAACACAAGGGGATGAGTTTTTCCTTACACTGTGTTAGAATATTTGTTGGTCCTTCTTTAAGAACTAACTAATGCTGTGCCCAGACAACTACCAAAAACTAAGCTGCAACTGTAACAGCAGTGTTATGTTCAGCATTCATCTAAGACAGCATCACACAGCCTGCAGGTTTTGCCTACACACAGATTCTTCTGAGAATCTAAGAAACAAGATCATAAGGGTATTTAGGCAAATTGGCAAAAGAAAGTAGAAAAGGCAAGGAAAAAAAGTCCCACACTGAAGACCCGAAAGAAAGAATTAAAACCCCCAAATAATTAATAGTAGTATTTCAGAAGAAGCAGAAGACAACCTGCAGTTTCAGTACAAGACTCTTAAACACTCCTCTGAAAACTTGTATTCTTCAGGTGCCACGTGCCAAGAGTTGAACAGGTTTACGGTATACTTTGTTCAATATTCCTAGTCCATAGCACTTTTGATTTTAAAGTAGCAGCAGGACACAAACTTCTTTATCAAACTATACGTAAGGTAAAACTCATTTGTCAGTGCAATGCATAAGCAACTTCAGTTAATTTTCACCATAAATGAGAAATCAGGAGAACACTAAGTCTTACCCCTTTCTTTCCTGGAATAGCACACTCCCAGTTCATTAGATTCATTGTGCCATCTGGATTTTTTGTAGGTACTGCTACAAATCCCTGAATCAAGGCAAAAAGACATATGGTGAGGATTTTAAAAGATGTACTTAAAATACTTTGTGACATATTTTATCTTTACACAAAGTTACTTCTTTCTGCACTACTTTTTTTTTTCTTTTCAATTTAAAAATATTATTTTTAGGGTTTTTTAAAAAATCCTATCAGGGTAATGAAAAAATCACCACCAGAACACTGAAACAATTGCAGAGTCAGATATTTGGTAGCTTTCATACTTACAAAAGGATGATCTTTTCTCCAGGCTTTTCTCTCCTGTGCAAGTCTGCTAAGAGCTATGCCAGACATATTCAGAGTCGCTCTAAAACAAAAGCAATTGCTGTTAGCATATATTTTACTTATGGCAGAAACAATCACTATGCGTTTATAAACCCTGCTCACACAGAGTAATTCTGAGCTCTCATTTTCACTTCAATAACCTAGGCACGTGTTTCTGCACAGCCAGCAGAATTTATCATCAGGAATAACATCAAGTTTCCCCATGCCATCAAGTTCTTAGTTACTGGACTTGACCTACAAAATTCCATCCTTACCTTATTGCTCTATATTTGAACTCCATCTTAGAAGAAACTTTGACAGTAGCTTAACAACAGAAGCACTGTTAGTAATGGCAAAAGTGCTCAGACTTCCTACTTGTGCAACTGACACACACTCTGTTTATCTTCTTCCTACAACACGTGAGGTATGGCAAATTTCTTCTGTAGGCAAACACCTGCATTACTCCCATTTCTGACAACTGGGAATAAGAAATGCTACTTTTTTGGGTAAATTCTCACTGAAAGCCAGTAGGCAAACACCTGCATTACTCCCATTTCTGACAAGTGGGAGTAAGAAATGCTACTTTTTGGGTAAAGTCCCACTGAAAGCCAGTATTCCCCACAAAAGCAACAGGGGTATAGAATTTAACAAAGTCATCTCAGTTTTGCAGCGATGCTGCTATAAAACTTCTAGACAACAGCAGGAACAGGCAGCAACACAGAACTCAGCTGAGGAAGAGCAAGCAGCTCATTCCACAAGACAGATTTTAAACTGCAGTATAAACTGAAGAATATTTCTGCACCTTCACTGCCTTAGTAACAGCCAAGCATGGTGACCACAACTACAGAAAAAATATGCAGAGCACAGGTCATTCACTACTGCATGACACAGAACAACAGTTCTAAACAGGATGATTGCACGAGTGGTGCTTTCAAATTCAGGGGACGATTCTCCATTCACCCAGAACAGTACTCAAAGTGAGTTTATTTTTCATTGTCAAACTGTATCTAAACTCAGGGTTTCACTATCCACATGCTCAAATTCCAATGAAGGTTTTTAATCCTTCTTGTAACTGCACTTCCACACATTTTAAATAAGAGATGATAACTGGCAATGGGAGAAGTCAGGCCAATTTGTTCTCAACCCAACATGTACCTCATAAGCCTTTTTGACAGCAGAATAGTAGAATGCTTCCAACTTAACAAGTTCACAGAGTGACTGAAAGCAGTGTTACCACTCTATTAAAACAAACCCTTATACACCGGTTAAGAATGATCCAAAATTTCACAACCTATCAATATGTTGGTTACTTATATGAAGTACTCCAGTCTACTACTATTACAATCATATGAACTGTAGACTTTTTAAAACACCAGATTAAGCAACTTATGCTGTTCCTAGGACAATATGTATTTTAAATCTGTTCTTCAACCTTTTCAGCCCGTTTTGACTAGATGGTCATATTCCCTAATTCACCTTCAAAGCAGCAACTAAATTAATGTCAGATAAAGCTTTTTAAAAGGGACAATTCACACTCAGTGGACATGCACACACACAAAAATATTCCTACATTCAGTCCGACTTTCCTCTAGTATTCCATACACTTGTATCTCAATTATAGCAGAAGACTTGCAGGACTTAGTGAATCTGTACACATGACTACAGATTTTAGTCTGTTCACAAGCAGGAGATGCAGAGCCATTGAAAAAAAGATACCAGTAGAACTGAAAAAAAAAAAAAAAAAAAAACAAAAAACCAAAGACAACAAAAAACATCTCCCTTAACCAAATTATACAGGCAGCAAGTTTTAATATATTGTAAGCGATGCAAATGAACTGCATATACAGCAGAACTTCTGCTGTGCTTTTGGTACCTAGTAGTCCAATGTACTAATACTAACCTCCCCATCACAGGCTGAGAAAACCATATTCGTTTATAAACCATCCAAATATTCTTCCATAGTTCACCAAACTCAGCTACCTTTTCTGTCAAAAGACACATTAGAGGATGCTTTTAAATGCATTTATTCCACTTCCAGTGGCTAACAGCCAATTATTTACCACATGAACCTCAAGGGAAATGCCAGTTTCTCACTGGGTAAATAAACAGTGGACCTTCTGCAGTATTTCAGTAACCCAGTAACTTTTGAAGTAATTGAAAAAAAAAAAAAATCCCAAGTTTTCAGACCATGCATCCTACTTGCTTTTGTTACACACTATACTGTGCCCTAGTACAATATAGATTTTTCTAATGCTCTACAAATAACTTTCCAAATCTTGAGGCATTTGAATTAGTTAAGCACTGAAAAATTTCAGTGTGTACGAGAGACAACAAGCTTCACATATATGGTTCCCACAGACTTCAGTTACGTCGACAAGAACAGCCAAGCATCTAAAACCTCATCAGTCTATTAGAAAATAAAGATTAAACAAGAAGACTGAAAGCCCATTTCACAAACTAAGGTCTCATTAGTTAAGCATCCCCTCAAAAGCACTCTGCTAACAAACTGTCAATATAGATTCTCTACATCCCAATCTATTAATGTACTACATTACCAAAAAGAATTCTGCACCAGAGGAAGTCTATTCAACCCTATTTTTGCACACGCTACAAAACTCAAAGAGATCAGTCTTCACATTTTGAGTTTAATCCCGCAAATTCGCCCCTGCCATTAAGAGGTAGTAACGTCCCCTTTACTGCCATCAACTCAAAATGTTAACAGAAACTTCCAAATTTACTCAGTAGCTTGCCTTTGCTGCTGCTACTGCCTACTTTAGAAAAAGAACAAAATAAAGCCATCACGCTCATCACAGATGCAAGTTTTTGCGCCCCATTACGGCATATCTTACCTATTCACCTCCTCTGATGGAGTGGAACAACCTACTTTCACACACAAAATGCACGTCTTGCAAAGAATCGTTCCCGTGCCACAAACAACTCTCTAAATACGTCAACAATATGCTCCTGGCGGTTCAAGAACTTTCAGTACGACTTACTGATTCCAAGCAGCAACAAAAAAGACCCCAAAACGATAAGATTGCTAGCCTCACATTTTCACTTTGCAGGTTAAATACTGACATAGAAAGACAATATTATCGAAGTAGTTTGCCCCGAACTATACCAACTTTATTTTTCCGAAGGGTGGAGAAAGCCACGGTCTAAGCACTCTAACTCTGGACTAGGATAGAAAGTCTCTGCTTGCGGCAAGAGAAAGGTTTCAAGAGGCCGAGCGGCGACCGGAGTCGCACATTAAACAACAGAAGATGCCGAGCGGCGATGGGCGCCGCGTTCGACGGCCAAGTAACCGGACAGGGCCGAGCGCCGCCCGCCACCGCGGGCCCGCTGGTCCCGTCGGCCCCGCGAAGGGCCGGGGCAGCGCCCAAGGCCTGCACGGGGCACCGCGGGCCCGCCCGTCGTTCCCGGGCATACACCCGGCGGGGCGGGACGGGCTCGCGCAGGCCGAGCGGTTCCACGCCCTGCTCGGCGACCTCCGCCCGCCACCACCGAGACCTGCGGGGCGCTCAGAGCCTCAGGCGGATAGCGCTGCGCCGGCCGGCCCAGCCATAAGGCAGGAGCCGCCGGGCCCGCACGCCCATGGCCGCCGGTCCCGTCCCGTCCCGTCCCGTCGCAGGCGACGGGCGCCAGCCCGGCCCAGCCTCGGTCCGCTCCCCGACCCCGGGGCCACCCCGGCCCCACTCCCGGCCGGGCCTCACCAAGAGCCGCCGCCGCCGCGCGTGTCCCGGATCGAGGCCGCGCGAGTGACCCGGATGTTCCCGCTCCCGCTGCTTTGTCTCCACTCCGGAGTTTCCCTCCCTCTCGCCTTGGCGCGGAGCGCGAAAGCGCTATTCTGTCCCTCGGCCCGATCCGTCTGTGATCCTATCGTCACGCTTTACGCATCCCCGCGACACAGGACCCAGAGGCGCCCCCAGCAATGCCTGACTATGAAGCACCAGAAAGAACTCCACACGGGGCTACCCCAAAGCCGAGCACTTCCTCCCGCCTCTCGCTCCCACCAGCTCCGGCGGAAAGCTGAATCATTTTTTACCTCTGGCGCCGTGGGAGCCGCCTGCCACTTAAGAACGCCTGGTCCGTCGACGGGCGCGCGCAGGTCTGGCGGGCCGCACTCAAGCCGGGCCGAGCCCCGCCCCCTGTGCCCGGCCGAGCCTGATTGGAGGAGGGGCCGCGGCTCCGGAGGGGCCTATCAGAGCGCCGGCAGCGGCGCGGAGGGCGGGCTTCGCTTCGCCCCCAGCCCGCGCTGCTTTCACCGACCTTCACGGATTTAAGACCTGGGTTTTGTTTCCCATTGCTTTGTTAGTTTGGTTTATTTTGGTTGGGCTTGGTTTCCTTTCCTTTCCTTGGCGGGGGTAGGGGTGTTGTTTGGGTTTCTAAGAACGCATTTTTAGTGGCAAGTAGAGTATGAATCACATTCTATTCTCATCGTGAACGTCTCTTTCTTAATGAAACTGCGGAATTTTTAGTCCAGAAACCACTGCCTAGCTATGCCTTGCACTAGTCTGTGTCAATGTCACTTGAACGATGTTCTGTGTAGTATTAAAGTTCAAAATGGTTTTCTTCAGAACTCTAGAATTAGCTATTTCAATAAAAAATCACCTAGATTCCAGTCAGCCCTAATCAAAATATATGCTGAAGATCACTGCACCTAAGAAACCTTTCACCAGTAGCAAATGCCCACCACAGACCAGGATAAGCACATACTCCCCGTGTAATTTTCCACACAACTCCAGCGGCATTAGGAAAAGCAGTGGAAACTGTTATCGCCTGGCTTACAGGATCTCTCTGATGAAACTGAACCCATTACAGTCTCTGATAATGCCACATGCATATGGACTATGTGTATATGACTACCAGGCAAGATTGCAGCACACTGAAAGATGAACAGCACCCTAAAAGGTGAATCTGCAGGATCACTTTCATCTTTCTGAAGTGAAACTTCCCACTGGAAAGGAAAACTAGTGCCAAATGAACCCTAGATGTTATAAAAGATCCAAACAGGTTGCCAATGACTTAGTCGTTTATGTCCCCTTCATAACCTGGTTTCTAGTTCAGGGTAGACACTTGTCCTTTTTGTGCTCTCATTTTCCCTAAATGGTGAAAACACCTACAGCAACAGATAATGTAGAATAGGAATTTGGGTTGAAAGTCATGCTGGCTGACTCTAAAATACCAATACTTTTAGTAGGACAGTCTGATGAAAATACAAATGCACACACTGATCACTTAATTATTGTAACTGCTGTACTTGACTTCTGCAGCAGTGTTTGTTCTTGGCACTTATTCTAGTAAAATTTAAATGCAATTAAATGCAGGAAATTAGTAAAATAACACTTCTACTGATGTTGCTGGATATACAAGGAAATAATAGAATGCGCTTTGCACTTAAAACCGACTAAACTGTTAAGATGAAATTCACTTCAAATGTAACTACAGCGCCTTTAGGAATTTAAAAATCATGGGTCTTAGCTTCTCAAATTCTTACTAGCAGTTCGGAAAATAAGAGCTGTCCAGTGGTCTTCTCAACACTAATACTCAATTATAAACTTTTATATAGTTGTAGAGAACACAGCTGTCAAATTTCCTGGATAATTTCAACAACCTGTACTTTGTACTTAAATAATTTACTTCCTTCAGCCATTTCTATCCTTGAAACTTACTATACGTTTGCCTTATTACAAAGCATCAATTTCCATTAGCTTAGTTTTTCAAACAAAGGAAGCACTTATATCAAAAAGCAAAGAAGTGGATTCTAGAATCTCTGATGTTAGGCAGGGTGGTTTTTGAGTTGTGCGAAAGAAAAGGTAAGCAAAGTGATTGCTTAAAAACTTTTTCATGTGATTATATATCCATAAAAGAGACAACTATTTCCTCCTACAATAATCAGCACGTCACAGCAACTGCAAAGGAAAATAATTTCCCAACTGGTATATATCTGAATAGACCTAACTTTTTTGTGACCAAGTCTTTGGGGCAGCAATAAAGGATACTTCTCCTTTACAAAGGAGAAAGCGTTATGCTTTGAATCACTGCACAAATATGCAATTGCATTTTACATCTGAAGTGCTAAACTAGGAATTATCACAGGATATGACACTATGAATATCAATTAATGCATTTAGAAAAGACAGATGTAAGACATCACACTTTAAAAGGGAAAAAACAGGTTTATTCCATGCAGTTTACAATACACTAGTGTTATGAAAAGGAAGTTAAAAAATACCCATACACATTTCGTTTGTTTGTTGTGAAAGTGATGGTTAACAGTAACCATCTTCAAATTGTTTGGGAAGCCCTAGCAGATTTTTTTCAGGGAAATTTCCCTGAATTCAGTTTTTTGTCTGTGTCTGTGCTATGAGTTTTGGTTAATTCAAATGCATTAAAACCAAATCATAACTCAATTTTTGCTGCAGTAAGAACACTTCAGACATAATGAATTGGCACAAAATAAAGTGTTATTGCTAATCCACTATCCAGGAAATAACATGTTGCAAGTATGGCCACTTGGGTATAAGCACAAACAGCTGATGCACAACTAATTTTGAGACCAGTGATTCGGAGGAAAAGGTTAAAAAAAAGAACATTTGTTGAATTGGGTAGGTGATCCTAAAGAGTGCATAGGAAGTAGATTTCTCATAGCTAAGTTGAGGTAAGGATAAGGGCAGAAGCAGGTGGAAAAAGCTGCCATTTGATACTCCTTCAGTTTGGTGATCTTGTTTCAGTTCCAGTAGAGAGGTTGGTAATATTCCTTTTAAGAGTGCCTTAGCACTTGCTTCATTCTAGCAAGTACACATGAGCCAAGTTAATGTGAGTAAAGTTGTGCAATAAGCTTTTGGAAAATCTTCAAAAGTAGCAAGAATCATGTACATAACAAACACTTTTACTCTTTATTCATTTCAGATGACGAGGCCTCAAAATCACAGCAGGTCTCAGGTCAAAATTTAGGCTCAGCTTTCTAAGGTGAGGAGAGCACTGTCACAGAACCTCTTCCACTCACCCCCAAAGTAACAAAATTTTTAAAAGTTTCTCTCATTATAGTACTTATTAAGACATAACATCCTGAAGAGAACCCTCTCATGCCTCCAGAAAGCTATATTGGCAGCAGTATCTACTCACTGAACTTCTGAGAAGTTTATGCCTTGGTAGACATCACTAAAGTAAAGGTCAACTAAGTTGCAAAGAAATATTCTGTGACAATTTCCTGGGGCAGAATCTTCCCCAAAGCTTCTCTCTTGCCAGTGCTGTTCATAAATGTCATTAGATTTCAGCAAAGGTAATAATAAAGTGGAGGGCAAGTGTACTGCCTTCTCTAGTGTGCCCTTATCCAATGTGGGTAGTGAAAATCCAAGCCACATAGGAATACTTACATCTGCAATTGGTTCAGACATTCGTAAAAATTATTTTAGAGTCCATGAGTTGACAGGAAAATGGACTAGTTGTTTTTTAGATATTGTATGTATTTGGAATGTCAAATTAGCCCTGGAAAGCATTTTAGCCCTTAGCATTTCTGCTCTGAAAATGGAAAGAGTTCCTTTTGACAGTCATCTAGGCAAACTGGACAATACGATCTTTTTAGCCCTTTAAAGCTGCTGTTCATTAAGAAGCCTTTAAAGACAGCTCCTGATTTTTCTTGAAACAAAAGAAAACTTGCATGACACTGAGTTCAGAGAGCCTTCCACATTTCATGATTTTTAAACTGAATATTCATACTATTTAAAGAATCAATAATTCTAGACAAAGCCCCACGTAAGATCCCAAGACTGTCCTCAAAACTGGAGATAGCTGCAGTCTAAATAACAATGAAGGAACAGGCATCACCCTTAGGCTAAAGTATTTCAAAACGGTTGTGTTAGAAAAGACACTTCTCTGATGTCCACACAGGTTTTACCCCTACTCTCTTAAGATAACAGACACTATTAAAGGCATAACAAAATTTCATCTCTTTTCAAAAGCCCCACAGTTCAAGGGCTGATTGAAAAAGTTAATTTGAAAAAATTGAAACTTTTGATATGGCGAGAGAGAGAATAAAAACAGGAGAATGGCACTTTCTGATTTTATCACATATTAAGGGAACAAATCCCCAGACGTCAGGCTTTAATTTGACTACCATCTTCCCCAAAAAGCCCAGGACAACTTCACTCTTCTCCCAGTACTTCCCAAGGAATACATTCCAGTATATCTGGGTAACTATAATCCAGATTCTATTTAATTCCACTGAACCAGATACTATTGCATTTTTGCCCTCCAAGTTCATTTTTGTAATATTAATAAAGATTTGTGACTAATGTGTGTTAATTTGCTGCTGGGATCTCTCTACAGCTTAAACAGAGACTGACAACTCTCAACAACTTCAACAGACATTCACAGAACAGCGTTGTGTTATGAGAAGCACTTTTCTGATAACAGTTGTTGTCAGCAGACTTGTTCCCTTGGTTGTACGCCTGCAACCAAGTTATCTTTTGTTTAATCTGCCAGTTTTCATTTTTCTCCTGAAAAAAATCCCAAAAATACCCCTCTCTCAGAAAAAGAGGAGATCGATTCAATTTTTGAATCTGCAGGAAACAGTCCTGTTTCTAATCAATTATAATGGTGCATTCACATTGCTAGAAATGGAGCTATACAGCTAGTGTCTAAAGAAAAGCTCAAAACAGTCAGATGGATTCACTGAGCTTCATTTTTTAAGAAATATCTTCTCCTAATGCAACAATGCAGGATGAAAGGAACTTTTATCATTACAAGAGATCTGAGTTTGAAAAAAACACAGTACATTTTCCAACTGTTATGAGTATATGATTGTGACGATGGAAACTTTAGTAAAGAATCAAAAAAAACTTCTAAATTCAATCAAGTCTTTGACACACAATTAAATTACTTTGGGATTAAAAACATGCAATTAACTGTAATCCATGGAAATCCCACAGTAAGTAGGACAAAATCCCAGGTAACCTTTGGGCTGGGAGCAGCTGAGTCAGACTGTACGTTTGGATAGTTATTATGGACCATGTGACATTAGTGTCTTCGAGGCCTCAGAACTACTTGTTCATTGCAGAGAAATTCTGATTCACTTGCCGCTTAAAGAAGTCAAAAGCATGTAATATAAAAATGCCATCTGCAACAAAGGAAAAAATAGCCTCTGAGAAAACCTAAGGCAAACAATACGCTGTCTCCTAACTCAAAGCAAGAAATTGCTATAGCAAATTTGAACTTCTGTTTTTAAACAAGTTTTGCAAGAAGTTTGTCATGTAAATGTCTTTAAGGAATTTCATCTCTTTCCCTTCCTGCTTTATTCCTTCTGCTATGGTCTTTTCAAGCTCAGGATCTAAAGTTTTAACCTGGAATACTGTTCTGATTTAACAACAGAGGAGCTGTGTATGTCCAGAGTTAAGTCCAAGGGGTTTGCAGTACAGCTTTGCAGTTCCAGCCTGATAGGGAACCCCTCAGCTCTGCACAGTCAAGGCAATTCTCAGGTAGGTACTCTCCAAATGGCAGAAAAAGAACAAAGGAATCCAGTTTTAACTGTACAGGTACATTACTTCCTTCTTGCAAGATCTTAACAGATGAAGCAATGTTTGCAAAGCCTGGTAATGCAGATTGGACTCTAATGTAATTACCTGGTTACTGTCACTAACTTTATTTGAAACTGCAATAGTCAAACAAAAAGAAACAAAACTTATTTAGGGATAAATTCTTAATGCCTTGAAAAAAGCTGAAGAGAGCATTTCCATCTATCTGAAAGCCTTGCATGATCACAAAAATTAAAGCAATAATGACAATAGCAAGAACAGGAAAGTAGTTAGTTCAGGTGGCCTCAAACAACAATGTATTTTAAAAAATTTACAAAGTACCTGCCCACTAAAGTTCTCTCTTTTCTTTCCTTCTTAAAATCTTCATGAGATATTGGAAACAAAGTGCAAAAAATTATTAAACACTCATTTCCCTAAAATTAGCTACAGCAGGGATACAATGTAAACTAAACTGCAGGTAATCTCAGCATAGAAGTAGGTTTTAAAACTGAAAATATTCCAGTGGGGAAAAGCCCCCATACTTAGAAAAAACCACTCTTACACATACTCTAAATTTGTTCAGTTTGCTCAGTTTGTTATTCATGCTTTGCTGATGTCATTCAGTAAAATTTCACTTTATTAAATAGTCTGTCCTTTTTGGGTTTACTAAGAGAGGCAACAGAAATGCTGATTCAGAAGGATCACTGTAAAACTGGTATTTTAGGCATTAAAATCCACTTAGATCAATGCTGAATTACTCTGTAGAGCACATCGAGAAAACAACAAGTAACATGGTTGGCTGCAACTGGCTGCAATGAGCCGGGGAGCTCAGAGATTTTGGTTGAGTCATACTGCTTAAAAACACAGTGACTACTGCAGCAGAGGAAATGTTTTAATATACAATTAACACAGACAATTGTTATGCTTATTTTCAGATACACAAGATAATCCGTCACTATTTAGGGGACATCTCTGTGCTCAATTTCAGCTGATAAAATATGGGTACCTAAAAAAGTATAAAAGTATAAACATTTTCCCCTACACAATTACAGTTTTAGTAAATTAAATTCAGTCATAACTTCTTAAAAAAAGACAAAAATTGTATGTGTTGTGGAGGGGCCAGCAGCTTCCTGTGCAGACCACATCCAAGTCACAAAATGCATTACAAATCCTTTCAAGCATTAGGCACACGGACAAAACATTTAGCCCATTGCTTAATCTGTTTAGTAGAAATGTTTCTTACAAATTGTTTTGCCAAACTTTTATCAATGTCTAAGTCCTTTAAAAAATAAAATAATAATAAAAAAAGTAGACCCTGGGTGTTTGAAAATCAGGCTTTTGTGTAAAGGATTACCTACAGTATATGCATGAATTCTGAAATTACTTAGAATGAAAACTGTAATGTCTTTAGAATTTAAAACCATCTTGTAGCTTTTTCAAACTCCCTTCCACTGGTTCCATGAGTCACTGAAGCCAAGTTTTATACTGTCCATTTCATTAAGTGTTTTAAAGATGTGCTGAAGATTTTGCTCAAAACATAGTGTGTGTCTTGTGTATTAGCCTTTAACAAGGACAAACTAACAAAGCTGCACCACATTCTGTTCAAACACTGTTCTTAACTGCATAGCTGAAACTGTATAGAAAGGTTGATTACAGGGATCCTGAATACCCAAAGTAATCAGGTTTTTCAACTGGATGAGTTTATGTTCACACTAAGGTTGATTTTAATCCAAGTCATAGAGACAGGGACTTAGGACTAGCCAGCTGTATTTCTGTAAAACCTCCAGCTCTAGAAAAATCTCTACTCTAATCCACACAGTTCAATGCTTATAAGCATTTTATAGAAGCACAAACACACATATGAGTACAAACACCTCCAAAGAAACAGAATGTTCAGTTGGTCATTTTAAGTGAATTTTGATTCCACTTTCAAGCATGTGACCAGGACTGGAGCGTAACTTTTGCAGGAGACTGTTTTAACAGAGGGAACACCAGAGGAAGGCCATTTTCTCTGAGTTTAGTTTTCCCTTTGGGTATTAAAATAAGCTATACATCCAGTCAATATATACACCCTTCAGAGAAACCTTTTCTCTGTTGTGTAACTTACACATGCTAGTTTCAGTTGTTCTCCTAGGCTGTTATTACATAATAGATTATGTCACAGAACCATAAGGAATGTGCAGTATAATACAGTCAACTGGGGCTGACACTGATTCTGAAACAACGTATGCCCAAATACTTGCGTTTCTGGGCTGTAACATTTGTGTGTGCGTGTGTGTGTGTAAGTGTGTGTGTGTAGCACCAATTACATTGTCCTTTTAAGGTTTACAATGATTAGTAGGAAAAGGTCTCCAAACTGATCAACATTGGGTCATCCAGCACCAGACATTAAGTGCTACATGTCTCCAAGGAAAATATGAGTGCATGGTCATTTCTTTTCAAATGACCAGTGTCAATAAGCCAACAAGAGAGCACAACCATGCACTACAACCAAAACTTAACACACACTCCCACACCATCTATTCCCATTATGTAATCTTGCAATACTTCCAGAAGTTGACACCAGCTTATAGGCAAATATGGTTGAACCCAGATCAACAGAAAATTGTCTAAATCAGATTTTTTCTTTTGCAGCCAAGCCTCTTCAGTGTGACAATTCACTGCATCTTCGAATACAAGAAAAAAATTGTCACCGTTCAATATTGTCTTCACATCCTGGAACCTCGTTCTTGCAAAATCTGAAATAGACCAATAAAAATTCTATAAATGAAAATTAGCTCAATGTCATTCCTAAAGCATGGAGATCAAAGAGCAACATAATGACTACTTTAAGTAACTGGTAATGTGTCAGGGACCTGGTTCGAGGAAATTCCTAGGATCTGTGCTTCAAAATTGAAAAAAACCAGATTGATATGTACAATGTCTACTATCAAATACCATTAAAACAGGTGTAAAACACTGCTAGGAATTGAGTATCATTAATATAAATCATTAATACATTAATAAGACTTCAGAGTTGGCAATTGCAAAAAGCCATTGCACCTCAACCTAGTTCGGAAGTATGTTAACCTTGGTATATTAACCTTGGTACTTTACTAGGAACTAACTGAATTATCCTGAGGTCCTACGGGGTATATTAACCTTGGTACTTTACTAGGAACTAACTGAATTTAATCTTAATTTTTCCTGTTCCAGAAAAATGTCCTTAACTTCTGAAGTTTCAGATGCAAATTGTGTTCCATAAATTAGTACTGAAAACATGAACTAGCAAATCAAAATGTGCAGAAATGTCACACTGGGTGCGCGTCGATGCAAGTTTTTAAAGGTCAAGTACAACCTGGCAAGATTTAAATCAACAACATACATTTTACTTCCAGTTTTACTATTTTTTATCCTTTTCTGTTTCAGTTTATTTTGCCTCCTCCAGAGAAGGAAAGGATCCAAGTCTTAGGACTGACTGTTCAAGCAACTATATTTTAATGTTGCTGTTCTAAACTGAATCACAACCAGCAACAATGAGGTAAACTGTTGGGCTGCATAGTACTCTAGAACTGCGTCAGCAGGCTGTAGAACCAATCATGACAAAAGGCAAACAAAGCATTAATTAAAGCTTCAAACGTACTGAGCATAAGTACTTAAGAATGTTAATCTGTAAGTAAAAGTCTTATGATACTTCATTTTCTTTTGCTCCTTTATAATTTTCTTAGTATTGGGAAGGGCTCTTTATTTCAAAAGCTTTCAAAAGAAAGCAAAGGCACAATCCCTTGACAATGGCAGAGCTGCCCTCAAGATGGATTTTCCTTCTATTATGATCTTTGTGTAGCCTGATGTTACAACAAACACTCAGTAGCACATTCCAGCCCACAGAATCTGCCAGCACACACAAACACTTCAATCTCTGCTTGTAGGGTAAAGGCTGGCAGCTGATTCACACAACAGTTTCAAGTATGGTTTTAAATTTTAACATCTGAGATATTTGGTTTCCTTTTAATATTGTTAAAATGGCTATTATGTCTTTCATAGTGACTGAAGTCAAGCAAGGTCTCACCTGCCTTGCCCAAGTCCATGGGATTTTTTAAGGGCTGGAGTTCATGAAACACCCATTACCATTTGTGTAGCTCAGGGACACTTCAGAGGCAGTGTGGTGTTAGCTCAAAAAATTAAAAATCCACTTTATCACTTGCTCACTGTACTCCCTCCTACACCTGGATCTAGCTTTGTGCATACAAAGCTCTTTTTCATTTCAAATTCAGCATTATTGTTTTGAAGTTATGAAGCCAGATGTCAGCACAACCACTTTGAAAAATTTCCAAAATACAGAAGGACGTTTTCCACTGGTCATTATCATGCTTAAGGTACATTTTAGAAGCAAACACCTCTTATTTCATGAAGGTAATTCATGAATGTTACACATGACTATGTGTACTAAGCAAAAAGCATTCATATGAAACTGCAGGAAAGAGATAAGTGAATTCTGTGGGGAAGAACCAGGCTCTGTAAATTACTCAGCAACTGCTTGTGTAATACATGCCAAAGGGACTAGATAAACTTACAGAAGATAGTGCCACTGATACCAACTCATGGTATTACAATGTCATTGCAGCTTCCATAAAATGTTCTGGATGAAGGCTTGTAGACAAAATTCACAGACTGAGTTTTACTGGAAGGTGGGGAAATATATCAGGAGCAGATATCATAAATACTTCATACTTAAACTCCTTCCCCAAGTATTTGCTGTTGGTCAGAGCAGAGAACAAAGTGCTGGAGTAGACACCCAGAATAAAGGATAGAACAGTCTGATGCAGCAAACAGACTCAGTAAGTAAAATCATATCCAACAGAGACAAAAACAAAGCTGAAACAAATACCTGTGCAACTAGAAAATAATACTGGATCTATTAATTTTGTTAATATTTATGATTTAATATGAAGTATTTAAGTTCGTTCATTCCTGGAAGAGTACTTGCAAGATGAATAGCCTTAGAACTATTTTCTGTAGCATCAGGAACACATGCAGTAAGATAAAGCTGAGCCAGATCTGGACACTGAACTTTGCACACTTTACTGAACCAGTAATCCCAACATAAAGCAGAAAATTCTATTCCATCAGGCAATATTTTAACACACTTTTCTTGATGCTTCTTCTACAACCTTCACCTCTACTGAAAGAGTAATCATAGAATCACAAGAGTGGGTTCGGTTAGAAGGGATCCTAAAGATCATCTCATTCAAACCCCTGTCATGAGCAAGGACACCTTCCACTGTCCCAGGCTGCTCCAAACCCTGTCCAACACGGCCTTGGACACTGCCAGTGATGGAGCAACCACAGCTTCTCTGGACAACCTGTGCCAGGTGTCTCACCACTTTAATGGTAAAGAATATGCTCATCATTATATCCAATCTAGAGCTAGCCTCTTTCAGCTTAAAAACCTCACCCCTTGTCCTGTCACCATGAGCCCTGGTAAAAAAGTATTTTTTCATCTTTCTCATAAGCTTTTTAAGCATTGGAAATGCAGTAACATCGGCCGTGGGGCTCTCTTCTCCAGGCCTAACAATCCCAACTGTCTCAGCCTGTCTTCACAGGAGAGGTGTTCTAGCCTGCAGGCCATTTTCGTGTCTCTCCTCTGGACCCACTCTCACAGGTCTTGCACTGGGAATCCCAGAGCTGGATGCAGCATTCCACATGGGATTTCATGAGAATACAGTTGAGGGGGAGACTCACTTCCCTCAACCTGCTGGCCATGCATCTTTTGTTGCAGTCCTGGATAACTGGCTTTCTAGTCTTCAAGTACTGCTGGCTCAAATTCAGGTTTTCACCCACCAGTATCCCCAAGTCTTCTGCAATGCTGCTGTAAATCCATAAATCACTCAGTCTGTACTGATGCTGGGGATTGTATCAACTGTAGTACAGATCTGCTGTATAGAGGATTTTCCTTATTTTCATATTTCTGTTTTATTTTCCCTATAGGTACACCAGATCCAAAGCTGGCTTAAAAATTCTAAACACTGCTGAATGAACTCTCATATTCTAGGGGCCTGACTGTGATTGTTTCTTAGGCAAGCAGAATATGAAAACTATTTCTTCCCACCCAAAATAAAGCTGCTACTGCTAGAAATGTGTTTTAAGGACTGTTTGCCTCCCAGGCACCTGAAGAATATTACATTAAATTCCAGCAAAGTGCCAGTTTACTTTGTTTCAATAAAGCTTCAGATTTGATTGATTCCTTTCAGCCATTCCTGAAGACCTGGCAAAAGGCTTTACACTACCCTAGCGGTAGCTTCTGTTAGCATCATTTCAGAAAATAATGTAGTTCTTTTTCAGCCATGTGCAGTGACTTCATAGAATCAAAGCATATCCTGAGCTGGAAGGGACCCACAAGAATCATTAAGTGATGATCCTGGCCTAGCAAATGGCAACCTCAAAAACCACACCATGTGCCTGAGAGCATGGTCCAAACTTCAGACATAAGTGCTAAGGTTGCTTTACAGCTAAGAAGTTCAGATGTATAGGTGAGAAGCTGAAGTTTAATCTCATGCAATGGTAAATATCTTCAATTTATACATGCTCAAGTGACCATCCACACCATACCACTGAACATTGAATGGTATGTTATCTTCTAGAAACCAGAGAGTGAAACAAGTATGAGTAGTACTTAAAGACACATTAGGAAAAGTGCCTAAGTTGTTTATTCAGATGCAGCTTTTTTTGTGCTCTTCCACTTGTGACTTTTAATGTAACTTGATCTTCAATCAGATGTCAAACTACAGCAGAAAGAATCCCTCCCCATAGTTGTTTCCTGTGATAAATACACATTATTTACTTATATTTGCCACATCTTTACTGAAAAAATCCTTAGTTTCAAAATTATCAGTTAAGACCACCTTTGGACTAAGCTGCACTTCAATCAAGTTTGTTAAATTATTGCCAAATCAGACATTTCCTGAAAATGTATACAGTAAGTTTGTAACACATGCCTCTACATGCTAAAACCTATCTGGCAGAAAAGATGGTGCACATAAAATAAAAAAGAAATTAATGAATTAAAAGCAATTCTGGCCTCAGAATCTACATTAAGAACTTTCTTTCTCAGCAAAGCTTTAAAGTTACTACTCACAATACAGTTTATAAAAGCAACACTAATTATTCTGTCAAAGAAGCAATATCCAGAACACAAATTCTACCTTTGCCAACCATGCAACAACTATAATCACAAACACACACACACCACCAGGACTAGCTGAAGGACAGCACTAGTGGGGGTGGGAATTGGATGGGGCAGAAAAGAATCTGGTTAAAATCCTAGGGCAGCTAGTGCTCACCATGACATTTACACTTAATCTGAGTCATTCATATCGTAATCCGTTTCTTCATCCTCACTCTGAGTGTCATGCAGCATGCAGCACGTATAGAAGAAGGAAGGGAAAAGAAGAGATTGCAAGTGAGTCAGAGCTGCAACAAAGCACATTCCACTTACACCTGAAGCATGTGGCAATGACATTTATTTACTTTTACCTGGGACCTCCACTCTTTGTATAAAAAAGTAGGACAGCTGACCATTTCAAGAAGGAATGTAACAGATTTCATGACAATTTCCTCTTCCAAATATCCTGAAGTCAGCAGATAGAGGTCAACGGTCAGGTCCATAAAGTGGTTTGAAAGAGAATACTGCTTGTGGGAATACAGGTTATGTTTTGGTTGTGCCATGGCTACCAGTAAAAGCCAGCGGAACCATTTAAGATGGATTTCTTTTGTTTAGGTGAATTAGAAGGTTACACAGAAGTTGTCTACTAACTTATTATGTTATTAACTAAAAAAAGAAAATACAAGAAAAAAGTTCCTAAGAAGGAATGAAGGTGAAGCATGATTAGATAGCTATCAGAAGATACCTTTTCCCATTCTGAAAATCCAGGACTATTAACTAAAACTGAAGTACTTGTCAATGAAAAATACATAGTGGCAGGTATATGGGGATTTTTTCTCTAACTCAATCTGCTGTGAAACTAATAGGAGGAGTTTCTTATAAGTCAGTCCCAGTACATGAACATATTATTCTGTACATAAAAGTGGATGCCAGAATTTCAATCATATGAACTTCATGAAGACCAGCTCAGACGCTAGCAAGGCTAGAGGATAATGCTTGCTAAGAGGGAACTATGGAGACAACATCTCCCAAAGTCAAGACTCCTGAACACAGCTGTCAGAAACCTCTCAAGAAAAAAAATTAAATTATTTTTCCTTTTTTTCCCAGTTACAACATATACCTATATACAAAAATATGATATTTTAGAAACTTAATATATATTAGAATTATTCTTCAAGTATTGCCTATTAATTGCTAGGAACAGCTTAACTCTTCCAGGACAAAAGGAGGGACCTTCCAATCAAAATCAACAGTAATTCCTATTCATCACAGTGGTCAAGTGATGCTCTGCTCTCTTCTCTGAAACAATGACCAATCAGCACACTAATGAAGACAGCCTCTCTTAGCGCTACTCCATTTACACAGTGGTAATGCAGCCTCAACTAGCTTTTGGTTTTCATCTTTAACACTTATTTTTGACCCATATTTTCTATTACATTAAGCATGCATGCAATGTAACTCTAGCAACTTCTAAAATTACCTGAAGATTTTTATGAGGCTCTAGAATTCCACATTTTATTTCAGGTAGATATCTCAGCCCTAGATTGTTACCACACACCTCTAACATGTCAACTTTCAAAGTCTTCTTCAAGCATCCTGGCAAAGCAGATCTTAACTAGGGTTTTGAAAGTGTAAGACAGGCTTACCCAGTCTCACTGTTTATCCCCAACTACATTAATCCTTTACAACTCTTTGGAAGTTTTATCTCAACAGGGATGAACATAAATTACTCATTTCACTAGGAATCCAACATACAGCTTAAGAGTATTTCTATAGTTCAAATTATAAAAATTATTCCATATGTGTAGCTGCATAAGCATGCTAAAAAGCATAGAAAGTAATGAAGTTTTATCTATTTGAGGCCTCAGTACCAAGACTCAGACCCATTGTTAGCATTATTTCAAAATCAATTTCTTTGAATGTGATTTTTGAAAAAGCAAGCTTTGATGATTTAGCAATTATTTTCAATCTACGTAAGAGAAATCAAAAGCTTTTAAGACAACTACAGGTGCATGCAGTCTGTCTGTAGTCATCTCCTGATACAAAGCAGCAACAGAATGATAAAAGCTGTTCACTATTCACGACACTGAACACACATTACAGAACCGTTCTGCCTTACGGTTTGTCAGCTCCGGTTTTACGTTTTCCTTTGTACAAATTCTGAAATACAACTGAGTGAAATACTAAGACTCTGTGCCCATTACAATCTTTTCGTAAAGTTGGTTACAAAAGGTAAACTTGGTAGAACCCTTAACAAGTACCCTCATTTTATAACATATTGCACACGACTGTTTTACAGAGATAATATCTTTCGAGTTCCATTCTCAACAGTAAGATTTCTTCAGCAGAAGTCAAGCAAGAAAAAGTTTTTAACTGAACCAGTGTCATTCAAACGTACCATAAACAAAACCTAGCTTCTCAGCTGTAAAGAGCAAGTATCTGCCAATACCTGAAAAAAAAATAGGTACTGAAAAAGTACAGAGTATTGTATTTAAATAATTCAGGCATGCATAACAAATGCATGCTGACTGTACCATTTACAGTCCCTCATACAATGGACAGGGAATCATTATTAGTCCTGAACAAGGGGGAAAAAAGGACAATGAAATAATAGTCTAGAACAGAGGTAGATCTATCACGACTTGTGAAGCCCACGCAATTCAACACCATTTCTTTAGTCCAATGTCTAGTAACTCACCTTTGCTTTTTCACTGGGTTCACTGGTTGTGCCGTAAGGAGTGTTATGCAATTCCTTTGAGACAACACACAGAAATTCAGCCTGATCTTCATTGCCATAGTTATAGGAAGAACCAATACTGACCAGCTGAAAGATGAAATTTTAAAAAAAAGTCAACTGTATCTCCACATAAAAGAAATTCCATAAAGTCTCATAATTAGTACAAACATTCCTCACTCTTCAGACTGTAGGCTGTGCCTGAAGCATGATTCTCCACTTCAATGCAAATATGCTTTGATGCTGACAAATACATTGACAATACACACTCTGATGATAAGATACACACAGGTTTTTTTAAAACAGTTAGAGAATTAATGATTCACTGTGAAAGAAAAGACTGTGGAGGCAAGCCAGTGAAGAAATAGCCTGTTCCCTGTTTCTGTTATTTACTAGAAACCTTCCTATCCTCTAAAGTTAATTTTTAAAGTCTATATGTGGTATCTTACCGTGGCATGATTTAACACGTAAATGGCTGCATGCAGGAACCTCTTTAGCTTGAAGGGATACCCATCACTACTTATAGAATAATGGTATTTCTATTAAAACATATTTTGAATGAACAAACACAATATTTGCATCTGACTGGAAAACAAGACACGGTATGGCAGGACATCAAGATTAACATCTGAAATTCACACATACTGCTATACAAGGAAGCTAATTAAGGAAGTGCTACAAGCAGAAGCCATGTATAATGAAATGTGACATATTTACAAGTTTCTACAGTCTCTACATTGAATGACAGATGACAATTTACTGAGAAAGAAGAATATACTCAACATTATTACTTCTTATGCAGTATGTTTATTAAATGGCAGAAATTGTCTTACCTTACACACAATACACTTACCTAATATGCTAGAAGCTTTACATGCTTGCCTGCCTTTCCAAGTCAGATTCAATTCAGATGTAGCTGGTTCATTTATTTTAAAGTTTTATTTCAAAAGCACAAGATAATGTGTGATCTACAAGATAATGTCAGATCTACTGACACAGATCAAAGTCCTAAAAATAAAATTGTTGCACAGATACACTGTGTCAATTTGTCATTACCCAAACTATATTTAATCTATCTACCAAATCACCACATATATACAATAAGACTGCCCTATCCTGCAATCTCTAGTATACCACTTAAGTGCTCTAGAAACAGCCACATAGGAAAGGCCTAACTTATTTTTCTAGGGTAATGGCACTTAAAACACTGTAGTTATCTCTGTAAAGACAAATAGTGTACTACCGTTAGTCAAGCAGAACACCAAAGAGAGTAAAAGATTTGTTAAAGCATGAAAGATGAAGTCAAGATGAAATCCTGATCCAGAGTTTGCACTTAAGGGATAAAATTATTCCTCAATAAAAACTGAAGTTAGACCAAGGTTAAAAGCAGCTTCCATATAGCACTGTCAGAAGAAAACAAAGCTTCATTGTACTTTCTAAGGAGAGGAGAGAGATGTTCAGATGTTCCTGCACTGCAGCAAGACAGCCAAGCAAGCAGTTCCAGAGATGGACAGAGCCAATATCTACCAAGAGCAGCAGGCAGTGTGTCTAAATAATGAATCAACTTGACATCAGGCCTAGGCACTGTCAAAAATTTTTGGAGCCTGATGATATTACAGCATGAGGCTCAGCCTTCCATAAGCAGTACTGCCCACCAAAATTCATCACTTTCAAATTATGTACTTTAACTACACTGAATGTGATCACCAGAAACTTTCCCTGCCTCCTCCTCTTCTAACATCACTCTAGTTCTGCAAAATATATACATAAACAGTAATGAACACAAGCTGATCAAAAATTATTGTTAAAGACATTTTTTCAACCAAAACTGTGCAATGAAGTTACAAACACCCAGGCTTTCTAGAAGCACTGATGCATATAAAGACATCTTTACTTTGAGATGTTAAATCAGCTAATCTTTCACAATGAATACTCTGCAGTCTGCACCATAACGTATTTTTGCAATATAGAATCATGAACCCACAGAGTAACTAGTTTCTTAGTTGCACAAGATGGACTAAGAAAGTCTACTGAAAAGCTGGAAAATCAACTCAAATTTACTTTGTATATTAAGATGATTTGTTGTCTTCCCTATCAACAAACAATATGCACAGATTTTCAGAAAATAATAGCAATTAAGTTGCTTTAAACCCTACAAAGTGGTATAAAGTTTACACTATACATTATATAGCAATTATAAACCATTTCATACAAATACAGTAACTGCTTCAATTATTAAGGTAAAGGTAGGACATTAAACAACATTTTTAACCCACTCAAAGGCTAGAAAACCTCCAGAAAGTTTGCATACATATTTCAATCAAGCCACTCAAAATTCACCTTCTCTGAAGTTTGAAGAATTCAAGCATACAACTTAATTAATATACAGTTGACTGTTCTTCTTGGAAAATGGCAACAACTCATTATCAGGTAAACTACATTAACTATCAGAAGGAAAAATACTTCTTTACTTATTGACACTCTAAAGAAACAAATGACCACTCAAAGTAGACACCATACAAGACCCAAACATCAGCCAAATCATCAAACCTGTTTCAACCAGGCTGACAGGTCTTCAGTTGATAGCTACTAACAAATGCTTCATAATCCAACCACATAAAGAAACCCATAGCACATAAGTCTTTTTAGGAGACATGTCAGATTTAATGCTTTTAGCCAGTTGCATAGGACTATCAATTTAGCTGACTGCAAAACATCTAATGACTTTTCGCCACTACTGAACAGTTGATAAAGTCATTTTTGCAGAATGAGACCCAAGTTCCTCAAAACTCCAACTCACAATACTCTCATAAGCAGTTTGATATGTGTGCAGCTAAAAATGTAGCATTTGCATAGAAGCAACTGCATGCTAGAAATGTCATTGTAGCATTCTGAAATGGTCAACAAGGCTGATGGCAGAAAAAGAAACAATGGAAAATGATCGCAGATTAGAACTGAACTGTTCTGTCAGGAACTGAGATCAGAAAAATGTTTTAGCACTCCTATTCCAAAAGTCACTTCACTGTTCCCAGTATTGGTGACAACACTTTAAAAAGGATGCTGATAAACTGGAAGACTACGCCTGTCATGTCCATCTGCCCTCACAATACCACCCCCAACCCACACCCCAAAAGAAGCCACAACACATCAGAGTAATCTGAGGTATGAAAAACAGGTCAAAGGATTTCATGTTATTCAGACTACTGTTTCTCAGACTTTCTGAAAGGACAGACTTTTTTTGTTTTAAAGCCACATTTGCTTCATATAGCTTCTATTATCAAGAACTTAAGGAAGGATAAAATAACATGTTGAAACGGTAAATTCCATAGATTTGTATGCTTTTATATATACACACATATGTATGTATATGCACACATATCTATTTTTCTGCATTGGTTTATTCCTTCCATGACTTGTTTCATTACACTCCTTACTAAAGCAGTGTTATCCTATTTAAGCATCCCTGTGAGCCCCAACAGTGTCAGAACCGAGCACAGGAAAATGCCAATCCTAATTATCACAGAAAATTCATTAGATAAGGATCCATTACTGCTTGTATAAAATAAGGGTTGATGGTACTAGTAGG
Source organism: Onychostruthus taczanowskii (assembly GCF_017590055.1). Classification (NCBI taxonomy): domain Eukaryota; kingdom Metazoa; phylum Chordata; class Aves; order Passeriformes; family Passeridae; genus Onychostruthus; species Onychostruthus taczanowskii. Next base: position 13,939,217 of record NW_024499128.1, on the reverse strand, counting down.
CTGTCAGCTACAGCTAAAAAAAGGCAGGAATGGAAAGCAGCATTACTTTTATTTTTATTAAATCAAAAGAAATATAGTTATTGCTTCATGTGCCAAGAGATCACAATTTTTCTGAAAAGAAATCATAAGAAGGAATTTCCTGTCTCATAATAAAGAAACCTTATTTTTGAAGTGAACTAATCTCATGCCTAATTGAACTGAGACACATCTCTAAACCAGACACATTTCAGTAACGTGCCTATACAGATTTGCTGTATTGGTTTAATAATATTGATTCAAAATCTATATAATATATTTACCAGACAAATCAGCAATAGTATTGCTATCTCAGATAACCACTCCAGCTTGCACAAACAGCAGCCCGGTCTTCTTCTTCTTCCTCTTCCTTCTTCCTGTGCTTACCACTGGAGTTACTCATATTAACTAACTTTCCTACTTCACCACCAGCAATTTCCTTCTCTGTTTTGTGGTGGTCTGATTCTCAAAACCAAGTAGATTCTGTAACAATTTTTCTCAAATTATATTTTAAATATTCTTGTACTTTGAATATTACTGCTCCTATTTCAGATGTGGTGAACTCCTTGTACACTAAAAAGCTTGAAAAACCGGTCCTTTCAAAATGTTTAATTATACTATCAGCTAACAGAATCAAAGAAAATCCTCCACTCAATTTTTTTTACAGAATCAAGCAGTATGAATCTAAGAATCAACTCTATGCCTTTTAAACATATAATGCATTTGTTCTGCCTTCCCAAAGGATTTGCAAAAGGTCATGAAGATACACACATATCAGCTCTTAAAACTCAGCACTGATGACTGACACCAGGCCTAAAAGAATATTTATTTTAGGTCTCTTAATGCAATAGTCAGACTTCAAAGCTTCATTTTTTTTACTATAATTTTTATTTTATTTTATACCTACATTAATTTCTTCACTGCCCTCCCCACCTTCCATTTCACAATGCTGTCTTTTACTTTGAGCTATCCAGGACATGAACGCATGACTAACATCATTCTGCCTGTACTCTACACATCACTAACAAGCCACAATTCTTTCTCTGTTGTCGGAAGTATGAAACACCCGCACTTCACATTCCAAATGTTACCTGTACAACTGCAAGAAACAGACAGTGCTTGCATTCAAAGCAGATTCTGCTATAAGGCTGGGTAACAGTCCGTGTTTCAAATCTAGAACTGCATGATTATGTGTCCGTATAAAGTCACGAGCAAAGGTTTGTTTTTATTAAGCCATTTCACTATCATGTTATCTTTATAATGTTATACTCATCTTTCAGACTAATAAACATATATGTTGTAAGAAAAAGAACAAGTACTCCAGGCATTTTGTTGGTGAAAAAAATTACAGAGTACCAGGTACCCAAATCAATTCACATACAACACTTTGAAATGTAGCACAGATATTTAAAGAAACAGAAACTGCCTCCAATGCTACTGAGAGCAAAAAATCCTTCCCAAACTCACAAATATTTGGAAGTAACACAGCAATCAAAAAAGCAGAACAAGAGGAAAAGGAAGGATGAAAAAAACAGAGAATGAATGAAGCTAGGATTCTCCATTTGGATTTCAAGAAAATTTCAACATCAAAAAAAGATGGAAAAAACCCCAAAACAACAAAACAATAAGGCTAAGGAAATACCCAGCATGTTTTTCCAACTTGACACAAGATTTAAAACTGTCTATTTTGTTCTCCCCTCACTCCTCCATATTTTACTTATAAAAAATTCCTGTTACTCATTATTCAAATTTGAACACATCTCATCCACCTAAAAAAGAGTTAAGTTCTGAGTTACGAGAAATAAAGGGCTCAAACCCAGGAGTTAACTTTGGTGGATGAAATAATAATTTTCCTAGTTTACCAGAAATGGCCCCTTCTGGACCCACTGAACTCAAAGGTGTATTTTTAGGGCTCCTTATGTTTGATTTGTATCTTTTAGTTAACGAGTATGGATCAAAGGCTGTTAATTTTGGAGGAAAATTTAAGGAAAAGAAGTTATTGCAGAGGTACGAGCTCTTCCTAAGAAAAACCTTGAACTAAATAACCGAGGGATTTCTGTTCGGTTGTTTTTCTATTTTTACAATGTGGACATTCATAATGTGTAATGAAATATCGTGAATATAAATAAAAGCCAGTCACAAATACACACAAATTACTATGTGCTGTACATCCAGAAAAAAAGTGGAATGATCTGAAAGCAGCAGAAACGCAAGGAGGCCAAGCATATCACCGTGAGGCAAAAAGAATGGTGTGACACACCTCACTGCAGCATTTCTGGAAGCATCTCTCTTCCCCTTTCACTTCCCGTGACACTATCAGCAGAAACTCTGACTGCTGAGCCCGGCCACAGCTGTACTGGGAACCTATACTGACAAGCTGAAATAACCAATCAAAGCAAAACACAAAAAGAAACCTTTGTAAAGCTGAAGTATATACCATTATCCAAATTGTACAAGTAACAGATGAGCTCAAACGTTCGGGTAACACTTACTTGCCACTAGAACAGGTTTCTATCAAGCTACAACTTTCACTTCAACCTAAAATTTACTGAGGCAGTTGCAAAGCCCTTTTAAATTTAAATGGAAATTAAGAGTTACTGATAAGAAGACAGAAAACTCCTCGTATAACTGTGGAGTAGCCAACTACTCTGCAAAACAAACAAAGTTTGGTGCGTTATAAAAGTAACCATTATTTTCCTGTCATACTTCTCCTGTCAAGGGGAGAAGGCAGCATGGATATAAGACTGGAAGGTGTTATGTAAACCAATATATAAAGCCTGGATATTAAAGAGCTTAATCTTGTTCCAACTACTGATAAAATACAGCTAAGGAAACATAATTAGTCAACAAGAGGAAAAAACGTTGAGTGGTCTAGATAAGTTTTAGAAGGAATAAGTTACAGAAGATCCAAGAAAATAACTGGAATGTAAAAATTTGTCTCGTTCCCACAAAAATCACTATCAAGAACACTGGCCAAACATCTAATAATTTAAAGTTCAACCTCAGCTAAATATCTCAACCTCTTATTACAAAACATATTTTACCTTAATAACACATGGCAATTCCTAGCCCATTTAAATTAAAGCATAGCTTGTCAGGGCACTTTAGAGAGATTAGGACTTTAATTTATATGGGAAGAGTTAGAAACAATTGCCTATTCTGAGTAAACTGGAAATTATGACAGATGAGAAAGCCCATGAACAGGAACTTTATCCTACTTTGTGTGTGAATAATTTTGAAGACAGCAGTTAAACACCATCCTCCTCATACAGTGAACATACTTATGACTGCATTATGGCACCAGACTCAGATTCCATTAATCATTAAAATTTACATGATCAACACCACTGCTGTCTAAAGCATTTTTATTTAGCCAATTTGTATAGCCCAGTTTTTTATTCTGTTGTATTGCCAAAATACTGGGGTTTTTTTTCTGATTGCCTGAAGAGGCAACAATTGAAGATAAAAATCCTCTACAAAATAACTCAAGAAAGCGGGGCAGCATAATCTTTAGTAATAGATTTTGTACTGGGACTTATATATAATTGTACTGTTCTGGCAGAGCTTTCAAGTGTGTTCTTTGGAAAAGGGCATCAATACATCTGCATTAGTGCACCAACAGTTCAGCACCTTCCACACCTATTTAACAATCATATACAATCATATTTAACGATAAAATTTTGAAATGCTAAGTGTAAAATAGCATTTTTTTCAAAACCAACCACTTGAGCATGTTATATGTGGCGCAGAGCACAAGGACTCTTAATCTGTAAAAATATCACTCCTCTGAAAAAGCTGAAAAGCTGATGAGTCCATTTTTTTTCACATACAGAGCATGGTGGGTACCGCCCTAAACATTGCTACTGAAAGAAAGCATGTTGCTGAGCAGCATGGGCTTAGAAAAAAATTACAGAAATGCTACAGTGTTTGAAGGTATTAACAATAAAACTGTTTATGCACAATATTCTAATCCTGCTTCAAGTGAGTACAAAGGAGGGAATAGGCTAGTGTGAGGTAATGAGATGCTAAGTATTATGAGATCATACAGCTACTGTGTTTATCTTCTTCAAACTATGTGTCTAAAAATATCCAACATGGGAGAGGGAGGAAGTAGGGAGACAGCTGGATGAAACAAGGATGTAATGTCCAAGAGAACCAATGGATTCCTCCAGTTCTAAAAGAGATTATAATAGGCCTTTCAGCAGTTGCACTATCAAAGCAGTATTACTCCCGAATACAATATCCCCAAAGGGTTTAGGATAGGTAAAAGATATGGTGTCATTTAATCTGCTAAGAAGTAAAAGAGCCCTATTTGCAATGAAAGTTAATTTCTCCTGACAAAGAATAATGCTGAAAAACATTTTTCCATGCACTAGCCAAAAAACAGTCGTGCATTAAGTCAGAGTTTTTTTCAGGGACTTAAATAACATTTAGCTTAAATAACATTTGGCATGGCAAACAAACCTAGTAATGCTTGAAGCGGAGTACTGAAGCATAAAAAGCCTGCTCTGTATCTCTGTGCTTAGTCTATTTGCTCATGGCTGTCTCCACCTTACTAGCACCTTACATATTTTGTCAAATATAAACAAAATGTTCTCTTTCACCTTCATGTCATAAACATTTTTTAAATGTTGCTTTGTTGTGTTATTAGAGTGAGACTACACAGGGTAATGGGCTTGTGCTTATTTCCATTTCTCCTACTGTAAGCATTGGACACTGAAAAACGTGCTAGCAGATGAACACTTGTGCTTCAGAGTTAACAGATTCCTTGCTCCAATGCAGTTTAAATACTCCGCTGGATTAGGTATGTGAAGGATAAAGCAGCTGTACAGTTCATTTCTTACTTACATAGATTATCAAAGATAACAGAGAGATCTTGCGATTTTACAGTGTGTTCCTGAATGTACACACAAAGCTATTTTTATGCACTGCAAAGAACAAGAAGATTTACATAGCTCACAGCTATCAAGCTTCACATCTACACAGGTAAAGTCCACCCTCCTTTGTGTATCAGGTTTTTTTATCTGAAGAACCACTCTTTGGGCCTGGCAAACATTTATCTCCCAAGCTCAACTCTTTTACTCAGAGCTCTTCCTATCTAACCTATCATTCACATAAACTTGTATTAGTTAATTCTGGTTGATTCACCCTTCAACTGCTCATATGTAGACACTGAAGAATTACATTTCAGATGCTGCAGATGTTTTTATAGAAAGTTAGCAAAATTTACCTCCTGGAAAGCTGAGGGTTTTTTTGTTGTTGTTGTTTTTTTTTGGTTTTTTTTGTTTGTTTGTTTTGTTGTTGTTGTTTTATGATAAATGCAAACACAAATATCACATTTTAACTTTGCTGTGTATGTTTATCCAAATTCTGAAAATTACTGAATAAAAAAAGATGCATGGAATTTAATTTATATTCCTCTTTCACAAAAGGTACTTCACACTCATTTCTTAGAAGACTATGTTAACTATATCCCATACGGATTTTTTACCTGTTCAAATTTCCAGCCATCAGACATTGTGGAAACCATTTGAGTGAGTTCCTCTTCCTGACACTGCAGCACTCTGTATACATGTTTGACTGGCACCTTCAAGAAGAAATACAAGATGCTCAACAGGGCACGGAATTCACTATGTTTGTGACTTGTCTGAAGTTGCCCTTACTCTCTAGAAATTGTAAGCAACACCACTTTGAACCCATCAAGAGCAACGAATAACTAGGACCATTTCAGCTGAGACCTACAGTAAATGCTATCAGAGCAACCCTGCAATCCAACAACCTAGCTTCAAGAGAAATTTGTCAATAACAATGTAAGTTCGTAATATCTCCATGAATACTCAGTTACCAGGGAAGTTACCAGTTACCTGAGCAGCAGAGTTAACGAGCAAACTTTATGATATTCACTTTCATGGAGAACATGAGCCGCTATGAGAAGAGGCAACCTTCTCAATCACAGAGCAATACAAATAATGAAAGCAAATTTACTACAAAAACATATGACAGGAGCTAAACAGTATCTGTACGTATGCAGCATAAACATACTGTACAAACAGCAGTTATACCGTAGTTAGGCAACCTCATCATATTCAGAAGATTTAAAAGTCAATGACAAAGCTATGTTCTACAAAAAGCTGTTCTCTAACATAACTATTTCCAGAAATAATATTATGACAAATTCTACTATTACTGAACATTTCGGAACAATTAATTAGAATGTTTTCATTTTTGAACGCAATCTGTGAATTTTGTAAGCAGACTGGCAGGAGCCAGCAATTAAGAATATTAATCTTTGTATACTAGCGGTTCCAGATCATCCAGTGATGGAGGCAACCATTCAGTATCTTACTGGGGAAATCAGGAGTTACATAAAAAAACAAATGGAATCCACTCACTACTTGTCATAGAACAAAAAATCAAAAGCACATGAGAAAACAGCCTCACCTGAGAGATTCTGCTGTCTCTTTCTCTTATTTTGTCCTTTACCAGTTTTATTAGAGATGTGATATTGTAGAATTCAGCCTCTTCCAGTACACCTAGTATGAAAACATTTTTTGGGAAGACAGTGTAACTAAAGACTCCAAGCCAAAATCACCAACCAGTTCATAAGATTATCTTCTCAACAGCTGCAGAAAATTATTTATTTTTCCCTATGATAAGGCAGTTCACCAACCTAACAATTCTGGCTTCTTTCAGGTACATGTAATTCAATGTTTGGCTGGTTCTAAAAATTGTCCTAAAAATATCCCAAAGAAAACTGATCCCATTTCACATACAAAATGAGACAAGAAACAAAAAAATGCACACAGATACCGTTCCATAGCAGACTGATAAGACTACCATACCTCAGGCCCTGCCTCAGGCTGGAATGCAAAAGAGAAATTTAAATAATCCTACTGAAAAATCTCTGCAGCTGCTAGCAAGCATAAAATTTTTCTTCCTGTCATTTGCGATCTTAAGAGTCTGAAACAAAAACTTAAAGATATATATACTGCTTCTACTCACATGTTCAAGGCCTACCTGTTCTCCACACACAGGGCACATGGAAATTATATTTCATACGATTTCTCCCTAGTATTGTTAAATTGTATCACTCTTTGATAAATTCCTTCAGTATGCGATCAATACAGTTTTATTACTATATGTTTTAAAGCAGTCATCCTCCATTAGGGTAAAACTGATACAAAGTGGGAACAACCAGGGAGAAGCTGGGGGCAGAATTCAGTCTTTAAAAGCATGTTCCACACATCTGAACATGCCAGAACTTCACTTTTAGTTTGCTTTACATCTTCTAAAGCTTGCTTCCTAGGCAGCACTCTTTTGCTTAAAGAGAACTAAACCCAAATATTTCACAGTTACACAGGAAAGATACAAAATTACACAATAAAAGGCATCTCCCCTTTTGTTTGAATATTTATGTTCCAACTGAAAATGCGGGTTGTGAAATCAGGAATTGTACTCAAAATGCTCAAATAACCCTATATACTATAACTGCATGATACCTATCAGTTTTGCGTGAAACAGATAGAAATGCTACACTGGTTAAGGTTTGCCATCTTGTTCTAAGTTAATTTTGGTGATTCAAAAGAAGTGAAAATAATAAGCAAGTGGCAAGCAAACAAGATATTTAGAGACGTCTTACCTTCCTCAGCTAGGTCCTTGTTAATAACCAGTTTTCCATGTCTGAGATAGTTCAGCACTGGCCCAAAGTAGGTTGGGTCTCTGTCTATTAAATAGGCACCTGTTTCATCCTAGATTAGAAAAACAAACAAACACAAACCAAACAAACAACCCAAAACAAAGCAAGAGAACACCAAAGCCCAAACCAAACAAACCAAAAACCTCACAATGATTTGAACATCCAAGTGGGAACTGCAAGCTAATATTCATCTTGCAGCAAGCAGGTATTCAGATATAGCCAAATCCCTGAAAGCTGCATTTATTGAAGACAATACAAGGAATTAATATAACTGTCATGTTATCAGACTGATCAATCAAATCATCGGATACACAACTTCTCTTATCTGATCAATCCCCCTAACCCCTTATCAATGACTAACAACATTGTTAGCGTGAAAGATCTAAGCAGTAAGTGAGAATGCCAAAAGTTAAGGTTAAAAATAGCACTGAAAACCAGGTAATCTTGTTTGGGAGCCTGAAGAGTCAGAACAATAGCTACATTCTAGCAAGCTTCAAATACCAATTTTTCCTTTTTAATCTTCTTTTTTTTTTTAATTAAAGGCAAACAAACCTATTTTTTTTAACGCCAACACTTTGCTCTAAAAACATTTGCCTTTGTCTTTGCTCAGATGTACAAATACTCACAGGGTACTGATAACTGCTATGTACCAAGCAAGGGTTGTACATGCATCTTCTAAAAAAAAAAAAGTACACTGAAGATTCACTTCCTACCTATCTCATGCAGACAAGTGAAGTAATAGATGGCTAGATGAAAACTTGAAAACTAATGCTCAATTTACCAAACAGACCACAGTGTTTTGTGAATTGCGAAACAGTTCAAGAAATTTATCTGCAGAGCTGATATTCTTGACAAAGAGATAAAGAAGCAAAATTGGTAATTCCTATGTTATTTAGAATCTATGGGTGAACCCCTGCAATCAAGATAGTACTGACATACTCTGTGCTGGCTGGAGATCTAAGGAAGATTCATAGAAAGATTTCTAACTGATCCACTGCTCCTATCTACTATCAAGTGGATTATTGACTGTATTAATCCATTAGTACATAAGGTTTTAGTGCAATGGATATCCTACAGATATATACTAGAGAGATGTGGCAGCACCCCAATTACTTTTTTACTTATTCTTATTTTTAGTATTCTAGTAGTTTACAGGAGATACTCAAAAAATCATCATTACCAATAATGTGGATCATACATTGAAAAATAATAATAAAGAAAGCACAAAAAAGTCCTATAATTTTTGCTGAAATAGATTTTTTTAAAACATTAGAAAATATCAACAGTTAAAGAACTCTGGCTAAATTCTAAGTGTGCAACCCAAATTCTGTCAACAGGATTCACGTAAGCATCTAAATTCTATGCAAAAGTTGCTTACCCAGATTAGAGACATAGAAAACATGCATTAATTAACATGTCTTGAACATTGACCTGACAGCTCAGATATGCTAAACACTAGCACCAGGGAGTCAAGAGCCGAGAGATAAACCGATCAGTAAAGAATATTGTAACCATATGCAAATAACGCACAGGTGAGTGACACAGAAAAATTTACTTCCTCAGCATCTTCCTATAGAAAATGGCTTATCACTCCTCCTTTTGAGTGAGCTGCCTCTATCCTTCAGTGCATGCTAAGCACTTCATGTTGAAATCACTAAGAAAGGCCGATAACACTAGATCTTTAAGGATGTTTATGTAAACATAAATCCAGTACAAGCTGACACAGAAGCGTAGTCATTTGCTCTACCTAGAACTCTAAAAATACAGATTGTAAGTCTTTCAGAATATTATCAGGGCTGTTTTCATCCACATATACATGAAAACACACTGTATTATCACATGTAATTAGCTTTTTGACACTTTTTAATAAAAACTGTTTTATTGTAAGATAAAATAATAAATTGCAAACGTGATCTAATGTGAACTGGACAATTGAAATAGGTAACTAGTTTGCATGCACATAACTAGCTTTAGGCTTGCTAGCTTAAGCTTAAGTATTAGTAGACTTTGATGTCTCATCTATGCAATTTCCTCTGCTAACTAGTAAATTGTTTTTTCTACGAGCTTTGAGAAAGTATGCATCATCACTGACACAACCAGTGTAGGCATTTTGAAGCCATTTCCTAAACTTCAGGTGAATACCACAAATGTCAAACAAACCTATATTCTAATAAGGTTTCAAAGTTCTCTCTCTTTCAGATGTACTTTATAGAAATAGGTGTTACTGTTTACCAGAACAGCAGCAGAAATTCAAGTTTCCTCTCTATTCAGTATAGTCATATCACCCCACACTTAGAGGTGTTTCCTGCAAATGTTGACATTCTTCATAAGAAAATTCAAAACAAATGCATATTGTCTTTGTGCATCCAACCCTAAACTGCTAGTTAATCACAGGACTGTTTGTATCTCTACTCAGTTCTACTTTTGCATTACATTCTTCTCTGAGTGCTTTTTTCTTCATTGTCTGTAAGTTCTAGGCCTTTTTCATGCATATTTACAAGGACACCATTTAGAACACAGCATTGCCTACATACAGTGAAGACTACATTTGTTTATTACCACTCTCCCACAGTAATGTTTTGTTCAAGTTACAAACATCATGGAATTTTAGAGGAAACGTAGTAACTTGCTCTTAAATTTTCAATCACCTGGTTCAGCATACCAATGAAAAGTCAGTGTAGCTCACAATTACATTCCTTTGAAAAATACTGACCAAAGCAATTAAGTGATCATGTATTCCCGTCACAAATGTTTTCACTTTGATCTTTACAGAGGCTGAGGCTCGAAGGAATCATAATGAACACTTACCCTGATCTTAGTTTAAAACACATAAAAAACTCAATTTATTTACAACCTTTAGAAAGTAGCAGTGAAACCTAACCATTCCAATAAATAATTACTGTCATTGGTAATATTATGTGCTTCCTAGCAAGGACACCTATAGTCCAACACTTTGCTAGCTGTATTTCACAACACCTTTGCTAGACTGAACAGACTTCACTATTAGATTTCTTGTCTCCATGTATGCACCTCTGGACTGAAAAGTCACTCCTTAAACTCCTTGCCATAAAAAAGTTTTGTCCTTTAAAACTTTTCACCAAATCATATTTCACCTTGAGACTAGCCACTGCCCTTCTGTAACTTTGAATTGTGGATGCTAGAATCCAATACAGGATTCCAGAAGGACTCAAAAGGTGTACGAAATACATACACCTCTCTAATCCCATTTAATAATCTCCCCAAGAATTGCATTAAAACACTAGCTGAAATGTCATAAATTTATTTCCAATTAATTATCTTCATTGGGATCAGCACTGGATCTGGATACAAGACTGTGTATGGTGATGCAAGTGATGGTATGACTCAAGTCACACCATCAAGCTCTTGGCTCAAGGCTCTAACATGAATATTTTAATTTTACATCATTTTTAAATTTTACATCATTTACATATTCTGAGTTCTTATAAAGGCAGCAATATGCAGAGAAACACAGCAGTACTTGGTACTAAACTTGGATTTATATATAATTGTCATCCCTATCATCTGTGCTTTTTAAATATTGAACTAGTGAATTTTTCACAAACTGCGTGGCCTAAAAACTTTGAGTGTCTGCAAACCAGTGGTACTTATAAAAACTACATCAGTAACACAACCCACCTGACAGGTCAGAAATCTCATGGACAAATGAAATGTATCTGTTCCTTCCTAGAATAATGACTAGAATTTAGATATTTCCTAACGCTGACAGTCAAGGTTGCGCTAGCAGGAAGACTTGGATTTCTCTAAAACACTCAGTGCTTGCGTGCTTCCTTCTTTGACAGATTCCATGCCAACTTCAGAAAGGCATTAAAATACAAGCATGAGTACTACTGCCAAAACCTTATTACAAAAGTTTGACAATCTCCTTCTTAGAGGAAAGTAAAAAGAATGCTAGAACAGTTTGCAAACAAAAAACTGGTATACAGCTAAAATAGGAAGACGCTGAAACAAGGACATAGATGTAAATTATTAACAGTAATGCAGTAAAAGCATTACATTAAACAATGATGACAAGGTGAGCAAGGCTCTGCTTGTCTATTTTTATGTATTCATCTCTAAACCAAGATTTAAATACAATGGAAAACAAATCCTATTCTGAACAGTAAATATGACCACTACAGCTCATTTATTTGCTGAAATCTGAAATGATTCTCCAACAGTTTTAAAGCTGTGTGTGACATTGTGAAACATACTAAATTCAGAGAGTCAATTTCACTATCCTCATCCACTGAACACTAGTTTGGCCACAGGGTGTGCCAAAGGTTAATCTTTCTCCCATTACATGTGGAAACATACCAGACAGCAAGAGACAGGCTGCCCTGTCCTACTCAACATTAGTACCTGAAGGCAGTTTAAAGGCCAACATGCTACCTTCCTTGAAGCCTCTCAGTTCTTTAAAGTAGGAAGCATTAAGGAAATCATAGAATCACAGAATATCATGAGTTGGAAGAGACCCACAGGGATGAAGTCTAACTCATGGCCCTGCACAGCAAAGCCCCAACACTCCCACCATGTGCCCCTGAGCTTTGTCAACCTCATTTCTTGGGGCCAGGACCATTCCCTGGGAAGCCTGTTCCAGTGTTCAACCAATCTCTTTGAAAAGAAACTTTTCCTTATATCCAACACAAACCTCCCTGACACAACTCCATGCCTTTCCCTTGGATCCTGTCAGTGGTCACACAGAACAGAGATCGATATTGCCCCTCAAGAGGAACATGCAGACAGTGATGAGCCTTGCCTTGGCCTCCTCTTCTTCAGCTGAAGAAGCCAAGTGACCTCAGCTATTTCTCCTATGGCTTCCCCTTCAGAAATTTTGTGTTCCTCCTTCAGATGCTCTCTAAGAGCCTTAGATTCTTCTGATATTGTGGTGCCCAAAACTGGCTACAGGACTCAAAGTGAGGCCACACCCCAAAACAGATCAGAATGGGACAATCCCCTCCTTTGCCCAGCTGGCAATGCTGGACAACAGTGCAGGACACAGCTGGCCCTCCCACCTGCCAGAGCATATGGCAGTGATTTATCTTTTAATCAGGAAACCTTAGAGGAATGCTTTCCTACTCTCTCCCAAACAAAGTTTACCTATCAGCAAGCCACCTATATTTTAAAATTTAGTTTTATAGGTAAATTTAAGCTCTGCATAAAAACCTCAACCAAAACCAAAGACAACTACAAAACAATTCCCCCACCACCACACTTCAACTTTTTTTTTCTTCTAACTCGGGAACATTACATTCCGTTCCCTATCTTAAGTGCTCAATTATCCCTTGTGGAAGTTATGCCTGAAAAAATGATGAAATCTACTAAGCTCACTAAAAAAAAAAAAAAAATTCAAAATTTATATATAATAAACAACTCCTTATTTTCAACCTGTTGGTTATAAGGGTATAAGCTGTTCCTTTCTTTTCCCTAACTGTAGAAAATGCTTTTTTGTCTGTAATGCTTCAAAATTTATTTCAGAGCCAGCACTATATACTTTATATCCATTACTACATACCACACCACAAATAAAATCTTAATAACTTTCTTCCCCTACTAAAAATGAGTCAGAGTGAATACCAAAATATTCACCCACTACTTGCAATCTATGCAGAATATGCAACTCTATGCAACACAGAGAATTCTTTTTCTTTAAGAATTGCTGAAAAGACAGAAGCTATGTCTGAGAGATTATTATCAAAAGTACTTTGCTCTGGTTCTTGTTATTGAACAAGAGAATAATGACAGTGCAGAAATAACACAATGTCAGTGCATGCAGATATTTCATAAAAACGCTAAAACTAAACCCCGTCAAACAACATAAAAATATGACACAAACGTACAAACGATACTGTGCTGTCTGCTCTATTTACGAGCGGTTTTGTTATCCACGAACCCAACTGCTCCGCACGACATACTCATTAAGCAACACTCTTCAGGAAGACTCCCTCCACGGCAGCAGAGTCGTTCCTGCCGCCCCTCACCGCGGCGCCGGGCCGCGCGTTCCCTTCACGCCGGCGGCCGCCTAGGCAGGCGTCACAGCGGGACCAGGCGCCAGCCGCAGCGCACCCTCAGCGCGGCAGGCGGGGAGCGGGCCCGGAGCGGGGAGCGGGCGCGGCGGCGGGGGGAGCGGGCCCGAAGCGGGGTGCGGGCGCGGCGGGGCCCGCGCTCACCTTGTCCGAGTCCAGGTCGGGGTCGGCCTGGCAGAGGCGGAAGAGGAAGGACTTAGGGTCCCTGCAGAGCGTCTGTCGAGTGGTCAAGAAGCAGGTGCCCCCCACGTTCAGCCTCACCCACTTGCCGGGCCCCGCGCCAGGGAGCGGCGCCGAGCTACACCGACGGCAGGGCCCGCCCGCGCCGAGGCCGCCGGCCGGGGGCACCGGGAACTCACAGTGGTTCTCCGCCGCCATCCTCGCCACCGCCGGAAGGGGCCGCCCCGGCTGCCTGGCCCCCGGCGCGCCGCCCACCGGAAGCGCCGGCTGGAACAGGGCCCTGCCCCTTCTCGCCCGCGGCCGCAGCGGCTCCGGCGGGGGGCCCCGGGAGCAGCGCTCGTGTCGGCGGCAGGGCCGGAGGCCACGGGCCTGTCTGTACCCCATGCCCCCCGCCCCACGGCGGAAGGAAGAGGCGGAGGCCGCGCAGAACCCTACATGCCTTTATTACAGACTACCAAGCATAAGTGAAATCCGTCATCCAGTCACTAACTACACATCTACAGCACAGAGATCTGTCGAGAGGAGAATAAACAGTCATTAAATTATGAGATATGATTAAATCATCGACCAATAGAAAATTTATATAATAAAGCCAGAAAAAAGGTGTAAAATATAGTTTACAATAATTATTCACATTCAAGGCTGTACATCAATACATACAACACCATGGCCCCGAACATGAATCAATCCAAATAATTCATATATTAGAATTTAAATAACACAGACTGAACTAGAGGCCAACAAGAGCCAGCAAATAACCTTAGAAGAATAAAAATACAAAAGTGTGTATCATATCATTGCATTATTTGCTTCTGTTTTCACGAGTTCTTGAAGGAGGGGAGATTGTTTTGTGGTTTGTTGAGGGGGGGTCAGGGGTTTTGTTTCTTTGGGGTGAGTTTCTTCTTTCTTTCTGTACATCACAGTTACAGCTACAAACCAGGTAGAGCATATTACACGTGTAACTGACTGCCACCAACCTGAAAACAGCATACAACTATCAAAACTGATTATGGTTCCTGGTTCCTAATTTTTCTCTTTTGTCAGATAGAGTAGTTTTCAGTTCTGCTACCATTGCGAACATTCACCACATCAAGTCAGTTAATACATGGCCATAGGAAGCTTTGTCAAATGGCAATCATCTACATTCATGGCCCAGCTGACAGACAGATTTCTCTCTTGACCAGGGAAAGGACTCGAGGAAATGGTGTGAAGCTGAGGCACAGGAGCTTTAAGTTAGGTGTCAGGAAAAGGCTTTTCACTCAGAGGGTGGCCACTGGTGAACACTGTAACAGGCTCCCCAGGAAGCGGTCAAGCCTGCCTGAGTTCAAGAAGATGTCTGGCACATGGTGGGATTGCTGGGGAGTCCTGTGCAGCGCCAAGAGTTGGACTTTATGACCTTGATGGGTCCTTTCCAACTCAGTATATTCTCTTTACTCTAAAACCAAGCTATTGGGTGCTTAAGAACCTCTCCAACTGTTTGTTGCATAATGGTAATTTCTTCTATGAAAGAGGAAACACTCTGAAATTATCAGTCATAAATGAAAACATGCCATTTTGGATTACAGAACTACTTGTCTGTAAGCTCACTTGATCACCTGATAGACAATCTGCATCATGAGGCTTTGCAGGAGCATTTGATTCATAAAATATTTCCATGAAGCATTACAGGCATTCAGCAAAATTTCAGATATAAATACTGCACCTATTTGTGCAATTTACTAGTAGAAAGAATGATCAGAATCCATCCAGAGGCCACATCTTTAGGCAACTATTAATACACAAGTTCTGTCCTCAGCAAGGTCTTGAAATCAAATGTTTTATCCACAGGCCAAATGAAGTAATTGTCTTGACTTTACTAATTCAGAAGAAAAGGTACATGTGGGAAATTCCCATAATTTTTCAAAGTTCCCAGCACAAAAAATAACTGTATCAAGCACATTAAATTAAGCATCTTGAACTATGAAAGCTGATTAGAATAATCACATCTTTGTTTCAATCCACAATTCTTTTCAGACTTATATATATAGCAGATACTTCACAATTAAATCACATCAGAAGGAGACAAGTAGAGCACAGTACTGATAATTTGATCTTTTTAGCACCTAAGTGCCTAACAAACAGAATTGTAATAGGCAATATCAGTCTGCTAACAATGCCTCAACATCACATCTGAAGTAACTCTTTCTTAATACAAAACCTTTACAAAACTGAACTTTAAGGCAAACGGTAACAAACTAATTTCTCAGTTTATTAAATTCGTCCTAAATTTCTTGTGACTGGGCATGTACTTCATCCTTTAAGCTCCACACCACAGAAAATGATAGAATAAACCTTTCTGAAGTTCAAATACCAAGCAAACCAAAATTACAACACTATTGGCCAGATTCTTCATAAATGATCAACAATTGTTGAAATTTCAAGAGATGGTATGAATCAACAGATTTGGTTTTCAGTAGGTCTGCAGTAAGGAAAAATCTTAAGGAGAGTCTTCAAGTACCTAAATTTTTTTTTTCTCCTTTGAACACCTTGGATTAAAAGCAGAAAAATCACCTGGCCTATGTGCAGCTCTGAAGAACCTCCTTTGCACATTTCATTCCATGAACTCCCATGAACCACAGGAGTGATCTTCAGACAAAGACCTGATTCTATGCCACACCAGGTATAAGCATTTAAAATGGGTACCAGCCCTTCATAGTATGCAGCACCTTTCAACACACATTTAAGTGGACAAACTGGCAAAACATACTTGAATCCACAATTGCTTTGTGATGCCTCACTCTATACTCTTGCCACCTTTCAAACCCACAGATTCTACAGATAGTCCAAGAAATAGAAATACCTCTCCCAGGAAAGTTCTAGTTCCTTCCCAAAAAAGCAGTAGCTAAGTAAGACTGGATTAGGAGTACTGAAGCTCTAAGTGGAGTGATGCCTGTAAGAGATGCTTACAGTTTTCCAATAACAGCATTGTCAAATAATAAAAAAAAAGGACTTCTAGAATGCAGACATCAGCCTTCCAGGTACCTTCTTGACAGCTTACTGCTACCAAGATCTACAAGGCTGGCTGAAAGCTTTTGGTGGGCATGATGAAAGCCTACTGAGAGAAGGTTTTCAAGGTGTGAAAAACCACAATTAATTTGCTATGGTAAAATGATTAAAAATCTAAATATTACAGAAAACATGTTAAAGCACACCTAGATCTTTACCTAGTTAAGCCAATGGAGGTCATTTTGCCAGACATTTTATGTGAGGCCAAGTTTTATCACACTGAACAGCAGTGGCACTGTGAATCTCCACCACTGCCAAACTCCTGTATGAAGTTGGGAATATGTCTGTCCAGATCTCAATACCAGAGACTAAATCCAAAAGTAGTAGGGTTGTCTCCAGTGGACACAATACGTGGCCGGAATTTGACAGCTGAGGAACAAACGGATAGCACTGCAACAGACTTAAAATACACGTCATCTTGGTTAGAATGGCACATATAGCTTACTACAAACACAGATCAAAGGTACAGTGTGCTATTCAAATTTGAGCAACAAGGAGTATACTTTGTACGTGATGGGATTTCTCATGATGCAAAGGGGAACACTTTTCTGTCTTCCTCAGCCATTTACAGGGGCCCTTCTCCCCTTTAACATCAGACACAGTAAGCCAGGGATTTGCTTGTCTCAGGTTTCCATATGTGGTGGGATACAGATGACTACAGGAATGCAGCTGCACCAAAAGAAAAGGCAACTGCACTGTCTCTTCTAAAGACTGGAAAAGCTGAACTGCCATCAAGTTCAACCACATAACACAGTTTTTAAGAGATCGATAATAAATCTCCTTCACCCTGTACAAAAAGATATTCAACATTCACATAATTTCAGAGAAATCTGATAAGTCATTTTTCTTAAACTACTGCTACTAGAGAACAGTAGCCTATGAGTTTTTTGAACATTGCAGAGAAACCTTTCTTTGGAGGAAGGAAAAGCACATCATAATATGACAATTCAAAATGCAAAGTAATGGTATATGTAATGAGTGAATAAATAGGTATGATGATTATACTGCTTTTAAAACAAGGAAGGAATGCCTTTGTCCAGACCTAGGTCATTCTCCTCTGCAAGATTTAGGAACACAAGCATGTAGAAAATACCACTGGGGAAGTTTTTTTTTTAGCACATAAGAAGTTGTGTTTTTGTAACATGACAAGAAATGTTTGACCACAAAAAACAGCCATAATTCGAAGAGGATAAAGGAGATCAATATGAAAAATATTTTCATTTTATAGATATGCTTTAAGTACCATATATTTTCCCCTTTGTATCAATATTTGCCTTTGATTTTTCTCATCATATTACTTTATTATCTGTATTTCAATTCCTTACATTTTTTTCCAGAGTTCCTGAATGTTTGGCCAAGGACCAAAAATAGAATTGACATCTCATTACACAATGAGACCAAAAAAAATTGCCAAGTAATCAATTGTACAACGTTTTCACACTTCCTTCTCTACCCAAGAAAATAGGTTGGCCCCACTAAAATGCACAACACATGCACACCCTGGAAAGAAAGCTTCCAGCCCTCATCTGCTGAAAAGGTGAAAAACTATCTACTATTTCAATAGTAGCCTTTTCTCCCCCATACTAACTAGTTTCTCTTTTAGTTAGCATTAGTTAAAAGCATGCTGGTAAGTTTATTGTCCCTTGATTAAACACACATATGACTTATATTAAAATTTAAACTTAATGTTTAAAATGCTTCAGAAGCCAACATTTCAATTTTAGAAATTTCAGTGCTATGTTCAGCATTTTACTCTCTCAAAAGCTTTATCACTGGAGCCTGTCTGCCAGACAAATACATCTGATTCATTCACATAATTACTATAGTACCACACAAATCCTGCAACCAGAACAATGTTAGGAATTACACAAGGGTGCAACCAACCTGGCTACAAATGCCACATACCAATAAGCTGGGGGACTGTGAGGAAAGGAAGAGGAAACAAAGAGGTGGTACTTAGGAGAGGCATATAAAAGCTCCCTGATGAAACACAGTTTAATGATAATCTGAGAGTCACAGAAAACTCCAGCCCCATAAAATGCAAGGCTGGTACATGATTCGGCGTGTGTGCGTGTGGGTTGGTTTTAACTCATCTTAAGTGAAGCTGGTAATGCAAGGTCTATCCACTAGTCTGCAGCAGAAACAGAACTGAAGTGCACAAAAGCAAGATCTTCACAGCAATGATATGCATGTGGAAACCTCAACAGAAGCACAAAGAGCGAGCAAAGCAACCCTGAATTCCACTAGGTTTTTGCTTTTCTTCCTTTTTTTTTCTTCTTTAAAAAAAAAACAAACAAAAAAAAAACCAAAAAACCCCCAAAAATCCACACAAACAACCAACCATAAAAACCCGAAAAAAAAAAACCAAAAAAAAACCCCAGACAAACAAAAGAAGAAAACCAAAAACAAAAAACCAAAACCAAAAACTAAAGCAAAAAAAAAAAAAAAAAAACCAAAAAAAAACCCCAGACAAACAAAAGAAGAAAACCAAAAACAAAAAACCAAAACCAAAAACTAAAGCAAAAAAAAAAAAAAACCATAAAAAAACCCCAAGAACATTTCAGACGTATGTTTCCCCTTGAGATGGTAATAGGTGGGTTGAAAAGATTCCTCTGATCGGCTGCACACGGAGTTCTAGCAGCAAGTAGGGAAACTGGGAAATTTTGGATGAGCTTTACTATTTTGCAGCATTCTGGTGGTATCTGTGCCGCCAAACTTCATGTATCTTTTTGCACCATTTATGAGCATTCCCACTTGGGTCCATCAGGTAATATGTCCTGTTTGGCTATAAGTGAACAACATTTTAATGATTACTCCAAACATAGTTTAACCAAAAAGCAGTAGTAATTCTGCACCTACCAATAAAAAATTATTCACAATTAGCTCATTAACTTTCTGAAAGTTAAATTAAATTACAGCTATATAACATTATATATTACTGATTAATCATACATCTGGCACCTGAATATTTTTAAGCAGTCAACTGACAATATATTATACACATCTCATGATTCACTACATACAAGGAGGGCTAAATGTTAAGTCATTAAGAACATCCTTCAAAGCACAAAATCCACTTATGGTTAATTTAAACACTAATAATAAAAATACAGTAGCATTTTTATGATAAATGTGTATGTCAGAGTGATTTTGTGTGATTTTTGTTTTATTATTATTCAATTTTGTTTGGGGGTGTGGATTTTGTGCCTTTTTTTTTTTGTTGTTGTTGATTGACTTTGTTCAGGTATTTGTTTAGTTTTAAATTAGGACTATGAAATTTTGTGTCTAAACAATTATACTTTCTCCAGAAAAATCTTTTTGACAACTTACAGAAATTGGCCAAGGACCTTAGAGCAATTTACAAAGAAAATTCAGAAAATAAACTCACCGTGTGAACAAAAAATGTCTTAAAATTCTTGGCTTCTGGACGCAACTCTAAAGACCATGGAATTTCTCCTTTTAGAACTTTGTTGACAGGATCCACATAATACAGGTGGGGTCCCTCCGTAAGCAGCAATTGGCGCCGACGTGCAAACAATCCCTAACAAGAAAAGTAGAAGTAGCAATACAAAAGCAAAACAAAAAAAAAAAAAAAAAGAAAAAGAAAAAACCCCCAGCAAAATCCATGAGGGAATTAAAAATGTAAATTTACACATCACTGAACTGACCAACAGAGGCAGGATAAAACCAGCTCAGTGCTAGGATGGTATATTTGGGGTTGGGGCGGGGGGGAAATCTTTAATTTTACTTTACCTATTTGACCTCATACTCTTTTTAGGGTGTTGCAGTGCATTATTCTACTACGTGGGGAAAAACAATTACTATTTTAGGAAAGTATCTTCAAGTTCTAGCAAAACCTAAAACATCTAGCAGCACAGAGCGAAGCAGAATCTATTTCTCAAAGAAATCAATAATCATGGTTTTGTAGAGAAGACTACAACAAAGCAGGTAGCAACTTATATGAAAGAGAACCTTATTTCTGCTAAAGCTGATGCAGACTATCCTTGCTTATCTGTAAACTGCTGAAATTAACACTTAAAGCTGTTCTAAGATCACCTCTGCCTCTTTCAGGACAAGGGCACCAAGTCATATTCAGGAAAAAAGCACAGTTGAGAATAACATTGGTAATTTTTTGGTATTTTTGGTTCAAACCACATTCAGACATGCATCAAGAAAGTGTTTATTAGATTATATCACGTTGGGAGGAGGAGGAGAAGCAAATCTCATTTGCTACAATCTCAAAATGAAAGCATCAATAGCAGATTTACTTAGGCTTTTCCAAGAAATCAAGAGCACATGACTAAATCAAGAAAAAATCCAATCTACTCACAAGAAAACACTGAATTTTTAAAAATAACTTGTTTATAGGTGACAAATTGTTTAAACAAGGAAGCTTTAAAGCAGGCTGCTTATCTATGCTGCAGCTGTGCAAAAATTTGACAGCTCAATCTTGTTACAGGAAATTAAGAAAAGCCCTTACCTTTCTTTTGTCCACTGGACCCATTTTTAGGATTAAGTTATTTTCTACAAACTGATGCCTTAGAAAAAGAAAAATAACTATTACTCCAGAAGTAATTCTTTCACAGAAACAGCTATAATGATCAAGTAGTTTTTCATGTCATTCCCTAGCATGTCCTTTTCCACGAGAGTCCTGAACAACTTTAGTAGTACTTGAGTTTTGGACTCTTCCTTAGCCCAGACCAGTGAGTTTTTTCTAAAATTTTTCTAAAATTTCTAAAATTCTAAAACTGACCAAACAAAACCAAAACCAAACAGAAGAACCCAAACCAAACAAAACCAACAAACAAAAAACACTAACAACAAAAATTAACAAAAGCAAACAAAACAGGAACAAAAAATAAACAAGAAAACTGTAAACAAACCAACCAACCAAAAAAACCCCCTCAGCACACCTCTCTCCACCCTCCAAGGAACAACAATGACAAAAGTTCACACATGAGAGACTTCTCTAAAGAGTGAAAAGAAATGCTGTTACATAGTCTGGAGGTATTTTGGTTAGATACCCACAGAATATTATCATGCAAAAAGTTCCAACAACTTTTGGCATCTGTAGAAAAGGAGGAATCTTTTCTAATTCTAGGACTGTAGTGCAAAGACTCTGGAAGCATTGGATAGCATCATTCTGCCTATCTTATAAATACAATGCACATCATCTTCTATACCTTGTAAATTTTAGAAATATAATATTAGTGTTTTGCTGCTATTGCTTTAAAAATAGAAGCCAAGAAAAATGTAGTTGCTAATTTTTTACTTTAAAATACTAAGATTGACAAATATGAATTTGAATCAAAATCACTTATTTTCCAGGATTTTTTATTGCTGGGCAAGTTATTTAGCTACATTCGAAGATCCTACCAAGGATTTCCACCAGCTTGTTTTGCCAGAAGTAACCTCTTTTCGTCTTCAGAAAACTGTAAATCCAGCTCAAAGGAATTGTTGTCAAGATCATGAATATACTGTTCAATATTTCCTCCTGATGTCTGTGGTGTACTTGTCTCTGCAGCAGACAGTGAATGGGAAGAGGCAGAACTAGAAACTTGCATGCAACCGAACTGACTCAGGAGATTGTCATACTAAAGGAGGAAACAAAATGAAGTAATTAAATGTCTTTTATTAAAAAGCTTATTTTGCACTAAACTGTGCCTTTTAATTTAAGCATGTTTTAGTTTATTTTGCTTTTGGGCCAAACCCCAGCCTATTCCCTATAGATCAGCAAGCATCTATGCAAAAAAGTATGACTGATCAAAAAGCAAGCCTTGCTTTTTCAAAATACTCACTTGATCAGAAAACAAATGCTGATTTAAGTAAAAATTTAACCAGCAATATTGATTACATGCTTAATAATTAAAATCTTAATTAAAATATAACTAATCCATAGTTTCAGTAAAAATATTTATATTAGTCTTTATATTATTGATTTATATTAATATTCAATATTTATGCTATAATGGAAGTCTCAGGTAGCATCAGAGCTGAATACAGCAGTAGACAAACATACATTTCCATAACAGTCTTCATCATCCTCTGACATAGCAGGTAAATATGCTGTAAGTTTAGGGGGTGTCTGAAGATGCAGGTTCTCCCACACAATGGATTCGAAGAAGGGGTGAGCCTTAAGAGGTCCATATCCTCCCATTTCTTCACAACCTAATCGGCTGGTAGCATCTAGAACCTAAACAAATTAAAATTAAGCTGCATAAAATAATGACAAAGGGCAAGCATTATTCATCACATTTGCAAAGCACCATGTGAAAATGTAAAACCAGTTTGTCCTCCTGCCCTAAGCACACGTATCTATAAGGAGGTTGTTTATAATAAAAGACTTTGTCAGTATGTCTTGTCAACAACATTTTGTATTAGATCAGCTCATAGATCTAAGGACAGGAGCAGTTCTTTAGGTCAACACAATTTTTTGGCTTTGCTTCTTCATAAAGACTGAAAAAAACATACAGAGAAGGCCTGATGAAGCACACCTCATTTTAAGTTTAGTCCACCATCACATTCTAGTGATGCAAGAAGCTGTGGAAACTACAGTTGTTGTTAAACATCAGCCTCTCAAGCACCTCAAAATGACACAGTTCTCAGGATATAACCAGGTTAATACAGTCTGGACTTCACCATTCAGGAGACGCTGTCGTGGCCATAGAACTGGTCTTGGACACAGGAACGCACTAACAGGCCTTTTAGGTTGTATTTATCATCATCCACAAAGGTTAGTGTTTCCTCCCCATCCCCCGCTAATATGATAGATTATTGAACTTAAAAAAGCTTGTAACACCTAAAGTATTTTCTGCTTATTCACGTGAGTATCATGACTGTAATCTCAGTGATGGAACATAACTACTTTTTCTTCCTACTTGTCAAACTTTCACAGGCACAGTAATTCTTAGGCTGATACTATTGAAACATGTTAAGTGCATGCTAAAATGCAAGGCAACTGGATTTATATTGTAATGAATATATCTGCCTGTGATGTACAGGATGCTGTTTTCAACTAAATGATCCCTTATACAACTCAAAACCAATTAATCTGAAAACTGTGTAAGCCTAAGTATTTGAATCTTAATTTGTTTGTAATGCACAGTATCTAGAATTGTTTGCTTCCATTTCATAGAAAGACATTCCTCATCCTTCTAACAATTCTTTTTAGAATTCACATTAAAAAAAGTACTGTTTAATAACAGATGTCAATTTTCAAGACAGTCCCCTACACAGTTAATAATGCTCACAGATGTTCATATTATAAGATTTGCAAGAGTGCATAGAAACTTTCAGAAAAGAGAACTACATAAGCTGAATGTTTTCCAATGTCATCAAACCACTTAATGACAAATCAATTTCAGTTATACCTTTTGGTTCAGGAAGTTAGGCATTTGGGCACTTGGTCAGTTATTAAAAAAAAAAAAAATCAAGACAAACATACTACATTCAAGAAGAAAAGCACAAATATTTACCAACAGCTTTTCCACAAGGTCTTTTGCCTTAGGAAAAAATTTTTCTGGGAAGTCATATTCCAACTTTATTATCTTCTGGAATATAAGATATTCATTTCTGCAGAAGAGAAAAAATATTAACTCTTGTTATTAGTCCTCCATGGTTCTTTCACCTTAACCTGAATAAACCAGACAAATATTAAACAAAAAATCTACAAGTTCAGTTATGTTCCCATAAATCTTCCTAGTGTGAAGGGGTACTATGATCCTGTAAGCACCGGATACTTGAGCAATAACAACAGAAGCTCAAATGACTTAACAGAGAGTGTTGAGGATGTGCCTTATAAACCTCTTCACATACAGTCATACAGTTATATAGTTACCATCATGGCACAAATTAGATGTGAAATTCTTGGATAGTTTAAGGCATCTCTCTCTCAGGAGCTCTAGTTATTGCGGTCTAAGCAACTTCATGACATCAAAAAGGACAAATAAAAGCAGGCATGACATTAATACCAGCTCTGCATAATGAAAATACTTCAGAACTGGCAGTAAGGTAAAAATCCAATCAGAGGCAATATATTTATGATCCACATGTAAATAATTAGCTCAAATCTCTTACCCAGCTCTAAATGGAGGCAATCCAGCTACAAGTTGATATATTATGCATCCCAGAGCCCAGAGGTCAGAGCTTCAAAACAAAGAGGAAAAAACATAGAATCTTTTTTGTAAAAGAAATCTTTAAAATGAAATCTAAAAAGAAAAATTCTTAACCTTCTGCTACTTAAAACATAACATGAACCCAGTGGACAAACCTGCTTTGAATATTTTCCACACTATTTTTACTTCAGCCCTTGAAAGAACAGTAGGCTAGCAACACAACTTAAAAGAAAAAACTGTAGAGTAACAGTCCCACAAAACCTGACTCCAAGCATAGAAGGAGCAAATGGAAGACAGGTAAATTCTCAGTCAAAATAATGGGTAAGTAAAGACTGCTGACTATCCACATGATGATTCAAAGATTCATCCAACTTAATTCAATATATGGCCCTTCAGAGTTAAAATATTTTCCTCTAAATATTTGATTAAAAAAAAAGAGAATATATTACAATACAGTTTTTTACCTTTTCACCTAAAGCTTTTCTTAAGACTCAAACAAAAATACATGCTATAATGGTGAGGGAAAAAGGGTGACTTTCTAGTGTGGTGGGTAAAGGAAAGTTAAGCTTTAGTGTGTTGACCTGAAAGAACACTTTCAACTTATTTTACCTCAAGGTTAGCTACCCACAGATTTGATTAAAGCTTCAAAATCCTCATGGAAGACTAAATACTTAAAAATACTCAAAATAAGAGTTTTTTAATACAGGTGAAGCATTATGCAACTTCTAAAAGGAGATGATATTCTAATTAAGTCTTTCCATTAGCCAAAATAGTCAAAAACTCTTCACTAAAAGAAGATGTGAAAAGTCTGATAGTATCTCTATCACTTCAAGAAACGCTAGCACAAATTACTACACCTATTCACATAAATGATCCAATTAACCTGTCATTTGTCAGCAACTAGCTTACTCTTCCATCAATGCAATAAAATAATATACACATTCAGTGGCATACCATCAATAAGCAATTTTAATGAGTTCAGAAATTTCTTAAGTGCATCACTCATACCCTTGAGATGAGTTTTAAAATGTTGCAAATCCTAAGTACAGTTTAGGAAAGATAACTGCAAGTTGATCTAAATACAAGTCAAAGAAAGCTGCAGCCTTCTCCTTAACTGAACAGCATGAGATATTCTGTTGTTCCTACAGCAGGAAATACCATATTTGAGCAATCTTATATAAAATGGAATTAAAATAATTGTATTACTTGGATAACAGATTCTTCTGATTTATTTATGGGTGAGAAATCCAACTTCACCTTACATGTCTCCTTCTCCAACAACATCTAATCCTGTTAGTAGAACTCAAAAAAAGTAGATAAACTGAGGAAACCAGCCCTCAGACAAGAAGCGATACTTAATAAGAAAAAAAATTTCAAACTCTGTTAAAATACTCAAGCATCTTGTTTCTTTAAAATGCTAAGCTTGCTTGCTTGATTTATCCACTCCTCCCCATTTGACAGTTTCCTGACAGAGTCAGTAAAGTTCTGGAATATAGAGCCCTCACCTTTTACAGGCAGATTTCTCTGTCAGCAGTTCTGGAGAAACATACTGTGCTGTTCCTACAAATGAGTTTGCCCGCGCTGTTAAGGAAAGAGAAAGAAATGAGAAAACACGTACTTAGGCATAAGCCAATATTCCCCTTCCTCACCTATCACCACCCAGTTTAAAAAAAAAAAAAAAGAAAAAACAAAACCCAAAAGGCAACCCACTGCAAGTTACATAATGCTGCAAAGAACCCATGAGAATTTAACTTCTCTACCTATCCACAAAGCCTGCCTGGAAGAAACAAATCAATCTCAGTGATACCTGTTTGGTTGAAGAAGCTAGGCATTTAAGTATTTAGTTATAATATCTACCAGCACAAGTTTGCTGCAGTTAAGAAAAAAGTGTCAATTGAATTCAGTTCAACCTAGTGCTTTTTTCAGGCATTGTTTGCAGCATCTATTTAGAGGCAATTAGTAACAACTGCAGACACATTAATACTACAACCTTCACATTTGTGTAATTCTTTCAGCCACTGGAGTTAAACACGTAAGCAGAGATAAAACTTACTGTATCAGGTGAGCCATGGTACCTGTTTGTTTGTATTCTTGTCTTACAAATGCAACCTGAAGTAGTTCAACTTCCCAGTCTATTTGGTAATCTAGCTGGTGTTCCACTACACCAAAGGCTACCTCCTCTGATACAATCTAAGTAGTGACAGTCAAAACTGTTTTGAGATCTTTTAGTGATTTAGATGAGGTAATGACACTGGAAGGTTACAATCTTGGCAAATACAACACATGTACATTTCAAAGGATCACTTGCTATAATTATTGGTGTCACATAATGAATAATGGCAAACCTTGTCTGCTATCTGCAGATAATACTTTTGCTGTTCCGAAGTCTGTTATTTGAATGTGCATATCTTCATTTAATAAGATGTTCTCTGGCTTAAGGTCCCTGGAAAAGACAGATTTTTATATTCAAACATCACACAAATTAAAGTTGAAAAACTGTCTTATGACTTAGGTACATATAAATGATGCAGACATTCTATAAACATTGTTACAACGACTCCTCTAACATGCAGCTGTCAACCTGCAGACTACCAAATTTTGTTAAATCCATTAACTTTTTTTTTAAACATCACATAAATAATAATCTCAAAACTACGCTACTATGTATGTCACATGTTCAAAAATTTTAAAACAAAACAAACAAAAAACCCAAACAAATCCCAACAATAACCCCACCTCACAAAAACACACACAAAACCCTAAGCCACGTCACTCCAAAGCCTTAATTTACATAACATCTGACAGATTGATATGGCATTAAGATTTTCTATGTCTGTTTCCTCACTGCAAAACTCCAGTTAGTCAAACAGTGGCAAACCCAGCCCCAGCTAATATCCTGAGCAGGTAAGAACAGTGGATCACCTCCATGCATAATCTGCATTTCAAATGCATGCCTACCATTTACATAGACACAGCCTCTGATTCGGAATAAAACCAGACTTCACAGTATCACAAACACGATAGCAGTACAGAGTTAGATGTAAAGAGGTGCATTAGAAACAACTTAAGAGCATTCAGTTACACTGATATGATATGCCTTTGCATCAAGTTTCCTTAGCTGATCCAAAAAAACCTACATACTTCCCTCCTAAGCAGAATCTTTGAATGTTCATAAAGAAATCTAGGAGCATGGGAGTTATTTTGTTTGACTGGCAAGAAAAAAACAGTAAAAACTGAAAGCTGTTTCTGTCAATCACTGTGCAGCACTATTTTCCTCAGATTAAAGCCCCCTACTATGGAAGAGTATGAGTTGTACAGTTTAAAGTCTAGAAACTACCACAGAGAGCAACAAGCCATAAAAACCCTGTTGATTTTCCTGTGCCTGTCCTACGAGAGAAGTAGAAAGTACGTGAATGGAATGGACCCTTTTAACAGTTT
Source organism: Onychostruthus taczanowskii (assembly GCF_017590055.1). Classification (NCBI taxonomy): domain Eukaryota; kingdom Metazoa; phylum Chordata; class Aves; order Passeriformes; family Passeridae; genus Onychostruthus; species Onychostruthus taczanowskii. Next base: position 13,910,685 of record NW_024499128.1, on the reverse strand, counting down.
TGTGTAGGGCTTTAAGATAGGTATGCATGTAGATACATTGTACTCTACACACAATTCATATATACTGTTTATATAATATATCCTATACCTACATTAATACTGGATTATGGATTTATAACTATATATATAAATACATAGAGAGATATCTGTAATAATTTTTCCAGGGTAGCCTGACATCTTAAAGTGGTTCTATGTCATGTCCTATTTCTTCAGGCAGCAAAAAATCCCAAGAGTTTTCAGGCATTGCTAGAGCTGTGTCCTCAAACTTCATACTAAGTTCTCCAATTGCACAATTTTGCTGTTTTCTTGTGAGCTCCTCGTAGGGTCCTTCATATAAAAACAAGTACAAAGCAGCTCTTCTCCAGTAGGAGGCTTCCAATATAGGCTTAGTAACACTGACAATCATGCCACATTCATTTTATAAGCATCCTCTCAGCCTAAACACTGTACAAATGGGGGTTCTTGAACTTTCCCCCTGCCCCTATAGAATATATTATGTTTTCAGTGCGCTACACATCCATACCCCTTAGATTCAAATTATTTCACAAAAACTTGTATTTAAACAGAAAAACTGTTTTTGTAATAACAAAGAAATAATGCTATCAGAATTATAATCAGTCAGCTTTTTGCCAACTAGCATCTAGTGTCCCATGACAACGGCTTGGTAACCAAAACACAATAGATTTCTTACCCAAAAAGAAGTTCTGCAGCTCAGATGTTCAGCACTTAAAGCTTTATTTAATAAATATGAATAACAAAACATGACTATCCAAACAATATATTACATCAAGAACAAATTTGAAAGTACTACTTAAAACTTCGCTAATTTCACCACTTACCTAATTATTGTGCACCTTTGTGGAATTTGTTTACTCAGTGAAAACTGATATAGATTAATTTTACTTGATTATATAGTACACATTAAGCCACACACAAAAAGAATTCTAGTTACTTTTGCTACATAACAGCACAGGGAAAAAAGTAGTTACACAAAAAGTCACTTTCTGGTTTTCAGGCCAACTGATGAAGCTTGAAAGACAAGCTTTTGCTAATGTTAATTCAAGGCCAGAAGGTTTTCTTACTTTTTCCTGCTCCAACAGCTGGTATAACAGTGATTGGCTCTCCTCCTCAAGTTTCCCGTGTTTAACTACTGATGTTAACTGTGCTAGGGCTGATCAAACACTATTTGTGCTCTTTAGCTTTCCACAAAATCCAACTTTGCTTTTAGCTTCACAAAGAACATTTTTAGGAAACAACCCACCTCTTACATGATCAACTGCATGTCTGTCTCAACTCTGTATTACCTGTGAATGATTCCTTTGCCATGCAAATACTCCAGGGCTGATACAATTTCAGCAGTATAAAACCTTGTACAGGTCTCATCAAATGAGCCAATTTTGCGTATATACTTTAGCAGCTCTCCATTTTTGGCATAGCTAAGTCCAAAATCTGAATGTAACTTAGTTAAGGTTTATCTCTAAGCCACTCTAAAACAAAAATGTCCACAATCTTGTTCCAAAGAGAAGAATACTACTAAAAATACATGAACAGGGAAGTTGGTTAATTTGAAACTTTACAAATAGCAAGCCCAGGCAATTTCTTAAATATACCAACAACTCAGGACATGGGTCCAAATTTCTTAGTATAGCAAAATCTACATAAAGGGTTAACTTCACAGTTTTTCCAGAGAGTGACTTGGATAATTCATTTAAATGACATACAAAATTGTCCTCAGAGTTGTTTACAGTAATAACTGATAGAAGTTAAAAATTGTCGCATCACCTGGAAAGTACCACAGCAAGTGTTTACCATACAAAAGAGGCCCTCTGAGCTCACACTGCATGATATGTAGGGCTTGCCAGCACTATTAGCAGCCTTTGGGAAAAACAGAAAACTACTTACTGACCCCAGAAATAGACTGATTTATACCTTTACGCTTGGCACAGCCAAGTCCAAGCAGAAGGTTTAAGAGGAAATTCACATAATTAACATTTTCTTTGCAAAAAAAAAAAAAAGAAAAAAAAAAAAAAGAAAAAAAAAAAAAAAAAAAAAAAAAAGCCAACTGCCAAGCAATGAGCTTCCAGGATGAAACCGCACTTCGCAAGTGCAGTAGAGAGAGCTGGGAAAACACCAGCCCAAACAGAGGATTCACATTATTCTATAAGTACCTTCATCTTTACAGAAAAATTGTAATAGCTCTAATTGTAGAAATTAAACTAGTAGGAAATATTAGCTGGCTACCCCTATTTTAAATACAAGAATTACTGTGTTTTACTACAGATAGACAGATGGATATACACAGACACATATAAACATCAGGAATAAAACACTTCTGGAACACTTCTCATTGGATTGTTACAAGTCACTCTTCAACATTTCCCACATGGATAATTTGTTTAATTGCTCACCCATGTCTCACGAGACACTTACTCTTCTCTTTGAGAGAACCCACTCATTCAATCTGCTTAATTTCTGTTAAAAGCTACAAAAATTGCATCACATACATGAGGATATTTTAAATAGCTCAAGTTACCTCCATCATTTTCATTAGACCATTTTTCAAGGAATCAAAACTGGGCATTGTTATTACTCTTAAGAAAGTGTTACAGCAAGTTTTAATATGCAAAGGATACATAGCTTTTCATCATCTTGAAAGGTGAAGTAGAGCTTCACAAAAAAAGGGTGATCCAGACGGGACATTACATCTCTCTCTCGTGTCACATATGGTACCTTGTTTTCTTTTATGATATGACGTTTTTCTAGAATTTTAACTTAATGAAAAAAAGAGAGTAAAAATGAAAGAGGTACCAGTAAATGAAGCCCATTTTGCTTTGGAGTTTTTTCTGGTTACATTTCATTAACATAAAACCACTAATTCTGTTCCTTCAACAGGTGTTTTGTAACTGGACTACACTGATACTGTATTTTCAAGAAATTCACGTTAAAGGAATCAATACTTACTGGCATATTCTCTAGAACTTGCCAATTCTCGAGCCAAGACAACCTGTTGCCAGAGGAAAGAAAACATATTGTAACTGGCCACTAAACACATGCACTAACATTGATCTTCCAGTAGGTATTTGGAACACAGCAAAATATTTAAGCATATTATGCTGGCTACAGCAAGACTTCTGCAGAAACTCAGTTCAGCTGACTAATGTTTGTTTTGCCAAAAGACTTACACATCTAAGAGTGTAAATACTGAATTTTTTTTCCAGAAGAATTCTGAAGATTGTAATGTAAGTCACAAATTTTCTTAAAGGGGGAAACAAAAAGCAACAAGTACTCTGAGGAATACTTATAAAAATAATTGTCACAGTACTTTCCTTAATACAGATGGCAAAGATTGAAAGATAAATTTTATCCAAATGAGCAAAAGTAAGAAGTGAGACAGAACTTTCAACTCTTTACAGTTTGTTAAGAAAAAGATTTAAATAAAAGGAACAGAATATTTCCAATTAGTAGAAGCAAGGGATGAAATTTCAGGCAAGCAGGTTTACATTTTTCAAGAGAAATGCTTTTGGAGGAACACAAGGCCCATTTTCAAGACGGAACTCTATAAAAGGTCATTTTAGAGACAATCTGAAGTCTTCTTGCATGAATGCAACCAATAACCTTGTAACAACAGATGAGTACCGTTCTTTGTTTTTCTCATTTTAAGTTTATATCCATTTCAACACCTTGCTAAAAATCTCAACTTCATACTAATTTTTTTCATCACTGCACCAGGCTTGCCTCTAATCCCTTGTAAAATCAGTTATAACAGAGTACTCCAAAATATTACTACAAACACCTGATGCTAAATGTTAGGTATTTAGGAAATCTAAATAAGGCATTTTTTCATATGAAAGAAGTGCATGCAGCTGCACTCTTTAGTACTAGAAAATTGACCTCAGCTCAGTAGTAACAGGCAGCCTTAACTTTCTTTAAAATTTCATCTCCTAAAACCACATTGACATTTACAGCATTTGATCAATGAAAATTTCTACTAGAAATGTTACAAACAACCAGTCTGTTAACATCTGCCTCTCTGCATAAGGAATTTTTGAGATCCTTCTGTGTACACACATAACACTAGGTAAGATGTGCAGCTGAATGACAATGTTATCAACTTTGCTAATTTTTGTAGCTAGGTTTCATCAACCATATCTACCATGAAAGCTTCTGAAAGCAGGTCAGTTTAAAAGGCAGTTATTAAATAAAACCTCACATACACAGAGACCAAACTCAGATGGCAGAAGATATCAGCTGACACAGACGAAAATATATCTTGGCAAATTAAGCTAAAGACTGACTCTCCTCCAGTCCTGCACTGTATCCAACTTTTTACCATTGTATTTCACAGGTATTATCCACATACATTGATATTGAGCAGCTGTGTTCTAAGTACACTGAGCACTTACCTAATAGCAGGAGTACTTTGGTACCCTGAAGCTCCTTCCTCACCAATCAGATCTGAGCATACCATGTATCTTAATTTCCTCTTAACTAATAATCCAGAAAACAACAGTAGATATGCACAAAAAGCAAACAGAAAACCCCTCAGAGGTACATACTAATACAACGTCTCTGTTATCAGGGGCCTGAATCTTATCCACCCCATGGGAAGAAGTAATATCAATAAGGAATGTAAATTCTATACAAAGAAATTAGACATTAACTAGATAGCTTAAAAAAAAAGCCATAAAACCAAGAGAAAACAAAAGCATTCACAGAACATGTAAGCGTGTAAGTTGTAAATTCAGACAACAGCAAGGTAAGAAATGTAGTTAAACATCCCAAATCAAAGGAAGGGGAGAGGAAGGTGAGATAGGTAGAGCAGAGAACCCTCAGAGGCTACAGAGCAGAAATAACTGTCAACATACCTGGCATACATCATGACCAAGCCCCACTCTAAATTTAAACAAATACTTCAGGCTGCTAGAGATGAAATCTGCATTTAAGAACTGGTTTTGGTCAGACAATCATACTTCCTTAGAGCTCCTGTTTTTAAGAAAACCCTCATTTATAGGTGGAGACAAAACCAAGGTGGAATATATATGTACCCACCATACTGAAGGAGGTGAGCTATGCAACATGCCTCCTCAATCATGAGAATTACAATTTTTCCACCAATAACAGATATTATTCTGAAAGAAGACTGAAGCTGTCTACAAAGCAAGTAGATTCTCATTAATTTAAAAGTGCAGACCAACAAGTAGAAGGCCATGTATTTGTGTGTTCGTTTATATCAGGCATGGGTCCAAGAAGTTGCAGCTGCAGAAGAAGATCCCACAAAATTGGAGAGTGCTCTGAAGAAAAACCCTGAAGCCACATCATGTGTCTCTCTGTTGAATTTAAAACGCAGCCTTGGCATTAGGAAAGAGCTTGTGGCAGCATAAAAGAAGTCCAAGAAAATGGAATATATTCATTATGACCTTGAAGAAAATATTTCTTTAATCTGAAGCTGTCACTGGATATATGGTAATTTGAGGGCACCTATTTTTTCAGATAAACACTTTTTAGTTAGAATATTGATGAGGATCTTGGGGAGTACAGTCAGATCTCTGGGTCTACAACCTTGTTTATTACGAACAAATCATGCTTTTTAACAAGATGTTTTGATGACAACACAAAGATACATGCCCCCCCGATCAAATGCTCTGAAGTTGATACTTCAGAGGGTTGCGCTGCTGTCCAGGGAGACAGGTAGCAGAGTGCTGGACAAAGTTAATTCAGAGTCTCGGCTAAGCCCTATGAATTTCTCTACCTACACAGAATATGGCATTAACTTTCAGAGACCAAAAGCAGAAATGAAAAGAGTACTACTGAAGCAAAGTGTCCTGGTATACCCAAACCACTTTTGGATGCTTTAGGGAAACCTGCAAATTATGCAAACTACGTGTTTGAGCACAAATTACTCTTGGCAAGTACTATAGGCCTGCATACTAAACACTGCAGTAGGCTGTACTGGAAGAACCAGAAAACCCCAACATTTAGAGACCTACAACCAAAAATTGTACACAAGTATCATACGAAAAAGATACAGAAATATTATTGTCTTACAACTGGGAAACTACCAAACCATCAAATGAAAGTATTAAATGCTTCATGGATTCATTAAGGTAACACTTAAGTAATTCATTTTTGTGCAATGCTGTGGATGTAAGCAACAAACCATTTAAGGCTACTGAACACAAACATACTAACTGTGACTCACTAAATCCTCAAGGACCAGGGGCTGAGTAAGAATACCAGAGAAGTATCAGTGTTCTTTCTTTTGAAAGCATCTGGCAGTACCTCCTGCCATAGACAGGACATCACATAGTTTTTACCACAAGCTCCTAGAACAGTTCCAATCCTTTATATCAAACTTCTTACATAACCTGTTTTGGCTATCACACTTATATTAGAAAACAATGTTGATTAAACAGCCAAGCATCAAGTCGTTAGGATACAAGAGGATTTCTGATCAATTTAAGAGGAGCTTAAAAAAAAATTGCTACCCATATTTAGGATGACAATTTTAATAGTTAAGCTTAAATCCACTAAGTCCTATTCACTTACTCTTCAAGCTGTTCTCTCCATATTTCAATGTCATCAATCTTACACAACAAATTTTCAAGTTTATATAAGATATCTGTCACTTCTTATAAAAAGTAAAGTTACCGTTGAAAAAGATCCTTCACCAAGAATTTTCCCGAATTTGAAATCATCAGGTCGTTTCTTTCGAGGCTGTGGAGGCTGCTGTCCTGTATGTTGCTGCAAGGAGTTTGAATTAGATCTTGATTCAGGTGCTGTACCCTCCATGTTAGATCCCTGTCTGCTGCCACAAGCGGAAATGACAGGTGGAGTGCTGGAATCTGCTTGGTTCCTCACCATTGAAGGGGATGAACAGGAGCATAACACCACACTTGACTGGATTGGAACAGCATCATACTGAAACGAGAAAATTAAACTATTATTCCCATACCTGGCATAATTACCATGCACAACCATACTTTATTTCCATACAAGGATCACAAAAATTCTTTTTTGAAAGGGTTATGATTAAAAATCTCTGTAGGAGGGAATAAAATATTTATGTTGGAAATGGCAACAATTTGATAAATAACTCTTTTTAATTTCAATTTGATAAATAACTCTTTCTAGGTCATGCTGTCATACAGCCATAGGTCAAACATCTGAACACTTTAATTCAAGAATGCTTTTTTTGAACTCAAAAAAATGTTCCGAACGCCAAGTTATCAAATTTCATGGCATCTTCTCCTATGAATAACATGACCTTAAACTTCTAGTCATACAATAAACACCTGTATGTACCAGTAACATTAGTTCAGAGATACAAGTTACAATGAATTCTAAATAAACACGTGAAAACTTTAATGGAGACAAAGGACACATTCTTATTTTTTTACTCAGAATTTCAATTTCTCTGGTGGTATTTCCCTTTAGTACACATTGGGGAAGGACATAACATAGAAAGGAAGATCAGGTGGAGGGTTTAATAATCAGCAACACCTAAAACTTTTTTTGAAGAATGCTCTGGTTCATGACCTTTTAAAACAAGGGAGATTGCAGTACTTAAATTTTACATATGGCCACATAAAGACAATCCAACTGCAAAACAAAAAGAACAGATATAGCCCAGAAAACAGCAAATACAAGAAGACACACTCCTAAAACTGATAAATGTAATATGCACAGCAAATTGTAATTTATCAATTTTTAAGTAAGATCAAGGAACCTTGTGAAGTTGCCTTCTGCCCCTTTTGGCAATACACCACAATTAGTCTGTCAGGGACTGCTTCTGATGTTTTACTTGAAACCGGCCAGAAAACACAAACAGATAGGAGAGCTCTGCTAAGCTACCACTGAACACCAACAAAAAAAAGTACGTAAACAGAGGAAATATTTAAGAACATTAACACCATTTTTTAAAGCTCAGTATTCTAACATACATCCAGCAGAATTAAACTATGACTTAATGAAAATCACCAAATTACCTAATCTCAAAACAGATGTATTGTACAACCATGACAGAGAGACTATAACATACATCATGTTACCAAATTAAAAATTACTTCTCACAAAAAGAATTTTTTTGCCTCATGAATTTCAATTCAAAACCATTTTCTGCATTTTTGTCAGAAACCACCTTGGAAGGGAATTGGACTGGCACTCACTCATGCACTCACTCTTAAGGAACCTAGCTCCCAAATAAGCGATTCCTCATTTGGCTGTGCTCTGTGCAGTAGAGAAAAGCTGCCTTTATTTACTGCTAAAACTGATACTATTATTACGCATATACACATTAAAGTGTATGTGCTGTAGGTCACAGTTCTTTTTATGCCTTATATACATATATTTTAGACACCTTCTGCAGACTAACTATTGTCCCCAGAATTTTCATACCCCAGATGAATCACCTCTCCTTCAGACAGCTACTCACACAGCAGCATGTCTAAAGATACACACTAGCTAGAATTAAAAACAGATTATACCCTTTCCCACCAAGACTGCAGCAAGACTGACACAAGCATGAGTGCTCAGCAGCTGAAGTGATGCCAGTATAAAAACCATCCCATTAAATGAAATACAGTAAATAAAACATACATACACAGACTAAATATCGGGATCTAAATTATGAACTGGCTCCAGTCACAAATGGGGTTTTACAGGTAAATAAAGCAGTAACGTTGCGGGAGGAGGGTCTGATAAGATTCTGCAGCTAGCAAAATCACCTTGAAAAAGCAAACAAGCAAGAACATCCATCACAAAAGCATCAGAGCACTGTGAGAAAGAGAGGAAAAGGTGCTGGATGCTGTATGTTTCATTACACAGTAGCTGAAACTAAGTCACAATGAATATCAAGTATAGAAAAATCCTGAGGGAAGAGACAGGAGTAATGGACTTTGTAGGAAAAGGTTATTTTCGGTCAGGGTATAACATCAATTAGTCCCCTGACTTTCGCAAAGGAAAGTCAAGATTAGGAACAAGGAGGACAGAGGAACACGCAATAGATTTAAAAGGATCAGTTACCTAAGAAATGAACTATGCAACTAGGACTACACCTCAACGTTTATAGAAAAATGTAATTCCTACACTCGCCTTTTCACACTCCATATATTCTTCTTTAGTATTTTGTCCTGTATTATTTACCTTCTAAGTTTTATTTTGAAAGGCTCCAAAAACCATGTCTGCAGAAACCAAATATGCCTCTACATATAGGTTTTCACATATGCCTAAAACAGAATACAGGTCAGCTTATCTAATGTAACCCTGTACCATACTCTTGTAAAAATCAGACTTAAGATCCTTCTTCTACCAGATGCAGCCATTTTATTAGTGAGATACAAAGTCAGTAACTGAAATTTAAAATGTTCTAAACTGCATCTGCAATTCTCAGAAGCTTGAGGATGCTCTCCTTCTAGCAATTATCAACATTTCTCTGCTGGCAGCCAGTGAAAGCACAGATCCTCACACAGTAACAACAGACTGACCTATTGCATGTCATGTATCACCATAGACCATACTGATAACCACTTATCTAGTAATTCTGTCTCTTTAAAAACTAGTCTCTAACACTACTTTCCCAAACCCTTAAGGGTTCTTTTCATTTATTTTCATATAGAAGTAGTTTCATTCTTAGTATAACATACTTGAATTTGAAAACCTTTCAAGGAAGAAAATAACAAATCTGCTGAATATATGTGGCATTATAGATCAACAGTCATTTCAAAATCTCCATCAAGTAGTTTTCACTAAATAAATAGAAACAGTATTCCTTCTATTGATACATGAAGGAAGTACTAATACTGTTCTTTTCCCCACTAGTCTGCAAACAGTAGAAATAAACGAAGTGGAATCAATGCAAAAAACCCACTAGATAGGAAAAATGTGATCCTTTCTTCCCCGCCGCCCAAAAGGACTCATACCTTTTCCCTCTGCAATTCAGCATTTTGACAACTGCACTATCACTACAACTATTAATGTATTTATATTCATCAAACACATACCACACTTCTCTAAAGCAACTACAACCACAACTGCATCTCCTAGACTAGCTTTTTCCCACCACAAAATCTGCAACATTGTTTTCCTGAGACCATTCTATCAACACTGACAGCAGCAAAAAAATACTTTTAGAGACTGAGCTTCTAAAACTTCCAATATCCTTTACTTCTGTACTAAGTGACAGGATGCTGAACACTGAAGATGACTGAGAACACCTTTGGTATTGCTGAAATTCCGCTAGCAAGATCTATTACAAAGAAAATCAGTATGAACAGGATCCTGGCCTCTCAGCTGTCTGATAATAGTGAGTCTGACTGCTGACTACTACAGAATCTCAAGCTGCATTAAGACATAGGGCAGACATGATCATAGAACCTTTTCCATCTAACTACTTATAAAGATAATTTTTTTGGAAGCAGACCTTGGTAACAGAAAGTATTTTTTACACAAAGTAACATGACCTTTAAACCACAACTGGTACATTTGTTTTGATTATAAATAATGCTAATGAGACTATAAGCTAGAAGATTGGCACAACCCAAGATTCTGCTAAAGGCAGTTTAAGTTAGACAGGTTTGGCCTGAGCTGTTTTGTAAACTGTTTTGACCTTGTCATGTAAGCTAAAAGTTCTGAAAGTGAAATTTATTTTGTATTGCTTACAATTTAAACATTGACAACCTAGAGGTTTAAAATGAAAAAACTAAAAGCTAAGCAGTTCTATTTAATATATTCTTTTCATGGCACACTGGTTTTCAGAGGGTTGACAAAGATGCACCAACTGCGTGTGACACACATCTCATATCTGAAAAAGAGCATCAGAAGGAATAAAGGCATAATTAACAGATATTACACACAGCTTTTCCACTGGCCTCCTCACCCCTCATATCCCATAATTAAAATGTTAACCTTCTCTATGTTCCTCAATACCTAGTTGTGACAGTCTCCAGATCAAAGGTTACTGTGTAACACACCCTGAGAGCTCCAGCATATTCCAAAAGAAAAAGCAACTGATCAGGTCAGATACTTAGATGGGCCTGAATATATGTCCTCAAATTATCATAGTACCTAAAATGAGACTGCAGGCAAAAGCAGTGTAGTTCAGGTACAAGAAACTGAAGATACAAATCCACTGATTCAGAGTAACAAAATCCAACTGAAGGCCTCCCATTTCAGTGCAGAGAGCACAGTACAGTTTGCACCAATAAATACCAATCCCATACAGGAATTGTTTGCAGGAAGTGTAATGATTATTGTGTGACCCTTATCAATATTTAACACCAGTTTTACTTTCATAAATTCTGTTGTTGCACCAGAGTGAAGCACCCTCAATGAAGAAAACCCAGAGCAATAATAGGTAGTGTGCTTTCATAAACTGCAGTAAACATCAGTTCTCAGACCTTATATGCTCATGTCTATTTATGCTCTGGATGTCTGTCTAAAAATGGATTGTCAGACTTTCTGCTAAGTGACCAACAGCATCCTCTTTCTATTAACCAATTGTACATGCATCTGCATGGAGAGAAATAATATACTGACTAATGAAAATCCATTGTGTGCCAATTTCTCTTTATATACACTTTGAATATGCTTAGAAGTTTGTCAGATAATCTCAAGAATTCAACAGTACATCTATCTGCCAAGATTATTATTGCCTTTAAGTAATTAAAATACTAGCCTAAAGAGAAAAAAATGTTCACTAGAAAAGGATGCTATCAGTCTGTCTTTTTACTGTAACATAAAATCAAGCATGTAATGAACGGGACAAAAGTCACAGTAAGCCAAGTCTCAGAAGTACTTTGACTGCATCACACAGCTCGTTAACTGTTCACCCACTTAACAGGTTAACTTTGACACCAAAATACATACAGCCATATTAAAACATCACAGTAATTGGGAGGTATTTAAAGACATGTACTCTGCTCACACTTTCAGCTTGACAGAAGTTCAGCAGGACTTCTAAGAGCAAACACTTCTCTCAAAAAAAAAAAAACTAAAAAAACCAAACCAAAACAAAACAAAAAAAAAAAAAAACCCACAAAAAAAAAACAAACCCCAAACCAAAAAAAGACAGGACACACTTTCCTGTAGAGTTCTTTGAAGACAATAGTAAGTCAAACTGCAGCAAAGAAACCCCACTCTATGTATTAGTTATTTGTAGATATTTAAAAAGCATTGACCTCAAACATTAATCTTGTGATCTCATGTAGCTGTGGTTTGCACTTATGTTGCATAGAGCTGCATCAGCACTCTTTCAAACCTCATCATCAAATGGCATGCAAAAGATTACTGTAGAGAACTTAAAATTTAGCACATAAGCCAACAAACTGCTCCTTTAACATCACATATCTTGAAGAAACTGATTTTCGCAGTCAGCAAAACAGTCTGATGCCAAACAATTTGTCAAAATCTATACTTTGATCAAGGTTCATAAATGGTTACCTACTACTACATTTAAATGAACATATTAAAACCTCATAGTTCAATTACAAAAACTATTTTAACGCAAATTCATTTTGCAAGAGAATCGGAAGTCACATCTATCTACGGTGAAGTTTTTTGATCTCAGAAGTTGCCACATGAAAAAACTGTTGTTTAAAGAGTATTTTTATGAATTAACCATGCAAATTTCAAAAGCATTAGGCTGCATAAAAGGAGTGGGTTTTTATTGTTCTTGTCCAGACAGACTGCTATACTAACCGATTAAAGAAGTCTAGGCTCTAACCCACCAAAACAACTATGCCCACCTTCATGCCCAGTGTCATTTGAAATCTCTATAAAGCTGAAAGGTAAGCACTCATTGAAGTACTCCATAGAACTGTTTCCCCAAAAAATCTCTTAACAAAATACCTTGATAGAAATAACCATAATTTAAAAAACAATAAAAGACCTTTAAAAACCTTGTCCTGGTAATACATTTCAAGAATAAAGACTGTACAAATTAACGGAAGGAGAAAGCTTGAAAGCTTCAAGCTTTCCCCTATTCAAACATACTATTTTACCAAAAATGGCTGGTACCTCTGCAGTAGTGGCAAACAGAAGTACTGTTTGTCTACTGCCATTTCTTCCTCTGTGCAGTAAATCCATAACACAGTTCATCCATAAGTGAGTAATGAGGATATCAGCTTCATATTATATTAGCAAAAATATATCCAAGAGGCTCAATGCTTTGGAAGCACAGAGAACACCTCTACATTCTTAGATTGTTTTGGCCTTTAGGGAATAAAGGTATTTTATCCACAAGACCACTTTCACTTCTAGAGAAATTAACTTTTCACATACCAAGTAATGCTGATCCAAAATTTTAGTTTATGCAAATGCCCTTCTCCAAATTTGACAACTTTACATATAGTGATATTTCTTGCCACTGACTTCCAAGATTCTAATTCCAAAATCATGTAGGGATTAAAGCTAATGAAAGGATTTGTAAGAACCTGCATATCAGCCACTTACCCTCTAACTTCCTCTACTGCTAAGCAAAGCATTAAATTCCAATCATCTTCAGAGACAGACTATTTAAGGCCTCCTTCCACTGCCTAGTACTTCAAAACAAATCAGAAACAGGAAACCACTCAAATCTCCAAGAACCTAAAGTCAGCCTACAGCCCAAACAGCTATAATGTAAACAATCCACTGAGAATTAATTTGACATAAACAGATCTAGGCTAGCTCGCAAGAAAACAAAAGCCATCTGTGATCACCATAGTCTGGATCTCAGGATACACCACCAGCTATCTCACAAGGCACACTGATAATCAGGTGCTGCACGGCATAGATGGGGACTCAGGCTAGCAAACACAAAAGGGATTCCTATGCCAGGCTCCTTGCTAGCAACAACAGGAGGCAGAGAACAGCTTGGGGTGAAGAACAGAGAAGCAGACACACCAAGGTGGCAGTATATAGATGGAGCACATGTACGAAGAGCCATGGCACAGTCAAGAAATGTAAATTCCTGCAGGATTACTAAAGAACCAAACATTAAATTTACTATTTTTTCAGAAGAATGTGCTAAATAAGTTAATCTTTGCAATTTTTCACCATAAAGAATTATAAAATATTTGCAAGTGAAGTATTTAGAGCTTGTCTTTTAAAGCAGAAATCAATTTTCAAGTTCAATATTTAACCACACAGCAAACCACTTATTTCCTACAGCAATTTTGATTTCAATTCATATGGCATGAAAAATAAGGTTCTAGACCAAATAGCTAGCTTTGTGTATTTTGTCTACAGTCCTTTCAGGTGCTTTAGATTGCAGTAAGTTTCTACAAGCTTACCTGCAAATAAGATGTCAGAAGGGGAAGTGGGAAGGGAGGAAAATCCGCTTCTTCCACTTTTTTCCTTCTTTATTATATATACATAATCTGACCTGGCCACTTGCAAAGACAGTTTTTTCCATTTGAAATACCAGAAACAGTAATTACTTGGCATCATACACATTCTTTGGAAAGCTCCAATATGAGGAACTTGGAAAAGGATTTTATCTTTCAAACATAGTGTTTTCTCAATTAAGGTCACTCGCGTATTGTCTGAATGCCATAAATGTGCTAGTTCTACACCAATCCGTATAGCTTTTCTTGACAAATACATATATAAAAATACAAGTTTTCTGTTAAAAAAACAGGTATTACTAAAATATTTCACATACTCACAGACCAAATTTATTTTTATTACTTTGCCAGCTAACTACATTTTTCAGTCTAACAAAGTGATTGTGCCCCTGGTTTCATGCCTTCTGTACAAAAATTCCTGCAAGTACCTCAGTAGTCAGCATCCCTTTCCAAGATTTTCTGGAAATGCTGCCTTCTAACTGATCTGCTTTAGGAAAGTGCAATGAGCCTGAGCCTGCAGGGTATCTTACAACATCCAGCTACAGTAATCTACCTGTAGAGTTTCAAGAGCTAAATTAAACTTTACTTCTGGCACTGTAATAGATCAACAACCCAAAGAAAAACTTGTTTAAAAAAAAAAAAAAGCCTACCTACGTGGTAGAATTATTGTTTAGTAGAACATCCCTATTATACTCAGATTATTCTGTGGATCATGTTCTTTCCACTAACTCTAAGAACTTTTAATGTTAGAAATATGAATGCATATAAAACTGCTCCTCTTAAAACTTCTGATTTTTCCACCTTTGAGCACCATTTCAACATCCTTGTTTTCTAATCCTGCAGCCTGCTTTGGTAAGGGATTTGACACCTAGAACATTTACTGAAAACTTATCCCAGTTAAAAGCCCATACATGAGTGATAAAGACTAGTCATGGCTTTATGATGAAAAGAAGGGAACATTAAATAGACAGGCTTGAAGGGTTTTCCCTACATATGTACCAGGAAATTTTATACCTACAAATAACTACGAACAGAACTCTTAACATAGTGTGATCTAATTCTTAACATAGATGCAAAACTTACTCTATGTAAGCTCTGTGAGCCCAGTTCTTTGTAGTTCATATTAGTTCCACTGGGAAAATAAAAAGAAGCTATCAATTTTGTTCAGCCAGATCCATGACTACACTATAGGCTTTATCAGGTCAGGAACACTGGTAGAATCTAGTAACTGCTAGTGCAGTTGAACAGTCCAGTGAAGATGTTGCTGCAAATGAAGATGTTAATTACCATACTTCCAGACTCCTCATTTTGAGAGGAAGGGCACTTCTTGGTTTGAGACCCAATATACTCATAATAAGATTAACAGCAAGTAACTAACACCAGACTGGAATCTGCAACTAAAGCTGCACTAAAATGCTTTCCTTCTCAGAAGTACAACTCCCTCCTTATGTCACGTCTTCAGAAAATAATGGAACATTTTAGGAATTGTCTGTTCATACAGAAATACAGAAAACTGTTTTGGCAGAGAATTGCTAGAATGTTCCTTTCAAAGCTGTGCTCTATTCACACCTCCCCTCCCTAATCCCTCTTATGCATTTATAATTCAGTCATCATGGAACTCATTATGTCATTAACTCCATCACATAAACATTAACAGTAACTTGCTCAGTCTCAGAAATACTGGATTTCCCATATTTGATATCCTCTGAATTACAAAAAGGTTAGCTAAATTGGGCCACCTGTATCTGGTACTGCCTGTCAGTACACTCACCTAACCAGGAAAATATTAAATAGAATACAAGAGAAGGAATTAAAAAGAATTATCCTGATAAAATACCCTAATTTTTACCTAAACAGTCATCAGTTGCATTCTTAATTTTTCCCCTCTCTACATGTTTTTCTTATGGGCAAGGACCTAAATTGTATATAGAAAAGGAACAGAAAGGCAAGTATTTTTGAGAAAAAAACCCAAAAAAGATGGGCAAAAAACAAGAGCAGAAACACAAAGGGAAGCATACTTTCTGTTTAAGAGTCCAAGTAAACAGAAGTCATCTCTGATGCTAAGAAGAAGCTTTATAGAGCTGTATCAACTATCAAGAAAGCAAAACTAATTCCTTTAATAATCAAAAACTGGTTTATCTCATAGTCCTTGATTATGTGCTCTGTAGAGCATTTATGTGCTCTGTAGACTTATTCACACAGGACTTCTCAACTTCAGTCAACAAATTATTTTGAGTAATACCCTGATGAAAAAAATCACTGAGCATGAAGAGGAGAGCACACTGAAACAGCATGTCAAGAATCAACAGTGCTGTGCTATTCTCCACAGAAAACCCTCCTTAGCCAATTCCAACTGATGAAAAGGTTTTAAGTGTTGCAGAATGAAGCTTGGCAACTTGCAATTGACAGAACACAAGACCCAGAACAGCAGCATGCACGTGAGGATAAGGAACATATCACTGCCAGGTAGTTTTGCCAACACAAGTGAAAGCTGATGATTATTTTCCTTTTCATGAGGGAATGTCTACGCTAACTGAACAGTATAACTTACAACACAAAAGAAGATTTACCATTACCACCTCTGTATACCATCTACAACTCCATCTTCTAGGCAGGTCACTGCACACAAACCGAGTATACGCTGTCAGACTAACGTAAACAACTGCATTTGAAACGGCGTCCTACCGTGACCCTCGCGATCTTCCTCACGCGTTTGTTCCTACTACAAAAGAAATCGATTACAGAGTGACAGGTAGCCCCTACAGAGCAACAACACCTGATCTCCCGTCGGGAAACGGCCCGGCATAGCCACGCCAACGCCCCGTACCGGAACCGAAGACGGAGGTCCGCGAGAGGCCGCGGTGCGGCCCCTTCACTATCGGCCTCACCTCCTGCCGGGAACGGGCACGAACGTCCCTCCACGCTCGGGGACGAACGGAACCGTCCCGCGACACCCGCGGAGAACCAGGAGCGGGGAGCGGAAGAAGGACCGCGAGCAGCAGCAACAAGAGCGGCCCCACGGGCGGCTGCGCCCGCTCACCCGCCCTGTTCCAGCGAGTGCAGGAGGCGGGGCCGTTCGCGAAAGCCCACCGCGATCCCGCCGCCGCCAGAGCGCTGGGCACGGGCGGCCACCTCTCACGGGCCGGCCCTCACGCCCGGGCCTACTTATTCCCCCAGCACCCTGAGGGCCGCGGCCCCGGGCAGACTCACCAGGGGGCTGCCGGTGCTGGCCATGGCCCGCGGGCCGCTCCCCGCGCCCGGACTCACCAGGGGGCTGCCGGTGCTGGCCATGGCCCACCGGGACCACTCCCCACCCGTTCCGCGCCAGGCGCTCGGCCCAACCTGAGCCAATGGGGCGCCCGCGTCCCCCGCCCCTGACGTCACCACAACAATCCCCCCGCCGTAGGCGGGCTTTCCGCGCACTGCGCTCGCTCATTGGTGGCCGTAGCTGTTACTCACACTCGGGCCCGGCCAGAGCGTCCCCCGGCAGCCTCAGCGCCCGAGCCGACGAGAGGATGCGCAGTTGTGGGATGACGCCCCCAGGAAGCTGCGTGTGATGAGGGCGGAAGAGGGCGGGGCCGGCAGCGCCTCCCGCGGTGGCCGTGTCACGGCGCCGTGCGAGCGGGGGCGGCGGCGGCAGCTCGGAGCTCAAGTGCGTTATAAATGCAATTCCAGTGCGGGTATTCGCTCCTGAGAACCCGCCTCGTCTGCGTAACACCGCGGTCCCGTGCCCGTTCTGACAGGCTATTTTCCCCGCGGTGCCCATTAGCCGCTCTCTGTCGGCCGCGGGGGCCGGGAGGGACGGGCCAGCGGTGCACGACGCTGCAGCGAACAAACTGAGTTTGTCAAGGAATTCCTAGAATGGTGAGGGATTACTCAAAAGGATGAGGCAGGAAAAGACCATCTAGTTTACTGACTATCAGAATCTACAAAATACAGATATTTAGCTTCCAGTTGGGGTGGCGTGGAGGGCCAGGGTAATCGCCGTGTCTCAGGGCTGATCCACTTTTTTCATAAAGATTTTTAAAGAAACCAGCCTAAATCAGCTTTCCTGTATGACAATTTTCTCATCCTTCTGCAGATAAGTAGAAAAATTGATCATAATCTTGTAGTAGGTTGGATGCATGGATCGGTGGATGTGTGTGTGCTCGTGTGTATGCCTTCTTTTATTGTAAGCCTACGTTTGCTGTTCAGACTATCTGTATTTTAGGCCTCTCAGAGAAACTCTTCCAAGTACCAAAAGCTTGTGTGTAACTTAGGGCAGTAGTGCTGTAACTGTGTTTGTAGCTACTGAATGACACTGTGATGGTTTTCACATATGTGAGATCAAAGAGATTATCCTGGCAAAAAGGCAGCTTCTTTCCATGTGATCTGGTAAGAATTTTCTCTCCTCTGTTACAGTTTTGGGTCTAACTAGACAGTATCATAATAGTTCACACAGGGGCTTGAGCAGTTGGATTTATGTTTATATCCTTGGATACTTTTATAAGGCTCAAAAAGTATCAGGCTCATCACAAAGCTAGTAAAATTTCTGGATCATACACAGGAAGTTTACAGCTATTTCAAACATCATATTGCCAAGAGTTGTGAACGCAAAGAAAAGGAAGGAACCAAAAATATCAGACTTGCAAAAATACTACATGACTACTCAGTTAAGCTGTGTATATCAAGGCAGTTCTGTGCAAACACACATCCTGTTCCAGCATGGCTTACTTGGGCACATATGATACTCTGATTCAGCTTCCCTGGGCTGTGGATCATCTGTACAGACTATGTGTATTCCAGCATGGATGAGCCAAGGCAAACACAAAGCAGGCAACAGCATCACTATAGGCAATTTGCTAGGTTCTGCTGCTTAATATCAGCAAACTGTAACATTTTCCTTTCTAGAAAAGCAAATGGTGCCTTTAGAATAGAGGTAATAAAATACACAGTAGCATTTAAAGCCATGAAATATCAATATCTTATGTAATCCTTCGAGATGACAATGCTGTAGAGTCCAATGGCTTCATCTGGCAGAGTTTAGGGTACCAAACCTGCTGGAAAACTTGGACAGTAGATATTTTTACCTCCTGTTCAGTTGAAAACAAACTGAGAAAATAAAATTAGTTAGGAAAGGGGACAACCACAACATCTGCACGTTTGTCATCAGTCTTGGGAAAAAGGGAGAGTGAAGGCCCATTACTGTTCAGGAAAGGAAGTGGATGGTAGATTGTGTGTAATGGGTTGAAGAATAGAGCACACCATTTTTCTTCCATTGAACAATCTAGTTTTAACAATGAAGATAATATTATTAATTTCAACAAGATAATAGCACACAAAACATCTGAGTTGAAGTCCTTAGCACATGTGTTAAATTCTGTAGGAACAGATGAAATTTGCCTTAAAGTTTTGGGGTTTTTTGGAAAATTAAAACAAAAACACCAAAACCAAACAAATAAACAACCCCAAAGAAAAAAACCCAAAGCAAAACGTAAATAACTGAAGCAGTCTCTGCAATGTTAAAAGAGACTTGTTGGGGGCTATCCAAACTACCTGAGAAGCCATTTCTGAGAAGCCATTCAAGGAACCTAGAGGACTTCAGAAAGATAGTGTCTCATCTTCAAATGTAGGAAAGGTAAGGCGCAAAATAATGCTACAGCAAGTGGATAAACACAGAAACAATATAACTTCCATCTCTGACAAGAAAGTTTACTTGCTGCTAACAGGGTAGGTAGTATATAATTTGACTTTGCTAAGATTTTTGACACAGTTCAATTTTAAAGGTATACTAAGGAAGCTAGTTGACCTAAATGGTAGCAGCTAGTCTTGTTAATGAACTATTAAATTTTTTGATAATGCATTTGAGTCTAATCATTAACAGTTCCTTGTTAAAGTGGAATGACATTTCAAGGGGGATTCCAGGCTCAAACTTGGTCTGATTCAATATTTTCATTAGTTTTGGTAATGAAATAGAAGTATGTATACAAGATTTGTAGGAAGGATTTTAGTCACTTGGGGAGACAAAAATGAAGAGGAAAAATATTTTGATATATTTGAAATACACTCTAATATGGAATTACATAGAGTGCAAAGCAAAGCACTTCAAAAAAGAAAGCAAATGTATTAATATAAATTCTGAAATAATAATTTGCTAGCAATATATTGAAATAGGATGTGAGAGCTACAGGGTACCAGAACTTACATAATTAAATAATAGTTAGTTTTTGCAAATAAATACTATTTTAACATGTGATGACATATAGAATTGGAGAACGGCAGCTAGTACTTCTTTCATTCTTCGTGTAACAAACGAGGATGCGGTTGAATAAGTATATCCAAGTCTAGGCATGATGCCTTCGGGAAGATGTGAGGCAGTTGGAGAGAATCGGGGGAAGGAAACGCTGCCTGGGGGGGGACGCGGAGGAACCGTCCGGGATCCGCCAGCGGGGGGCAGCCACGGGCCGAGGGGCAGCGTGCTGGGCCGGGGAGGGGGACACTGCACAGGGGACAGGGGGACACTGCACCATCCACCCAAGGGGACTATCCAAAGTACCTGAAGCCCGCACCCAGGGGCCATACAAGAAGCAACACAAAAACAGAACTGAAGGCAAACTTTGTCCCTCAGACCTGAATGGAGGCTAATAGAGCCCCCACGCCCTGGGCAGTTTATGTGAGTAGAAGTCCCAGGTGAGACAGAAAAATCAAACCAAACCAAACAAACCCAACAACCCCCAAACACACCACCAAAAAGCATACCTACAATTCAAAATCTTTGTCACAGAACATTTCCAGCTCCTTAGTGGCTTACAAGCACTACTTAAATATCTTCCAAAATAGTTTATTTTGGCAAAACTCAACAGAAGAAAAAGGGGGAAATGCTGTCTACTTTGTTCTGTTTGCAGGTGATACGTATAGCATGTGCTCAGTAGTCCCAGGATATGAAAGGCTTCACAGGTTTGACCATAACCAGTATTATGTCTCCTTATTAGAGACATAATATTAGAGATTGTAGTTCTCTATCTTCCACTGGAAGGATATGTATCACTCTTAGGGGCAAAGGTCAGCCTTAGAATTATTCAGAGATTCTGGAACAAGCTGTGAAAAACCATAGCTTGAACCTAATACCAGTCTTAAAAAATACACACACACACACACATACAGACACAGACACAAAAAAAAAAAAAAAAAAAAGCAAAGGAAAGGGGGGGAAAAGGGGGGTGGCTATAATTTGCTTTTTTAGAAAATGTGTAGTATTTCAGTGGTTGATGAAAATGAGGCTTTGCTTTTCAAAGACCTCATTGTAAAGAGGCATTTTGTTTTAGCTCCAACAACTAATATTTATAAGTAATTCCGTAAAAGCAGAATCAGCTAAAAGTTTTTAAGAGTTTCAGTTGGAGCACTGCTGATGCTGGAATATAATTTCAGCCTTTTAACCATCAGCCGTCATCATCTGCAGACCCAGTTCTTATTGTCTTCCTATCTTGCCCTAATGAACACAAGCAGCCCAGACTCTGACTTTTCATTTCTCTCAAGTAATTTCTGACTACATTCAATCTCAGTTTTCTTTTGCTTCTCTATTAATGAAGACTACCTTAATGCATTCTCCCTTCCACAGAAGTCTGACCTGCTTCTTCTTACTCGTATCTGAATATAATTGTTCCCACTCTCATTTTGCTAATATAGCTGGTACAGAATACCTTATTAACAAAACAAGATTTTATGAAAATGGTTATATTTCTGTGCAGTCACGTTCATAAGAAAGGAGGGAACCCACCTCGTCGGCGAGGTTCTTGTCTGCCAAGAACTGATGAATCTAAGATACAATTGATCTGACAATTTCAAAAAGCGTCCCTCAGATTCTGAATATTTGAAATTTGGGACAATATATCAAACCACACTATGGGGTATAAAAGTTTGGGATCACCAAAATCCTCCATGTACGTGGAATTGTTTTACAGATTTTCTCATCCTGGGGAAATAATGGCAACTGTTAATGACAGCAACATCATGTTCTTCTCTTGCCACTAGATTGTGGCAGAATAATAGAAGCACCCTTGAATATAGTTTGTAAGTTAAAAAGCACCAAGAATCAGAAATGGGATATTTTTTCAGGGATCAGAAAAGCTCTTTGCTTACAACATTGAAAACTAATCACTGCTATCACCTGTGGATGTCACACAAATCAGATATTAGGTCCTCTATCTGTTCCTGTTTTTCTCACAGATGAAGACTGCTCACAACAGTTTAGCACACTTTTTGGGAAGGATGTCTCGACCCACTTTGTTTCTTCTACATGAAATCTTTCTTTGCCTTGTCAAAACTAATCTGTGCTCTCACCAGAGAGACAAGGGAAGCACTCCAAAGAGGAAGGAATGAATGTATGTGTATATAGATGTGTCAGCTAGTTTGGATGTATGTGTACATATCTCAGTGTGCTTGCTAAAACTGTTGGGCCCATTAAATCTAAGAGATGCAACTAAGACTCCAGAAATCTGCTTGGTAGATTATTAATCACGTATAGGATTTTCTGTGTCTCAGGCAGAAAGTAAACCTCCAGAGATTCAGCTCACAAGAGCTGTACCTGTTGTGCAGATAGGCAAAGGACTAATGAATTCTGGAGAAATAATAGAAGCTCTGGAGAGGCAGTGGACCTGGCCTGTACTGTGATTAAGTAAAGGTCATTTGTGCTGTTCTTATTTTTCACCTTTTTTCCATTAAATCAGCCCAGCCACTTAACCTTGAAATAAATTTTTGTTAAAGCAGTACATGAGGCTCAGTTATTGCAAAATAAAAAGTTACAATCATTAAAGATAATAAAGAACAAGGCCTACTGTTTGATTATCTTTAAACAGAGCAATTACAAATTCTGATCAAATCAGGAATCCCTTTAATTCATCAATATCATGTTAAGAAGCAGAATTACTTTCTTAAGCAAAAATAGTTTCTCATGATTTTGTGAAAAATCATGCATATTTTTTACAAAATGATGGTGTTTAAATCATGGTTCATCACATTGAAAATACTGCTGCTTCCAAGGGGCACACAACTGTAATAGTTCTTCCTGAGGAAAACAGCAGGTCTGCTGCTGCCTCCTTAGACAAGAGGGTTACTGGATCTTGCAGCCAGGAGGTTAATTTAGGGAATGCCTGTAGGGGTAGTATTTGCTAGACAGGGGACATAGTCACAATCTTCTTCTGAAGTACAGAAATTGAGGATGTTTTAAAATGATACATGTTTGAAACTGTCTGCACAGTCACCATTTGTGCCGCTTGGGAGGACAGTTTTGGGAGGTGATAGGAGAGCACAAGGAACTTTGTAGGCAGTATTCCTCAGGGAAGGTCACTGATCTTTCTGATGTTTAACATGACTATTGCGATTAGAAAGCTTCAGTAGTTCAGCAGAAATCAAACCTCCTGTGGTATCATTGTCACACAAAGTACAATAGTCACTACCACTGAAAGACACATCTTTTATCCCCAAAGATTCTCGAAGCATAAGAAAGTCACCCTTTCCATGCTGTGAGTGAGAAGGAGAATTCCTTCCAACACTAGGGCTCTCAAGGTTGTCTTTAATTATTTCAGAGATTTTTGGGCCAATGTTATCATCAGCATGGCTTGGTGCAAACAATAGTCCCGGCCACCTCTCTATCTCTTCTGCTCTTATGTACCTGCTGGGGACATACTGCTGGCTTGGACCTGAGGCAAATGCAAAGTTTTCTTCTGCAGTAGCCACATCTGTCCTTCCCGTAGGTTTCCATGAGATTTGGGAAATCAGTTCTTGGGTGTTTAGATCAGCAACTCTATCTGCATTCACTTTGCTTGAATTGCTGGCCTCTTCTCTTTCAAGTTGGCTACAAGCCTCATTCAGTCCAACCCAATCCTAATGAAAGCATCAATAAGTTTGGGTCATTTTGTATAGTTACTACAAAATAACTTTTCTTTCTTTATATGGCTTTGGCACAATAACCCAGGCGTTTAGTGCAAATCCAACAGGCAAGGTTAAAATAATAGGATAAAAACCTAGCAGCTAATTTCACAAAATTTTACAAGAATTTTTGCAAGATTACACCACTAGAATATAATGCAAGCTGCTGGTATTGCTTTGGTTTTGAAAAGGTGCACCTTTTGCATTCAGTCTGAGCTGGGAGCCACTGGAGGAGGTCCACTTCTAAGGAGCAAGAGGCTGGACAGAAGCTCTGGTGGTTAGCTACTATGTGGACAGAGTAAAATGAGAAACTATAAACTTTCAGGAAGATCAGAGCCATGTGTCAGTAACTCTGCTCAGAAGCTAGAATTATTAATCCCTGAAAAAAAAAAAAATCCTTCTGTCATGAGTGGAGGTGCATAAGAAAGAAATGAAATTTATTTCTTACCTTAAAATTCCCATTGTGCAAACTATAGAGTGGCTGAAAGAAAGCAGCTGGTGTGGGAATGGTAAAGCAGGTGAGGCTTTTTGCCCTAAAGTGAGAAAACAACACTCAAAAAAATATATAGTTTTTCTGTGTTCTGTCTCCATGATACTGGTTAGATGAACCCCACCCCACTTATGTTAGTAAGATTGCACAAGAAGCCCACTCATCATAATTTCTGACTTCTCACGCAATTATTTTTCTGCCACCTATGCATGCATTTCATGTTTCTGAAGCACAGTCTCATAAGTTTCTTTGGAATATGTCACAAACTTAATATACTGGTCTATTACTCATTATATACAGTGAGCCATTTAAGCATTTGTGTATCAGCTTACATGATCTAAACCCCTGTTTCTGAAAGTGTTTTAAAGAGTTGTAGTTTCATTACATTTAAACAGGGAAATTCTGCCAAACATCCTTACCCCTTTATTGCAGTCTATCCTATAAAAATATTTTATCATGTGGACATAATGTATTCTGTTTGTCTAAGAATGATGTGTATATGGACCATAATAATGTATGTCAAGGTAAAAAAGAAGGAGGTACTTATGCTCTGCCAGCATAAAAAATTGCAGAGGATTGTTGAACCAAGGTTCTAAAACCACTTTTTTCTCTGTACAACTTGGTCTCACATGAAACAGAGTTGGTTTGTTTTGCCTATATTGGTATTTTACCTACTGACTCCTGCCAGGAATATCACATGTAGCTTAGCATTGACATCAGTTTAACCGCCTTTATGCGTTACTGTGTACTTGCACTTATAATTTATCTACATGAAACTTCAAATATTTCCATGTGCTTAAATTTCTTTAAGATACCGTCATTCTTGGACTTCAGCCAAATTTGGGAGTCCCAAAGGTGTTTTGGTCTCCTTAAGGACTGTATAGTGGGTCTTTAACTATCATCAGCTGAGGAACATGTCACATTCCAAGATTGTCAGAAGACCTTTTGGAAATGACTGAGTGTGTGCAGCAGAAACAGGAAGGAAAAGGAATATAACGACTCTTGATTTACCCTTTTCAGGCCATAAAGATCAAGGGGAACTTACTGAAAATCACATACCTTGAGGAAAGCTTGCAGTTCCACAATAAATAGAGTAGAGTGCCAAAACTCAGTGGAATGAATAAGTACTGTATAGTTTTGATATTTAGAATCTTTTCAGAGACTTTTGGGACATCTATGAAAAGAATCAGCACAAAAATTTTTAATAAAAATTCTGAAGTCAAGATAGAACCCCAAATAACCAAGGACTACAAAAGAAACAGGCAGCTAAAGGCCTTAAGGAAAATAATTTGGCTATGAATACTTGAAGAAAGCTAGCTCTGATTTGAAAAACTTCATTTTACCATATATCCTCTTTTTTTTTTTTTTTTTTTTTTTTGGAACATGGACATTCAAAGAAATGAAATGAGATGAAAACAACATTCTTTGTACCTGCTCTTTGAAACACTGTTGTCTGGCTCCACTCACTCCATTGACTGTGGTATGAATTCTCATTTTCAGAAACTTTGCAGCGAACTCTTGCAGCATAAGCAATGCCACTGCGAAGCTCTGTGGCTTCAATTTCTACTTGTGGCAGTGAACTGGGCAGTGTCTTGTTCATTGCAACCTGCCAAATATTACAAAGCATTGCTGTTAATGAGATTGGGCAAAAGGATGGTCTTTTGAATACTTTTTTTTGGTTGGTTTTTCCCTTTTCTTTTCCATGTTTTCTTTTCTTAGATGAAAGAGGAGGGCCTGAATGATGATGCAGGGTTCATAAGAAGAAGAGTTATTGAACTGCAGTATTGATGTTTAATGTAAAATCTCTCAGCCTTAATATGGGAAACCAGAAAGGCCATCTTAAGTCAGCTGGTGGAGCTCACTGGCAAGGCCATTGTACACAAAGAAAAAGGTAGGATCACTGTATGTCTCATCCAGTTACCTCCCAGGACATGCTGTACTCCTTATACTGCAACTCATACTGGAGAATTTCAGCGAGGTACCAAGGCACATTCCACACACTCCACCATATCTGGCACTTGCTGGCAGTGGCATTGCTCTGGATGTTCAAAGGTGGATCAAGTTTTACTGGAAATAGAGGAGGTGGGGTTCTTTTACAGTGTTTGGGACACCACAAAAGAAAAATGCATGATATTAGGGTGACTGAAATGGAAGATAAAGCTGGGTCTAAAGAGGGATACTAACACTAGCAGTAGATCAAGTTAGCTTACAGCATCAGAACAGCTACAGATCTGACATGAATTAATGATAACTCCAGTAGTTCCTAGGGCTAATCTTGCAAGCAAAGAATGGAAATCACATTCTGCCCTTACAACATACCACAAATACAGACAGGTTTCGAGCATTTCTCCCTGGTACCAGGCCATGGGACCCTCAGTTAAAACCCATGACTCCTCATTACATAATTTCTTAGAGAAAAATAAAACAACAAAATGAACAAATAATTGAAGCAATCCAGCACATTACTCAGGGCACAAAAAACCCATGATGCAGATGAGAAGTATTGCTGGGTGGTGCTCCAGAGCCAGCCCCTCTGAAGTCCAGGAAAAGTCAGGATGGAGAGACTCAGCGACTGCATCCTCACTGGTGCAGTTCACACAGCGCACTCTCTGAGGATGGACATCTTGATTGTTTTCATTGTTTTCCCTTGCTGTCCTTGAGACAGCCTTTGTTAGGCAGCATATCAGACCTATCCTGAAGCTGCTGGGCAGAGCCTCAGCTCACAGCTGTCCTGGTTCATACTTACTGTGCTTGCGGGGAGTGTACTCTGGAAAGGTCATGTATGTCTGATTACATCCAAAGAAGTTTCCTTGGAGAGAGACTCTATAACCATCAGTTTCCAAGATCTGGCTGGCTAGATGAATTGTGCAGTGGTACTGATTCTGCATGTTCTCTGTGGCAGTCAGTTTGCAGCTGGCGTTGTGGCCCTTTGACCAGAGGCTAGAAGAATAAAAAGGCTGAAAGTTTCTTTTAAGTCACACAATTAAGTGCTTTTCCGTTTATGCATATATGGCACCTTAGCACAGCACCACACTCTGGAAGACCATGAACTTCATTAGTGCGGACAGGAAGCAAACCAGCAATCCAAGTGCTGGATGGATGTCAGGGCTGGATAGGAAGACACCTTTATAACCTTACTGCTTAGAGCACCAGATCTCACAGGAGTTGCACATAGCATCCAGTAGCTGTTCCCTGCTCCCTCTGAAAGTGAGAGAGTTGTTGTCACTGCAGGAAAGCAGGTGGGTAGGGGGAAGGAGTGGATGGACAGTTGGTTACAAGTGCATAGCACAGAGGTAACAATAAGCTGTACATTAAGCCCTCTTTCACTAGAAACAAACCAGTACTGACAGCAAAATGTGTTAGAAGTTGTTTTTCTTTTTGTGGTTTAGCCATTCATTAGCAATTTTTTCACATTGCATGTGATCCCACAGGAAACTGGGATATCACAGTTTATCAGCTTGCCCATCTTTCCGTAGATTTAAAATCCAGTATTAATAAGAGTTAGGCTATTTTTTACTTAACCGTAGCAGAATATAAGGCATCTAATGTCAGAGTGGCTTACCCTCATATAATAGCTGCTGGTGGTGAAGCCAATGTTTCTACATAACCTAAACACATTAAACTCAAGTTATCCTATCAGTTAGCAAACTATTAATCTGATTTCTTCTATTAGAGGAAAAACTATTTAGATAATATTCTATTATTCTAATAATCTATTAATCTCTTATTAAAGCTTATAACTGAACTTATATTTATATATTTACTAATATACATTAAACCATTAGATGTTTAATTTCTAGGCAAAAAAGAAAAGAAATTATTAGAAGTTGATTAGACAGGTTTACATAGGATGGGCTCTGGAAGTTCCCAGGTCATGGGGACCCAGAGGCCAGGAAGGAAAGGTTCTCTGCTCTGAGACGCCTGCCAGAATAGTTTGCTGAACAGATGGAGAGCCCACAGCTGACAGGAGATCATGTGCACTTGACTACTGTGGCCCCTGAGGCTGTGGGACCACAGTAGGGAGCAGCTTCTAAGGTCTGGGGTGGTGGGGTGGCAGAGCTAGCTGCGCCACAGGTCTCCTGCCGTGGAGGGAAGAAAGCCCATAGCTCCATCTCTGCTTCTCAGTGCTGTCCTGTCCAAGCCAGAGCTGGGGCTGCCACAGACAGCTCCTGGCGTGCAGCTCTTACTTGGTGAAATGCAGGTGGAAAGGTCCATCACCCATGGGCTTCTCTGTTACCCACATGCAGCTCACAGTAGTCACGTAGTTATTCAGGCAGCTCAGGCTGCCAGAGAGCTCTGCAGAGGAAGGAGACCAGAACTGGATTCATATATCATTGGATGATGCCTTGCTCAGCACACTAAATAAATGCATTGCTTGCTAGTACTTCCTTTGCTGACACTGCATCAAGTCTTCCTCATCATGTTCTTACTCTGCTGTAACACACTTCAGTGCATGTAAGATCTTAGAGCAGGGACCTTGGGCAGTGGCTACACTTTTTCTGGTGCCCAGCTTGTCCAGTATGTGGTCAGTCCCCTAGGCCTGGCATTGTCAGCCAGCTGTACTGGCTCCTGGGACAGGGCAGTCACAAGATCTTGGATTGCATACTGAAGGGTCTGTGAATGAAAAATGAGCGCAGGCATGTACCTGTCTTTGTATAGTGGACATATTCCAGATCTCCTCTTACCTCTCCCTCTTCCTCCACCAAAGAGCAGTGCAGCAGCAATGCACAGCTGGAGCCCCAAATGCCACACAACTCCTCCCATTCCAGATGGTATCTAGAACAGAATAATCGTTAAGAGCAGTTTTGTTGGTATTTCTACCAGCAGGTTGAAGCATTAGCTGCATGCTTCTCCAGCCTGACAAAGCTGATCCTGAATCTGTCAGAGAAGGCACCAACTCAGCTATATAATTTCTTCTATAGGAACTGTTCTTCTCATAGTAGTAAATAGTACTTTGCACTAAAGCACCAGCTGCCTGAAAGGAAATCTACAATCCCTACAATTTTATCAAGGGTGGGAGAAGGTGTGGGTGTTTTATTTTTCTTTCTTCCTACATTTTTGTCATCTGGTTTGTGACAAATGAAGAGCAGCAGAGAGCCACAGTGGATTGGAAGCAATGTCCATGTTTCCCCAAATCCTGTTTCTGATCACAGTCAAAACCAGATGCTTAGAGAGCATCGTAGCAATAGAGCATTGCTGTTCCTCTCTGAGCATTCTCAGCCTCTGGACATTTGCAGCTCAGGGGCCTCCTGGAGCAACGTTATTTCGCGTATTCCGAAAACAGACACAGAGAATAACTGATATGATCCTGGTCAAAGCACTCTTTGGGAGATATAGAATACTTAGGGCCTAGTCATTACCCCAATTCACTGAAGGGTTGTGCAAGGATGTTTGAAGAGTATCTTCCACAATATGGGACTCTACATCTCTACAAAGTTATAGTAGACTCACTCTCTTTTTAACCAAAAATTCAGTTTTCTGAATTGTCTCCTGATGAAGTTTTAATTTAAAATTATACTTTTTCACTAAAAGTTTCCGATTTTATGATTTTATGGCAACAGTTAATATGAAGAATATGGACATGATCTATTTAGCAATATGTGGTGTTTTAAAAAGATGTTTCCAGTTTGCATTATTTGCTGTTACCTGAACACATGAGCCCAGCACCACTGCAAGGAGAGGGCTGCTCCAAAGAGCCTGAAACCCAGAAAACTTGGAGTGATTTTATAGACAGAGACCATTAATCAGTATAAACAAAAACAGTTTCTTGAAAGTTAAAAAAAATATTGAAGGAACAATGTTTGCACTACTTGACTAGCACAGACACTGAACTGAGCTTTATAACTGGGGTGACAAGAGGATGGAATGTTCAGTCTCAAAAGAGCTTGGGTTAGTTATTATAAGAAAAAAAAAGAAAAAAAAGAAAAAAATACCAAACAAAACTTGCCAGAGATTGTGATCTCTCTTTCAGAAGAAGCTGGGGAGAAGGGAAGGAATGTCAGGATAGCAGAAAAAATAATTACAGTATTAGCACAGGACCAAGTGTATATAGCCTGACTATAGAATAATATTGTGATTTCTAACCAACAAAGGATCTGAAGCAGTCTTGAACAGAAGTATGCAAGAAAAAGCCTATGCTTAGCAAGGGCTGTGATATAGTACTCACTAGGATTGTTTTACTGAAGAGATTAAGCGACCTGATCCATGACCAAGAATATCCTTCCAGTCATGAATTTCACAAAGCTAGACAACAGCATCCAGGTATAACTTCTTGCATGTGATT
This sequence comes from Onychostruthus taczanowskii, assembly GCF_017590055.1. Classification (NCBI taxonomy): domain Eukaryota; kingdom Metazoa; phylum Chordata; class Aves; order Passeriformes; family Passeridae; genus Onychostruthus; species Onychostruthus taczanowskii. The sequence continues at coordinate 13,879,685 of NW_024499128.1, read as the reverse complement.
ATGCCTGTCTATAGTTTCCCTTGTCTGAATTAAATTGTAAAATAATTACTGTGTTTCTGAAACTGATCAAGAGAAAAGGAGTATTTCTGGCTTTCATTTCACCACCTCTTCAGTTATGGGTTTTTCATAAATATCCTGTTTTACTGTAGACTTTCTTCAGGGTGGGGGTTGTTGAGAGGAAACGTCACCATTAGCTGATTTTGGCTGGGAGGCTTGAAGTCTCTAGTGCTTATCATTCTAATCAGGTTTGCTTATGGTCCCTGTGATAAATACAGTAATACTGACTAAATATGAAATAGAGAGAGCTGCATTAAGTAGAATTATTCATGTGCTTACAAGAACTTGTTCAGGCACACAAACAAATAAACAAACTTAGGTCAAGATAAGTAAACCAGGACAGAATGTTTCCAGGTAATTGCTACTAATTTGATAAACTCCCCCCACTCCCACACAAGAAGTTCTGTGTTCAGTTCTGCAATGTTTGAAATGTGTTAGACATTTCTGGCTCTCTGGCTCTCCTGGAAATAAATGCAACATGTTTAAATGCAAATTTTTGCGTTAGAAGCCATAAACGTTAGTCATAATTAGGTCACGGAGCACTGAATTCTGAAAGACTTACCAGAAAATAATTTCAGGAAGTAGCACATAACCAGCTGAATGAGATTCTGCAGTACATTAATACAGTTAGAGGAGCTAACATGCAGACTGTGGATACATATCAATTAAAACAAAAGTTATTGCAGCTACATGTAGCATTTGAAACACAATTAATTTATTCTGTTGGAATCAACACTTTAAACAAAAAAATGCTGTCAATATGAAAATGCTTCTGAAAAGGGAGATGTGAGTGATTTAGTCCTGGATAATTTTACTCAGAAATCAACAATTACAGACCAAGTAAATCTCTTTAACTTAGCCAAAGGAAAGGCTAAGTAGTCATTTCACCAGCCATAAGTATCTTACATGAGAAGATGATTTCAGGTAGGAGAAAAGTATTTTCTTCTTTTTTAAATATACAAGAGAAATATGAAAAAGTCCAGTAGTTGGACACTGAAGGTAGATACAATTATAAAGAAATGAAGAATTTTTACAAAGGGGAATTATCTTTATTGCTGAAACCTCTTGCCTAAACATATGCAAGACTTGTAGTCTTCCTGTTAGCTCAGATGGAAGCCCAGTACTAGCAGTGCAGGTACAATTACAGCAGTTTCTAGCAGTGGAAGAGAAATCAGCTTCTTAGCCAGATCTCTTGGGGACCAGACTTGCTGCATTCTTGTGTTCTAATGTCCAGTTTCTGCAGCACTGCAAAGTTGTGGGTGGAGGCAGAGGCGCTGTATGAGAACTAGTGTCAAGAAAGAAGAACCACCTTCACTCTGCAGGAAAGAGACAACATTTCTGAGATGATGCCCTGAAATGGTACATCAGATATGCTGCCAGCAGTCTGTCAGCACCAGGAGGTGGTAGTGACCTTGATTTCCAAAGTGGTCTCAAGCTGGTTGCAATGGTGTTTCCAGGGCAGAATTCTGCCTGTTATCTGCTCAAGGAAATGAGGCCTCGTATCTGAGCCTTTCCCCTTCCCTCCTGTGGTTCCTGTCTCCACTTCCCAAAAGCAATTTTAAGTAATTTTAACCAGAATTTGTACAACACTGATTTTCCAAATGGTCTCAACTGCTTATTAACAGAAAAACAGATAACTGACTGTTATTGCTAAATCTGTCACCAGAACTAATATTCTGGGATTTAGCCCCAGATTTGGGATCCAGTTGAACACACAATAAAAATATAACATTTTCTCATAAGAATGTATAAGGTAAAATAAATTATTTGACAGATACCACTGAGAGAGGAAGTAGTGCAAGCAGTTGACAACATAGTTTCAGCATGTGGGTAGCCTAGATATCATCTAGGTTTCAGAAACTCTGCAAAGCAGAGCTTTACAGAGAGACTTGAAGAATGAGGCTGATGTAGCCCAAGAGAATTGTAAGCAGTACCTTCAATGTGTAAGCAGTAGCCTGGAGGATGATTAGGAGAAGTAGATTTAATGATCTAGTGGGAGGTAGAAGCTGACATCGTAGAGTTAACTTCTAGGTAGGGAAGTGAGAGATGACAAGAAGAGGCTGTCAGTGACTTTAAAAGTGGGAACAAGAAGCTTATGCTTGATGAGATAGAGAAAAGAGATAGAAGAAATGTACAGATAAATGTAATGAACTCAAAGGAATGGACATAAAATAGGATTTTTGTGTCTCTGACTTTTGGATGGCTACAAGTACGATCAGTTTTACAAAAGCTTGATAAAACCTAAAGTATCATATAAGAGCATGAGCAAGGATTTTGCATGGAGATATGTGCACAAGATTCTTCAATATGCTTGGATATCCTTTGAACATATGATATTATATGGCAGCCCACAGCAGACAGCTGGGAGTTCTAGGTTTTATTCCACTTCTGACATCAACTTTTTTATAAGGTCTGTTGATTAATCAATGAAATTTTTTCTTGTTGCAGCTCATTCACATGATCTTGTATGCTCACCTAAATCTTAGAGGAAGTCAGAAGCTTCAGGCTCTGATTTGGCAGTGGCTCTGGACTCTTTCAAAAGGTGTCTCCCATGTTATCACTCCCAGAGCAAGATTCTGATGTTGACAAGACACTTGACAAGGTCTAGCAATGCATGTTGGCAGCCCAGAAAGCCCGTTGTATCCTGGGCTGCATCAAAAGCAGCATGACCAGCAGGTTAAGGGAGAGGATTCTACCCCTCTACTCTGCTTTTGTGAGACCCCCACTTGCAGTACTGTGTCCAGTTCTGGGGTCCTCAGCATGAGAAGGGCATGGAGTTACTAGAGCAGGTCTAGAGGAGGCCACAGAGACGATCAGAGAACAGGAGTCCCTCTGCTATGGAGACAGGATAAGAGCTGGACTTGTTCAGCTTGGAGAAGAGAAGGCTCCAGGGAGATCTTAGAGTCCCTTCCAGTACATAAAAGAGCTGTAAAAAAGCTGGAGATGGGCATGTAGGGATGAGGCAAAGGGGAATAACTTCCAACAAGCAGAGGCCAGGCCAGGGTTACATGGGGTATTGCGCAGAAATTTTTCCCCGTGAGAGCAATGAGACACTGGCACAAGCTGTCCAGAAAAGACATTCCTCCCCCATCCCTGGAGGTGTTCCAGGTCAGGTTGGATAGGGCTTGGAGCAACCTGGTCTAGTGGAAAGTGTTGCTGCCCATGGCAGAGGGTTTGAAGATCCCTTCCAACTGAAGCTGTTCCAGAATTCTATGATATGATGGGTGGTGCACAGTGGGAGCAGACACAGCAGATCTGGACCCTTGAATGCTCAGTTTCCATTCCTTACATCTTAGCAATTAGCCATAAATGACCTGCTCTCCCTTGGCCATAATCCCTTCCTTTGCTTAGGTCTCTTCCAGAGGCAGGGCCAACAGGCACTAAAGAAAGGCAGGACACTGACTAGCACCTACAAAGTGAAACAGTGTCAGGCAATAGCATGTCTGTACCAACAGGTACAGTCCTTCATCCACGAAGATTACCCAAAGTGCAGAGTCTCCAGAGCAATCTGTCATGCTAGTATGTGTAATAGAAGGGGTACACATTGCAAACCATCATCCCTGCCTATAAGAAAAGGCAGGTCCTTTAAGAAAATTAGTGATACCTTATCTACCTTCTGAATATCTAGGCCTCTAAGCACAGGTCTTGCAGAAACACATCTAATGTGCTCAACAGGCTCACATGAGACTTATCCTGGGGAATAAGGAAAAAGTAGTTGGATTTTCTTATCTGCATAGATTATCTGAGAGAACCCCATATAACAAGCCTTTTTCTCTCTTAATCTTTGGAGAGCCATTTTCCCAACAATTTGATGCCCAAAAACAGCCACGTACTTTTAGATGTGATATACTTGGATCCCAGAAAGAAAGCTGCTACAAAGGATGACTACCATAAAGCAATATTCATACACACATACACATACATTAAAAAAGTATGTTCATGTCTGCAAAGTCCCAAACACTGAGGACTATTTTGGCTGGATTCCTTTACATTCATCTCTTGTAGTCAGAGAGGAGTACCTTGTTCAAGATTGCCCTTCTTTCAAGCACAATCCATCAGAATTATTGCAATAGTGGTGTTTTGTGCTCAGCAAACTGTCAGAACAAAAGTACAGAGACACTTTTGCTCTTCAGGCTCCTAGTTCAAGAAACAGCATAGAATTCCACATTTAGATAAAGAAAATATTTTTCAATATTTTGTTCAGTAGATGTCCCCTAACATACATACTGGAACGCATAGAACAAAATATGGTAAACTGTCTTACCAGCAAGAAAGAAATGCCACTTTTCATCCTGCTTCTGTCCCTTGATAGTTTAAGCTGTGTGGTTTGATGATCAGGCAGTAGCAGCAGTGGCATAATAAAACAGAGCTTACTGTGCCTGATTTTAAAGATTATCTCAAGAACCAATGAAAAACTGCTCTGATTATCAGATTGAGTTAAAGTAGCTATATATGTAATTTCTCATTAGTCACGGAGAAACAGGAATTTCTGCTAAAGGGTTAACATTTAAAAGGCCAAGTAATTGCTGAATAGAAAAGTATCTGCTTGCAAGTTTTATATAAATAGGTCAACAAAATAACAGTTTCTAAGTGACCTAAAGCCATTTCCTAGCCGTGTGGATATGGGGCTAAACTGCTTCCACCCAGGAGCCGTGCCCAGCTGCGCTCAGACCCCCGGCCCCCCGGGCTGCGCTCCCACAAACGATTGTGCTCAAAGGCAAAGGCAAACAAGCACGGCAGCGCTTCCTCGTCCTGGCCCTGCAGCGGATACGGGACAGCTCTTCCCATGCCCAGCAGCAGTGATGCAATGGCAGAGTTACAGCCAGGGTCCATCAGGTTAGTCCCGTACATGGGTCTGGTGCTCGAGAACAGAGAGAGAAGCAGTCAAAGGACAGACTAACAGTCTGTCACCATCAGCTTCTGCGGCCAAGAGACAGGGAGACAGGGGCCGTGCAGAAATGGAGATGGACATTTCCAAATTGGTACACCAGAATGGATTGTGGTGCTTCTCTCAGTACCTGCTTTTTGACCCTATTCTTCCTGGGGGGAAAAAAAAATTCCAACTCAGAACTGGTAGATCAGGGACATTTGCAGTTTGCTCCTAAGAGGCACTGAAAGCCCGCCACCTCAAACCCCTCCACATCCACAGTGACAGCTCACTGACCAAAAGCTTAATTGTTATAGCTTGCTTCAAAGGGAACAACTTTCCTTATTTTAATACCCTTGTGTCACACACTTGTTCATGAAGTCTGCCTCCTAGGGTGAGCAGAGATAACTTCCAGCCCAGCACAACACCAAACCACCACCATCTATCAGATGTACAGCCAGATAGTGTTCCAGTAACAGAAACAGTTCCTTCAGCAGTTCTGGGGCCATCAATACAAACGGAAACAGAGCACACAGGACTGAGATGTAAAGGGCCCCAGAAAAACAAGAAGTTTCTCCCTTAAGCAGCCTGGGGTCAGTTACCACAGTGTCGTTTCTGCAGTGAAAAGAGCTGTGAGATGAAGCTGCAGAAGACTGTGCTGAGACCATCAGAAATGCTTCTGTCCAGTACACATTCTCATCAACGTGATCACAATGCAAGCAGCCCTCACAGGACAGTGTGGGGCAGTCAGCCCATCAGGGCAGAGGAGCTGGGGAGATTCTGTGCTGCCTTGTGGAGGGCATGTGAGGGACCAGTAGCAGCAGGGAGCATGCATCAGCACATGAAGACAACACCTCCCATGACTTATCACAGCACAGGACAAGAAAAATGGAAAATGAGGAGGGAAGAAACCAAAGAAGCTAATATATCTTAGAGCAGTACCCAGGAAGCCACTGAGCTAGGGATGTACAGGGGGAGTAATAACAACACGGACAAAACTAAGTCATGTAGGTCCAAAATCAACATAGCAAATACCATGGTGGATCTGAACAATCAAACCAGAGGATGTGGATGCAATGCAGTACTGTCCCAGCACTCACCTGTGAAAAAATCAGCTTCTCTTTACTACAGTGCTCCCTTCACTGAGAGGAGAGGGAGCTGTGAGGGAGCTCCCCCCCTCACAGCAAGCTCCTGTTTATGGAGCTGTGAGGTTGCCTATAGTCTCAGGTAAGAGAAGGGGGTGAGGGAAGGGAGTTCATTGGTATCACAGCAACAACAGATTATTACTACACTGGAAACATGCATCATTCACCAAAAAGATTATCTCAAAATATGACCTTCTGGAGCCAAGCAGTCTATGGGTTAGTAGCACTATGCTTATGTAAGATGAAGGTCTTCACATTCAATTTCAGTATTACTTTTCAGTGACCTTTTAAGACAATTATCCTGAATAAATCAGAGATATGGAGATGTCAGAGAGAAAAACAGATTCAGCGTTACAGTGCAGCTTCATATTTGGCTTTATTAGCTAGCAGAAATTGCTCAAAATTTATGCTACTGACCTGTTAACTGCAGCAGAGCAAGTCCAAGGCAGAAGTGGCAGGCATATCCAGATAGGACAATGTTTCGATAATTTTGGCAAAATTCTAAAAGCTGCTCAATTAAAATGCTTGAAAAGTGCAGGGAGAGAGTCTGACTCAATAGAAAAGCCTAGCAGTGAGAGTTTGTTTAGAATTATATATATTTTGAAGTCTTTTCATTTGCAGACTCTGCCTGGAAAGTCTTTCTGAAACCTGAGTTGTGCTTAGTCTCTAGTACACACATTTCTGCAATAATTTAATAAGAATTAGTTTTGATCCCCATGGACCAGTATGGAGCCCTCTGTAATTAACCGACTACTACAGCTGAATTTAAAGAGCCAAAGGTAGTAGAAGGAAAAGTAACATCACATGTTGTTTGGAAAGGTAGGGGAATTTTAACACAGCAAGCATGCTTGCCATGGGTTATGATTCTAAGGTTCCACGTGCAGCCAAACTCTTAATTCAAGTGAGAATACCAGAGAAAAGAACTTAAAGTTCTGTACTCTTTATAAGGTTACTGCAAAAAATTTTGCATATCTATATGAGTCAAAGATAATTTTCAAGGTACAGTTGTTTTTTTCTGATATTTTTCTGCCATCAAAGGAGGGTTGATCTATGATTCTGAAAAAACCCCAAAACCCAACAAAACTCAGAAACAATCAATCACAACACATTTGAGACATCAATAGGATAAGTGGGAATAGAAACAGGCACGCTTCTGTGGACCTAACAGGTGTCAGTTTATGCAAGAGAAGTTACACAAACTTTGTTTCTCTTCTGAATTTTGCTAGCAGTTTGGTCCTGGTGCACTATGGAAAAGGCCCCACATTCATCCAGTCCCTAGTTTGTCTGAGTCCCACTGACAGGGCTCTCAGGGCGACAGGAGACCCACTGCTTGACGTAGCTCCGTGTAAAGTCTTGCCCCTCCTGCTCAAGAGGGATGGGCCCACAAATGGTCTGACTGTTTTGCCCAAATTCAGAGTCAACTGGACTTCCACAGTCTGAGTCCATAAAGCCACTGTCAATAGTGTCCAAATCTACACAGATCAAAGGATAATTGTCACCAGGCTTTGTATTGTGAGGGAAGAAGTCATAGGAGCCTTCACTGCAGGAAACACTTTCACCATCAGGAGAAGGTAGAGAACCTGGATTTTCCAAATCCCACTGATAAGGCTGCAAGCAAAGGGCTTCTAGGATGCTCTCCACCCCTCCTTCCACTCCCCTTTCTCCTTGCTGGTTGACTGGGACACTTGTGCTCCTCAAGTGGTCTGTGGACACAGAGCCTGAAGCAAGTATTTTGTCCTGTGTACTCAGATGAGCCAAATGCAAGTCACTGGATATTTTTCTGTCTTCCTCATCAAGGTTAACCTTGGGGTAACCAGGTTCTCCAGCACTACCATCTTCCTTGTTGGTATGGTCATGTTCCCTGTACACATGGTTACAGCTGCACTGGCAGTCACAAGACGTAAATTCATCAGCCACAGTCACTGTATCAATTGACAAGTGCCCATAGGACTGGTCCTCAGTCCCACCACTGCTGTTCACACTACACCACAGCGACTGGCTACCATGACCTGGGGCAGCCAGGCAAGACACACAGGGCTTGCAAGGCAGATTCTTTCTTAGCTCACACAGCTCTTCCTGTGGGGTGCTGTTGGAAGGATGCATGGTGTAAACTTCTAGGACTTCTGGAAGGACTATTCCCCATTCAAAGAAATCAAAGGTCATTTTCATATGGGATGCACCAACCCACTTCTGTAGAAAAAGAAACATAGAGAGAGAGAGAGAGGTTAGCATCACAAGGTTTGAGGTTCCACAGAAATAACCAAATTTCTCACACTTTTGGAGGCAAAAATTAAACTCTAAAATCCCTGACTCCTCCAACATAACAGGAGGATGCTGTTATTATGAGACATGGGCAACTGCAGGAGAACTAACTGAAGTAATTGAAAATAATTTCCTCTTAGAGCTTTGCATGGCTTTGCAGTTTTCTCTGACACTCCCGTCAGGATCCCAGGAATCACATTAACTCAGCTCACACATTGAGACAGCACTTACAGAGAATAAAGAGTATAACATGAAGGTTTTCATGGCATGGAACAGATACTGGAAAGCTCTGGTTCTTATATCTGGAGACATTTGGCATTCCTTTGAGATAGACTTCTCCTTCTACTGCCCTAATGAGAATCCCTTGCTCAGGATAGCATGATGGCCTTTTAGTTTGTCATGTACTCCACTCACTTGTGCAGCCCATTTGTACCTTAAAATCTCCATTATGAGCCATGTAAAGAGGTCTGAAAAAGGGAGCAGGGTCTGGGATGCAAGCCATCTTCTTCCACGAGCTGGAAGAGAAAAGAAAAAGGCTTTGGGATTAAGCACACATTACAAATGCAAAGCAAGGTATCTCCAGATCCATTTCAAGCAACTGGAATCACTTGCCCAGCCTTGTGAGTTAGCAAGCAGCTGAGGATCCAAGGATGCCTTGTGCTGCCAGAGCCATCTAATAGCCTTTCCTGTGAACCTCACCAGAGGTGAGACCTCAGCACTTGCACACACACATTCACACTAAGGTAAGAGGTTCCAGTCTTTTCCTTCCTGGAAAAGCACCAAATGCTAGAAATGCATTTTCACCGAGGCTGAGCTGGTTTGTGGTCTGCAGGCCAGAAATCCTCCCTATGCAATTCTTCTGTGGACCTAGGCTGTGCCAGCCCTATTGTTGCACCAGCCCAGCCCTCCTCCATGTCAGCACCCTGTGTCTCTTCAAGGGCATAACAAGCCTCTGAGAGGAATAGAGGCCTCCAGCCAGCACTGAGGGACCTATGTCAGCTTTGGAAAGGGGCAACTGGCAACTGCTCTGGCTACTGTGCTCTATCTGGCGACTGCAGAGCACAGACAAGACCAGGAGAACACCTCAGAAGGCTGTGTGGCCCTTGCTTCATCCCCATGTGCCACCACCTTGGCCCTGCCAGCTGAATGGCAACAGAGTCACAAAGAAAAGCAGGTCACTCGGGGCAGTACATCAGCCAGTGACCATTCTTGGCTGTCCCTCACAGGCTCATAGCTGCCCACTCATAGATATACAAGACTCAAGGAAGGTTGCATGTGAACACCCCATCTTTAACAAGATAGAATAAAAGCATTATCTTCTGCCTCCTGAAGCATTCTTACCTCTGCTGTTTGGCCAGAAATGTTGTGATTGAGGCCATGATTGCCACGACAATACCAAACAGCAACAGCCATTCCATGCCTGCTGTCTGTGTCACTGCTGGAGAAAGAGACAAGGTCATTCAAGCTCACCTTGCATTTACACCCTGATCAATAAACAGGAGATGGTGAGGGGGAAAAGGGTTTTTGGAATGCAAAGTGTTGTCAAGCATTGGACTGGACTGCTCAAGGAGATGGTGGAGTCACTATCCTTGGAAGTCAAGAGACGGGACATCACTCTTAGTACTATGGTCTAGTTGATTAAATGACCATCTGTCAAAGGTTGGACCTCATGATCTTGGAGGTCTTTTGCAACCTAAATTATTAATTTCTATCCCAGATTCTCTCACTGGGATATTGAGGCTGTCACCTGGGCATCAGTACTTCAGACAGGTTTGATTGAAGGTGCTCAGAGATGACTGCATCAATGAAAGGAGCAGTACATCAGCTGCCCTATGACCTGGCTGCACCACAGATAGACAGCCAACATAGGGCAGAACAGCTCCTTGCCACAAAGACCCCTGGAGTTCTGACTCCTGGTCAGGGACACCTCCACAGATGATCTGTGGAGTGAAAGAGTGCAGCTGATTAGAGACAGGTGTTGACTAGATGACAGTTTGGTAGCTGCTCTCCACCTGTGATGAAAAGGAGCACCTTTGAGATCCAGAACTCAGATATCCCTTAGCAAATGGACCTGGTCATGCTGCCACTGCACCAGGTAAACCCTGTAATAGTTCAGCGTGAGCTGCAGAGCAGTGAGAGCAGGGAAGCTCAGCACATACTGCTGGCATTGACCACAGTAATTTTGCACCTGCTCTATTGGAGCAAAGACTCCTTATTTTCACAGCCTCTGTTCCACCATGACATGCATCAGTGTACTTCTGTATACTGTGAACTCCCTGCAGAGTATTGCAGAGTGGTGGCTACCAAACAAACATCCATGCCCAGCATGACCCAACATCCCAGTCCAGACACAGAACTCAGTTTTGAGAGCAGGATGCCCCTCCCCTCAGCTGAAAACAACACTAAGACCCAGTAGAGGAGATCTCCCCCATTTCTAAAAGCTGCAAATAGGAGCCTGGACATTTGACACTGAAAAGGAAGCTAGAGGCTGCACTTCTGCAAGTGGCATCCAAATGTACAGCCAACTCCACCAAACACTCTTCTTTTGCCACACAGTGAGAATGTCAATACCGACAGCCCAGGCTTGGGGTTCACAAAACCAGTAAGGAAATTAACCATACCTGTCTTCACTGGACTGTTTAAAATTTGTTCTAATTAATTATATTTTATAAATTTCTGAAAGCATTCCCTGACACTGGACTAATTGAAAGGGCAAAGAGATATGGCAGCATGTACCGGCAGGGCTGGTTTTCAGAGACAGCGGAGAACTCCATTCACTCCAGAAACCACCATAGCCACTGTCCTCCCGGGGTCTAGCTCTCACTTGGAACTCGTACTCAGTGTTCGCCTGCAGCTCCCATGGCAGGATCACCAATGTCCGTTTATCTTCATGAACAGCTTTGGTCTTCTGAGTCTGTAAATTATTAAATACCAAACACTAGAGTGACTGCTCTTACTTTGCTTACGCTGCTGCACAGTGAGGATGCCTGCAAAGTAACCACTTCTGCTTTCATGTTGTTTCTGCAAGGCCGTGCTCTGACTGGTCAGCAGCTGCATGCAGTCCTAGGGGAGCCTGCCAGGCAGGACAGCATGAGAATCAAATGAATTATCAGCCTTCGTCACAGGATCTAATACTTCTCACACAGCTTCTGCTTCTCAATTAATTTCTGGGTTTGCCTTTTTTCAGTCCAGTCAAGCAGAGAGGCATTTTTTCTAAACCATGAAAACACTTCTTTCCCACCAGTGCTACTGTCCTAGCTGTGCTGGCCTCCTCTTTTCTGGTACACCCCACTTGATGGTAAAGTGGCATCTCACTTACCTCCCAGGTGTCAGTTATTCTTCTGTAACGCAGCTGATATTCCAGCTCCCCATTCAAAAAGTAGAAGGAAGAGTTCTGGTAGATGGTTTCCCAAGAAATATTGTAACCCTCTGAGAACAAAGCGGTCAGGTTGAATGGAGGCTGTGGTTTTACTGAAAGACAGGATGGTGTTACCTTTCATTAAGATTACTACAGTTAGGAGATGGCCCAACATGGTATCAGCAATGCAGAGTGAGTAGGGAAAAAAGCTGCCCTGGCAGTGGTGGGCCTTCCTCCACTAGAGAACATCCACAGCATTCCTGTCCTCAGCCATGCACAGAACCCCACATGTGAGGAATATAATGAAGTCAGGACCACATTTCTCTGAATATATTTTCTGCTTGTCTCTGAACCTCCTCATTGCCTATGGAGAAGGAAAGATAGTATACAGAGATAATAAATTCCCAGGAGATTATGTGAAATGTAGAGCACCTTGTTCTTCTCATGACATAAAAAACTCTGTGTAGTCATGATCACTCACAAGATTGGGGAAATACCCCTCAATGTAACAGAGTCATGAGGAAAAGCTGAGGCTAGGGGACACTGCATAAACCCACTGCAATTCCAAGTCCCATCTGCTCAAAAAGCATGCTTTTGTATCCCTGCAGGGAGTGTGCATACATTGAAAAGCAGTAATGCAAAACTCCAGCAGTCTGCAGGGCCCATCAGTGAGCTGTGCTGCCTTTGAATGAGGGCCTCTAGAAGATATGCAAAGCACCACTACCCAATCTCTAGTCTGCCCGTGGGAGCAAGGAGGCTTCCTGAAATGTTAAGACATTTGTCAAAAAGATGGCACTTGTCAAGTAAAGTTTCAGAAGAAGCCAAATGGAAAAATCCTTTTCCTGTGTCTGCGTGGTACCCATCTGCCTGGCTAACCACTCCTTTTTTTTCACAGTTTGATACACAGCCCAGAACATACCAGCATTCCACCAAGTCAGCTACAGGATTGCATTCAGTCTTTGTGTCATGCAGGAGAAATTATTAGGAATTGCCCCAGAAAGGGAAACTGCCACATCCAGTACATCTGGGACACCTTGTGCCACCCAAAATAATGTCGTGTTGGCTCAGGTGCTCACTGCAAAAGCCTTTTGGGAGCCTCCAGCTCCTTGGATATTACAAGAGAGCCGGAGAAAGACTTTTGACAAGGGCATGTAGTGATAGGACAAGGGGGAATGGCTTCATACTGACAGAGAACAGGGTTAGATGGGATATCAGGGAGATATTCTTGTCTGTGAGGGTGGTGAGGAGCTAGCAGAGGTTGCTCAGAAAACTGTGGCTGCTCCATCCCTGGAAGTGTCCAAGACTAAGTTGGATGGGGCTTGGAGCAACCTGGTCTAGTGGGAGGTGTCTCTGCCCATGGCAGGGAGTTGAGCTGAGGATTTTTAAGGTCCCTTCCAACCCAAACCATTTTAAGGTTTCTGTGATTTGTGACTTTTGTTATAAAGTAATTCCTCCTGCCCTTTAGAATCCTAGGCTCTTGCATAGCCTAGGTATGAGACTGGTCTAAGGTGGGTATTTATCACCTACTGCTTCATGGGGAAAAGGAATTTCCACACAAAAAGCATGGACCAAGCCAGTTTGAAGCTCAGCCTCAAGCATAATAGCAATAATAAGAGCACAGTGCTTTATGTAGATGAGTGTACAGTAAATGTAGCCCCACACTGCTTGCTGCCACTCTCACTCCTTGTCCAGACTATCCTAGCACATAAAGTCAACCCGTATTTATGGAATTCACCACTTTTGTACTTACTGTTTTCTGACAAACAAAAGTCTTTGGAAAGCACGTGCTGCCTATCAGCTACCTCTGTAACATCCACCTGGACTTTGGTATCTGCCAGGAGTTCAGTCATATCCACAGTGCACATGTACTGTGTGTGACTGCTGTTTCTTGACAATTGCATGAGACTGCAGGCAGCCACAGTATTTTCTGGATCTTCCCCAGGAACCCTAAAAAAGACAAAACAAAGAAGTCTGCATACATCACATGCTGTAGTTGGATTAATTTGTTGCTGAACCACCAGGCACCAGGAAATTATTTAAATGAAATTATTATATTATTATTAAAATGAAAAATCAACATGTTCAAATAAAAAATTATTTTTGAACTTCAACAGATATTTTTTCCCTTCTACTTGCTCAGCTTAGCATCTTTGAGAGAAATAGGAAAGTGTTTCTGGAAAGGAAAGGTGCTCCTCAGGCCCACACTGCTCAAGACTACATCCACTTCCTTACTGGGGCAGAACAGCAGCAGACCGGACAATCTACATGAGCCCCACCAATGCACAGGGGTGAAATGTCACTTCTAACAGCAGCAAAGGGCAAGGTATTCCCACGGCAGCAGAGAAGGCAATGCCAAGGAAGCTGGAGTCAGCATAGCAGTCGGCAGCAAGAAGCACAGGCAGCGGGGACAGGAGCCAGGGGTCCTTTGCTAGGGAAGTCACAAACTCCAGTTTGTAACTGGAGTGCAAAATACCAAGTAAAAAGCCAGCACAGGAGCAAAACCAGGATTTCTACCTAGCAAAGAGGACAGAAGGTCACCACTGTGCTATGGCCATGTAGAAGCTCCTGCTAACTGGACTGTGCTCATCCCACCAAGACATACCATGTAGCAGTGACATTGTACGAACCGGCACCCAGCTCATCTCGCAGGATACAGGACAGGGTCTCTACATAGTCCACGAAACATGTGAGGTTTTCCCAACACAGAGCTGTAGGTTTGGAAAGAGAAAACACAATACCAACTTCTGTGACAAATCAACATATGCACTCCTCAGGGTTCCCACTAAATCTGAAGGGAACAGACCAGTCTCTGACAACCGTCCTCCCTCCACTGAAAGTCTCCAGTTCTGTGGCATAAGATGTGTTCCAACTCAACAGGGTGACAAGTCACTGACGGCAAGACAAGTGTCAAACAAAAACCTATTGAAAATGCTGTGGCAGCCAAAATCAGGAAATGCCTAAATTGTGACTCTCACAGAATCACTACAGCACAGTCACATATTTCTGCAAGAATCTTAGCTTATATGGCACACAGAAGAGGCCTGAAACCCAGTGAGAAACAGTAGCATATTCAAGAATTTTAATGATACCACTTTCTAAATTGGGTACTGTTCATTGCTAGTCTAATTTTCATTGTACATCTACATAGCACTTTACACATTTTTTCAAGTGCTATTTTAGTAATTTTTTCTTTGCCATTCTCTTTTCTGTTTTCTAAAGCTTGATATCCACAGTATCAACACTTTTTATGTTCAGCTTTAGAGCCTTGAAGTATGTTTTTAATGAAATTTGGGAATAAAAAATACTGCAGTTTTTTGTACTTACTATAATTTCTATAAAACATTCTGATAAGGACAATTTATTAATTACAGCCTTCTCAAGAGAACTTGAAATGCAATTGTAGAACTTATACTGGTATTAAGAAAATCAAGTAATATTTTGAAAGTGGTCACAAAGCAGCATTTATACTCTTCTACTTGTTCTGCAGGAGCTCAGCTCACAGAGCAGTATCCAGTACGTGCTTTATAAAAGTACAATTGTTCTGTACATAACACAATTATCTCCCTGCATTTCAAGGCAGGTAAGATAGTAGCACAGTGAGAAATGTTTGCATTGACAAGTCCCCTCCTGCCAGCTCCCTGGGCTGACAAGAACCACCACCATTACACTAGGAAAGGCTGAATGAGGAAAGGCCTGCAGGTGATGCAGCATGCTGTGCTGGTTCAAACCATGCCTACTGCAGTGACATTCATTTCTGACACGTAAACTATTACCAATTTTCAATGGGAATAAAATGGTATTCATCTAGGAAAAGACTCAAGATAGTTACACCCATGCTTAAATTAAGCATGTGTCCTCCCCTACGGTGAAGGCTGCTGCCAGCCTCCTGAGAACACACTACTCTGCAGCCATCAGGCAACCAAACCCTTTGATGCTAACCACGCTGCAAGCTCACTTCCCTTTGCTCTCCTGCTGCTTTCTTGGTTAGAGAAGCTGCACTCCCTGCTTCCTCCTCTCCTGTTGCAACATGCAAGTCCAGAGTGTTGTTTGCTAATGTGATATCTTCAACAACCCCAGTGCCCAATCTTAGAGCTAAGCTGTATGCAGAGAACCACCAAAGAATGCAGATCAGTGCAGTGATGGACCAGAAACATCTGTTCCTCCCTTCAGATTAAATGGCTGTCCACACAAACAAGCTGTCTGCATTTACAGTCACAACAAGCAGCAGGCGTGTCCAGCGAAGGGTGCAGCCTCCTTCGAGGGTGGGGTAAGTCCAGAGGAAAACAAAGTCCAACTTTTCCCTGCTGAAGTCACCCATCACAACATTTACTTCCTAGTCCTCACATATCAGAGCACACACTACTCTCCCTACACAAGCTTGGGGCAACACTCAGATTTGCATACAAAATCCTCCTTAACCCAAAGGTTTAGGATGGTGGCAGAATAAATTTGGGCATGTTTGGAACAGATTGGTCCAAAAGATGAACATATGATTCTTTTAAACTTTTATTTTGACTTTTTAATTTCACATCAACCTCAGAATTCTTTCTAAAATTTTCATTAAGTTCTCACGTTTTGTTTTGAACCCTCAATAGACTCTTCTGAGGGTCCTGGACCAAGCACTGCTTAGTTCAGAATCCTGAGCAACGTACTTTTTCTCTTTTAGCCTAACTTTATTCTCCTAGAAAAAAAATTGGGTTAGGAATCTCTTGCATTCCTTTAGAAAGGGCAGCAAGTATTAATAGGCTATTAAGCATCAGTAATTAGTGTTCTTCTACGCTATTGTGCTAATTAGTCAAACAGATTACTATTCCTAGGTAGACAGGCTACTATTCCTAGGTAGCTGGTAAGTTGCAAGGGTATCTTTGGGCAAGAATCTGTTAACAAAATTAAGAGGACAGCTTTTTACTGGCAAAGGAATAATTAAGTGTCCTAAAACCAATTAGTTAGATCTAGGATGAAATGTCTCTCCTTGGCAGCTTCAGAAACAAAACTTGAATACTTTTAACAGTAGGATCTAGATTGATCCAAACTGAAATTAGTACATGGTAATTCCCTGGCTTGCATCACACAAAATGCAGACCAGACATCACAGTGGTCCCCTATGACAGAAAGATATAATTCTGAATGCATCTTGTCTCCTTATTTAGGTCTGGGACAGGTCCAGTGCTCTGCCTACAAGCAGCAGGTAAGACACTAAACTTGCATGGTTCCCTGCAGACGTGGTTGTCACTGCCTTTTTCTGTCTGGCTGATCTGTTCAGAAAGTCAGCTATGAGTCAGCTGGAGTTTGCAGTGTGGGTAGGAGCCAGAAAAAAGAGTGGGCTGAGGGGCTGGGGGTGTGACTGTACGCACAGTCCAGTCCTAAGCAAAGGGACTCAGACTAGGAGAGGTTCACTACACTGACCTGGCTGACCAGCCAACAGCAACCCTGGGATATCCTGGTCCTGGCCACCAGAACCTTTTCTATAGCAAAGGGTATTTTTGGTGGGGGAAATCCTACTTTAATGTCACTAGGAGGCATTTCAGTGCAAGGCAGGCACTGCCTCTGCAGGCTCTCCACTGGTGCTGCTCCCAGAGCCGTGCACAGCCTGGCTGAACTCAGCCCAGCTGAGCTCCTTCCTGTGCCTGTCCTCCACTCACCACCGCATGGAACTCTCCCCTGGGACCTCATCTTGTGCTTGCTGTCCCACGGCAACCTTGTACCATGCACATCGCATCAGCGCTGGTAAATATGGCCACTAAGATAAATCCTGTGCTTGTACAACCTGAAAGAAATATCTGAGGACTTACTGTACTGGAATAAAAGGCAGAAGAAAATATTCTGGAGCCGCAGTTTGTTCTTCATGGTAGTTCTCACTGGATGTCCTGGGGAAGAAAAAAACAAAACAAAACAAAACAACCAACACAAGATTCCCACGACCAATTTAGAGCTCTGCTCAGACATTTACTTGATTAAGGTTGAGGTGGAATTAATCTTGCTTTCTTTTAAACATCTAAAAGTAGAGTGCCTTATTTAGACAATTAATTTCAGCTCTCCTGCTCCATTCCATGTGCTAAGGGGGGGTATGACCAACAGCCTGCCAACTTGCCATAAGCAAGGTCAGTGAAATATTTGCTCTTTGCTAGGACATGCACAGAGAAAGCAGCAAAGTGACTGCAGCTCAGGCTATCTAGGCAACAAGAAAGAATCTTGGGTTAATGGCTAACCCATTTTTTCTCCATTAGTATCTTGCAACTAGGAATGGCCTGCCACTAGAAGTGACAATGCTGCAGATTGAACAGCTATGCAGTGCATTGGCCAAATGGAGTCTGAATATCATTGTGGGTCTGTGTGAGGAAAGCTGGTGAGAACTCATTGATTTGGCCTACCTATAGTTAAATAAGCATGAAATATCTAGTTAAGGGACTCCAGAAAGACAGACCAGAGGAAAAAAAAAAAAGAAGGAAAAAAAAAAAAACCAGCCTCCCACATAGCATCCAAGAGAACAATGTACAGTACTGACTGCAGGGAAAGGCTGCCCTGATGGTATGGTGAAGAGAACCTACAACAAAGTCTTCAGAGAAGATGACAGCAGGATGTTAAAAACAGAGGAAATAACATCACATAGAAATGACTGTTCAACCCACAGCCCCTGCTCCAGGACAAAGCCCTCAAGTCATATAATGTATTTGAGGCTGTGTTTTCACAACATTTAAATGTTTATAGAAATACATGGATGTGCATAGAAAGACTCAAAATGTGCTCTCTGCAGAGTATTGGCTGTTGATACCTGGTACACACTTCAGCATTGTTTTCTCAAGCTGTTCTTAAATGGGACAAGACTTTGGAGAAGCAATGTGTATTATTTTGGCGACACAGTTTAGTTGAAATCAAGTCGCAAGGATGCACAGGCAGCAGGAAGGGCCCATATGCCATGCCACATAGTCTGATCTACCCTTTTCATTTAAAAAACATCACCCCTTGTCCTGTTGCAACAGACTCTGCTAAAAAGTCTGTCCTTATCTTTCTTATTGGTTGTAGTAAGGTCTCCTCAAAGCCTGCTCTTCCCCGGGCTGAACAAGCCCAACTCTCTCAGCCTGTCATACATGGCAGACGTGCTGCAGCCCTTGAAGCATTTCTATGGCCTCCCCTGGACTCAACAGAGCAGTTCCACATCCTTGTCACGTTGGGGGTCCCAGACCTGAAGGCAGAACACCAGGTAGGGTCTCAAGAGAGCAGAATAGAGGGGAAAAATCTCCTCCCTCTATCAGTTGCCCACACTGCTGGGGAAGAACCCCAAGACAGGAGTTTCTGGGCTACCAGCACATATGGCCTGCTTATGGCCAGCTTTTATTCCACCACTGCCCCAAGGTCCTTGTCAGCAGAGCTGGTCTCAATCTGTTTGTCCCTCAGCCTGTATTCATATGGGGGGTTCAAGGTATCCAGGTTCTGGGGTGCCTATGCAGCATCCACCACAAGCAACAAATACCCAAGCAATCACCCAGCAGAGAGAAACCCATGAAGCCTGTAAGACTAGGGGAACATTTGTGGAGTTTAAAAATTTCCCAGGTTTACTCAAATAATGAAAACAAAACAAATTTAGCAGCCACCAGAAAGCCCCTGCAGCCTCATGTGAGCACACAGACTTGCTCTCAGGGTGTCAATGCCCAGGTGAGACTAGCAAGACTCGCTCTGGAGGTGCCACAGACACACTGTGTAACACCCTGCTGTGGGAGCAATGATGCAGCTACTGCCCCTTGTTTCCTGCCAAACAAACCCTGCCCATGAGCTCCAGCTCAGCAAGGAGCCCCAGGCACCCTGCCATCCTCCCTCACCTGTTGCCAGTGGCAGGGCAAACTCTCTACCTTCATACTCCAGCCATTCTTTCTGCATCACACATTGCCTTGAGTAAACACCTTTTCTTGACCGCTCTGGTCCAAGCTCTCCAAGTTTTCTCTGCATAATAACTTTTGTCATTACCACTACTTCTGGTGGTGCAGTCCCTAGTCACTGAGATACAGTCCACTGTCTAACTCCACCTTGTGAAGTTAGATGTCTTCAATGGCTCTTCTGCAAATCCTCATTCCTCTGAGGAGGGCCTGCTGTTATCCTGTCTGAAACCTGCTCAGTTGACTTCATGCTGAGACTGGCTGCACCATGAGCCCATCCCAGCATCACTCAGTGTTGTGACTGTCACACTGCACACTCTTGGCGACCATGGAAAACAAAGGAAGGCAACTTGTGAAAGAAAAAGGAAAGAGAAAAGAAAGGGAAAGGGAAAAGCTGGGCCCTCAGAGAGGCCTGCAGACCCACCACTTATTTCAGAATCCAACTGGCAGGGCCTCTGACACTTTGTATTCACAATATTGCAATAACTCCCTGATTTTATGCTTATTCCTGACTAAATGAACAGACCAATGCAAGGAAAGTCTTTGCTGCTTTTACCTATTGGACTGTGGTTTCTTTTAAGGGCCTGCCCTACTTTTCTTTCTCTGCTCAGAGAATGGCACCATCAACCAGAAGGGACAGGCAGGACTGAACTCGAAAAAGTCAAAACAAGGAGCCCAAGTAGCTCATTGGGTAGATGGTCTTACAGAGTTATTGGGTAGATGTCTTACAGAGTTATCAGGGACTGCCATTACACAATGGGGAGAGGTTAGCATACAGCCTTGTAGTCTAGAAGGAAGATTCATGAAGAGCAGCACAGTAGCAAAAATGAGAAAAACAGTAGGATCTGCTAAAATAGCTGAAACAAAGAGACAATACTTCCTCAGTTGGGATGCCACTGTCCCATCTCTTACCCTTGCCACTGCCCATAGATTAGTCCAACATTTATCTCCTTCTATTTCCCTACCTCACTGCGGTAGAAAAGGACTGTGGCCTCTAAGAGCACCACAGACAGTTTCAGTACGGCTGAAGCTGTCTGACCTCCTGGCTGTGCTCCAGATTGTTATGACAAGACATGGACAGACAAGACATGTGCAGAAGAGCTGGAAAGCTGCAGCTCTGCAGCAGCATCTTCGTGGTGTTTGATGCCAAAGACCTCATGACTTCAATGGAGATGTATAGCAGTCCTAATCCTGAAGCATGCTCCTGTCAGGCCCCCTGCAAGCTTCAGTCCCAGGCTATTATTGGGACCCCACCTTTCCTGCATCCCTCCATTTGTTACACCCTTCCCATCTGCTTCTATCTGTCAGCGTGTGATTGTTGACCTGGAGGAAAGAATGGCAGTGGGCAATGAGCAGAGGCAGGGACTTATTCCCAGTTTGGCATTAGAAAAGTCCTTTCTACTGCCTCATTTCATTTTCTTTGTCTGTGACATGGGAACTCAGAATCAGCTTCACGCATCCTTGCAACACAGACACTTGTTATAAAATGTCAAGCATTGTACAGCTGCCAAGTACTACATCTGCAAACTCTGTAATATCCTATGAGATCACAGCAATAAAGCTGAGTAGCCATTCATAATATACACATGTACATGATGCTACAAGTTTTTAATATACCAGAGAATAGGAAATAGGACCAATACAGTCAGACCTTTATGAAGATTATTTTTGTTAAGGATCTGGAAATATGATGCTATAAGTTGCCAAACATTGATGCAGTCTAAGATCACAGTTTGAACTGTTTTCAGGAAATGTATGTACTTAAAAAACAAAACAAAAAAAAAACCCCAAAACAACAACAGAACACACACACACACACAAAAAAACCCAACCAAAACCAAAAGAAACAAAAAAAACCCCAAAAAACAACACCCCAGAAAAAACACCCCCCCCCCAAAAAAAAAAAAAAAACCCACCAAATTCCAAAACAAAACAAATTAAGGGCTCCATTTAAGTAAAAAAAAAAAAAAAAGGAAAAAATATTTCCAAGCATGAGAAAATGAATTTTTTGCACCCAAGCAAAAAAAGAGTGGAAGATACAGTCCACCAATTATATGCCCAAATAAGCTTTCTTCTTGAGAAAAAATCATTATCAATGCACTCTGCCATCTGATCAGAAAGCTGAAGCAACAGGGAGACAAAGGGGTGCTCTGACTGTCCAGAGGCTAAGAGCAATGACAGCTGGGGCACAAGGGCCACATCAGCTATAAGAAAGATTTACAGTGAAGTTGCAACATCAAGCAGGAACAAACTGGCAGCAGGGAAAATTGGTGGAAACATGGATATTACCTGCCCTGTACCTGTGCATTTCAGCCCTCCACCACTTCCATGACCAGCCTGGCTAAATCATGACTGCAATTGCAGACCCCACCTGGGGAGCTGAGGAGCAGGTGGGTCTCCTCAGCACTGAGTAAGAGCAAAGCCTCCTTGTGCTCAGCCAAGGGCCGTGGTGTATTGGAATGCACAGCGATAAGTGGAGATTGACGTCACCACTGTATCAGTATTACTGTGCCAACAGAAGGATGTGGTGAGAGGAGGTGATGAATTCAGGTCCAAACACCCACACAACATTTATTACTGTACTGCTCTGCTTTCTTACGTGAGAAAAGGGTGGGAGAACTGACAAAAACTCACAAGCCTCATACCTAAAAGGTCATACTGGGGCTTAGATTTGTGCAGTGAGGAGGCATCAGTGTCAAGGTATTAAAGGGCTAATCCATACTACATAGTGCAGCTTGTGCCACATTGGAGACAGTCAAACACCACGGTGTTCAGCTTCCATCTGTTCCCAAAATGGTCCCAGGATCAGGGAAGAGCACCAGTCCTTAGATCACAGGCAGGGAGCTCACCTGGCTCCTACACAGGTGAGGGCCTGTGACTTTGTCTGGGCCGGGTCTCCAGATTGCAAGGTTGACACTGAGGGAGGGTCCATCAACTCACTTAATCATGTCCTTAAAGGGGCTTCAAGGCACCCATGGGCACTCCCTGTGTCCTTGGACAAGAGGGAAATGAGCAGCACTGTGGAGGGATTTGGCACACACAACACAGTGTGGAGGCAGGAGGAGCTAGGAGCAAGAACAAGGAGCTGTAATAACCCAAGAAGACTGCACCAGTGAAGCTGGCACAAAGCAGCAGGGTGCAGGATGAGGGAGCTCCATGTTAACCCCTGACTCACTCTTTGAGAAACAGGTGTTTTGGAATGTTCAGGCCAGGGCAGGTGGCTCTTGACCATGCTTACCAGGTAGTTGCTGGTAACTGAGCTGGTCGTACACTCTTGGAGCATGCATGGAGAAGGTCACATAATCCAGAAGCTACTCCTCATTGTGTTTGGAGCAGCCTCTCCAAACCATGCAATAATATGCATTTGATATTACAGAGCTAATTTTAAAAACAGGAACACTGGTAGCACTGTAAGACAAATGGCTTTATAAATTTAAACATATTGCACCAAAAGGCCTGTTTTCCTCAAATTTAACTCATAAAAAGTGTAATTTCAGCCTAGCCTGCAGTAGTAATATTCACCAAGAAGCAAGTGTGAAGGGCTCACAAGAGAAGGCTTGGTAGATTCTCTTATTCATGACCCAAAACCATTTTGCCATCACTGGGAGAAGGACAACATCATTACATATTTATCAGCAAGATAAATCATTGAAAAAGCAACATTCAGAGCTGACAGCTCCTTTCTCTAGGATATAAAACCAGTCATGCTTGGAGTTATCAGGTTCATGATTTGACAAAAAAGGGAAAAAACTCCACAGAAACAGTACTACCTCTGTACTTTCTTCCTGTCATAACAGAATTAAACCAATATCCCCAGCAGCGTCAAAGATACAGACCTGGCATAACTTTAGAGTCAAAGGCACCATTACTGGCTGATGACATTTAGGAGGAAGATAATCATACATTACAATAAGTGAAAAATGGCAGGAGAACAGCTGAGACATGAGTAACAGTGTTCTGCTGGAAAGGAAAGAAATAGAAGAAACCACCTCAAAGCTCAGGAAACAAGCTAAAATATGAATGAGCCAGGCAGAAAGCAGAGGTGTTAGTCAGCAAAGCAGCAGGTTGAAAAACACCGAAGCTCCACAGGTGGTGGCTGTGAGCTGACACAGGATGCTGCAGGGAGGGAGGTGTACATTGCTTTCAGTCTGAGGAATACTGAATGTCACCTGCAGAGCCCAGCATCCTGCCCTCCTTCCTCCCTTCTGCCTTTGCCAGTTATCTGTAGCCATCAACACTGGGGTCAGCCTCTTGTTTTCCCCAATATCCATCAAGTCTGAGCCCATACTGCATGAATGCTGTAGTAAGAGGACATCACTTTGGCTCTAGCCAGGGGAAAAGAGCTTACCTTCACAGAGCTGTGGCTATGTACGTCTTGCTCACATGGAGGAGATTGCACAGAGGCATGTATCTTCTCTTAGGAAATCACCCAACACATGCTGGTAAAGAGAAACAGGAATGACTGTGCTTGTGAACTCACCCTGACCATCTGGAACAGAAACCTACAGCTCTGCTCAGGCTCGAACCCAACATCCGCAGCTGCACCATGCAAAGCATGCCCAGAGCATCTCTGCACAAGGTCAGCAAGGCTCATGCATTCCCACAGCGCTGACCCGAGCTGGCAGTGCTGGCAGAACTCCCTGCTCCTTCCATGCAGGTTGGCAGAAATGACCCCCTTAAGGCAACACTGATCAGCTTAATCATCTGCAACTGGGGATGCACCAAGACCAGAACTCTACTCCTGGCACACAAATGTTTATGGCAAGATCCTCATCTGCATCTCATGGAGCTGTTTTACCACAGCTGTCAAAAATCAGCATGTCCCACCTATCCTGCCTGGCTGCAGCTCTTCCACACTTGGGACTGGTGCAGCAATGGAGTGTGACTTAGGCAGCTTCGGGCACCTGGCACAGGGTGAAAAACACCAGCTGTCTTCAGCCTCTGGCTGTGGCAGCATGTGCAAAGCAAAGGCTTCACGCAGCAAGCTGCAGGGCGGGTGGCCAGCTGCATCTATAAACCACAGAACATGCAGTCCTAACACATTTGGTAACTTCCCATGTCACTGGCGGCAATGTGATGTGTCTTTAGGAGAAAAGGCAGGAAGGGAGTGGCTTCTCAGAAAAGCCACCCTTGTAGCCCCCCCTCCACTATAAAATCTTGCTACACAAACCCAATACAGGAGCAGAGCCAGAGGTTTTTCAGTTGTAAGAACAGCAAAGGCAGCTTGACCAGAAGTGGGAAGAATTCCTAATACTTCTGGACAAGAGTGTCTGTTGCAGAGGCACAGCACAGCTCAGAATAAGGCCATGAAATAGTTAGCACAGGCCAAACTGTGTATCCTAATTCCTGCTGTAGTAGAGGAAACAGGGCATTTCATGGCTTCATTGCCGCCGTCATGGTGTGGAGGAGCATGCTGTGTGTTTCTGAAGCACCTCAGCCAGGTGGTGGAGGGGGAGGACCACCCAGCAGTGAATGCCCTGCACAGCCTTCAAGCCCAGGGCCTGCCAGACATGTGCACTGGTCAGCACTTGCAGTACAGTACAAGGCAGCTCCTCCAAACCTCAGCTGGCTGTTTACCACAGGCACTGGCTCCATGGCCAGCCATGGCCAATGCACATCTGGTTCTCACAGAAACTCCCTAGGGCGTCAAAACAAGAACTGGGGATTGGTTATAAGGCTGACCCAGGCATGGAAATTCTACCCCCACAATGCCGTCCAGTGCTTTCTCACCTCATTATAATTCTTGTTGCTGTGTGGGTGGCTCATTGCAAGTGAAACCAGCAGTAGCTGAGCTGGGGAGAAGCAGTCAACCTCAAACCCTTCAGCTTATAGTGAATTTCCCCATTTCTAAGAGCCGGGGAAACAGTAGTAGGAAAATCCCAGGGCTATGTATTAGTCACCAACTTTGTAGCCTTCGATCAGAGGACAAATACCACACTGTTATGAATGCCCTGCTCTTTACGACTGGGTAGAGACAGGATGAAGGAAATGGCTGATCCACCACTAAACTGGGACAGGAGCTCCTTAGGATGCCTGCCATGCTCCTTGGACTGGGGCCAGTCTAGCACAGTAATCCCTGTACCAAAGACAGATTGTGACTCACAGGCTGTACTGTAACAGCTCCTGCCATGACAATTGCCTCTCTGCATTCAGAATATAGAATCTTAGGTCTCATGCAAAGATGGTCAGTTTTATAGACAGCATTCTGGCTAAGAGCAAAAACTGACTAAAATGGCTACTCCTGCCCTCATGCAGCTAAACAGCCACAGCAGCCAGTTCCCCATTCTGCTCAACTTGGGCTGTTGCCACTTTTTCTTCTCTTTCGTCTTGCAGTCTTACTGAAGGGACAGCATGGACATTCCAGTGTTATAGAAAACCACAGGAGGGGCAGACTGGAAGCAGGACAGCAAAAAGGACAAATAGAGCAAAGTGCCTTTGGCCAGAGTTCTGCAGAGATGTAAAGTTCCTGTCAACAAGCCTGTCACAAGGAATGAAAACAGGATTTAGCAATCCAGCTGTTCTGCTGATAACTGTTATTAGGCAGTCTGGGAGAACAGGCCAACGTATGGCAATTCCTTAGGCTTTAACTTCGGTTGTGTTACTGAGGTATCTGGAAAGTGCTCTCTTCCTCATTTGACTGTGTTTTTCCTTTGCTTTGGAGCAATCTGCTTAGAAAGACAACAGTCCTGCAGTTGAAAACCAAACTGGTTCACTGGTCTCCCTGCTTTTTTTACCTTCTGACCTTGTGGCTTTGGTGCAGTAGGAGAGGCCTTGAGGGCTGTGGCCATGACTGCAAGGTCTCAGTCACAGAAGCGTGCTGAAAGAAATGAAAATTCCGGGTAATGTGACGTCAAGATACATCATCACGTGGGAGCCTGGGGCAGACCTTGTATTCAGCAATCTGCAGAGGTGAGAAATTATCTGTGTGTTTGTGTGCATGCATGGACACACATGCCTGGGCAATGCCCAGGCATAGTTCTCCCAACAATTAATAAAAATTACCTATTTATTTGTAAAAGCAACTGCATACAAAATAACACATTTTGGAAGCACCTCTGTGAGGGCTAGAACACAAACTGCATGAATCATGATCCCTAAAAGGTTTTTGACAGAGAAGACCTGGTTAGGAGAAAACAAACTGTTCTCTCAGCCTCTCTTCATTAAGGAGTTTTGTCACATAATTGCATGGTCAGAGGTAAACCTTAGGGAGCAGGGTTTTGGGAGTTGCAACCCTCTCATTTAGTTCTCTAACCCTTTTCTTCCTTTGGCCCTATCATTGCAACTCTTAAAAGAACTGGTTTTCTTATATAAAGTTTGTACCTCATGGTGGGTGAACACTTGGACATCCCTGGACCCTGCCTCAACAATGCAGGGTCACAAAGCAAGAGGCAGAGTCAATTTAAGAAGCTGACCCCTCCTTCACCCTAAATTAACTTGTCCCTACCCCCAAGAACCTGACGCCACATCCTCAAGGTCCTGCTCTATCTAGGATCACCCTTGTCGTGTGGTTATTGTCAGCTTTCTCTGGGCAATGATAAACCTCATGACTGATGGGAATTTGCCAACAGCTGATCCTTACAGGTGCGTATTTCCAAGGAGCCAACTCTGTTCAGAAGAGAAATGAAAAGAAGCCAAGCCTCTGGCATTTCTGCAACGGAAAAGGAATGTATCTGAACTAGTTTCTCCTGAACTGTGAGTGCACCAGCTTTTTGTTTCTCAGGAACCCATTTCACTCATGGTGAGTCAGGTTGCTAGTATTTGGTAGATAAACAGGTGAGATAGATGTGGAGGTGGAGTGATTGTAAGCAAGTAATAAATGGCACTATAACTAGGCTAAAACTTGGCACAAGCCTTCACTTGCACAGCAGTCTTTCAAAACAAACTGAAAACCAATGAATATATGCTTACCATGATCAGTAATTCTCTGTCCTGGCAGGAGCCCTCATTCACTAATAGGACATGGCTGGAGGGCACCGAAGCTCCTCTCTTGGGAGGTGAGCTGCCTCTCTCTGTATAAGCGTGCAGGCACAGGGTAGTCCCCAGGTGGTGACCTCAGTTCAGACCCTCGCTGCCAGCTCAGTCACAACTCCCACTCACCACCCAAGGGGCAGATCACCAGCTTGGGCCAGAAACCTGTCACTTGAAACCCATCTGGGTTTCATAGCCTGGCAATAGCTATGGATGGCAAAAGTGGCAGGGTTAGAGAATGGAACAGGGAACTCAGCTCACACTACAGCCAGGCACCGTGCCTGTTGCAGGGAGAGGGCGAGCCAGAGAGCTGCCCCCTCAGCCCCACTGTCTGTCTCCAGTTCTGGGCTATACAAAGACATAGGAACAGGGATCCCCCTTCTCTGAGAGTTAGGTTCCATTTCACCAGAGAAATATTGAAGGGAGAGAAAGGGAAGAATAACCCCACACAGAAAACCATCATATGGAAATGCGCAGACTGGAGTGCTATGTTAAACAAAAAAGCCAGGGAAAGGCAGAATAGAGCTGGGGCTCATCAGAGAAGCAAGTGCTGCAGCAAAGTTGGCCTGAGCAGACCTCTCCAGCCAAGCACAAGCCTTCATGGATGCAAAATCTTTCTTCTCACAAAGGACACGAGAGAGAGCGCAGGTGTAGAAGGGAAAGAAAGCACCACTGGTGTCCTTACACACACACCTCTACTACTTCACCAACTTGGAAGAGAGATTTGCAGTACCAGTTGCTGTGCTTAGCATTATGTTTTCCTATCTTATGAATAGTAATACAAATAGAGTTTTCTAAATGAGAATAACTGTATACATTTCAATAGAAAAACTCCATTACTTAATGGTTCTTACTTGTTTTATGCTGTTGCCAACATACTAGGGTGGAATTTACCATACTGAAATATATAATTATGCTGTAGACAACTTGTCAGTAAAACTTCTTGAGTAATTATCCAACAAGAAGTACATACTGCCTTTAAGGTGTGGGCTAATTCCCGTTCTGATTGGACAAGAACAAGAAGCTAAAAAAAGTATTTCACTAAGGTAGGGTGTTGGACCACACACTGGATAATCTTTCTGGGAAGAAACACTGCTTAGAAATCCCTGATTCCTTTTACAGCTGCTGAAGTAACTGCTTGTTTCTACAAGGTAAGAAACTAATCACCAATAATAGCACTGTGTAAGTGCAAATGATGGTAATCTTTACCTCAGGTCTTGATTGCACAGGTATAGAAACATACAACCCAAAGCAGGGCTAAGCACACAGAGCAACATCCCCCACCCCAAAAGAAGTAATATGGAAGCTGTGTCACAAATCAAACACCTTCCCTTTGGACCTGTACCCACATCCCACTTTCAGGTATGTCAGCACATTCCACGTAACCTTTGTGTGCTTCCCAAGCAACACACAGCCAGGGCAATAACCACAAGAGCTGTACTAAGAACTTCTGCTTCCTGCAGTGGCTGCTCCCTTTTAGAGATGTCTCACAGCTGGAGACACCAGCTCTGACTTTGTCCCTGTAGAGCTGTGGCTGCCACTGCTGGGTGCCAAACCCAACTGTGCCCAGGGGTCTGCATCATGTCCCAGCTGCCAGTCCCAGGCAGGCAGAAGTGAATCATGAATGAATCATGGGTGACCTACAGTAGCCCTCACTTCAGTAAAGATTCAAATAACAAGCAACAACTCAACTTGCCATACAGTTTATTTCCAAAGACTAGTTCAGTCCTGGCAAATGTGGCTATGCTACCTCCATATAGCAGTTGTCTTCTTGGGCAAGGGTTTGCACAAAAGTTTCATTTTTTTCTCATTTTTCCTGCTGTTTTCCATTAATAGTTCTACTGGTCTTTTTTTTAACTACAAATGCCAGTATGGAGTCCTCACTGTGAATGGTGTGAGAGTCAGAAGGATAGGAGTTACTCACAAAATGATAAGGTAGCACCTTGTCTGAGCTATGGAGCTCCAGGGGCTCTGCAGTTTTTCTAAGTTTAGCCCAATACTGTTCAGTGATGCTGGTAAACTGACTGCTGAGCCCCACCCCCGTCTGCATGCTTCAGCACCTCTTCACTTCCCCCTGCATCTCCAAGTTCCCTCAAGTGGTTGTGTGAGTGGCAGTGGAAGTCAGTATTTCAGTCTGCTATCACCACCCTCTTGCATTACTTTACCAGTAGAGTTAAAGCTTTTCCATTTTGTTGCCTTTGTAGCTCTTTCTCTGCTGTTTAAATCTTGACATTTCATCTCTAACAAATGCAACAGCTGTTCATCTCTGCTGGTATTTCCATCACTGCTATCACCATACAGTTCATTAGTGCTGTTGATCCAAGGGCTGCCATCACTAGTCTGTGTGTCATTCTCACTAGAAGCTAAACCTGGGACAATGGGGCAGTCAGAACCCTGAACAGTCAAACACACACCGTCCTTTGTCCTTGGGTCAGATTCATAGATTGCAGTATCTGAAGGTGCTTCACTGGGGTTGTTGCACAGATTAAGGAAGGATTCATATAGTGACGTAGACATAACCTCATTGCCACTGTCCCAGTACAGACCATTACATTTACCTGCACTACCAAAAGGCTGGTAGCCAGATGGCTGAGGTGCAATGGAGCAAGAAATTATATTGGCTTCCCTTTGAACATTTTGATATATTACTTGCTTATGCATTTCTTTCTCTGAAAGAAAAGCTGAAGCACCTTCATTTGCATGTGTGGAGAAAGACGGAAAATCAGTATGTTCTGAACAGGTGTTCGGAAAATCAAGCTCAGTGCTGGGAGATCTGTAGTTGTTATAACACATCTGATTGCTAGCAGGCTGAGCACTTTGATCTCTGCAGCTGCATTCGGGCATCTCTGACAGCTGTCTCAAAGGCGATGAGGAAGGCACACTTTCAAAGCCCAGAGTCAGGCTACTGTTAGCCATTGACTGAGACATGAGGGCACTGAAGCTCTTGTATGCAGAGCTGCTGGGCTCCTTGCATGCAGACACAAGCATACCAAAGCTCCTGTAGGCAGAGCCACAGGGTTCCAGGGATGGAGACAAAAGGGTGTCGCAGCTCTTGTAGGCAGAACTACACAACCCCATGGATGCAGACACAAGGGTATCAAAACTCTTGTCTGCAGGGCTGTTTGTTCTGTCTGTTTCGGTTCCAAACAATGATTTATTTGTAGATTCCTGGGTCAGGACACAAGAGTCAAGCTCACTTTCAGAACGACACAGAAAATGGCTTTGATGAACCATTTGTTGAAGATCTCTTGCATCCAGAGAAGCAGAATTTATGCTGGAGCTCCGATAGCCAGATTCAAAGGATTCTTCTGATAGCTCTGACTCTTTGCTGGCTGTACTGCAATTGTAGTCATCTTGAGAGGCTTTGGTGGAAAGGGGAGCTGTATGAGAAATAGCACATGGTTGCAGACTCTGGGCTGTACTTTCTTTTGGATTTTGCTGTGATGGATTTTCTGACCCAATGCTCTCTAAGGTTTTCCTCTCAGCTGTGGGGATGTTTGGGCCTTTATCTTCTTGCATGTCATTTTCATTTGCCAGGAGTGCATCAAACATGTTAGCTAGTAACTCATTGTGTTCAGGGTGCTCTCTGAAAGCACCAATGCTGCTCTCACACGGCTCAAACATGGTGATCTGGTTGCCAGTTTCTTCTTGGCTCTCAGTTTCACTGTCTGTTAAACAGACACAGATTTCTATACACTCTTCAACCGGTATTGTCTCAGGGGTTAAAACTGCACTGCTGCCTTTTGGCAACCACTTGTCAGACTTGCTATGGCAACTGCAAGATTTCTCAACATTTCTGATGTTATCTTTTCTCTTGAAGTTTTGGCTTGACAAACTTCGAGCCAGACAGTTCTTGCAACTTCTGTTTTTGGAAGTCAAAAGGAAAGGACAGTTAATGTTTATGGTACAGGAAACAATTTTATGCTGTAAAGCAGAGGGATTTTTTTTTTTTAATCTTACTTACATTTGTTGTTCCATGTGACCCTGCTTTAAGTCCTGGAACGGGAACTTCATTTCATCAAAATAGTACAAAACTGAAAACTAATAAAGATACAAATGGGATTTAGGACACATATAAGCTGTATTTAGTATCCCTTATACTAGACAGACAATAGAATTTACTACATATTCTGCTTCTGATGATCAGGAAAAGGTATTTTTTGCAAAGTGTTAAATTACCTTGACATTTTTTACAACCAATTGGCTCTTTGCTGGATTTGGGATTTGATCCCACCATTCTTTCTTCACTCTGCAAGGGAAGAATGAAAATAAGTTGTTTTGACTGCACTTGGGCTTAATGAGTGCACATTTCTCTCTTCTTTCTCCTTTCCCTCTTAGGATCT
This sequence comes from Onychostruthus taczanowskii, assembly GCF_017590055.1. Classification (NCBI taxonomy): domain Eukaryota; kingdom Metazoa; phylum Chordata; class Aves; order Passeriformes; family Passeridae; genus Onychostruthus; species Onychostruthus taczanowskii. The sequence continues at coordinate 13,847,814 of NW_024499128.1, read as the reverse complement.
GCATTGCAGCAACAGAAAGGGTTCATTTTGGGCTTCTCCTGATTTTCATTAAACCAGAGCAAAGATGTTTGTATGTTTGGTATGTGACTGCTCTGCACAACAACAGTCACCTGTACTTCTAATCATGTTTAAAAGGATGTGAAATAGACAGGATCTCATTACCATTTAAAAATTTCACATTACCATTTGAAAATTTTTGAAAGAAATAAAGGTATTTAGCCATCATTACTTGAACTCCAGCAAAGACCAAGGTCCAAAACTGACAACCCCCTACTATAATAAGCCTATTCTAGTAATATTAATAAGACTATTCAGAAAATGACAGTTTACAAAACTGACTTGTGTTTATAAAATCTCTGCTCACAGACAGCTAGATAAAGGTGCTCAGAAAACCCAAACATCAGATTTCTGTGCTACCAGACATTTGTCTAACCAGCAGCAATACCGATATCCGTACAAACCCTTACTCTATAAGCTCTGTAACAAGCAGGATACCTACTTGGTGAAACAGAAGTAACAAATTATAGATCCTGCCATGATCAGTATGCAGGATGTGGGCACAGCCATCTGCAAAATGTCTTCAGCCTTCACCGGGTAATCTGTTAAACAAGCAAATGTGTACATGTGAATGTGCATCCAAATGCAAGCACTGACAATACCAAATTATTTGCTGCTCTTCTGCAACTCAAAAAAATTCTCTTTTAGAGAATGCAAAATAAAGCTTCCGGCTTGCTAACAACAGACCCCCACAGCTGCCAGCAGCAAAGGTGTGTGGTGTGTCAGAGACCTGGCACAGGTCTGTGCCCAGCTGCTGGGGTGGCAGGAGCCAGGAGAGCCAGCGCGACGTCAGCCCTCGGGGACAGGAGCTGTCACAGCGCCTGAAGTGGCACTGTCACTGCAGTGCAGCTATGCTTCTTGCTCTTTCTGTTGCTCTTCAGGGGTTTTTATAAACCCTCCTACCTCCATTAAAATACTGCTTTATTTGTAGCATATATATATACATATATATATATATATGTAAAATTTCTACTCGCTCTCACATCAATTTTGCTGTTTAGTTCAAATATCTCTTCTACTTCATGAAATATTTATAGAGAATAAACAGATTCCTTTCAGCCTGTTTTTCACAAGGCTAAGCAATCCAACCTCCCTTGGTCTTCTCTTCCTGAGTTTCCCAAGGAGTTGCCTATCTATGTTTAGTGTCTTTGGAAGCCTTTACAGATGTATTCACATTACATTCAAATTGATGAAGATGATGAGTCCATAACTCTCCTCCAAGAGAGTTGCAGAGTATGTAAGACTGTATACCATCCTTTTACCAATCTGTTATTTCTGACACTATTACCATAGCGAAATTCAACTTCTTCACTCCATTCACTCCAGTAGGCTGGGTAGTACACGTAGTTACACCTGAGACTTGCAACATAATCATAGCCCCTCTTCAAGGAGCTTGCAGTAATCTCAAAGCTTTTTGCTTGGTAGTTAATTGCTTTTACAGAAACCTGAAAAGAAAGTGAGAAAGTTCACTTTGATTTCCTTATAGGGTGAAGGGTTAGAGACAGCAACTACATGTTAACAGTGTTATGTGTTTCAGTGACCTTTCACAAATGAATGACTGTTTATCATACTGCAGTTCATGTCATCAGCAGGTGGCATTTGTTACCTGCCACCATGCATGTTCTTCTGCTACCAAGCAGCCCAGCCCAGTAATGCTTTTTTCAGATGATTCAGAACTCACCTGCCCCACAGAGCCATCAACCTCCAGCTTCCTGATGTCTAAGGAGAAAATGAAGTTCAGGGAACAGAAGCATTGTATTTTCAATCTCTGCCCTGTCTACTGCAAGCAGCAGACCATTTTGGGGTGGCAGTCAGAAGAGTTTCAATTCTCTGACACCCAGCTGAACCATCTTGGGGGCAAAGTGAGCTGTGGCAAGTGTGTAATCAGGATCACTGTGCTCTGGCTGGCCCTTACATTATTATTAATGAAGTGGCTTTGTAGAGGACTTTTTAACCCTTAAAGCTCTGGAGACTGAAAATGAAGAGACTGGGTGTCTCTTACCTCTGTTGGGTGATGCTTCCTCCAGTATTTCACCTCGTAGATGACTGGTCCAGAGAGAAAGGATGGATGAGAGTAGCTCTCCTCCCAACTCAGATTGAAATTACCATTTTCAGCTTTCTCAATGGCAAGATTTTTGGGGGCTCTTGGCTTAACTGTATGTTAAAGAATACAGAACAGGGTAATGGGAGAGCACTGACAGAGAGAAGCAGAGAGAGAAGCATTCAGCAGAGACCAGAAAATCATCGCAGTCAAGGCACCGACCCTTTTCACTGTGCTGTAGCACAAGAACAGAGAGGCCGAACCTGAGCAACTTGAGGGTGTTTATTAAGCACTGATTCCTCAAGCTGGCTGAACCAATTGCAAGCACAGCCTTTTGGTGCACTGGATGCAGCTTTCAGTCTGGAGAAACAGGAACAACCTGTGCCCTGACAGTAGCAGCTGTGAGGCCGGGTGGGCACAGAGCTCCAACATCACTGCCAAGCTGTCCTGGCTCCCTGTCTCTTGAAAATCAACGTGGACTTCTGCTTATTTGGCAGATAAGCACCAGCATCAATCAAGTATTCTGAAGAGAACCAGCTCCTTGGCCTGCCTAAGGTATGAGAATGGTTTCTCTGAGTGTTTAAGGTGACAGGCGTTACCAACAAGCACACTGACCACACTGGGGGTCTAGGTGCAGACATGAATTGTGTCTACCCTCTGTCCTGTTTAGGAGCAGTCTCTTAAACATTTTTATCACCAGCTGTTAAAATCCAACAGCAATTACTGTAAAAATCTCCTGCTTATTTGGCATGATTCAACTAGCATGAAAAATCAGAGTATGACAGAGACAGGAATGGGAAGAATTTCAGTAGGAATAACCTAGTATCCTTCTAGAAACTGAAAGTAGCATGATTCCTGTTCCTCTTGTGTAAGCCACAAGTACAAGGCACCAAAGATAATTTAAGTCCCCAAACTCCTTTTGGCTTGCAGCTGAGAGGGTACAGCTAGAGGAACAATCACTCTCTGCCTTCCCCATTACTTACATTAATTCCTTAAGAATCTAATCCACAATCAGGTTTCTAAAACAAATGGATTTTGCATTTCAGCTACCATGACATTTTGCACCTCTGACAAGCAAAAACTGTTCTGGGGACATGAATGAGAAGTTAGCTAGGAGGGCAAAGCCTTGAGCCAGACATGCCAGTGACAAAGGAAACAAGTTCTTACCAACAAGGGCTGGTGTAACATTGTAATTCCACGAATCAGTGCCATTGAATTGCAGGGCTAGAATATATGTGAGGCCTAATACAAAATATTCCGGATATATTGTACAAGTGCACCTTAAACTGTCTTTTTCATTCTCAGGAACACACTTGTTTCTGAAAAACAGGCACAAAACTATGTGATGTTTAAGAAAATGTGACACACTGTTCCTTGAAAAGGTGAAATCAAGTTTCCCAACATGTATAATCAGAACTGAGACAAGTCAGTTCCCAGAAATATTTCCAAAACAAAACTGAGATGCCCAAACAACCCACCCTCCTCAGCCACCCCCTGGATATCTGTATCACACAAATTAAAAACTTTACAGAAAGGCCAAGGATTGATCCCAAATAACAACCCTTTGTCACACTTCAGCTTCTAAAGGAACATACTAACAGCTTGTTAGTACAGGAACAGGTTTATTGCAGTGTATCAGCGAGGTTATTTGAATGTTGGTGTGGTGAAATCATGCAGCAAGGGACAGGAGAACCCAGATGCATCTTCTTGTGTAAGAGGTGATGCCTGGCCCTGCTCAGAACAGGGGCAACAGTCTGTGCCTGAACAAGGGGCTACACTGTGCAGAGACAACAGTCTGTGCCTGAACAAGGGGCTACACTGTGCAGAGACAACCACCTGGCCTTCAGTGGAAAGCAGCTTTCACACAGGCTACAGACCAGTGAATCAAGAAAGATTTCTCATGAAGAAGGTAACATTTTGCATGAAGTTAAGGTTTTGTAAACTTCTAAGAGCCCTACCACTCCTACCAGTAGGACCTGACCCCTCCTCTGTGCTAAGAGAGCAGAAAGTTCTACAAAAGAGGAGACCACTGAACTGAGGGTGCTGTTAATGCAGAAACCCATTTTACTTAAAAGGAAAGAATCCATTTTACTTTAAGAGGAATAATCTGAAGTAATTTTTTCCCAGACACCCACAGTAGAGGGAGGAAATTAAAGCAAATAGTGGCTATAGGATATACGAAACTCTAACAATGGCAGTGTAACATCTTATTAAACACTTACGACACAGAAGAAGTTTCCTTGCTGTAGTAGAGCACGAATTCTTTGGAGCAATTGGTTTGTGCAGGCACCTTCCAGTGACAAACCAGCTCTTTGTCATAGTCAGTGAAGCATGCAAATTCGTGTATGTGTCCCGTAGTCAGAACTAGGGGAAAGCATACAATGAGAAGCAAGAGAACCAGAAGACTATATTGGACTAAGCAGAAATACTAACTTTTCCATCTAAACAGAGCTGCCACACCTCCACAAATTAAGTGAAAACATTTTTATTTTTTGTGTCTGGGTAAATGGAAAGAGTAACAGACACTGAGGCTGTCTCCACCTTTCTGGAGACAATGTCTACGGTCTTGGACAGGAAGAGTCTGCAGTAGTAATATTGAGATAGAAAGGCACATTTCAGCCAACAGAGACTTCCAAGAACAGAAAATCCGATTGCAATAGCTCTGCTTAAAACACATCAGCATTAAATTACAAAACAGCACTAAATACAAAAGGTTCAAGACCCAAAATGCAGGTAATTAACAGAGTCAGACCAGGTTCACTGCTTACAGTCCTGACTCATGTTTTACCTACAGCTAAGGTAAAAGGTTGGAAGCTTCCCAAATGCATGGGAGAGCATGCTCCCAGAGCAGCTCCCCAGTGCCAGCAGATCTTCCTGCCACAGTCTTTCTTCTAATATACACCTTTACTTCATGCCACTCAGCACTGCCTGCTCTGTCTTCTACTCATCATTGTTATGAGAGCTTTCAAGACTGAGGAGAGATGAAGTCACACTGAGCCAGGCACTGAGGAGCTACACGGAACCCCAGAGTCTGCACTCCAGTGTTCAAGTTTACAACTATTTTCACTGGAGGTATTTAACCAAAAAAGAGAATATAGTGGTCAAAATATCTTTGTTAGAACTGGAAGTGGAAATAGAATCCACAATCCTCAGTATCCCTTCCAGCCTCACCTTCCTTTATTTCAATGTGCTCCGCAAGAGTGATATGCAGAACAGAAGAGAAGCTAGGTGACAGTAAGGCCATGTTGTTATTTGTGCCAACCCAATATTGATACTGGACCCTGGAATGTGATTATAAGAAAACAGCTAGAAATAGCTAATACTTTTATCATCCAAAACAATTATTTGCCTTTTCTGATGTTTGACTTCTCTTCCACAGGTAAATAATAACAGTATCTCCCTTTTCTTGCACAACCTGTACAAATATAAATCCTTTTCTGCTTTACATGTCAATCTCCTGTAAAAAAATTAAAAACCTGTTTTTTTAAAATCCTATTAATTATCTGAATATTTCCAAAGGGATTCTGCTAGAAGGTTTTCTGTGGCAATTATACAAAACCAAATTTTGTGTACATGGCCCAGTACATTACCAACCCTCCATGCTGGTCATTTACATTGCAAATTCAAGACTCATTTGCCAACTATTCACATCCTGCAAGGTCTTTGTCCTTCAGCCACTTCTGCTTCACAGGCTTATTCCTTCCAACAGGTATCTAAATTTCAGATTATTCCTCACACACCTTTTTTGCTGAAAACCAAATTTCATTCGGTACTTCCCTACATGTCTAGTTTTCTGTAGTCCACTTGTGTTATTTACTATGATCCAACTTCTGCATACTATGATACAGTACAGGATCTGCAAATGTAAAATGTGATGGTCAGATACCTTTAATTAAACTTTGATAAAGATCATTTAGGGAAATGAAAAGGTGGGATTACCTAGACCAGACAATCCCGCCCATGTGTTCTTGCAAATTTTGATCCTTCTCATTAATTCAAATTGCACTATTTCACAGTATGCAAGACAGTAGCTAATAAACCTTCTTTTTTAGAGACAGAGTACTTCAAATTGTCTTTAACTACTTTGGTTTGCCTTATAAAACAAAACGAGATCTAAGAAACCATAAACTACTGTGGAACTAGTTAAAAAAATACAGAAAGCAAAGTGTGAGATTAATTTTCCAGAAAATAAAAATGCATTCTTGAAAACCATTACTATATATACCTCATTAGTATTTTTAATCCAACATCATAACAGATACAATGAAAACAGCCCATGTTTATGGGTATGGAAAGTCAGCTTCTGCCAGCTGAGCTTCATGAAATAACTCTTAAGGAAGCAGCAGCACTCGGACTCGACACACCTGCCGGCTGACAGGACGGTGGTGAGGGACACACCAGAACCCTGTCACTGTGTGCCCCGGGCAGGGCAGGGCAGGGATGGGCTGGGGAGGGGAGGGCAGGGCAGGGATGGGCAGGGCAGGGGAGGGCAGGGATGGGCAGGGCTGGGATGGGCAGGGCAGGGATGGGCAGGGCAGGGTAGGGCAGGGCTGGGCAGGGATGGGCAGAGCTGCCCCGCCTGCTCCAGCCCAGCCAAGCGTGCTTTCCAGCCATCCTCTGCTGACCGCGGAGAGCACACACTGGCACAACTGGAGAGCACACACTGGCAGCACTGGAGAGCACACACTGGCAGCAGAGGAGGGCACACACTGGCAGCAGAGGAGGGCACACACGGGCAGCAGAGGAGGGCACACACTGGCACCACTGGAGAGCACAGACTGGCAGCAAAGGACAGCACACACTGGCACCACTGGAGAGCACACACTGGCAGCAGTGGAGAGCACACACTGGCACCACTGGAGAGCACAGACTGGCAGCAGCTCTGTGAGCAGCTCCCCCGTGGCCCCACGGGCAAACCAGAGCAGCCAGGGACTCTGGAGCTTCCTGCAGAGCTGCCTGGGCTGCAGAGACCTGGCTCACAGTGAGGTGAACAGTGCTGGGGATACTCAGATACTGGGGAAGAAGGAGATGGCTTTCCAAACCTGTTTCTCCTTTCTGCAAATTCCTAGTTTTTCTTGTCCACATAGAAAAGGTCAACATAAAGATTAAAAAAAAAAAAATCTAAGATTTTTTTCTAGTACAGGGATACTTCTGACATTTGAAGTTACAAATTTTACAGTAGTTAATTAGTGGTAACAGCGTTACCTAATGTCATATAAAAATGCTATCAAGAAAAACTTCACTATAATAATTTAAAATATTGACAAACATACCTTCATTTGTTGTATATGAAAAGAAAAGGATCCACAGGGTATATGGTGTAGCACTTGGGAGCCTTGCCATTACTGACGATGGTCAGGTAGAGTAGGAAAAACTGTGCTGCAATTCTGCCAACAGAAAACATAATAAGCTTACATCCCTGTCTCAGTTAAGGTAAAGGTGTAGTTTTCCCTACCACTCTGCTAGATGTTAGAATTCAGACTCCCTGCTGTACTGTTTCCCACCTCTGGCCCCTAAAATTAGCTCACGGAAGGAGACATGTAGAAGAATAAGGAGAACACAAATGAGCTAGAAGACTTTTCTGCAAAATTTCCATGACAGAGGATACGGGACTGACATTGGCAGTGGAGCTGCCTCTTTAGCTACTAGAAAAGAAAGGCTGCTAGTACGTAAAGGGTAAAAAAGGGCAAGCACTAGACCAAAATCGGTGACATTGTCACCAAAGCCCTATGATTTCACTCAGAGAAGTAAAAGAATTTAAGAATGAAGTGTCCAATCTATTGACTAAAATGTTTTCTCCAAGTCTTATCAACAGTGCCTTGATAATCTGAGTACCACATCTTTAAAAAAAGAATTTTAGCAAAGAACTCTGAGCATTGCTCAAAAGAATGCAGATTCATTAAAACATTAATTATTAAAAAGTTGTAAAACACACCTAGTCATGATATAACCAGAACAACTTTGGAGAAGGAAAATAATGCAGGTTTTATGTCCCTAAGCATAGCAAAACTGTCTAGGTAAATTGAAAACAGATGAAGTAATTAATTTCAGACTTAAAAATAGCAAGTGTCCCTAAGATTTTTTTACCAATATGGCTACTTAATGCCTAAGATAAGGCTACCAGCTTTCATATAACTATAAATGGATATCAGGCATTTCAAATTGTGGTAAATTTGTAAGTGAAGTCATGCTAACCAATATGCTTTTGGCTTTGCTTTCAGTATAAAGAGGGACAAAATTTGTTCAGCAGCACATTGTTAAGGCACAACCCTTTGGACCCCTCCTCTCATGCTTTTGGAGTTCTCTAACTTTCATATCTGGACAGAGTGTTCTTGCTGCCTGCAAGCTTCAGCTGTTCTGTTTATACCTGTAGGGCTCCCAGGTAGTATGCTAGCTTTTTGGGAAGGGAAGGGAAGGGAAGGGAAGGGAAGGGAAGGGAAGGGAAGGGAAGGATCTCCTTCAGCAGGTATTCAGGTATTGGGTGTTCTGCACAAGACTGGTCAGACTCTGAAGCAGAAAAGACCACTGGAAGGTGTTTGTGGATGGTAGTTCAATACTCTCTTCCCCAAACCAACCATGCAGCAGAACCACATTACATGTGTCTGACAGAGGTGAGTCTGTCTGTCTGATTGCAAATATCCATCTCAGAAGTTAAAGGATAAGGACATTGTTAGTCAAAATAGAAGGTCAGAATGGAGACTCTTCTGTGACCTTCTCTGGGGCAGTCACTGCTCATCGAGTAATAAAGAACAAACCTGAAAGACAAATTCCTCATAAGAGCCTGACAAAACTATTACTCAAGAGCTGAGTTTTTTTCATATTCTGAGAATAGATGAAATGTGACTAAGCACAGTAATACATATTTTTAAAAAGAACACAAGCACCTTTGCTGCTGCTCAGAAAAAAAGAGCCAACTGCTCTGGCATAAAACCAAATTTCTTCATTTCCCTTTTTCCTGGAATTCTCAAGAGAGGAAGCATTTGCTGCTTTCCACTGTTAGGTAATACTGCCACATGACTGGAGTTCCAAGAAACTCTTGGAACTCTTAGAACTTTGGCAGAGAATCCTGAATCACGTAAGCATGTCCAAATGAGCAGATGGCAGACCAAAACCATCTTCTCGTGGAAGAATGGATCTGCACATGTGGATGAAAATGGAGTTAAGCCAGGGCTTCAATGAAACTGCAAAAGGAGAAAATTTAAACATCCACCGTTCTTCTGCCTGTTACCTCTTAAGTTTTTCATTATACCAGACAACAAAATACCAGTCTTAAAAAAGTATGTAACACATATAGACAATACTAAAATTGCAGCAAACCTAGTAGCTCTGATATATTTGAGGAAAGTAAATTGCAAAGACATAAGTAACTTCCCCAAAACTGGGAAAGAAATCTCTGTCAGGGTTAGAAGCAGATCTACAAGGTTACTGGCACAAGCTACATGCTTTGATCACTTACTTTTTTGTTTCCTGAAAAAAAATATGATGTGATTAGAATAATTTCATTTACTATCAAGAAAAATGGTACTAACTTTGGTCTTCTACGGAAATTAGGGTCACATTTCATAATCTGCAAAACTGTTATGTGCAAAGAGTAACTCTGCCCAAACCAAGAGGTCATCTTAAACAAGACTGCTTAATGCACCGTTGCTGCAATTGTACAGCTAACGCATCTTTCCCTGTTTAAAACTGCCTCTTTTTAAAACTGATGCACATCTTGTCTTACTCTCTAGTTTAAAGCGCTGACTGTAAACGCTGAATAAAGTGAGACAAGCGGAACATAGCAGAGCAAAAGGTTCAGCAACAGATGCTGCATCGAACCTTGAAAAGAACACCCGTGCAGAGTTACCCGTGTGTGATGCCTTCTGACGAGAAACCTCTCCGTTCCGGGCGCTCAGCACCAACGCTGCCGAGCCCCGCGGGCCCGCGGGGGGCGCGGCACGGCCGGGAACGGCTCCGGGCGGGAACGGAACGGCTCCGGGCGGGAACGGAACGGCTCCGGGCGGGAACGGCTCCGGGCGGGAACGGCTCCGGGCGGGAACGGAACGGCACGGCTCCGAGCGGGAACGGCACGGCTCCGAGCGGGAACGCGGGCCCGGGACAGACGCGTCCAGCAGGCACGACACTGCGGAGAATCACATCTTTTGTGTAAAATACTGTAAAAGGAGCACTCGCGTCTAACAGCCCCCAGGAGAGAGAAGCGATTCTGGCCGCGGGTTCCAGCCGGAGCCACCGCACGGGGCGGGCCCCGGGATCCGCGCCCGGCCAAGCCCCGGAGGGAGCGCAGACCTTCCGCCCTTCCCGGAACCGGCACGGAGAAAAACACAGACCAACAAACGGCACGCCAAGCGCAGGCAACGAGCAGGAGCCGGTCCTGACGCCAGGACGAAGGGGCCGCCGTACGTACCTGGTGTCCAGCGGCGCCCGCTCCAGCCCCGGCCGCTCCCGGGCCCGGCGCCCCCGCACCCCGCCCGAGCGCCGCGCTGCGGGGCGGGGCCGGCAAGGGGCGGGGCGTTGGGCCGAGGGCTAGCGGGCCGGGCGGTTTTCCGGGGCATTGCCTCCGTGGGCTGCGGCTGGCCCGGGGCGGCGAAGCGGCGGGGCCGGAGCTCCGCCAGAAGCGGGCACTCGGTTGGTGCAGCGGTCAGGGAATTTCCTGATCTGCCTCTAGTTACTTCAGGCGTCCTTCGAAAGCCGTAGAGGGTTGTTTTCTGTCCCGAGCCAGCCGCTGTGACGGGCCGTGCGGGAGCAGCACGGGCGGTGCCGCGCTCGGCTGTGCGAGCCCCGCGCGGAGCCTCTGGCGGCGGTGGCGGCGCCTGGAGCGCCCTCCCGCCCCGGTGAGACCGGCCCTCCCGCCCCGGTGAGACCGGCCGGCGCGGCGGCTCGGCAGCCTCCCTGGAGGAGACCGCTGCCGGAGTTAGCGGCTCGGTGACCACGGGGGTGCCCCAGGAGTTCAGAGGCTCGGTGACCACCGGGGGCCCCCAGGAGTTCAGAGGCTCGGTGACCACCGGGGGCCCCCAGGAGCGCCGCAGAGAGCGGCTGTGCAGCCCTGAGCCACTACTTGTGTATAACCTGGAGCCAGTCGTGCCTGTTAAGCAGGAGTCGTTCCTCTGTGCATGCAGTGCTGCAGTAAAATATTGCTTGCTTCTTGATCCTGCATTGGTGTTAAGAAGGGGTTTGATCCCCGATTTTGGGTGGCAATGACACAACGTTGTTCTTTTCTGTAGCTAAAACTAGTTGGATTTTATCTCTTGCACCCTTCCAGAACCTCCGAGCTGGTCACCCTCTGCGTTCTGAGGACAGTCTTGGAATCTGCTTTTTTTGCCCTCATTCAGTGTAATAGACTTTAATTAAAATCTTGTGTATCCTTGGACTGTTGTATTCTTAATTTGCATTAACATGTGCATTCATTCCAGCTTAAACATCCTGCAGCACTTGAAGCCTGGTGAAACACTCTGATGGCAGCTCAGATGACCAATGCTCATCGACGGTTCTTGCAGGTTCTGATGTCTAATGGGATAACAGAAGGATCAGAGGCCAGAAAATTACACCAGCACTGCTGTGAAACTGATAAAGGTATGTCTGTCTTGGTGATGAAAGAACTGGGTTTTTTTCCTGGTGCAGCTTGCAAATAATTTGATTTCTGAAGGGCATGTGTCAGCTAAAAAAAGTTTAAAAACTGTAATTACATGAGTGTTCCCTCTCTTTCCTGAAAGATAAAATAATACAGCAATGAGTAAACTAACTTCTAATCAGGCCACATTCATATATAGTATTTTTTATTTTGTCAAGGTTGGTGTTTATTGGTTATACATATAAATTATTTCAAAAAAATAATTTTTGACACTGGAAGTACTTCACTATATTGAATGCTTTTAGGTAAATGCACTTCAGTCATTTCTCCCAGGTGCTGTGGGAGAAGTGACTGGTGCAAAAATATTTCTGTGAGGATGGGCAATTCCTGGTGAATTGCTGTGCTTTCTTCCCACCTCACCTGCACTGTATTGTCCATTCCAAGTCCTGAGCTGTACTCCTGCTAGGCTTAGGAGTGTCCCTGTGCCATGCCACCATGCTGCTCACTCTGCAGGGACTCTTCTGGTTTTCTGTGCATTTGTACCTACTTACCCATAGATGCAACATCAGATTCCCACAAAGTAATCTATTTGTATGTCCCTTGAGTCAGGAACTGTAACTTGACCTACTTCTTAGATGATAAAATTTTGAAGTGCAACTTTTGGTTCTCTAACCCCTGTTCATTTTTTATGGAGAATTTTTATCCCTTTTTTTCCACATAAGATCTACTTGAGCAGCCACTGAACATTAAAATATAACATTAAAGTGTTAAAGCTATTGTACAGAAGAGTATTCTGTTACCCTTTCATCTTTTTCCATCTCTGAGATCTGTCACTAAAGCTCCCTGGCTGCTGTGTGGTGTTTGCTGCTGACAGGGGCCAAGCCAGTGGCAAAGCTGTAGTTAATTTTGTACTTCCTTTACTGTCGTTCTTGCTGTTTGTTGGCATTGTTCACTGAAGGAATCCTGTATGTCAGAACCAGGAACTGGTGGGCAGGAGCATCCCAGGAGTGCTGCTTGGCACTGGGCTGGGTGGTGTGGGAGCAGGACTTGGCCCAGTGCTGCTAGGTGAACAAGGGGCTCCTGTGACTGAGGGCAGGATTAATTTCATGATAACTGGTTGTAATTTTGAAACGTGAGTCATTTATCTAAAATTATGAGCTGTTACTTTGTGGCAGCAGCTCTCTGGTCACAGAGAGCAACAGACAACTTTCCCCAGAACGACGCCTGAGGAAGGCTGTGAGAAGATGAGAGAAAAGAATGATAAACTATTCTTATCTTAACTTGCTGCACCTGGTATTGTGAACATGTGGAATGTGTTATGGAGATTTGGTTACCAAAGGGTGGTTTCTTAATTAGCCAGTGGTGGTGGTGTTTTAATTAGAGGACCAATTAGGTCTGGCTGTAGCAAACTAGGGTATAAAAAAAGCAATAGGTTTCTGAATAAAGAAATCATCAGCATTCTGTAAATGTATGGATCTATGTAACTTATTACCTGGCGGGGGCCTACTGTAACATTACTTAGCTCTGGTTTTTAAACCATAGCCTGAGGAAGGCAAACAGGAGTGTTGCCACTGACAAAGTCTTGTTTTGGATGGACGTGAGGGTTGTGCTGGTGCTGTGCAGGCAAGACCCATTGTATACTTGTATACTCTTCCACAGAACTACTGCAGAGTCCATCCTAATTATGTCTATGATAAAACTGCTGCTAGTATTTGCTTGGTTTATAGAATGTGACTCAAGAATTTTAGGTTTTCTGATATGTAACTTGAGCACTTATGTGCCATTAATCTGTGAAACAGAGCATACAGAAACAAGAAATCCCTTGTGTATAAAGGAATTCAAGTCAGTGTATTTTTTCTGTTGTGCATAATATTTTTTCCCAGTCATATTTTATTTTCATTTCAGCTTAGTTCAGGTCACTGTAATTACTGGATTAGTGCTATGGGTTCCCTGCAACAAGGCAGAATGTCTGGACTCTGTCAACTGATTTTAAAGGAGCTGAGCATCTCTGAAGGCCATGAGACAGCAGCACAAGGAAATGCTATTTCTGCTGAATAGAACAGTTTGAATTCATGTTCGAATTCTGCCTCAGTTTTAGCACTCTTACCTGGGAAAAAATGTTTCACATAAAAAGATCCTGTCTGATGTGTAGTTGTTTGACTTTTCTTATGTTTTTTCTCTGTATGACTTTTCTCCTTCACTTTCAGTTTACTATGCACACGATAAACTGGATGATTTCATCAGCACTATTAACAGCCACCTGCAGCCTCTGTTTATGCAGATCCGGAAAGGAATATCAGAAGATGATGGGAGAGCACATTATGCTGTAGTAGGTACCTGCTGTGCTGTGTGTGCGTGGGGCTGGCAGTGGCTGCAGGAGCTGCTGGGAGCATCAGCTGCCACAGCCCAGCTGTATGGGAATAGGACACGGCAGAAGGATGACAGCAGCGATGGACTTGCTTAGCATAAAGATTGCTTAACTGCTGAAGTGAGATTTCTTTTCCACAGGAGACAGATTTTTAAATTAGAAAACACAGAGAGCTGTCCAACATCAGTTTTCTTTTTCTCCCACTCAAAAATCAACCTAGCACGAAAGGGTTGCTGAGGAGTTGTCTAAGTTGTTTCCCCAGATGATCTGCAATGTGCATGTCAGAGAAGGTTATCTGGTAATTTCAGAAGATCATACAGAAGGTATCCTAAATTAGCTGCTGCCTTTAACCTTTCCCTTTTCCAGTTAAGTTGAGCTAATAATTAATAGTAGTAGCATGTGCAATAACAGTAGAAAACATGGTCAGCTGTTTTTCATAGTGGAAAAAAAGGTGACTGATAACGTAGGTCTGGTGCTAGGCAGCAGCAGGAACTATCTAGCACCTGTGATGTGTCAGCTCTGCTGCAGCACTGTGTCAGTTTGGGGAGCTTGTCTTGTGGAATGGCTTTGCCTGGGCACAGGAAGCTGTGGAGAATTTGTGGCTGTTGTAAAGAAAGAACTTGAGTACTGTCAAGTGCCCCTAAAAAAATTAACATTTATGTTAATTGTAAGATGATGTATTCTTAACCTCAGGGGTTTTTTTAGTTTCTGGTATGAAACTACATTGGCACTTTATATCAGTTTATTTTTTTGTAGGTGAATTTGGCGGAAACTGAAGTAACTAAAATGGCATCTGACTATACAGAAATTGAATTGGAATTGTTCAGAAAAACAGTAAGTATGTCAGATATCACTTAGTAAGTCACATTATTTGTGAAGCTCACATCTTAAAATGAATGAAAATGGAGATGTGGTTGAAGAAGTCGTTGCCATTTTACCTAAGTTTATCTGAGATCAAACGGATGGGGTGGGCAGGGATGAAAGTACGTGCAAGTAATGATTTGCTGTTGTTAGTCAGTTATGGGTAAGGCAAAATCAGCACCAGGGAATGGCCCCTTGGGTTAGGGACAAGACACTTCTAGTCACACAAGCAACTTTCTTCAGGATTTTCAGTCATGACTGCTGAGTTTTTCACTGGCTTCAGTGGTTTAGTAACATACAGTAGTTTTTAATGCTACTAACATACAAAATGAATTTGCTGATTTGCATTTAAACATTTGTCTGTGGTTATTGAGGTTTTTCCTCAAAACATCTTTGACAAAGAGCAGATAAAAAGAAATGGATCTGTCACCACTGAGTGTGGTGTCCCTGAATGCAGCTTCATTTAGGCAGCATGTATACTTCTATTTGTGGAAACATTTTCTTGGCAAAGATCAAAACTCTTAAGGGGACAATGAGTGTTTCAGCTTTTGGCCTTTGCTTTACAGTTCTGGGTCAAGCCGTATACTGTAGTATCTTTCACATACATGGATGCAAAAAAAATGCACATCAGCATATTACTGTAAGGTGTGTCTGCCTAATTGCAGTGTTTCTAATGCTTGGTAATGTTTCTTCCTGTAGATGGACCTAATAATTTTATCAGAAAATGGCTTTGCCTCATCTACAGATATTTTAAACTTGGCTGACCAACTTAAGACAAAGAAAATGAAGAAAAAGGAAGCAGAACAAGTGCTGAAAGTTTTTGTGGAGGATAAGTGGCTCTCTGAGGTAACTGCATTCGAGTGTCCTTAGTTCAGTGGGTCCAGCCACCATGTTCTTATGGATGTGGTAGCTGAGACTGGAGCTCTTAATGAATGATGGCAAAAATGGTCTTACGGCACCCGTGCTTATTGGTGCTCCAGTGATTTTTGCAGAGAAGGAAGTAGACTTAACTGGAAGAAGTCCTTGGGTAGTTGTGTACAGGACCATATGGTTTCAGTTTCTTTTACCAGAGGCAGGTGGGTTTGTGTGTCCAGTCGTGCCCAGTGATGCACAGACACAACAGCACAGCATCCTTCAACCTGGAACAAGAGCTGGGGAGAGCTCTTCAGAGTGATCAGTGCTGTTAGCTGCATTTGGAATTTCCTGAAAAGGAGTAAGGCCAGACATGTACCAGAAATGTGTGGGCCACTGTGCATGTGGTTACACCTGTTTTATTTCATGAGGAGCAGTGGAAATGAGCTCACCATGTGGACCATGGTGGACTGACCACGTGGATACTGCAGTTGCTTGCTAAGTGAGACCTTAATCCCTTTTCTGCTGGAGTCATTGCACCATAGATCTTCAGCCTGCTGCCACACAGTTACTTACATGTCAAGTTGATTTGGCAGATATTTCCAAAGATACATCAAGCAGGAAATGCCTAGATGTTGTTGAAAGCTGGGAGAATTTCCTCTAACATTCTTTTTGGGAGGATACCAAAACAGCATGCTGCTGTTAAGGAGCACATGCTTGCTCATTTATGCTTTCCAAGGACTAGATCTCTGTTAAAGGTGTGGGATTTTTATGCTGCTCCTCTAAACAAAGGAGTTTTGCTACTTCAAAGTGTTCTGGCGTTGCATTGTACCAGCATGTTGGTTTAATGACAGTAGAAAAAAGTGGCTTGTTAACTGGTGGTTAGCAAAGTCAAAAAAGGTAAAAGAATGAATTCCTCATCTCAACATTTGTTTCCTTAGAAAAATGGAGACTACACTCTGCATACTCGTTGCATAATTGAGATGGAACAGTACATTCTCAGCAACTACCAGGATGTGGCAAGGAAATGTAACATCTGTCACAGCCTCGCCATCCAGGTAACATGTTTAATCACCTCAGCCAATGGACTTGCATGGTCATAGCTGAGGTTTGTGATGCTTTCTCTTGGGTATTATCTTGGTCTTGTAATCTGGTCATGGTGCTCATGCATTTTGTAAAAATTTTTTTTTCCATTTTAGGCATTTTAGCTTCTGTCTTTAGAAATAAAATTGTCTTGGAGCAGTGTCTCAAAGTATAAAATTGCAAAAGTGCACTCCCACATTGAGGAACATGGTTGTGCTGTCTAGCTTTCCAAACCAGCATGTTGGAGATGAGCTCCTGATGCTGGAAGAGGTTTAGCAGTGAGGTGTTAGCAGTGTCCTCTGGGCCTTGCCAGTAGATGTCATCGTGTGACACATTCATTCTTGGTTCTGGGATTTTAATTCAGGAATTGTGTTTGGACCTCAGAAAGAACACATGTGCTATGTAGAGCATGCTAAAGCACTGTGTTTTGATAGCTGGGATGTTACTGTTCCATCTTGCTTAAGTAGTTACAGCCTGGATTCATATTCCAAAACTGCTACATGAGCCTGCATCTTCTGATCTCCCAACTAACATGCTTCCATGTTACTTTTCCATCCCAGTTAGTCTCCTTTATTGCACTGAAATTGTTGTCTTTCAAAGTAAATTTTGTCCATATAGGGAAATAGTATTTCCCAGTTTACAGAAAAAGGCCTCCTTTTACCATTTACCAGCTTTGACTGTTGAGTGTGGCCACCACCCATATTGTGGGAACCATTCTTTGGAACAAAGCATTGTGTATCTGCTGCTCTTTGTAACAACTTTCTCTTAAACTGAAGAACAGTTTAGAATGTTTTTGTGAATGAACACTCCTGATTTCAGAGCCAAGTATGTGAATCCTGTGGAATTGGAATGCACTTACCTTGTGTCAGAAAGTACTTCAGAGGCCAGACTGAACCCCGCTGTCCCAAGTGTAATGAATTCTGGTCTTGTGACACCCCAGGTACTAAGCAATGCATTTTGTAAAAATGGAATGTAATAATACTAGGAAATGGGCTGTGATGTTCAGTGGCACTGCCTGTATTATTTATAACTGTATCAGCTAATTCTGACTTCAGTGGTATGTTTCAGGCACTAAGCCACACACAGGCAGCATTGAGCCCCACAGTGCCCAAAGAGTGCCACAGGGGCATTAGCAGACACTGTGCATATTGTTTTATAACTATCTTTAGGAGGTGGGGGAGAGGGGGAAAGGAACAGAAGCACACACAACCCATGACACCAGAACTTCTGGAAATACCAAGCTTCTAAGAATCTCTGTGGAATTCCTCCATTTGTTCAGGAAAATTGGACATTGTGAACAGCAACAGAGGAATATACAAAGCATTTTAGAAAAGGTGGTTATACAATATTATCTTTTTTTTGTGTGTGTTGTCCATTAACCTTCCTTTAGTTTTCTTTACAGGTGTGAATCGGATGGGTTCCCAGACTTAGCACAGAGCTTCACTCTTGGCCCTAGATGATGCCAGTAAAACTTGATGTCAGTGACATCTGTTTGCCCCCACTCTGGCAGAACAGCCAGACTGTATTGTATTCATTAGTAACAGTGCTCAGTGTACTCACTTTCTAAAGTTTTAAGAATCTTACAATAAAACTATCATTGATGTTCCTGTTCACAGTAATGCCTGCACAGCTTTCTTGGAGGCTGTTTTGTGTTTGAAATTCTCCATATTCTTGGGCTGGGACTCTCAGTGCATGTTTGGGGATGAAAGATGCAAATGTTTTAGTCAGTCCTGCAATCTGATACATGCAGCTGAGCTCTTGAAAGAAGCCTTTCTCAGCAAGGCTCCCTGTCTGCACAGGAACGGTACAAATTCAGTTGCACAACGGAAATGACACCTGCTGTGCATGTCAAGCAGGTGAAAAATCAGTGCGGTGTGTGCAAGGCAGCTGGCTCAGTCTCTGACCTAGGGCTGGAGTTGGAACACTTCTAGTTGGCACCGTGGTTGTGCTTTGTCCCTTCTTTAGATGCAGAAGAATTTGGCTTGATGTAAGGCCATGTCATGAGCAGCTGTGCTCTGTAAGGAGGGAGTATTGCCACAGAAGGATTGGGAAGCAGTAGGACAGGACTTGGGGCAATGTTAGCTTATGTCTGCAAACTGCTGAAAACATTACCATACTGAGACTCTTTAGGTTTTTTGTCTTGGCACTTCTGTCTCCAGTTTTAAGAAAGGATGCTTTTTCCTTTAAGAGTGAACTTGGAAAGGAGCCAAGGACTGGCTATTGCCAGACACCAGACTAAAATGGCAGCTTTCTTGTCCTTGGTAGAGATGTGTGACACAGCAGAAGAGCTGTGGCAGCAGCTCATATGATGGTTAATCAAAATATAATTAAACTTCAGGTTATCTAACTGCAATTAAACTATGGATTAACTTCAGTTGTGTTCTAGGCTTTAACATGATGTTGTGGTTTAGAAACGGTACTCCCCAAATTAGTGTTCCCACCAAAACACTCCAAACCATGAGCTGCTTGCTCATTTCCTCTTCCCCCTACCTCTCCCCTCATGGACAGGAGAATTGGGAGGTCCGAAAGATAAAGACCATGAGTTGCAATAAAAACAATTTACTGGAAACAGCAATGGCATAAGAAAATGAGCAGTAATAGCAACACTATCAATAACAGTGTACAGGAGAGACAAAAGATTCACACAGATTCAATCACTGTAAGACCAAGGAGCCCCTTCCTGCCCCTGGCCTGCAGCAGCGGCAGGCTGAGGTGGTACAAAATAACCTCTGGGTCTGGGCCATGCCCTTCCTGGCTACTGCAAAAATTTACCCTATCCTGGCCAGAACCAGCACATGAATAACTTTTTCCATGCAGGAGACTAGTACCTTGCTTGGTGTTAGCTTATTTTTTTCACTGGTTGAATCTTCAGGTAGTACCATCTCTCCAGCTAACTCCAGGGTTTAGTGTTACTAAATCCAAGTAGAAGATAACCCTGACCTGGTTCTTGAGACAGGCTCAGGCAGAGCCCTGGCAGTGCCCATCCAGAGGCTCTTTCTGACGGATGCACACACAGGACAATGACCTAACATATGCTCTTTAGGAGTTATTAGAAACATTACAAAAACGAAGTGACTACAGCGTCATCTTTCCACCTACCCATTGTGACTACTCCATGCTTTAGCAAGAGTTTGTTGTTTTTGCTCCACCTCTAACCTCTCCTGAAAGAGAGATGCTACTTGCCTGATTTTTAATTTAATTCCAGTGCTGCTGACTACATTTCAGAACTATGACCACCAGAAACTAACAGAGAAGCTGAGCTCAAGCGATCGCACATAGTGCCAATATTTAACCGGGATAAACAGAATCTGTCCAGGCATCAGAATGCAGGACTGAAATGCAGCCTTTGTGAAATTTGGAAACTTGGCCAAGTCTGGAGCTTCCACATCAACCTATAAAAAACCAAACAATCATCAGAAGAATGTCTTTACTCAAACATGATAACATTATTGATATTAAAACTTCAGGCAACTATTTACCTGACTAGTGTTGTGAAGAATTTGGCTTTCATGGGGGTACAGGTTTTCTGAATGTTGTGGTGAATAGAGACGGATATACTTTCTTCCAAATACCTGTACATAATAAATGTTTCCATTGGTCATTAACTGGCACATTACTGGAAGCTGTGTGCCACAGCCAGCATTTTAACAGTAAAATATACCTGATTACAAGGAACATAATTATTGTTAGTAATAGACACTGCTATAATAAAAAGTTAAATCAGGCTATTGGAATTCAAGTACCTCTTCCCTTGGAGCAGATAAGAATTTGAAATACCTTTGGGATGGAAATGCCTTTAACCAGATTGCTTTCAATTCAAAGTTCAAGGCACTCAATTGATATATCATAATTTGGGCTCTACATAGCTAGAAATAAGAACTGAGAATAAGAAGGCTGAACCTTCATTGCAATTCACATCAACAGGCAGAGGTACTTGCACAGTGACTACTAAGCTTCCATATACCCCTCAAACTCTTATTTCTGTCTCATCATTAAACCAGTTCATTGGAGTGCTGAAATGAGATGAGAATTTGTAAGGCAAGTGACCTGGCTTCCCTGCATGCTACATGAACTGCAAGTTTTTGGTGTCATGATATAGCAGCCTGAATGAGTCGAAGCTGAGTCCTCCACTGATACCAGTGGAACAGAAGGTTGAGGGTGCAGATTCATACTGCTTGTGCCAGCATTCCAGATCACCCCAAGAGCTAGGCATGATCATACTTCTTGGGAACTGTCCTGTTGGGAGTACTCTGACTAATCTCAACAGCCTTGAGTGGCTACCCAACCATTCCTAACCAATTTGCTTTTCCTCTATCTTAACATCCCTTCCCACATAACAGAACAGGATTTCCTGAAATCTTACCAACACCAAAACTGTCATACTGGCTATTTAGAGTTTGTTGATTTCTACACACTGGACTGCTCTGTCCTGCTCTTCACTATCACTGATTAAACTACTTGATCTACATAACTCTGGGTGTCCATGTGTTTTTAGGATGTCTTCCATATTCCAAAGGGATTAAGGATATTAATTAGCTTGCTAAAGAACCAAGTATTACAGGGTATTTTTGGTGACATATGGAAGTGACAAAAGTGCTGGTTATTGCTCAAAAGCATGTTCTCTGAATGCTTGAAATTTTTTGGGACTGCCATCAGCTGTTAACACCTCCTTCCTTCACTTGCCTCACTGGATTAAGACCTTGTATATTATAAAATGGCAGGCACCAGTTAATGGGCAATAGCCTGCATCTCCAGAGACTGCTTTTCTCAGTAATGGGAAAACTATGATCTCAGCACCAGCCACCAGCCAGGAAAATTTCATTTTGTTACTTGTACTTGTGCCTCCCTGTACTCCACAGATGCTGTTTAAATGGCATCACAAAGCAGGGCAATTTTAATTGAAAGCTGCCAGATTACAAAGACTCCTTCACAGCACTGGCAGATAATCTCCTATTTTTTCAGGCAGAAGAAAACAAGTTCTGAGGTTTTTAAGGGAAGTATTTTTCCCAGTACAACAGCTCCTATAAATTTTTCTTCCACCAAGCAAAATTCCCCTCAAGCTTTACACAGCATGAATAGTACAGTACTTCACCTTCAGAATGCAGCTGTATGTGTGTGCCGAGCAGGCAGCACGCAAAAGAAATACAATCCATACAAAGTTCCACAGCAGTTGTAAAAAACCATTCTAGGATGGCCTGAATTAAGCCTCAGTTTCAAGTGAAAACATAGGTTAGCAAGATGCAACCGAGACAGAGAAACTAAGGCTCAACCCATAAATAACCATCAGTAGAAAGTAATGTCACAATCCTGCTGGAAAAGTGTGAAAGTGTAAGCCTGGATTTTTTTAAAGAGTCTGACGGGACAGCAATCTCCTTCAGTAAACAAAACACCTCTCAGTGTTCAAAGATTCACAGTAGTCAACTGCTTGGATCCAGAAGACATCCCTTTGACCTGCTCAGTGCTTAGCACAAAAGGCCTCAATATTTTATTGGGTTATTCTGCACTAAAAGTCATCATCAAAAAGCCTACCAAGAGGAACTTGGCAGAAATTATGTCAAAGTACAAGCTTTAATTCCTATCTCACTGCATGCATTAATATTTTACTGGGTAACCTGAAACAGACTAAAGTATGCAGCTAAGTCCACCTCGAAACCTTGCTTTCCAGAAGTGCTGGCTTTGGCTGGGGAACTAATTTTCTTCCAAGTGGCTGGTATAGGACTGTGTTTTGGATTTGTACTGAACACAGCGTTGATAATATAGAAATGTTTTTGTTATTGCTGAGCAGGGTTTACACAGATCTGAAGCCTTTTCTGTCTGTCATACCGGCATGTTGGCAAGGAAGTTGGAGGTACCTGGGAGACTGGAGGAGACACAACCAGGACAGGTGACCTAAACTGACTGACCAAAGGATATTCCAGACTACATTACATCATGCTTAGTATATGGGGGAAGATGAAGAAAGGGGGGATGTTTGGAGTGACAGTGTTTGTCCCCTCCAGTAAATGTTAAGCAATTAACATGGGCTGTGCTCTCCTGGGAATGACTGAACACCCTGGGTGTTCCCCTACCCATGGGAAGCAGAAAAGTAATTCTTTGTTTTGCTTTACCTACATGCACAGTTTTTGCCTATTAAACCTCAATCCACAAGTTTTCTAGTTTTCACTCTCCCCATTCTCTCCCTCATCCTGCTGGTTGGGGGATGAGAAAGCGGCTGCATGAGGCTTGAGGATTTGCTGGGCTCAAATCACAATACCAGAAAAATATACTCCTTAGTACAACATGACAAGATCCAGATTCTTCCCAACTCTGTTACAAATTCCATGTGACCTTGGAAAAGCTGCTTCTTGTGATTTCTATCTATCATCTGTAAAACAAGGGGAAGTAATGGTCTCTCAATGAGCAACACTTGTGGTCTATAAGATTACATTCAGTAGTAAATTGCAGTAGTGACAAATACAATAAAGTAGCAAAATAGTATCTGCATGTTCTCTAACCTTCGATTGTTCAAGCTGTCTGCTCCCCTTGTCTCTAACACATACCCTAAACATTTTCTCTAAGTATTGCATCAATGGCATGTGTGTAGTAACTAGAGTACATACCTGGGCTAAAAAATTTTGTTGCGGATCCTGATGAAGAGGTGAGATTGTGCCTCCTGGACCAAACCAGGCATTAATGGTGATGTCATCTTCTTCCCCTTCCCCCAGGCAGCAGTAGTCAGGGATACTGATATCTTCTTTCAGTTCTGGGATCTATTTCCACAAAGAAACGTTAAAAAGGGTATGTGCTGACTTGCCAAAATATGCAATTCATCAAATAGATGAGCAAGGCTAGATGAAAAGAAAACAAATGACTGGCTGGTCCAGCAAGGGTAGGAGAAAAGTAGCTGAACTGCTAGGAATCTGCATGAAATGTTCTCAAACTTTCTGTTCTAGTGAGCAGACTCTGTTGGAAGGAGAAGCAGGAGAAAGAAAGGGGTTTCCTCATTCTTCAGAGACCCTTTGCTTTTGCAGAAATCAGACACTCACAAGAATAAGTACATTTGCTCTTCATGGAAAAGGAGCAGGTATCTCTTCTATACTATGTTTGCTTATCTGTGAAATTCCTTTTCATGTCTCCCACCAACAAAAGCTCTGGTAAACTGGAATGACACTTCAGATTATGGTAAACATATTAATGTTGAAAACTTTCCTGTCGAAATATTTTCCCTGACTTATGAAAGGGGCTTTCCAGGTGATATCCCCCTAAGTATATGCTACATTGTACTGAAACAGCACTAGGATTGAATGTCTTCATCCCAAACAGGATTTGCTTCCATGTCTTGTAGCCAAATGGACAAACTTCTCCCTCTGATCCTTTAAATCATGGGAATAGAAACTTCAGAATTACTGTGAATTCTCCATACACCCTTCAATCTAGTACAGTCAACATCCTGAGAGACAACTTGTGCTACAAAAGGAAGACACGACTGTAGGAAGATAAAAACACTCACTCAGTTTTACCTGATCAAAAAGCTGGTGCTGGGCAAGGTATCCTACATTGCTCTGAAATGATAGCAGAGAAAGAAAAAACACAGTAACATACAGGTAGGACAGTGAGTTAATTTACTTACAGGTGAATAGAATTTACTTATAGTAAATTCCAGTGTCCTGTTCAGAGTACTGTACATAACTATTTCACCAGTATAAGGTGTCTTCAGAAATAGCAACTTACAGCTCCATTGAAATTGTGAGAGTGTAGGTGTGTCTCCACAATGAATAAATGATCCAGCTTGAGTTACTGAGGGAAGCTGGGACTCCCTATGGAGCCCTGACAGCTGACAATGCACTACATCGTTCTAGCCAGACCCTGCTGGCACACAGACCAGTTCTCCTTCACGCCCTGGAACTACTTCCATACTCTATTCCAGGGTACACCACAGATCAATTTGCTGTGGCACATAGTCCTTCCTGCCAGAAGGCCAGGAAACAGAAATGGGGGCTTGGGATCCTCATCTGTGAAAGCAAAGGACATTCCAGATGCTAATCAACTTTGTATTTTTCTGCCTCACGGCTTGTAAACTTGGATCTAATCCTAAATATCACTAAGCAATTTAATGAGAAAGAGGAACAACATTGCTGGCTGAGGAGCCCTTATTCTTAGATTCCACCAGTCAGGTTTTTGCTGCATATGTATGTGTGTATATATTAATCAAATTCCAGCTACTGTACATTTGATTATAGGTAAAATTCAAACCTATTGTTGCAATAATTATTCCTAGCTTCAGGTCTTGAAAATATGTCAAATCTTTTAATTCAGAGCTGTGCTTACAGCACACTCCCTCCTTTGGTATCACCTCTGAGAAGGCTTGTTGTAAACAGAAGTGTTGTCTGTACCAGTACCATGCTGCTGTGTTTGGAGATGACCAAAGGAGTGTAACAGACCTCATCCATGATATACTGGCTGACGAAGTCACTGACAGTCATGAGCTGCTGAGACCATTCCTCATCTGTATACCGAGCGCCCAGCTCCACGGGGACTGTGCGGCACCCTGCGACTTGACAGAAATAGTCCACACTGAAATAAAGAAAATTCCATTACCTTCTACACTTATTAACTTGGAACGTAAGGCAATCAATCCAAATCAATTTTGTTGGGTAATAAAACTCTACTACCCTGAGTTTCTCCTGTCTAAATCAAACCAACCAGAAGAAAAAGGCAGAATAAAAGATTGAAAGCAACACGGAAATCAGCAGGCAGGTTTGCGTGTACATGACCCCACAACTTTCTGTTTTGTTTTGGTTTAAAAACCTGTTTGCCTCAGTTGTTTCATTCCAAAATAAGATTTAAGCTGTTACTTGTCTCCTGGCAAGGGATGGCCAATCCTTTTGCTGCCTGCTGCCACATTTGATAACATGTTGGATCTTTTACTCAGTAACATTAGATCAACTCTCAGTGTCTATACAGACGCCAATAATACCCATTCCAATTGTAGCCAGAGGGATTAGTTTGAGGGGTGAAATACATCTCTCCATGGACAACAGCTCTAATTAAACTGAGAAGTTAATCTTGTTAAGTGTCTAAAGTTAAGCAGTGCAGTACCTTCCCTCAAAAATGAATGAAATCTCTACGACATAACAAGTGCGTACACATAATTTTACCTTTGGTTGTTGAATGAAAGCAATTGCTCAAACTAAGCATGAGTGATTTTTCCCCTTTTCTGGGGAATCACGACCTTCACCTCACAAATACTTGATGCTCAGTATTGGAAATGTGGGCACCATTGCATGCAGTAACCAGGCAGCACAATGCTGGTACTCAGTCCTGCACAGTGGTGTCTGAAACTCAGCACTCCAACACAACACTGAACAAACATCAGTGCTTGGACTTATGAATGGAAAAGTCAACCACGCTTACTCTTGGCTCTGAAATTCACTTTCTATTGTAGTAATTATGGGCAAGCTCCAAGAGGTAAAAACCACTGATATGTGTGCTTGACACAGATCCACTGAGCTGCGAACAGCTCACTGGCACTTCGCAATGTGCACTTCTCGTGAGTTCCCGGGGGCTGCCATTGGGCTCCTGGGACAGCTACAGGCAGGGCAGAGGGTGGCCTTCACCCACGAACAGCCAGAGGCGGTCAGAGAGCCGCCTTTGGCCCCGAGACAGCGCAGCATCCGCCTGGAATGCTATGAAGAGCTTCCCTCATCCAGGAAGCAACTTCCACAGAGCAGGGGGACAGTGCTGCTAGCAAAATGCACTGCCCACAGTATCCATCGCCCGGGAAGGGCTGCTGCTCTATCGCGCATCAAGACATCCAACACAAGGAACGAGCGAAGGAACTTACTTCTCACCTCCACTTCTTCATACACGGCCAGTGATCCATGACGCCCTCCAGGACCACGGGCCGCTGGGGAACGAGGTAGTTGTCTCTGAAGTGCTCCAGCGAAGGACAGCGGAGGTGCGGAACGCTCTCCTCCGGCTGCAGGGCGGGGGGCGGCGGCTGCGGCCGGGCGCTGTGGAACGGCCGCTCGCCCTCAGGCGCGGGCGCGGCCGCGCGCGGGGCAGCGCGGGGCAGGCCGGGCCGCGGGGCGGCCGCGCGGGGCAGGTGCGGCTGCAGCGCGCGCACCAGGCGCGCCAGGACGTTGTCCAGGATGGCGGCGCCCATGAGCAGCCCCAGGTCGCAGAGCCGCACGGCGCGCGCGAGCGGGCGGCCCGCCGCCACCTCGGCCAGCGCCCCGAAGAGGCAGCCGTAGGCGTAGACCTGGCGCCAGCCCTTGCCGACCTCCCTCCATGGCCCCGCGTTCAGCTTCTCCCAGGAGTAGTCACGCAGGACGTCGCTGAGGCGCTCCAGCGCCGCTGCCGCTGCCGCCCCGGGCCGGCCCGCCGCGCCGTAGAGCAGCGCGCGGGCCCGCCGCAGCAGCGGCAGGACGCAGTCCTCCACCTCGCCGCTCAGCGCCAAGGTCAGCCCCTCCTCGGCGCGGGGCAGCAGCGCCCGCACCTCGGCCCACAGCGCGGGGCTGTCGCTCTCGCCTTCCGCGCTGCCGGTGACCGCCATGGCCACGCGTGCGCCGACGTCCGCGAGGCGGCGCTGTCGGGCCGGCGCTGAGGCGGGCCGGGTGCGGGAGGCGGGCCCGGAGGCCAGTCGGGCTGTCCGCGCCGAGACCGGAGCTTCTGTTGTGCTGGCGAAACTCGGTCTCGTCGTTCTCACCTGTGCGCTTGACCAGCGAGTCAGCTGGAATTGCGTGACTGTGATCGGCGCTGCTTTCGCCGTAAAGGGAGCCCGCAGCCGCGGTGAAGTCACGGTCTCTTCTCCGGCCGTTCCCCGAGGGCCGGCGTGAGGGGGTGGCTGCCTGCGCTGTGGAAGCCTCTCAGTCCCGGTCGCGGGACAGCGGAGCGCAGGCGGTGAGTGCTGGGGGAAAGGGAGATGCGCTCTTGCCAGCTGACCTTTTGTGCTGCAAAGAAACGTCTCTGCCCGGCCCCCGCGGGCGCTCCAGGAGCTCGAGCGAAGCCCAGCGCGGCTCTGAGCCCGTGTCCTCCCGCTGGCTCAGCTGCTGCCTGTTAATCTGCACACAGAACGTGCTTTCTGCATGGGATATGCGCGAAAGTCTTCTTTCTAACGCGCTGGGCACGGCATCACTGAACCCCAACTTGCTTTGGTAATGTGCCCTGAACGTTCTCAGGACTTAATACTTGACTGCAAAGGCAAAATAATTAATTAAAATTCTGCAAATGAGGAATGTTTTGCAGGGTGAACCAAGCTAAACCATCATAAAAAGAAATGAGGAATTGTTAGCTCCTAGTTAGGGTTGAAATCTTCGAATTTGAGACAAATCCTAATTTACAGGAAAAGTTAAAATAATCATTTTCTGTACTCAGACACTCACTCTTCTTTGTTCCATGCTCAGTCACTACTGCTTTCCAAAAAGGAAAAAAAAGTTAATGTGAATCCTTCTGTTGCTGCTCGTGGTGGCTCTCCCCCTGCCGCCCAGCTGTCTCCTCGAAATGATCACTTCTGCTCTCACACTTCTCACACTTCAGACTTGTGCATTGCTTATCATGCTGGCCTGTCTATTGCCTGTCTTCTGACTGCCTTAGCACCTTAAATTCCTTCTGTGACAGTGTGATTTTAGCACCTTCATTCCGTATTTTCTCCTTAACTGCTAAATGTTAATATATGCTGCTGTAGGAGAAAGTATTTAAGTGGTGAGGAGATTTTCTTTTTAGACTCTGTGTTCATTATTTGCAATTTAGGATGATAGCAAGTGTTGTTAGTCTTGTGTTTGTGGACTGTCCACTTTTTATAACCATTTACATTAGTTTTTATTTGCATTTAGGTTAATTAATACAATTCTCATTAAAGAATAGTTTTTGTGATTTAAATATGAGTAATATTTTCATGAGTTTCACTTTGAAAATTAGGATTTTCTTTCTGGAATTTCAAACAACACCAAGGTCTGAAGAAGTAATCTCCAGCACAGCAGTGGGGCATTGAGACCGTGATAAGCTTTATCAGTTTCACTTCAGGTGATTTTAGTTTTTGAGTACTCAGGGAGGCTGTGTTCCTCTGTAAGCACACACTGGAAGACAATTATTTCTAGTCAGTTTTGGTGCAATCGTTTGAATTTTGATACAGCATCAATAGTCTTGAATCACAGAATCAGCTAGGTTGGAAAAGACCTTTGAGATCATCAAGTCGAAGCCAAGATCTAGCACTGCCTTGTCACCCGGACCGTGGCACTGAGTACCACTTCCAGACTTATCTGAAACCCCTCCGTGGGCAGCCCATTCCAATGCCCAGTCACTCCTTCTGTGAGGAACTTCTTCCTAATGTCCAGCCTAAAACTTGCCTAGTGCATCTTAAGACTGCGTGCTCTTGTCCTGTCAGTGGTTGCCTGGAAGAAGAGACCGACCCCACCTGGCTACAAACTCCTTTCAGGAAGTTGTCGTTGCAGTTAAAGGGGCTGTATATCTGCTGAGCTAAAAAGCTCAGGTCTTAGGGTGTGTACTGAGTCTTCTGTGTTTGGCCTCTAGCCTTGGAGGAAAATCCACTAAAAGCTCATAATATCATGCTGCATCTTAACAACTTGGTTGAAATTATCTTCATTGGGGAAAAAAACCAACAGATTTGCAAATGCTGAATTGGGAAGTTTACCTCTCAGAGCAGTTAACCTTGCAATAGTGCATGCTAATTTTGAAATGCCTGTGAGCTACTGCAGATGTTTTGTGTGAGCTGGCTGACCAAGGAAGTGGAAGACTTCAGTGCTAGACATTTCCATTTTAGGTCAAGAAGAGAGAATTTAATTCCTGCTGCCAAAGAACAAAGATTACTGTCAAGTGTCTAACCTGCAGAAACTGATGGGAAAAAGATATTCCACGGATTATACCACCATCACTGAAACTTGCTTTTGTCAGAAGTAAATTTTTTTAAGATTGTGGAAAGCAGACTACCTAGTCTTGTAGAAATATGTCCCTTAAAGCATAGAAGAAAACTTGGTACCAAGGCTTCCCCTCCTGCTTCGTGGTTTATAGTCTGTGCTTTTTGTTCTCCTTTATATTCTGTGTATTTTTAAATATGCTCCAGCCACCTCTTTTTCTCCTAGCATGGACTTTCAGAAAGAAATTATCTATTTAAAAAAATCCAAACAAACAGGCACACAATTAAGGGAGATAACGCCATCTGTATACAGATAAAACCATCTGTATTTCTCTCTTCTGTTTACAGTCATAGATTCCAGGACCCATAGCTGATGTTACCATGTCTGCCACTGGTGAAAAAGTCATTAGTTGCACCAAATATAAAAAAATACACTCTGTATCTTGCATTTGTCTTCATTGAAGAGTATTGGCCAAAGAGTATTTGGCCTGTCCAGAATTTAATTTTTTAAAAAAATTATTTATAGGAATATTCTGCTTTATAGCACTCTTTCCTCATTTGCTAATTTGAGTTAATGAACAAAGTCCTGTGATTGTTTTTGGATTTTATTAAAGTTACATGAAGACACATGCTCAGTGGTTCACCACTTAAGTCCAAAGTAGGATGTTTGTGTTAGGTGGATCAATTTTTAAAATGACAGCACCTGCTTGCTTGTACTTATTTATTTATGATTCTTCCCTAGGTGAATGTAGCAGAAGTCTGGTGAGAAATAGCCAGCTGTTGGAATTAGCAGACAGAGAAAGCAGTTATTTGTTCCGTGCAGGAATGTGAAAGCTGAGGCCAGGAGTAATGAAAACTAAATAGATGCCCCAAATATCTAAACACAAGTCAGGACATGTAAATTGCTTGTTGTGCTGAATGGTGAAGTCATCTCACATGCGTTGCCTTGTCTGGAGTTCTTGTTAAAGATGAAACCTTCTTCAGTGCACCATCATATCTAGCATCCAGAGCACAACAAGTAACACTGAAGAGTTTCTTTCTCAGGACTCTGGGCTGCTGCTCAGCTCCTCCGGAATGCCGTGTCCCTTTTGGCAGCCTGCCACTTTGGAATTTATACCCTCCTTAAAGGGAGGATGGCAAGAAGATGGAGCCAGGCTCTTCTCAGTGATGCCCAGTAATAGGAAAAGAGGCAAGGCACAGAAAGTGATGCATAGGAAGTTTCACCTGACCCTGAGGAAGAACTTCACTGTGTGAGTGTGATGCACTGAACAGATTGCCTGGAGAGGGTGTGGAAAGTCCCTCACTGGAGATATTCCAGAATGTACTGGACACGATCCTGTGTCAAGTGCTCTGGGATGGCTCTGCTTGAGCAGGGAGGTTGGACCAGATGACCCACCTGTGGTCCCTTCTAACCTGAACCATTCTGTAATTCTGTACCAGGGAAGGTGATCTGTTCCCTTGTTTCCAGGGCTTTTGGAATGCCTGGGCATGTGCCTTCACCAGCCATCACAGCAGGTAAGTGCCTGTCAGTGTTAGCAGCATCCAGGAGCAGGGATGTAGTGGGGACAGGCCGATACTGCTGCTGCCCTGCCAGCAGTGCTTAGCCTGCTTTTGCTCCCAGAAGTGGTTGATTGGTACCTTCCATGAGCAGTACACACAATATACTCACTTAACATCGCCCCTGTGCCTCCCCACCCATGCAAAAAAAAAGGTAAAAATAAGTGAAAATGGAACCTAAGGTGCCCTCTGGCACTTAAATGAGAATATAAATTGATGACCGCCATGAAAGCCGTAGCTGGCTCATATTTTCCTTTACAGGAAATTATTGTCTCTTCTGCAAGAACAAAAGTGTGAACACATACAACTTTAAAGATTTTGGTTGTCTTTCCAGGTTGCTTTTTCTGTTCCTCTGAACAGGAGGTGAATGATTCTGATTAAAATATGTACAGAATTAATTATTAAACATAATTTTCCTCAGATGAGCAAGGTCTTCCTGGTTGAGAGTAACACAGTTGTATATTTTCATGGTATCTTGGAGTTGAGTGTAGTTGTTCAGTGACAGTGTAATGACGGATGTATCTTTATCAACCTGTACCCTGAACTGTTTTTGTCACTCCATCTGCTTGGCCAAGAGTGGCAGCTGCCAGGTCTCACAAATAGTGCTGTCATGTACTTTCATGTAGAACAACATATTGTTGCAATTTCCCTGATATTACTAGATGAAATAACTTTAAGTGAGAGAAGGTGACATTTTGCATGGCACTTTGAAATGTGTCTCATTGCTTTGGGTATAGGACACACAGTGTTCTTTCTGGGGCAAGCTATATCAGCACACCCAGTTATACTTTCAGAAATCACTGGAAAATACTTATTTTACAAAAACATTACGTAACATCCATCTGGGACATATGTGTCAGTGCTGAGACGCAACTGAGACGGTATTGCTTACACATGTAGCCTTAGTTACCTTTGCTGGATGGAAATTATGTAAGTTAGACTATTTTAAAGTTCCTTTTCCTTATATCAACTTGAATCCCCTTAATATTTGCAAATAAGCTCCTTCAACATTAAAGAAAACATAAAATCTTTACAACTGTCGTGAATGAGTGTTTTAAGGTTGCTCAAAGAATCACCAGCGAAGGTATCAGCAAAAGCATGTTTAATATAAAAGTGGAAGCATGAAAGTGTTTGTTTGCAAGGTTAACTCTACTACTTGGTTTAAGAACTAGGAAAAGCAAGTTAAAGTCTAAAATCAATCTAAACCCAGAACCAACTCCAAAATTATCTGTGTGAAGCCTGGGGAGTGGAGGGGGAAAAAGGGTAAGGGTAGAAAATGATAAGGATAAAAAGGAATAAGAAAGATCCTCCTGCTGAGTCCCAAGTTCAGAATGGACCTCTCTGCTAAACTGAGCTGGGGTGTGACCAACAGTTTAGGCTCAAAGGTTTAACTGCTCTTAAATTTAACAACACTTGAGAGCTCAAGTTGAACCATTTAACAAAATATAAATTTAGCATTTACTATAGGGCAACAGTAACTACCAGGCCTAATTTACTTACACATTCAAACTTCTTAAGAAATTAAGAGAGCAACATTTATAGTATATTTCATATAGTACATTCATATTTACCTGCATAGAGACTAAACACTATGTACAAGGTATATACCTGTGAAAAATTGCCCTTGAATTCAGTGAAGGATTCACACCGGATGCCTTTGCATCTTCTCAACAGACAAAGCTTTGAGCCTCAAGGAGTGGAGGCATCAGCCCAGGATCTATCTTGTCATTCAGCAGTGGTTGTCTGAGTATAGCAAACGAGAATTCACTGGCTCTGACGGCCCCACTCAAAAGGAGGTTGTTGGTCACAGCCTGCTGCAGTCCAGGAGAGTTCAAAGGGTCTCATTCAGGACCATTGTTTATAGGGTCTCAAGAGAGTGGGCTTCAGTCACAGTAATTTTTCATCCTGGCTGCAATTCACTTTGGTAACTTCCTTTGAGATTTCGATAACAAAAATGTTTTTCCACTCAGGTTGTTTTTCAGGCAAGAAAAATAAGTTCCCAAGGCTGTTTGTTAAAAACAGGAGCTCATTAGACAGCACCACTTCCTGGGAACAGACACTGTTTCTGATAAGCTCAAGAGGAGCTTGGTGCTGGTGCTGTTTGTCAAGGCTGAAGCCTAGCCAGCATTTCTTGGATCATGCTGTGGCCCAGGAAGGAATGGAGCAGATGCACTACAACAAGAACAAACCTTCAAAACAATCTTTATAGCTGCAGGTGCAAAGAAAACTGAATTGGGATATTTCTTATTGCTAATGAGCATTAATGAGAAATAGCCTTTCTCACAAGGCAAAAAACCCTGTTGTGATGAAGAAGGTAGAATATGTATTCCTGATTCTTCTGTCATTTTCCTATTCAAGTGACATAGGATGTCAGCTGCTGAACAGCTGATTGGCAGCCTGAAGGTCTGTGGCACAGACACAGCTGGCTTGTGGTCAGCCTGTTTGGAACACTGCTGCAGGTAGTAGAC
Organism: Onychostruthus taczanowskii; assembly: GCF_017590055.1. Lineage (NCBI taxonomy): Eukaryota > Metazoa > Chordata > Aves > Passeriformes > Passeridae > Onychostruthus > Onychostruthus taczanowskii. The sequence continues at coordinate 13,814,106 of NW_024499128.1, read as the reverse complement.
TTCCTGACAGGAGTGTAGAGGGAAGTGATGGCGTGGGTCCTTTATGTTTTTCTGTTTATCCAAATGGATGTGTAGCTTTGGCACCTCACTGCTAGCGAGGCAGAGGCCATTGGAATTGTTAACAATGTTCTCCCAATGGCAAACAGAGGAAAGTCTCTTGGCATTTAGGTGATGTTGTACACTCTGGAAATGTAAGGCTTACCTGTCATTCCAGCAGTGCATTTCAAGAGCTGATGCAGGCTCCTGCCTTTGTACTGATCTTGAGGGCACGCAAGATTCCCTTTTTGTGCTAAGGGCTGGGACACGTCATTTTCATTAGCCACATTTTATATACTTTTATGTACCTTAAGAGGAAGAATATTTATACATATATATAAACATTTTTTCCTTCCTCCCAAGATTTAAAAATCTCATTTGAAACTTGTGTTTGATTCATCCCTTGGACTAGAGCTATAAATGCTGCATGAATTTGTTTTGTGCTCTAAGTATACACATTTATCTGTGTTCCTAAATCACATTCTTATTAATGAGCACAGTGGTTGTACACCACAATTGTTGGTTGTATTGCCTTTTGTTTCTGTGGATGCTTTTGAAAGATATTTTAAAGTCTTTGTTGGAGGTTGCATGTGCTTCAAAAATTAAATTTAGTCTGTGATTTTATTACACTTTTAATTTAATTTATCTTAACTGGTGCTTTCAAGCTGTGAACCAGCTGTTGACTTTGAAAAAAACATTGTTCAGTTTGAAAGGAGCATTTTAAAGCCTAATGTAATGGCTGTAAGTAATCACTACAGCAATTATATTCTCTGGTGTTGTGCATCACTACAGCAATATTGGAGGCTGTAAGAAAATGCAGGAAAGAAACCCATCAGGTTCATATGTCTCAGTTTTTTCTGCAGTGCCCAGCATCTGTCTGTTCTTTATAGCTTGGTGTCCCTGCTTGAATTGTGTCAGAAAATCAGAAGTTTCACTCTGTTGTGGCTCCATGTTTGCCCAGCAGCAATCAGGGGCTCTTGGCTGTGCTCTCCTTGGACTGGAGATGGGTTTTGATTTTTCCCATGTGGGCAGATGGTAGATATGCTGCTCTTCTGCCTTCTCCTGACTCATTCCAAGATATTGTGTGGAATTATGGGGTTGATTTTTCTTGAGCAGCTGTATACCCACCTTGCCTGATAGCAAAGCTCCTCACAAAGCATAGAGAGTCTGGCCAGGATGGGAGATCTTGGTGTCCTGTAAGGCCAGGCCATGCTCCCACTGTGCTCTGGAAAGCATGGTAAGGAGAATTAGTAGAAATGGGTGTATTTTCATGCACGTTCTGAGAAGGAATAGCCTCCATTTATTTGTGAGTAACTCTCCAGTTCAGACATGTTGGAGCTTTTGGGGAAGAGGATTTTCTGGATCATGGCAGTGAGGGTAAAGGAAGAAGCATCCCTTCATGTTGTAATAGTCCATGAAAATGCTGTGCAGCTTCCTCTGCCCTGGAGATTCTCTCCATCATGATTTTTAAAGGAATGTAATACAAATCACTGTGGAAATAAATTATATTTCCCAACAAGTCACCCAGCCATGCTTTACGTACAGCTTGTGTTTGGGAACTGTGGACAACACTACTGCTCCAAAAAGGCGGTGCAGGACTTACGCTGTCTCTGCTTTTCACAGAATCCCAGAATGGCTGGGCTTGGAAGGAGCCTCTGCAGATCATCTAGTCCAACCCATGGCTAAAGCAGGTCCACCTAGAGCAGGTGTTTTTGCCAGTGTGTGTTGCGGAGCAGGTTCAAGTCACCTGCCTAGCTACCATCAGTTCCTGTTAACAGCTCTGTGAAGTAACAGTGCAGGTGGGAAAAACCCCATGGGAAGCTTAGGTTCAGCAATATACTAAACCTTCCCTAAATTTAATTTGTAGCAAGGTCCTTCAGAATACGTATCTAATAACAGCAAGATCTGAGCTGATTGCAGTATAGTGACAATAAAAGGAAGGACAAGTGTGCAGGGAGAAGGGGGCATCGTGAACTTTGGATGAATGGGAGACCAGGCTTACTACTGAGGCATAATTACAGATGTTTGGTTGCCATGGCTTTTAAGAAAGAATAGAATATGCATCTGGAAGTGGGTTTTGTGATGGCACTTGTAGTAGGTGGTATTTGTGATACAACTGGAGTGATTCTTTGCTAAGAGGTAGCCTTGCCTTGGCATGGGAACACCCTGCTGGAATGTACGTTGCTGTAAAATGAAAAAATGAGATGCTCACAAGAATGAAGGCACAACTGTCTGTGTTTGTAGTGTGCATTTGTGGGACATGCCCAGCAAAAGGAGTTTCAGGGTAGTTTCCCATTTCTCCACCTGTGTGCAGTGCAGAGCAAAGCAACAGATCCAAGGGTGTTTCAGAGATCAGGCATGTCCCTTCTGGACACGTGGCAGAAGCTGGGGTGGTGATCACGGAGGTCACAAAGGGACAGAGACAGAATCCTCATTGTGACAAAGCTAATACGACATGTGAATTACACTATATCTTGTGTGTGTGTGTATAAATGAGACACACAAAGAAAGTAATTGCTGAGATGGAGACAGACACGAAACAGTGCGTTCTGGAAAGTTAAAAGCTTAGCCAGTGTACCAAGGTATTTCTTAATGTAGCAGAATGAAATTCCTTTGGGTGCAGCAAATGAGACACATAAAGTGTAATGCCCTGTGAAATCACAAAGAGCCACTTTCAACAGATGGAAAAAGCAACTGTAATACAAAACCAAAAATTGATAGACTCTGCCTTTGCTAATCCAAGTACCAGCTTACACTTTACAGTATCCATTACTGGCTGTGAAGTGTATTTTCGTAGTTAATTGCACTTGCTAGTTTGTCACTATATAGAGTTTAAAAATTTGAATTCTATGTTCTGCCGTTTTCTTCACTATGAGGAACTAAAAAAACTCTGTGACAAGTGGCTCCCAAGTCCCACATGCTGTTTCACTCTCCTGTCTGCTTCACCAGTGTGGCAGTTCTTAGTGTGGAACTGAACCTCTGGGCTTGAAGCTGGTTTTAGGAGTCCCTGTGGTAGCGATGTCAGGAGGCATAAGGGGACATGTATGAGGAGCCCATGGCCAATGGCAGAGCTTTATGCTGGCACCCTGGAACCAGGGAGCTTTTCTGCACCCTCAGAGGAACAACATCATAATGTAAGTGGGATGTGAGTGCTCACCTTGCCTCACCACCTCTGACCATCTTGCGATGTCCACAGAGGAGTGGGACACCTCTCACAGCTGCCCTGTGCTATGAGTGACTGACCTGATGTAATCCAGTGTAGAGAACTAGGAAGTGATGAGCAGAAGGAAGAATAATCCTAATTTTGTGTAGATAGTCAAAAGTACAGAGGTGATTGTTCAGTGATGAATGAGACCTGGGATAGTAATAAATACTTATATGGAAAAGCTGGCATAGCACTGAGTCATAAGAGTAAATAACATGTTAGGAGTTCTTAGAGAAGCAACAAAACACATAGCAGGATTGTGTCCTTACCTAAATTCCCAGTGCTGTGCACCTTGAATATTCTGTGCAGTGCTGTTCCCCTATTTCAGAAAGCAAAGAACTGAACTAGAAAATGTTAGCCAAGACAGACAAAGATAATAAAAGATCTGGAATGGTTTCTTTATGAGGAGAGCTCTGCCTTGGAAAAGAGAAAATTAAATGGAATATATGTGTATAAAATCATGTGGAATAGGAAGGATGAGGAAAGAATGATTGTTCAGTGTCTCTGTTGATGAAGGGCCTGGAGTTGGAGGGAAGGACATGAAAATACCTGAGTCAAACTCAAATAAAAAAAATCAAAAGGGAGGTGCTTCTTCACACTATGCATACTGGAGCTGTGGAACTCCTTGTGTCATGATGTTGTAGGTGCTAAAATTTACAAAAATTTAAGAAGTTACAAAAATTGTGAAATTGAAATCCACCTGTAAATATTAATCACCAAAGCCCCACCACATTCTCTCTTCAGAATTTTTCAAACTGTATGTACATCACTGGAGATTGGGAACATGCTGCTACGTGCTTTTGTATTTCTTATGTTCTTTGCTAGACATTCTTCTGTCTGTTGCCAGAAGCAGATATTGAGCTGAATGAACTTCAGATTTGAAGCCATGTGGCTACCCTTGCATGTCAATGTTATCCTCAACTTGAGACATTCCAGGGAAGAAGCTATGTATGATGCAGATTTACATTTAGGGCCAGTATTTTTTACTGTTGGTTTATTTACCTCTAAAATTTTTCTCTGGCTCATCAGAGATAACTGCAGCTATAAGCTGTGGTGTGTTTAATTCTTGCAGTGAAAGTTGTAATACCAGCAATGGAAGTCATGTCTAAATTTGCGAGATGTGCTGTGTTGCATGGATGTCACAGATGGGTAGGCAAGGCCCTGATCCAGTGATGTTTTGGTGATTGATTGGGGTGAAGGAAGAAAGGGGAAGAAGAGGTTCAGTCAGCATCTAGGATCCACTCAGAGTTCTCTGTGAGATGGTCAGTTGAGACCCTGGGAATGTTTATGGAGACTCCTGTGCAGTGGATGGTGGCTGAAGAACATGCACTTATATTCCTGTGGAAGGGGCTAGCAGCCTGCTAGCTGGAGAAACTGAGATGGTCAGGAGGTTGTGGATAGATGGAAATTGGTATTGGGTTAAGCAGACACTCACTCCAGTCTCCACCATTCCCACTGCTTTGCACACTTGGTTGTTCACTGTATAGCACAAAAGTCCTGTTCAGGGCTGCCTCTCACTGCATGTCTGTGTTACTATCAGGATGGAGCCAGCTCCCCAGCTTTTCCTCTGCAGGAAGCTTTCCATTTACATGCCACAGAAATAACTCCTGTGAAATTAATTAATCACAGTTTACATGGTAATAACCCTTTTTTATGGGTAAATAATGTGTATCCCCTGCTGGAGTGGGGGTTCTGCTGGTTCCAACATTTGATTATTACATAATCTTCTTCCCATTAAATTATCAGAGTGAGACCAGAGGAGACTAACAGTAGTGGGAATAATTAGCAGCTGCCTTGTGTCTGGGGCATGGGCTTACCTCCTTACTGCTCATTCAGAAGCCCATAATAGTTAAGGAGAATGCAGGTAATCTTGGTGCTGCCAAGCAAGTGCCACAGAATTTTGGGCTGGCACCGTGGTGCTGTGCAGAGGGGCCTGGCTAGGTCTTACTCACAAGGAGCTTTATTCCAGAGAAGTTCTGTGCAAACAAGGCTGCTCAGCCCCTAGTACCTGCCTGAGTCCATTCCCTTTCCTCGCTGCATGTCTGCTGAGAGCAGCATGGGAGGGTGCCTAGGAATGCTGGGTGACAGGGCTTTGTTCAGTCTCTTCTTCTCTCAGACAGGCTCAGTGCAGGTCCAGGCAGTCACAAATGTATCACTTTCTTGTGAGTGTGTGAGGAATGTCATTGTCACCCAGTGCTTCTGACAGAGAAAGGTGAAGAGGCTTGCCCAGGGCTGTGGAGTATGTCTGCAGCAGAGCAGAGTCAGGGCTGCAAGTCTGCTCCTAGGAGGGACCAGCCCCACCCTGCTGCATGCAGGCAGGCCCTTCTGCTGAGCAGTGCTTCAGGAGCCATCCTGCCAACACACGTGTGGCTGATGGCCTCTGGAGAGGTGATGTGCCAGCCTGACTAGCAGCCACATACGTGATCACAGCAGGCATAAGGAGAGCTACTCTGGAGTGAATGGTGTCTGGAAGGGTTTGCTCAGGAGCACACTCTAGTTCCTGTGCTCTGATTACCCTAAGCACCACTGTGTATTTCCTGGTTTATGTTTCCTTTTCCTCCCTTGACTTTGCTACTTTTCCTTTCTTTAACATTGCATTCTCTGTTGTAATTACTACTTTAATCTACAATGTTACCACCTGCCTGCCCCAACTTCTGGCCACCTTTAGAGCCAGTGCTGATAACAAGTCAAGGTGCCTCTCAGCTGCAGTGTTCCTGCAGAAATAACTCTCTAAATAAATAACGGGCAAATTGGATATTGGAAAAGAACTTTAAATAACCTCTGAATTCCTATAGGGAAGTACATCTTACATCTCTGTTAGGGACAAATGAGTTCAACATAAGTAATGATCCTCTGAAATGAAAAATAAAGAAATATTGCTCATCAGCCTCTATGGACTGGAATGAGAATAGAGTTTGGTGATAAAAGCAAAATGCAAAGTTTTCCCTAGTGTGGTATATGAGAGCAAAAGAATTAAACATCATTGGACTATAGACATGATCTCTGACATGTGCCACAGCATGCCTCCAGATATCTGCTTTGGATATGGTTGCTCTAGCTTTTTCCTCTCATGGGAAAAGAAGCTAAAGGCCCTTTACTGTGACACCATTCCTGGCAGCCCTTGTGGCACATGCCAGACCATGACCTTCCCAGATGGAGCTGCATCTTTCAAATGCAACCTTGTGCTGAATTCTAGCTCTTCAATGAAACATAACTAGCTGGAATTCTCTCAATGACTTTCTGTTTTTTCCCGTACTGATGTAATGCTAAAATCCTCCTTTTTCCCACTTCAAGTGATTCATTGATATTTTTATTTTGATTGCTATCTCCCTGTTGTTTGATACTGGCCCCTTTTCCCTTTTTGGAGCTTATGACTGGACAATCCCCTGTTGGTTCTGGTAAACATATTCCTGTTAGTGGGTGGACCAATTGCTTTGTCTCTGGATGTTTCTCTTTCTGAGCTATAAAGTTATCTGTTGTAATAGGATGATGTTTTGAGTCCGTGACTGTGACTGAGCAGCAGAGCTCACTGTGTGGGTGTGATGGCATGTGCTATGGAGAAATCCCCATTTGTGTGCTGTCCACTGCATAAGGATGTGAAGCAAGGAGTACGGGTTTTGCTACCTTTAAGGAGCTACCAGCTGTGTGCTCCACCAGGTGTATGCAGTGGGTGTTGCTGCTGCCACTAATGCAGCACCTGCTCTTTTGTCTCCCTTTGCATTTCCTGAGTGCGTGTTTGTCCCAAAGAAAGGCTTATTCTCACTCCTTGAGCTTCAGCTGAAGACAAGCATGTTTAGTGCTGTAGACAAGGCCCTTCCTTTTGAGAAGCTCTTCAGCTTTTACTAAAATGAAATTCATGGTGTGCCTGTTTATGCAAAGCAGCTCATCATTCCCTGTGCAGGCTGTGCTCGGCTCCTGAGGAGGGCAGCATGGGTTAGCTGATGCTCCTCGCCTGGAATTCTGCTTTACATTCCAGCCATGTTTAAGGCAGAGCTAGTGAAAAGTAAAACAGCCTTGAAGGAATTGGTAGTAAAACTCTTGGTTCTGTGATGAGACGCCTGGGCTGAGCAGAGTGATCCCCACTCCTGTTCTTACAGGAAAAATTGTCTCTTGGTAGTGGTTGTGCTGCCTGCTGCAGACTGATGCCATGTCTGGTACTGGGGGACCTGCCTGCAGGCTGGTCCCACACTGGTCCCCAGGGGACAGTGCAGACACAGAAAAGCAGGTATGTGAAATCCCAGTGCCTCCCGCCCTTTGAAAGACTGACCCTGCCTATTGGAAGGACTTTGTGACTCCAGTGTTGTGGACAGGTCGTTACTACCTATTGAACACTGATGCTGAACTCAGCCTCAGTTCTGTGGTATGTACAAAATAACAATATGAATACACACATCCCCTATACCAAGGAACTTGCAAGGTGGTGGGGTATGATGTATGTTTTTCACTAAGAGAAAGACACTGGGAGACCTAAGGAAGGGATTCCTTAGGTTGAAATCTGGGCACTTCAGTGTCTGACTGTCTTACAGGTGATGAATGAACAGGTTTTTCCTTGAAGTAGAAACCAGGATGGTCTTAAGCACACAAGAAGCCTGGAAAATCATGTAGAAATACTTGTGACATGTACGTTAATACTAGATGAACTAATAAGGATTAATGTTAGCAGGAATAATGCCACTGGATATCACAATGATTAGACTATTATAGTAATGAGTTTTCCAGAGAGGATGATGACAGGTGATTTATATACTGTATAGGTATTTCTTCTGTGTATCTAGATGATAAGCAACTCTGGCACTTTGTTGCAAGAATTTGGGACTGCTCCTTATAGCTGAATTTCTCCACTTTTCTAAATAGTTAGTTGGCCAAAAAGATCCTAGACAGAAAGGGAGCGAGTGCTGAGTAGACAAAAAATGCTGTTGTCTCATTCTTTGCCTTCTTGGGGAGAGCTGTTGTGAACCTAGCCCTGAGAGGTTTTTAGGCCTCTTTGGGAAAAAGGAGGAGAAGTCTGTCTGGAGGCATGATGCAGGGACAGTTTTTCAAGCACCACTCAGATGCAATAATGTGATAAAGGTCTGACTGCTGTTCTGTCACATGCTCTACCTTTCTGCTCTGTAGGAATCAGCTACTGTTTTCTGCTCTGGTGTTCAGAAGAAATATATCCAGTGGGATATAAACTTCTGTTACTATAGACAGTTTCACACAGTGTGTGTATGTACAGTCTTTGGCTACAGCAAGCTGTGGTCTAACAGAGCTAGTAGTCACTGCATGTGTAACAGTGATTGAGCAGCAAAATGAGAAACCTCAGATAGGAAGAAAAGGTAGTTTCAATTTTCTGTGTATGGCATCGCATCCTTCTTCATTTTGTCAGTGACTTTGCTGTGCGCTGGCTGTAGTGGTTGCTGTCTAGGATGCAGTCACTTCTCCATAGTTTTTCTACCATCTCTGTCGGGTAGCAGGAGATAAGGATATATGGTGAACTTGTGCAGAGCCTATTCTGCCACTGTATTGTCAAATTGTTCAGAAGAAGTTTGTATTTCTCTGCAACAGAAATCAAAGGCAGGGAAGCTGTCTAGTAACTTGTTGAAGATGACAATATCATGCATCATTTGAAACTCTCATGGTTGATATTGAGCTTATTCATTGATTTGCTGACAGAGTGACAAGGGCAGCAATAGCTGCCCAATTTTTTTTTCCTCCTCTTTCTTTTTGAGGGATACCTGCATTCTTTCTAGAGACCCCTTTTGGACTTCAGAAGCTATGTGGGTACCTACATCCCATCTTTAGACTTGTGAGTTAAAGACACAACTTTCTATCTTTGATGCCCACCTTGGGGAAGGTAACACAATATCACCATTATTCTCAGTTTTATATTCATTTTTTAAATTAAGTCAAATGTTCAGTAATAACAATAATTATTTCCAAAGTAAGTCTGAAAAAGTGAAAATAAATTCAGAGCATTTTCAACACTGAATTTTCATTATGAGTTCCTGTAATGCTTCCCTCCTAGTGGGTCTTGTTCTTGCTGTGTTCTTTGCACAGTAAGACTTGGGCAGCTACTGAGTGGCAAAGTGCCACAGGTACTGAGCAAGCCTTGTTCATTCTGCTTCCTGCAGAGCTTAAGAAGCCAAGGCTGACACTGGAAAGGTCAAACACGCAGAGCTAGGGTTAATGTGTTAGCAGTATTATGCCAGAGAATGGGATTGCACACCATTGCACTGGGTTTGCATGGCCAGGTTTTGGTAGCAGGGGATGGTAACAGGGACTTCTGGGAGAAGCTACCAGAAGTTTCTCACAAGTCCAACAGAGTCAATGCCAGCTGGCTGCAGGCCACTGGCCAAGTCAGAGCCCAGCAGTGATTGCACTAAAGCTTCTGGGATAACATATTTAAGAAAGAAAAAAATGATTATTCATAGGTAATTGCAGGCAGAGAAGAGAGGAGTGAGAGTATACGAGAGGAACATCTCTGCAAATGCCCGTGTCATTGCAGGAGTGCAGGGAGACGTGCTCCAGGTGGCAGAGCAGGCATTTCCTTGCAGCCTGTGGTGAAAATCATGGTGAGGCAGCTGTGCCCTGCAGCCTGTGGAGATCAGTGGGGGAGCAGAAATCCACCTGCAACCCCTTGCACACCTGCAGTGTGGAGGATAGCACACGAGAGCAGGTGGATGCCCGAAGAAGGCTGTGACACCATGGGAAGCCTGTGCTGGAGCAGGGTCCTTTGGAGAGCTGAAACAGGTTTGCTGTGAGGGCTTGTGACCCTGTGGGGGACCCAGGCTGGAACAGACTGTGCCTGAAGGGCTGACCCCTTGGAAAGGGATGCATGCTGGAGCAGTTCATGAAGAGCTGCAGCCCAAGGATTCACACTGGAGAAGTCTGTGGAGGACTGTCTCCCTGTGAGGGACTGCCCACTGGATCAGAGGAAAGAAGCAGTGGCAGAAACCACATGGGATGAACTAGTAGTAACCCCGTATCCCTGCACTGCTGAGGGGAGCAGGTAGAGAATTGGGGAATAAAGTTAAGCCCATGAAGGAGGGAGTGGTGGAGTGAAGGGTGGGATGAACTAATAGTAACCCCGTGTCACTGCACTGCTGAGGGGAGCAGGTGGAGAATTGACAATAAAGTTAAGCCCATGAAGGAGGGAGTGGTGGAGTGAAGGTATTTTTGGGATTGTGGTTTTTTTGTTTTTTTTTTTTGCTTCCCATTATTCTGCTCTGATTTTTATTAGTAATAAATGAAGTTAATTTCTTCAAGCAAAGTCTTTTTTGCCTGTGACATTAATGGGTGAGTGACCTCTCCTTGCCCACGTATAAATTCCCGAGCCTCTCGTTATAATGTCTGTCCCCTGTCTACTTGTGGAAGGTAGTGATCAAGCAGCTTTGGTGGGTACCTGGCCTCCAGCTGGGGTCAAACCACTACAACCAAATTTAGATACATGAACGTATTTTTATGGAAAATGCACCCCATTGGTGCTTCTGTTTTATTTTAAACAGCCTGAATGATGAAGGGTAATCGGCATTAAAGTAAGATTGTTCTGTGCTATATTGTCACCTGAATTCTTAAATATCCCCGAGGTTCTTCTTTTGCAATTTGCTCAGATACAAACAAATCTGTGTCATCCTTACATACAACTGTGGGGATCTCTTGGCCAGATCCACAATGAAGGGACTGCAGACCAGGCTTGCTCACTGGTCTCCTGCATTCTAAACTTGCTGTATATAATGCTTAAGTCATATAATTTTAAAACTGTGATTAGACTTTGTAGTTGTCTCACTAGGCAAATGTCAGTCTGGGAGGTGGCCTGGCAGCTAGGGGGGCCTTCTGTGAGGTGGTTGTTCCCAGCAGGAGAACTATGACCTCAGGGTGTTCTGGACAGGCACTTGGGCTTGTCAGGTGCTTGATATTGCCCTTTCAGAGAGATTCTGCATTTGCTTAACCTCCTTCCTAGTGCTTTCTGATCTGTACTGCTGAATTGCAGAATGAAATGCCTGATTCAGTTCTAGATTAACTTGGTCTCTCCTTCACAATGCAGCTTTACAAAGGATCTCTGTTGAAGAAATAAAATGAAGTGCCCTGACGGGTGATAATGACATCTGGGAGCTCTGTGTCATCTTGCTGTAGCACGTTAGGTGTTTTGTCACCAGCTAAAGATCAAGATGCTGCATTCAGCTCATTTGTTTCAGAAGTGAAATAGACATACGTGAGCTCTGCCAAGGCCTTTTTGTGGTGCCAGGATAGCTCCACAGTGAGCCACCCCAAAGATAAGAGTGGGGCTATATCGATGCAGGACGAGCCCCATCCAGGGAATGACGTGCTCTGACTCCATGATTCAGAAGGCTGAACAATTGCTTTATTAAGCTATACTATGTTATATTACATACTATACTGTACTATACTATACTAATACTGAACTATTCTAAAGAAAAACCTGTGACCCCTTACCAGACAGTCACTACACAGCCTTGACCTAATTGGTCAATCAATCCAAACAACCATCACCAGAGTCCAATTAAGAAATCACTTTTGGTAAACAATCTCCATAGCATTCCACATGTGCCAAACAACAGGCCCAGCAAATAGAGATAAGAATTGCTTTATTTTCGTTCTCTGAGCTTTCTCACTGCCTTCCCCAGGAGAAATCCTGGGAAGGTTGTGCCTGCTGCTCTCTGTGAAGAGAGCTGCAGCCACAGGGCTAGTATGATTTACACCAGCTGTGAATCTGGTTCCCTGCACTCACTTTTCTTGTGCTCTGCACTCTGGTAAGAAGAGCAATTTGAGCTTTTGCTAGGATGCAAGTAAAACTTGCTAATTTTTCTCAATGTTGGAGGCAGGAAGCAGCAGTACTACCTACAAGATGGAACTGGAAAGTTCAATAATTTTGCCACCAGAACCCTATTAACTGGAAAGGTGATAAAGTGATCTGTAAAGCAAGCTCTTGTCATGTCTGTCTTCTCGGCTGTGTTTGTCAGGCATGGACCTTAGACATCCAGGAATAAGTTACATTTGTATCTCCCTGCTTTGTGCCCCGGGATGAGAAGACAGTAGGTCACAGCTGGATCAGCAGTGACAATGACAATCTTTCTAGTTTGTTAGATTACTGAAAAGAAAAGGAAGGGCATGTACAGTGATTATTTTAAAAGCAGTTGAGGAGGGGATGATGGATACTGGGAGGACTAAAGTGCCCAGTCAGGTCTCCAGGGCCTGTGCAGAGCTCTGTTTTTGGAGGCAAACAAAGGAATTTATGCCTGCCAGAAAGAGGTTTTCCCTGGTCAGGACCTGGATAGAGTTCTGGTTTCACTTCTCTGCATGGATTCATATTTTCTTCCACGTAGTCAAGTACGTCCATTGTCTTTGGGAGCAATTTTGGCAGCCTGTTTGCATAGCCCGGCTCTGTTGCTGAATTGCCAGCAGCTGTCTGGGTGCCTAGGGAGAAGGGGCTCTGCAGCCATCAGAGCAGGTCAGGACCATGTGAGCAGGTCAACCACATGCAGTTCTGAAGAGACAGAGGCAATAAAAGCCACAGCTCTGGTCGTAATGGTAGAGTAAGGCTGGGAGGCACAATGAGGCATCCAGGCAGTGGATGGTGAGTGTCTTTGTACAGTTGCCTTGTGCCTCCAAAGTGTTTCTTCTCTTCCCTAACTACTGATGCTTTCACATGCCCTCAGACCCCAATCCTTGCATCTACCCTTGCTGGCCTTTTGTTCTTGTTCTCTTTCAGCTCCACTCTTTGTGTTCTGTCTCTTGATCTTGCCATGTAAAACACTGTCCGTAGGTAATAAAGTCAGTGAAATTTCTGCTCAGGTGTAACATGTCAGACCAACCAGTGGACCTGAGAAAGGCAGAGGCAGCTATAATTAGCACCTCTTACAGAAGTGTGGCAAGGTGGTCTCGCTGCACAGCAGCACAAGGGCAGGCCCTGGCTGGACATGCTGGTCCCTGTGCTCAGCTTGGCTTGCAGGAGCCACAGTTTAGTCTGTAAGGGTTGGCAGCATGACAGCATTAGCTTAGTGTCAGCTACTGTGTAAGCCAGACTGAGGATGGTCCCAGGGATCCCTGGGCACAGGCCGAGCTTAGCAGCTTCAGCCTTCCACCTTTCAGAAGCAAACTAATCTTGTCCTATATGCTCCAGGCAGACTATTTCCAGTGCATTCAGACCCATGTCACTTTTTAGGCTGAAGACATTGGTCTATTTTCTGTCATTATTTTCTAGTAAGTTTTCCCACAGTTACAGCATTATGCTAAGGCAATTAAAGGAAATATTGATTTCATTCTGATACAGAAGCTTTGAAAATTTATTAACCATTAACATTCATGTACAATCAAAACATTATGTTGTTCCTATTAGTCAGATGTTCAGAGTTGTTAATTTGACTTTCCAGAAACAGTTGCCAGTAGCATAAATGGACCATTAACTAAATACATTAATGCAGTTTGTTTCAGTGTAATTAGAGACCTGTAAGGTACATTTTAGCAAGTTGAAAGTGTTAATACAGGCACACACATTTTCAGCCCTCATTGAAAACATTCATGACAGTGTCCCAATTAACAATCTATTCAGACCCAGATTTCATAAAAAGGCAGGAGAGAGCTCTGAGGCACTTCAGGTGTTCTGCTTTGTCGTGTCTGGAAACTGTGGTTTGAATGAATATTGGTCTCCAGAATGCCAGTGACACAGGGTACAGATAAAGTTACTCAGAGGCCTAGGTGGAGGAGCTGCTGAAACATGCCATGTGCCTGAGTTCAGAGTCAAACTTCAAAGACAGATTGTAGAATATGTCATCTGGAGACCCCAGTGCTCAATTTCCCAGAGCTGTTCTCAGTGCAGAGGCCAGAACACACATTGCATCACCCTTCTGCTTTCAGAGCCCTTGCACTCACAGTCAGTGCCTCACTGGAGCCTGTGGAATGTCATCTTGCATGCCTTCGGATGTTTACCAACAGGGAATTTCCCGTCTTAGTGTGCACTGGTTGCCTTTCTTTTCTGTTAGCTGTAGACTTAGAATGAGTTGTTCATATTTTAAATATGGTGCAATGACATCAATAGTAATAATTATTGCATGCATCAAAGCTTTGAGATTAGCCATGGATCATGCACCTAAATGGCAAATGGTTATAATAGCTCTGTACATGAAACATCAAAGTCTGAGGAAATGTTGCTCTGTTATAAAAAATACATCAGAATGATCATTCCACTCCAAGCAAAGTGCAGAACTGTAAACGTGCATGGAACAAATGCAACACATTTCATACTCATTTGAGTGTTTCAAGTGTGGGAAAAATTGATTCCACAGCTCCAATTACCAATCCACATCAAGTGAAGACTGTATTGAAAGTATGAGATTTCGCACAATATTAGGCTTAAGTTGACTCCTCCTTTTGAAAATGTATTTGTAATTAGGGCCTAGAAGAGCAAGAAGCAATATTTGGGGTTTTAATTTTTTATATGCTCCCTGGCAGAGAGAGAAGAGGCTGAGAGTGCATAAAATTCTTAAACCCATGATGTTTCAAGTATCCTTTTGCTGAATCAAAATGGCTCTCTTGTAAATTAAAGGAAATGCACTGTAAATTTCTTTGTTAGGAGAAAAGTATTCCAAGAAGAGGGAAGCATGGGCTCTCTCTGCTGAGCCTAGGGAGAGCTGCTGAAATAAAAAAATGAAGAACAGTCACTAGAAAAACAGAACCTCTGAACTCAGCAACTGAAATTCCCAATTACAGACATGCTGCTGTTTTTCCTGCCTCATCGCAGCTGTTTTTCCTGATCACTCCCCCAGCGCCAGTGGGATGAACAGTGTGAGGATGTGGTGCCACATGTGCTCCCACAGCCAAATCAAAGGGCCAGCGAAGCCTGTGCCTCAGCCATGAGTCTGGAGGAAATTAGAGACCTTCATTAAAGTTTCAGAAAAACGTAACTGGTATGAGGACAGCATTCAAAAATGTTTTTGGGGCAAAACAAATATTGTTTTAACTCTGTTAATAATTTATGTGTTGCCAGCAGAGATCCTCCTAGCATTAAGGGAATTGAAAATTAAAGGCACAGAGACACTACTTTAAGAAAACATGTTGATAAATAATTAATATGGCATAGACCTACTGGAATCTGAAGAGTGTAGGTTTTAGCTTGTCTTGTCAAACATATGCTTTCTAATACCACAGTTCCTTCCAGAATGAGAGCACGGTCATTTTTGGTTTATATCGACAAAAGCTCGAGTTGTTTTTAGGCTCAGCTGGAATAATTCACTGGCTTCTGTCAGTACCATGTGCCAAGCCCTTGGGATCCTAAGCAGAATACACCCAAAGATTGTGGCTTTCTTAAATCAAGATGGACAAAAGATCGCTGATTACTTAGAAAACAGAACAGACTATGCCTTTTTCAGGGAAGCTACTGTTTGTCAGGGTCAGACTGGATCAGAATAAAAAACACTGGTGCAAGAAGAAGCTCTGGCAATCCCTGTTTAGCAATGTAATTTATAAATAGCTGGATGAGGTGCCTTGGGGTATGTAATCCCCAGGAACAGCTACTGCTTTAGTTTGTGTATCTCTGGAGAGATGCATTTTCAATGGTGAGGCAAATCTTGGGGACCACTCTGGAAAATCCATGGCTGGCACTTCCCTACAGCATTCACCTGATGGGGATTTTAAGGACAAGAAATAGTGCAGCTCAGCATTCCACAGAACACAGGCTCATCATTATGACCCAAGAAAGGATGGACACAGAATGTGCTACAGGAAGTAAATATGGAATTTCTTCATTTGTCTCCAAAGCAGTTCTAGCAGTGCTGTGAACAGAGCCTGCCAAGCAGCATTCTGTGACATCACTGGAGGGTTCAGCTGGTGCACAGTTCTTGACAGGAAGAGACACTGTCATTTCCAAACAGTATACTGAGCACCACGTTAACTAACAGAGCTGCTGCCATCTCTGAAGGCCTGTGTCTTGCTGAAGGGCCTGTGGGCTCTTTAAACTCCCAATTTTTTTCACTCCACTCCTATCTTGTAGGTGTAATAAAGCAGATAATAAGGCAGGCATAATTTATGGCCTGCTTTTGAATTTAAGAAGCTGCACAAGAGCATCCATAGAACTATAGTTATCCTTTCATTCCTTTAAATAAAGCAAAAGTTAATGCTGCTTCTTCATTAGAAGATCTTTAGTTCAGTACTTTAATGCAAAAGATTTGTTGATATTGATGGAATTCCTAAACCTTTTTTTTACTACAGCAAAGTTAATAATTAAGGAGAAGAGAGAATATCCATGAATGTTGTTGTAAAAATAATTCCTGCCTTAGTTCGAAGGAAAACTCCCATGTAAATTGAGAACGTAAGGGTTACTGACTTGAAGTACAAAGGGGAGTTTTTTGCATTCTGAATAAAATAAATGCAGTAGTGAGGTGCTGGCAAGTGCAGACTATGCAGACTGCAGCTGAGTGTGTTCTGGCTCAGGTGGGTGCCCCTTTTGCTGTCCCTGGTGCACCGATGGCATCCGTGGCACCTGTCCCACAGCCATGCTCGCCTTCCTGCCCGCTGCCGTGGCTGCCAGCAGCGCTCGGGCCTTTGTTGAAACCGCAGTGTAAAGCTCGTGGTCTGGAAGGTTGGACCTGACGTGCCAGAGGAAGAGCTGTGGCAAATTGCCTCTTGCCCACAGTGACTCCCCCAAAGGAGGATGTGTTGGTCTCAGTATGGTTCCTTCCTCGGGGGGCAGTGGGCGAGGTGGGTGTGAGCGTGAGTGCTGTGCTGGAGCTGCTAAAAGGCAGCCCCAAGAGCCCCTCATTGTGAGTGCCACGAAGGCCAGAGCTGGTTTCCTGCATGGAGTGGCCCCCTGCAAGGCTACATTTCCCTCAGCTGCTCTTGCTCTCCCACTGCTGCCGCTGCAGCTGCTCGTCCTTCTTCAGTATGTCCTTGCTTGTGGCTGTCTGTCTGTCTGTCCCCTGCCACAGATGCCCTGCTCTGCCCTGCCTTTCTCCCACTGTCCCTGCCCTGCCCACTGCCTGCCCCAACTGCCACCGTTGCCTGTGCTGTGTCTTGCTCTCCTGATGTAGGGACACCATCTCTCCGTCCTGCTGCTGACTGGTGAGATAAGCATGCCTGCCAGACATCCCTGTGTTAAAGACGCTGACTCTGGGAGCTCCGTGCCCATTAGGCAAAGCTGAGAATCTGCCTGATTTAACAAGGCAAGGAAACAAGCCAGTCAGTTATCTTGATTTGAAGCATATTCTAGAAGTGATTAGCTGCCTAAACTTACTCTGTAATTATCTGTGCTGAGTGGTTTCTGCACATCATTGCCCATTTTTCTGAGTGTTTTTATCTGAGTTGATAATGGAAAATGAATAAAGTCTTAGTTCCACTCTGATTTTGACACTTGTGCCAGAAAGTATCTGAAGATGAATATTTTTGTTTTCACAATAGTTAGATTAATATTTAATTTGTTGGCATCCAGCAAGCTGATTAGTTTTCGTCTAATATGACTCCAGTTTGTAATGACAGGAGCCAGCTTCTCCTGGGGAGGAGGGTGCCTGGGGTAAGAGGCTCAGAGACCATCCTGACATCACTGCAACCATGATTTCACCAGGATAATGTATTGCAAGGTTATTGTCTTATGAAATCTCTATTCCTGGAAAGAGGTACAGGTGCAAGGGACATGCTCTGTATCTTCTGAGGACAGGGAAGATCTGCCCTTGATTGTGTTTAAACTGAAGTGGGAACAATGTGCAGCTGTACCCAGTATTGGGGAATGAGTGACCCTTGCCTGGTACTGCAGGCCAAGCCTTCTTTGATGATGTAGCCTAGCTGATGCTGCAGGTGCAGGGGACATGCCTCAGCACTGCAGGGGGATGGGCAGAAGTAACTGAGACACTGGGACTCCCCTTGCTGGGGATCCTCTGTTGAGCTCGGGGAGTGCTGCTTTTGGCTGCTGGCAGTTACAAGCCATGGAAGGGCCCTCAGCACCACCATGGAAACAATCTGACAGAAAGCTCCTTGAGGCATGGGAGGCTGGCTGACTGAGGGCCTCTCTTTGGCCACAGCCATTAGCAGATGGTTCTGAAAAGCCTGTAGCAGACAAGGTGAGGTGTTCTTGAGATCATGATCAGAGTCCTTTGGAGCAGTGTCTGTGTTCAACCATTGCTCCGAACTAGCACATGGGGTTTTGCTCCAGGGGTGTCTCTGAAGCCTGTTGAAATCCTGAGTAGATCTGGGCTCCACAGGATTCCTGGTAAAGAGCCACATGTGATCCTGGGGTCACACTGTCTTTCCTCTGTCAGCCTGATAGCAAGTAATTTCCCTGGCACATTGTGATGCTTATGCTATGAAAATGGGCTAATGAATATTTGGTGTGTGATGGTGATCCCTCCAGCTGGGGACAGTCCTGCCTTCCTGATTGCAGTTGTAGGTGACTTGTCCACTTCCATTTGGCTGGATCCTCGGGGGTGGGCAGGGGACTCAGCCTGCTCTTGGAGACAGAGGCAACAGGCAAATTTGCATCCTTTGTTTCTAGGATCATTGATGCTTTCTTCATAAATGGGACTATGACCTGCAATTCAGTCCTTCATGTGATTGACCCTTACGTATTTCCTCAGAGAGCAACTGTGGCTCAGAATCAAATGCAGCCTTTAGAATTAACCCATCTGTAATGACAAGTAAGTCTGGATTCTCCTGACCAGCCACACGTAGTAACACCTCAGTGCCATATTCATCTTGCACTGTCAGTTTTACCCAGCTCCTAAGCACTCAGGAATAGCAGCACTGTCAGGGTGTTGTTATTCATTCATTTTCACCCACTTCAAATATATATTGTTGTCATAATCTGGCACTTTGCACTGGGAGCAAACTCCCCATGTGGACAGGGATTAGCGCCATTTTTCAAATTCTGTGGACTGTTAATTGGTACTGTATGAAGGGAAAAGGTTTTGTTAGAGCTCCATTGTGAACATTACTTCAGCAGAACATGGTGGGCATTTGTCTTCATTAGCCAGGGGACAAATGGGTGTTGGTGACAGGCACGCTGAGCGTAACCTCTATGGTGGTATTTGTTCATGCGCAGTTCTCATTAGTGCACCCAAAGTTGATCTGGTGAGCATCATCCAAATCCACTTGTTCAGCATCTGTCTACTACCTGCTGGGTGCTCAGCCTCCCTTTCACATTACAGTCCTCCAGAACTGTGCCAAAACCTGAGTGGGAAGTTTGGTGTTTTCTTTAGCTGCAGTGCACTCCTGGCTGGGTAAGAAAAGAGATGGCAGATACTGAAGAGTTTACAGTTCAGCCAGCAGCTCTCACAAGCTGACTGTCTTGTTTGCTTCTACACTATAGCAGCAAGTGGAATGGCTACTACTGCGGAGCCATCCTGAGCTGTGATGGGTCTTTGGTCTTCCTTCACTAAAGGCAGAAAAATAAAAAAGGAAAATTAGTCTCTCAGGGGAAAACAAAGCAAACCATCAACCTGTGCTACATCTCATGGCCTGCTTAAATACAGGTCTGGACTAAAACATTTGCTGCGACCATTTAGTGACCCATGCTTGTCCCAGATTCATCTTATGAACTGGAAAAAGCAATTTGTCTGCCCGAGTGTCCTGAAGTACTGCTATTTGTCAAATCCACTGCTTTGAAAGCCCTAGATTTGAACTACTGGATATGCAGAGTGAGAAGCAAATAAAAGCTGGCTGTGATATGTGTGTTTCATCTGGGTAATATCCTGGTAAGGCTGGATTTATTACTTTTATGTCTTAAGGCTAGGCAAACCTCACGGGGTCAGTCATAAAGTAGAATGAGGCAGGAGAAGAGTTTGAAAAAGGAGATCCAGAAATCCTCTTTGCTGGTAGAATTGTCCTAGATTGTCACTTTGAGTTCCTACTTCAGGCCATGCTGTCAGGTCCACCATCTGTCTGGCACTTTAGCTGCCCCTCTGTTTTGGTGCCAGGCTGCTGCCCACTGCCCTTGGCTCTGCAGGGGCCCTGCTGCCTTGGCTCTGGGGTGCCAGCATGGTGCCTGTGGTGCCCATGGCTGCCGAGGGTGACCACAGCACTTGCCCTTGTGCTCTGTTCTCCTTTTCAGAATACAAGCCTTCCTTGTCTGAAAATTGATTACAGTAAAAAGCACAGGCTGATACGAAGTTATCAATGAAAGGAACTATACAAGTGTCACCAATGAACTGGGGTTGACAGTAAAAGAAGACAAACACAGGGTACACAGAAGGTATTTTAAACCTCAGTACCTAGGGCTATTTCTAAAAAAAAAAAAAAAAAAAAAAAAAATCACGCTGAAATTGAAAAATTATTCATTTCATTGTGTTAATTCTGCCCACTTGGCAGTGCCTAAAGAGCTGTGACATTATCTGCTAGCTTCAGGGGGTCTGGTGGGGTAAGCAGGGCAGCAGAGCTCTGGTATCCCCTTAGCGTGGCAGGGTCTTTGCGACAGTGGGGTGGCAGGGGGCCCTGCACCTCTGTGTCTGTGTGCCTGCTGGCCTTGGTGCCTGAGCTGGCCTCAGTGCTGCTGCACGGGGCAGACACAGAGCGACCTGTGCAATGTGCAGGCCAGCAGCTGCTGCCTGGCTGCCATCCTGCCATGTTAGTCCTTCATGTTTGAAGTAGGGGAAGAAACTGGAGCACATGAGGATCACAAGCTTCGTGGCACCCAGTGCCTTTTGTGGGGAGCTTGGAGTGAAGTCACAGAAATCTTCCAGAAGATTGGTTCATTTTTAATGATCTAGGACTATAATTTGTCTGTTTAATTCAACCTGAGTGACCTAATTGCTTCGATTTGGACTTATTACCAGCAGAGCAGTCAGTCAGTTGGAAGCAGACCTAGGGCAGGGGATTTTGTCATTATTTTAAATTTTCTGTATCTGACAAATTTGAAGATCTTGAAGAGACTGAAGCCATTTTAAAGGATAGAGCATAAGAGAATAGGTCACACAGTGTGTTAAAGAATGAAAATTGATTCATTCTTTCCTCTGTTGAATAAGCAGCTGTACTTTGGTCCCTGTGATCCATGAAATAAGCTGTCAGAAAAATAGGAAATGTGCCACATTTGAACTTCACTCATTGATTCTGTTCTGATCCAAGGTGTAATATTAAAATGCAGTGTGGTTGGTGAAGAATCTGCAGCAGTGACAGCAGCAAAACCCAGCTTACTTATCAGTTGTCTGGGCTATTTGTAATTAAATCATTCAGTGCTTTGCAGTGCTGGGACTCATTTATGTAGGTCATGTGGTCAGAGCCAGCTAACAGGAGGAATTTCACAAAACCAACATTTGTTAGTTTTAAATAAAACCAAAGGCTGCAGAAGAGGCTCACAGTTCTATAATTGTATCCACGTTAATCAGAATGAATAATTTGCAGGCAATTCAGAAAATTTTATAGTAGTCAGTGTAAGAATGGGTAGCAGAGAATTCTAGAATTTGGGATTATTATCTGGAGCATGTCAGGCCAATTAATGCCTGCAACTTAACTAGACCTAGCTGTGAAATTAAATGGAGGACATTTCCATTATTCCCTAAAATAGACACCTGATTTCATTTCTTGCAACAGAACACACCTTCCTTTACACATCTGTTCCCAAGTAAAAATCTTAACCTTGTTGTGCTGTTCTCAAGTAGTGTCCAGAGGACTGCCTGCAACTATGATTTGCTATGTTAAGTCTGTTTCATCCATGCTGAAGTCTTTTGCTTCTTTGGTGAGTTCTTAAAAGTTTTATTAACTAAAACATCATTTTTAGTGCCTTTGCTTTATTTGCCTTAAAACTGTGATTCATAAAGATGGATTTTTATAATTAAGGTAGAAATGAGAAATAACCCCCTATATATAATTTAAAAATGTTGAAATTGCAGGCACTATCTAACTTCTGTTTTAAATCACAGGAACAAACTGTTCCCCATTAGCAGCCCTAATTAAATCCATTTTTCTGTGAGTCTTTGGCAAATTCCATTTTAGTAAAGCTGTGTTAAACTCTCTTTTATTTCCTCTTGCTTTGCAGAATTCTCTGTTTGAGATGAATAATGGTTTGAATGTGGTATGTGATGGCTCTGTAGACTCCAAAGATATAACTTGAGCAAATACAATGTTCTGGAGAGCTGGTATAACAACACTCTGCAGATTTAGAAGCGTTCCAACTACCAAACCTGCAGGAGCAGGACCATCTTGGCCTGTGGCGTTTATACGCAGTGCAAGAATGGGCAAACCTTTGTGCAGCAAAGAGGCTGTGAAAAGGTGAAGGAGGCTTGCAGAAGGGGAGGAGAGGGAGCATGCTAAAGCAAGCAGCGTGCTGTTTGCCCCGACTCAGCACACTGGGGTCTTGCACTCCTGAGGTCTGGGACACCACCAGCTGTGTCCTTCTGGTGCTGGCCTATGCCTTGCAGAGGAGTGAAGAGAGCTTCCAGAGGTCATCCAGCTCTGCTTTTCCTCAGTACATCTTCAGCCATCACATGGAGATGTGTTTTCTGCAAGGCTTTGTATGTGGCCTGTAGCATCTGTGTGGGTTGTTGTGTTGAACCTTTTTGCACACAGATCAGAATCTGGCCTGGGTCACTGGTCCTGTGCACAGACAATTTTGTTAGGGTGATGCTCCCTGGTGACTTAACTGAGCAAGCACTGCACATGCCAGAGAATGCACTTGAAACAGCTACTCATTTTGCAATCCCTGTGCTTGAAGATTAACGTCCTTCCCAAAACCTGCCTCAGTCCCAGAGCAACGGGCTCTGTCCTGTCCTCCAGCATCTCCATCACTCATTTACTGCAACAATTGGCTTCAGCCTTCGATTTCCTCTGTGGAGCATATTGGAAAGAGACAGGCTGGGTTGTGAACATTAATAACAATGAATAATAACAGCACAAGTTCCACAAGCTTTAACAATCAAATGAATCAACAATCAGGAGGGTTTCATTAATAAATACCTAGATGACAAGGGAGCTAGTGCCAAAGGTGTGTGTATCAGTTAAAGGCACTTATCCAGGGTGATCTGGATTCTTAGCCCTTTTGTTTACCTGGTCGGATCCATGCTCTCCTCCATGACCTGCTGCAGAGGTGGAGGCAGGGGCCAGGAGGAGCAGGGGAATAGGTGGACACACAGCCTTGTCCTGTGTTGGGGTTACATGGCAAGGTTTTGGCAGTGGAGGGACTGGCTTCTATGCCAGTCCATGGGGGAACTCCCCCATGTTGGACAGAGACAATTCTGCCATTATACTTCTAGATAGGAGTAGATTCTTCATGACTCAGGGCAAAAATATTCTTCTTCCAAAGTCATCACAGTAAAAGCTGGGAAAGACCTCTTAGGTTGCAGTACATTTCCCTCAGGACCAAGTGAGGGTTGCAGGGTAGGGCCATCTGGCTCGTCTTATGCAGCTTTCTTTTAGATGAGCTGAACCTGGGATGGTTTATAATGTTGTATGCAGAGCAAATTCCTGTGCCAAGAGAAGCATCCCTGGTCATTATGCTTTTACTACAGCAAAAGGAAACACAGGCTTTCATCAGTCTGGTTTGAAGTCCAGGCTAGCGCAATACTAATTTAACTAGGGAGGGTTTGAGGGCAAGCTACCAATGTGTTCATTCATTTCAGGAAAAGAGAAGGACAGCTTCTGTAATTATGATTAAAGGAACTATTAATGTCTCATTCAGGTGTTCCTGTTACCATAAAAAACAGTACTTTTCTCTCTTTGGAATTTGCAGCAAATGTGTCATCTGCCTTTGTTGTCTGAGCTGCTTGAAGTCAATTTTGTGAACTTCCATGTTTTCAATAATAATTTTTTTTTGCTAGAAGCCTTGCCCCAAGGCACATGATGGTTATGGAAAGGACAGTTGGTTTCAAGAGAAATCACAGAGTTCAAGGGTAAAACAGAACTCACTACAGTCACGAGAATTAAAACTGGGAGCTGTTTCTCCTTTGGAATTAGAATAGTAGGGATGGTAATATCATCATTATACCTTCAGTTTTGCTTTTAAGAGGGACTGTCCTTTGCTTTACAGTCAGATCAAAACCCCTCCAAGCTGCATACAGTGGAGTATTTTAAAACATTCTAAAAAATAGGGAAGCTCTCAGTGATTGTCTTGTGAAGCTGTGCCATACACGGAGCTTGCTGTCTGCGTGGCTAGGTGCTCATAGTAGCAGCACAACGCGCCCTTGGACATTGTTTTAGGAGATCTGGGGGCAGGGATGGGGTACCAGAGGCTCCAGAGGGCCATGAGCTCTGGCTATGTCATACTGAAGGGCAGCCCCAGCACTGTCTGCCTGGGCACTTCCACAGCTTGTGTCAGGGACATTGTCATGGGCAGAACGTGCCTCGAGTGACAGAAGAGCCATGCTTGCTTTAGGGTGCCAGAGAAATATGATATGGCCGTTCCCCATGAGAGCTGGGGTGCCAGCATATAATTTCTTGATTGAACTTCAGCAGAGCTGTGCTTTCCTCTTCTATGCTGTCTGCTTTGGCAGGCAGACATCAGTCTGGCTTCTCCCTGCTGGGCATGGAGGACAGGGAGGATCAGGGCACACTTACTGATCTGCCTTCAGTTCACATCTGCCTTTTAGGCTGCGTCGTCCTGTGGTACAATCACAACAATGCTGGAATAATGCTTTAAACCAAATCATTTTTTTGGGAAAACACATAGTATAAAAGGTCTGACTGACTGTGCACACCTACACTGTCTGTGGCTATGACCCAATAAAGTTGTCAGAGAGAGAAGTGTCACAATATCTCCTCAAGTTTAAACAGAGGGAAACTTGCCTCACAGTTAATTTCTCATTAAAAAAAAAAAACAAAACAAACAACCCAAAAAAACCCAAAAAGAGGATCAATACAAACTGACTGAATGAATCAGGATTCCTTCCTACAGACAAGGAAAGAACAGGCTTTGTGGCCACAGGTGCTGGCTCTGGGGGAGCAGCCACTGGCTGTGTTCATCACTTCTGCCTGCAGACCTGGTGAGAGCCCTCAGCTGCTACTGACTGCTCTGCTGACAGCATGCATTGCCTTTTCCCGGATTTTGACTTTATTCTGAAGAAGAGCAAGAGCCCAGGGTTTTTCCAAGGGCAGGCAGGCTGGCCAGGGATTGCCAGACATCCCTGTTCTCAGCTCCTGCACAGTGAGAAGTGTTGGCACAGTAACAAACCTGGAGCACCGAGCGGGGTTTGCTGTGCTACACTGGTGTTCTTCTGTCTGTAATGGCTGTCAGCACCCTTCTCCACCAAGCAATTCTAGGCTTCCTCAATTTCACAGCAGCTCTTGGCCCCTAAAGGAGCTGTAGAAAGTGCTTTAGTTTCTTGTAGTGATTAGAAACACAGCGCTTACTTCATGACATACTTTATTCACGTGCTTCTGAGGCTCCTGCACACTGAGCCTTTTGTATGTCTTTTCTCACAGCATGAATTCCACAATGCTCCATTTAATGGATGTTATTTAGGTTGAAAGCTAAGCAGCTTAAATGCTTTGCTTTCTAGCATCCCTCTCCTGTTAGAACCATCTCTCACTCACTCTCAATTGCACAATTTGTTACATGAACATGTTTAGATCAAGAGTTTTTCTCTCCTTCAAATATTTATAGTGATGACTTGTGATGTAATCAATAAGGTTTGCAGAATCTCACCCTGCTCCATCACATCTCTATTCTTCAGAGTGATGTTTGTTGCAATGTTATAGCTAGGACTGACAAGATAAAGCTGAATTAAAACAAATTGCACATTATCTGCTTCCATCCTGTTGCTGGGATTACAAAAGAGAACAAATGAAATTCTATCAAAGAGGAGCTCTTCTCCCTCCTCCCAGGCAGAGGAGTGGTGGCTGCTGAGGCAGACTGAGAGCAGTTCTGACAGAAGCTGTGCTACACAGGGCTCTTCTTCCCTCACCCCTGGCAGATAACCACAGGGCTCCAGATCCACAGTGATCTTGCCTCCGTGCTAGATCCCGAGCACATCTTTACCAACTCCTCTTCAGTCTTGGCTCAGCCAGCTCCTGGAAGATCCCCAGTGTTCAGCCCTCATCACAGGTCACAAAGCAGCACAACCTGCTTCTGCTGCACACCCCAAGAGGGGCACCCACAGATCCTGATTTCTTTCTATCCTTCGGCAATTTGTAAGAGAGTTTTTCTTTTCCTCTCTGTCACAGCCAGCTGTAAGCCAGTTTTGTGGGCCCAAAGAATGCTGGTGTCCCATGCAGTCCCCACAGGAGATGCTAAAAGAACCCCTTTTTTGTCAGTCTGAATGCTGGCTCTCTGCTCCATCTGGCCTGCATCATAAAGTCCAAGTGCCTGCTGGGACCCTGTCTCTTGCCAGCACACACTGGAAGGACTTTTTCAAAGACTTTGGGAAAGCAGGCAGCATGTGAGCAAAGTGCTGTTCAATAGGGATATGTGTACACTGAACTAAGAGAAAATAGGAGCTCTTCATGTAGTGAAAGATAAAATGCAATCTTTTCAAGGAGCCACATACTCATGTAGTTGATGAGGAGTGAGAGCATCCTACCACAGAGCTGCCCAAATAGGGGGCTCAGCACAAAATCTTTGGGCAATGTATAGTAACATCCATATAGTTCCTTGGTATTATGGAAGTATCTGACACTGCATTAAAGAATAATATGCTATTGCTGCTTTGATGCATCTGCTAGAATTTGCCATTTCTTGCTCTTTGCTGAAAGGTGGCTTCACTTTTTTTGTTGTATGAGGTTGGTGTATTTAAGTTCACGTGACAGGAAGCCTCTTGACTTCAGCAAGAAGGCATTGCAAGGAATGTCTTAGGTGCCAGAGACCTTCCCACTCTTGTTGCTGCTGCTATGAAAGAGGAAAAAAAAGGATTTCTCAAAAATAAAGCAGATTTGACTTGAAAGTGGAGAGGATGGCTTGGTGGATGTCAAGGGAGGAAAAAAAGAATCAGCACTGGGAATATTACAGACAAAATACCACCTGACTTCTGTATACTTTAAAGGGAGCTCTTTGCTGGGGCTCTGTCTCTGCACAGTTCTCTGCCTCAGTTTGTGAGTGCTAAACTGGGGACTTCTCTAAGTCTGTGTGAGCTGTGACTCCTCTACCCCAAGGGGTGGTGACTGCTTTGAGCTACTTGACATGGCCCCAGAGAGATGTTTAGCTTCAAAGACATTTAGCTAGCCATTAGCAAAGAGTAATTTTCAAACACTCCAGGAAATAAAATTCTACAGACTTTGAAGATACTAAAAGTCCTGGATTATTATTCCTGGTATTAGGAATTATGTTTCCCAATTCTATGTAATATTCAGGCACATACTGCTAGGTGGAAGGAACATCAATCCTGTGTAGCCTTAGTGCCCTGGATTAGAATATCCTGGGCATAGTGGAGCCAGGAAAGACTCTTCCTCCTTATTTCTAGGGATGCTCTCCAAGCCCATCATTTCTGAAATGCTTTTTAACTGCGGAAGGGACAATCTTCTGGGGCAAGTCCTTGAGCAGTCTCTTCCTGGGCAAAGGACTGTGGTGAGGTCTGCCAGCAGCCAGCCCTGGACAGTCCCAGGCCCAGCCTGGGACAGAGGTCCATGGCAGTGGAGTCAGGCACATGCCACTCTCCTGGCATCCTTCAGAAGCACACAGAACCTCGGGAAGAGCAGGGGCAGCCAGCCCCCTCACTGATGCACCTGCAGTACTGTTTCATTCTAGTAAGGATGCTGAGAATAAATGTAGGGCTTGAAAGTACCAGCTGGAACCACAATAGTAATGAATGCTGCATCATAAATGCAGCAGCAAAGCTGATGTGGTTCCTGTTAGACAACACAGCTGTACATCCCCTTTCACAGAGCTCTGAGGAGGCACTGCAGGTTCCCTCCCCGATCCAGTCAAAAGAGCCTGATCTGCTCTGTAAGCCAGCATTTGCTTCCACAATATCAAAGGTCTGGTTCCTTTGGGCCCAACTGCAAATCCAGGAGCCTTTGTGTGTATTCTACAGGGCTCTGTCACTGCAAACA
The DNA here is from genome assembly GCF_017590055.1 of Onychostruthus taczanowskii. Taxonomy (NCBI): domain Eukaryota; kingdom Metazoa; phylum Chordata; class Aves; order Passeriformes; family Passeridae; genus Onychostruthus; species Onychostruthus taczanowskii. Next base: position 13,785,974 of record NW_024499128.1, on the reverse strand, counting down.
GACTCCTTTGGTTTCCAAGTGAGTCAAGCCCAGGACTTGTTCTGTGTTCTCTCCCTTTATATTTGTATCACTGTTCCATTACATACAGCAGGGTGCTGCAGACAGGAGATGAAAAGAAGCTTGGAAGCTGCCTTTATGAGTGTGTGAATTTATTTTTAAACCTCTTGAATTATTTACTTTATCTGCCTTTTTTTAATGACAGGTGAATATGTTTGTGACTTGTTCTCTTTCCCAAGGTAGCACTTGGATGAAGTGAATTAATTACTTGTAGAGTAAATGCAGCTGATGTTAATTTTCAAGTCAAGTTTCAGTTTTGCTGAAATTTCAGAAAGAAAGTAGTGTTTTATAAATTAAATGCTGCTTTGTGTGCTTTCTTTTTAAAGAAGGCTTGGCATCTGGAAAGGCAGCAGGGAGAGAAAACAAACATACTAAATGATGGAAACTTGTCTTTAAGGATATACTCCATCAGCTATCAGTACACAGCTGTGGCAGCCCATCAGCTGTATGTTGAGTGTAGCAGGCTCCAGCAGCACCCCAACACCTTTGGCAGGAATTGGCTTCAGTGGCAAATTGCTGGTCTCTGTCAGGAGCTGCTGCTTTGACCTGACAGGGTGATTAGACTGGTTGCTCCTCTGTGACAGTACATGCCATGTGCTCAACCAGGAAAACCTCATTCTTCTTCGGAGTGGTGTAGATTCTGATCCCATGAGAGCTGAACTGACAGGATCCTGGGATGCCAGGCATTGTCAGTGGGATGAGTGAGCCCTAGTTTCCCTTTGCTGTTCCATCTGAGGCTTTAGTGAGCTTTTCAGGTCTCCCTCCAGAAGGCTGGGCTGATCTTAGAATAATTCCATGAGTTATTCTATGGTATGAGTTGTCTTGGGAGCACAGCACCTAGCTGGATTGGTGCAGTGGCTGAGACAGTGGCTCTGGACCTGGCTGGACTCTCCTGAGGGCAGGAGATGCCCTGCAGGCTCCCCGCAGACAGGCCAGTTGTGAGAACATGATTGTGGCAGCTGCTTGCCAGCCCTCAGGCAGCTAACATGGAAAGGGTCATCATTAATTTAACTCTGTATCCATCAAGCCCAGTTTGTGTCCCTGGAATGACAACTCATATGTGATGCTTTTCAAGAAAGCAGTTCCAGCTAGCCTCCACTGCTGCTGACAGGCAGTGGTGCTCTGTGCATCTTAGCTGAGAGCTTATCTGTTTTCAACATGCTCTTCTGATTTTCTTCGGGCTGCAGTATTTACTGTCCAAGTTCTTAGGTCCCAGATTCCCAGCTATTGTGTTTAAATTTGGTGGAGATGACCCTGGGAGCAGAGGGAGAAGCTCTGTTGGGGTGAAACACTGTGACCTGAGCTGGGTGCATTGCAGTGGAATCCATGTATCATCAGTATCGTGTCCTCTTTGAACAAGCAGACTGTAGTGTGCCTTGAGTGAATTGATTTCTCTGGGCCTTGTTCTGAGAAGGAATGACCACTGGGTTCCCTGTTATATTTTAGTTCATGTACGTATGAAACAGTGATCTCCTGTTTCCTGTAGCTTAAGGCCCATATCTGATAGTGGAATATAAAATTAGTTAATGATTTGGAAGTAGAAAAGGTTAACGCTAAATAATAATAAAATATAAAAATGCAGAAGATAAATGTTACTCTAATTTCTGTGGATTCTACATAGTTTTGTCTCCTTCCCTGAAGGACTTAGTATACCTCAATGAGAAAATTGCATTCAAACCCTGTGGGCTGATCTGCCATGACTGAACTGAAATTAGGGGAAATCTACAAAAGAGTTTTACAGAAGCTCTTTGGATGGATGGCTGCAGGAGGGGGCATTTGGTGTCTGGGCTGTACTGTCCCTTGAACAGGCCAGAGATGGGACAGCAGCAGGCAGGACACAAGTGCATGCTCTTGCAGCCCCAGTGCTGCACTGATGGTCCTGGGGACCCCGAGTGGCCTCTGCCTGCTGTCTGTGCCCCAGGATGCTTGCTGAGAGTCACTGGGGGCAGCAGCTCTTCAGGCAGCTTCTTGCTCGGAGGATGGGTCTCATTTTAGATGTGCTGTCGGTTTGCTGATGCCAACTTTACCTGCCCAGGTCTGCTCAGCATCCAGTGCTGTGGTTTGAGGCTTTCTAGTGGGAGACTGCCATCTAACCCAGAACCACAGGCAGTGCTTTTGTCCCCCTTCTTAGCCTTGCTTTAGGTATTTGCTGAGCTCCAGAACTTCATGGAACTCCCATGAGCACATTTACAACCAGGTGGTGGCTTAGTCTGACCTACACATTGTTCAGAACACCATAGAAGGCTCCTTTTGTATGCAGACACTGTGCTTTTCCTCTCTCTGGAAAAGTCTTCCCAAAACTTGAGGCAATCTTAGCTCTTGTTTTTGGGAACAGAGGGATTAAAGTGAACAGGTAAGTGTGCATCTCTGCCCATGCAGGGCCCTTGGGAGGGACTTCAGAGTGAGAAGGATTGCTGACACTCAGCTCACAGCACAAGCAGCCCTTGCAAGGCGTGTGACAGAGCACAGGGCTCTACACAGCTGGGCTGCTGCTGCAGCGTGAGCCCTTGGGGCTGAGAGCACCAAAGGACTGAGGTTGTTAGTGCTGGCATTCCAGACATGACTAAGCCATTTTGATGAAAGAAATGGAATCTGACGCTTTTCCTATTTAATTGTTTATTGTAAATTTCGAATAAAAAGTAAATTGGCTTCTTTTAACAGAACAAACTGTGCAAAAGGTTTGCTGAGCAGAAGTGAGTGGCCCCTGAAGCATGACAGACAGCTTTGTGATCACAGCCAGTAATAAGTCTTCAAGGCACAATGCAGAGGGGGCTGGACTGAAAAGCAAATGCCTCTGCAGCTCTAGCTTTGCCTTGAGGCACTTGGGGATAGAAATGTGCAGGAGAAAGGGGAGGAGGTTTTGAGGTCTGAGCATACCCCAGCCCTGAGCTGGGCTGCCCTGGCACAAGTGTTGGCTGGGGCAGGACTGTAACACCTGTGGCCACTGAACTCCTGGATATTGGGGCTTTTCTCAGCACTTTTGTTTAGGTGGAGGCCGCAGAGTCTGGCAGCTCTTGTCAGGCTCTTTGCACCTTTAGCTTTGCTCCTAAAGCCTGGTATATTATGAGGTATCTGGGGTATCAGCTGCACTTTGCCAGTGAGAGCATGTTCTAGATTTTTTGGAGGACTTTATTTGCAAAGACCCTGAGATCCATCAGCAAATGGCTGTAAGGAAAATGCCTTTCATCATTCAGGTTAAAGAACATCACAAAGCCTTGGAGACAACACTTCACTCGGGAATTAAATTGCAGGAGTCATCTGGTGTCAAATAAGTTTCATTTAATAGGTTACTCAAATAAAGTTTCTGTAGAAATCAATATCACTTTCTCCTGCAATTGACAGCTCAAGACACTCAAAATGGCATTTTTCACATAAGGTTTATTTAATTTTAGGAGGAAGAATCCCTCCTATACTTTTTACTTGGCCTATGCAACTCTGCAAGGTTATCAGCCTGCAGAGTTGGAAACCTGCCCTGCACTTACCCTGGGGGACAGTGTGAGGTCACTAACACGGATTTGCCAGTCTCAGGTGCAGCAAGGATGCCATTGTCAAAGGGCTGTATCAGAAGTGTGTTTATAGCTCACTGAAGGAAATAGGGACAAGTAATTTTGTTTCTTCTTACAGGTGAGCTTGGCAGGACAAAACGCCTCGTTATATATATCTTAGTAGAACTGGACTTTCTGTAGAGGTTGGGGTCTGTGGGCTGTGAAGACTGGGGGTTTCAACAGCAGTGATTCTGGATCCAGGGTAGGTGAATCCTGAAATGTCTACCTCCCTTAAGAGCATGGGACACCTTTGCTCAGTGTTTTTTATTTCAGTCTGATGGTATCCCATGAGGAAGGGAAGAGACTTTGGTACCTCTTTGCACCACCTCCCTTGTGAAAGAGCTCTGTTTCTCAAACTTTCCTTAGTCACATTGGCACCTGCTCTGCTGATGTACAGTCCTCTGAGATGCTGGCTCTACTCTCCACATCTGTTTATAGTGCTGGCAGAGCCCCTGTGATTGTACATCCAGCAAGGGCAGATTACTACTAGGCTGCTTAAATGCCATGAAGAGGCATTTAGCTCTAGGAAAGGACAAGTTCACCTTCTATCTAACATCCTTAATACTTGTAATTCCTACAAGCAGTAGTATTGATTCCTGATCCATGCTGACTATAGCACAAACGGACAGCAGCTGGTAGGAATTTCCCATCCCTGTGCTATTGGGTTTCCTGAAGAGGCACCGAGTGATTTGTATGTTCCCAGCAGCTGCAACCCAGTAACGACAGAGGCTTGTGACCTGCATGCAATCAGGTACATTCTGGCTGCAGGTTCTGTGGCAGAAGCTGGACAGGGAAGTGACTTTATACCATCAGTGCTCTCCAGTCTGCTGTTGTAGCCCAGTGCCAGGGACCCTTGTGCTGTCAGAAGACTTCATGTTTTCCATCTTTTAGTAGCTATAGAGCTTCCAATAATATAAAGTTGATTTTTATTTGAACATGTTTGTGCTGTTAACCTAAACCATGGGCCTGGCTGCAGTTTTCCATCTGATAAACAAGGATAAACATTACCAGTACTAGCTGAGGAAGGAGATCTGGCAGTAAACAGTGTTGTTGAAGAACGTTATTTTCAGAGATGCAGTTACTTGTCTCTGACAAATTAAAAAGGGAAACATCTGCAAGGCACAATGGGAAGAAAATACTTCAGGAGAGGTTTTATCAGGAGTCAGAGGTAATAGTCCTGTAGAGACAGTCTTCTGGTGCTCTTCAAAGAATTATAATGCTAGATGATAGCATACAGAGAGGCAGCATAGGCATTTGTATGCATTGTGCCACGAACTGTGTGTTATTTAATCATGCTTTCCTCTAAGAGTCTGTGTTGTCTAATTCTTTGTCAGTAAATATGAAGTGTTTCTTTCAAATGAGGAGGGAGTTCAGCCTTCAGTGCTTCTGGTAGGAGAGAAGATATAGTGACCACCTACCTGTGCCTTCCCCAGGCTGACACCAGCTCCTCTCTGTGATTTTGTCTGGACGTTTCAGTAATGGGTCAAAGGCAAGCACAGGGAAACTCCTACCAAAGAGCCCAGTGCTCTTGCTCCCTGTGGCACACCTAGGAAACACCTCCTAGGGTCGCTGTCCAGAGCAGGCCGAGCTGATGGTGGGAGCAGGTGACTGCAAATGAAATACTCTGTCTCCTGCTGTCAGGCGTGTGCTGGACATGTCTGTTATTGAAAGGAGTATTCATGCTTTGTAATGCAGATGTATCTCTCCTGGAGATGATCTGTAATGCATCGGAGAGGACCGCACTGGGGGACGTGTGGCAGAGGTACAAGACTCCTGCTGTTCTACACTTTTCCTTAACAAGGTGAGCTTCAGAGATTTATGATCAAACAAAAGGTGAAGATGAACCTTTTGTAAATGGTAGTACTTAAAATTTCTGCTGCTTTGAAGCTGCAGGCTGAGCAGATGCTGCATACACAGCCATTTGCCCTCATGAGACGTGGGTTTTAATTCACCTCCGTTTATGTCATCTGTTCCCCGTGTGCTGATGTGACACTGTAAAACACATTCAGTTCCCAAGGTGCCTGTGGACCAAAGGAGCTCCTGTTGCAGCTGTGCTGCTCATGTCTCACTCATCCTGTCCCAGGGTGTTGGGCAGTACCAGCCGTGGCCAGGCATTCTAAATCAGTCCCACAAAGTTGTCATCTGAGGAGACTCTTGGTTATCTGTCCATGTTGTAACACCTCCTGCAGTGCATGGTGTGGGGATCATCAGGGAAGTTAACAACAAATTTTCAGAAAAAATGAGCCTTTCTGGGGGTTCAGCCTTCCTTCTTGTGTGAGGGGAGTACAGACTGCAGTGATGCTTCTTTGTGGAAACCCCCTTGCATGGGGAGCAGATGGCATGCTCTGAGGACTGGCATTGGGGGTGACACGAGTAGGTCCTTAAGTCAAGTCAGACTTGGCTCTGATACTTTGCTGAGTGCCAGACAACTCCTTGGATGGAGGAGGAAAAACCTGGTGATCAGGCAGGAAGGCAAGCTCCTTGGTCACCCTTGCAGAGGTCTTTTCATTTGAAGCCCTGAGCAGTGTGCTGCAGAAATAAGTTGTCCAGCACTAGGGTAAATGTTAAGCTTGGAGACAGACGTGGGTGTGAGTACCCAAGGAGCTTCTCCACCAGAACTGCATTAACCATCTCCTGTGGGACTCCAGGGAGTCTGCAGAGGGGAGCTGGAGTGCCTTGTGGGCTCCCTATAGCTAATTTTTGGCATGATTTGTAATTACTATAGGGCTCTTGGATCTGCTTATTGCCCCAAGGGTGTGTCGTGCACCTATTGGGTTGAAAAGCTGTTGCTCATGAGCACAAAGCTGCATCTATAGCACCGGGCTTCTTGGTTCTGAATAAAAGAAAGCCAAAGGCTCTAACTTTTTTTTTTGTACTTGTGGTGAACAGAGAAATGATATTTTGTTGAATTACCTCTAATTCTCCAGCATCCATGACTCATTCAAAGGGCCAGTGAAAGGGTAGCACGAGCTCATATTCCAGAGAAATGCTGCAGGGTGTCTCAGGCTGGCTGGGCTAGAGCTCTGACCCTCATCTCTAGGACCACAGTCCGCTACACTACTTATGTTCCCCTGGACAAATCCAGTGAGATGTAGATGAACCTGAGGTAAATACAGTTTCTGTAGTCCTTGGCACTTCCTTAGCAGAAGAAAGTTAAGCAATGTAGTTTATTAAATGTCTTACAGTTCTTGTTCAGTCATGTTTATCCATAGGTGACCATCTATTTCCAATATGATTATATTGGAGGGAAGAGGCAGAGTTTGATGCAGCAAAGTTCTTTCAGCTGCTCAAAGCCAGGTCTAGGGCTTGGTGCTTAACATGCTGCTGTGGTACAGACACATCCTTTAAGCATCAAGAAAGAGACGTGGATTGGCTTTTTCTTTCTTCAAAAAATGACATTTTGAAGTAGGTTAAGTCTACTACTTTTCCACATTTTCTCAGAGAGAGATTTTGTCTGGCTGGTGTACGTGCTTTCCATGAGAAATTATTTATGAGCTCCTCCATCCCTGGTCTAGTCTTCTTGATGTAACAATAGTAGATCTGGAGGAATGACCAAGGTTAGTTTTATGGTCTCACTTCAGATGCAGTGCCAAGTTATTCAGTGCTTCGTTTTGTTAGTGCCTGAACCAAAAAGCAATTTATCTCAGCAACATCCTTCAGATTATACCTATATACCATGATACCAATAAGGCATGCACCTGGTTGCTCCAGTCCCAGAAGAAATCACTGTTTCATTTCAAAGATGCCAGTTCTTTCCTCTCCCTCCTTCTGCCATTCTTATGAAGAAAAGCTTTTTTAAGGGACATGGGAAGAAATACAGAAGGATTGTGGAAAACCCTCTTCTACTTCAGCTACGCATGCTGTTCAATTATAAATCATAAAGATACTCACTGAGGGCAGAGTTGTCAGGGCTTAAATGGTCAATATATGTGAATGAGGAGCATGCCCTTTGTGGGGTCCATATGGATGGGTTGGGACACTCCCTTTGTTGGGGTCCCCTCCAGGTGATGGGCCAAGACTGCTGCAGTCCTCTAGGGATGTGTTCAGTGTGACCACAGCATCGCTGTCTTTACTGGGAGAAGGCTGCAAAGATGTAGCTCAGTTCCTTGCTCACAGCCAGTTATCTATCCCGGCACCGGTGTAATTATAATACATACTTTATTGCTTGTCAATATTTTAACCTTTGTGACACATTATCCCCTAGGGCAACTGAGCAGCCTTAATAATGTAGCTGATAATTATCCTTGTGGTGAATAAAGTTATCATTAGGGTCCTGTATAAATCACAGGGAAAACACGATGGATTTCAGTGGCTGGCCATCACAAAAATGGGAGGAGGCACAGATTGTGACAGCTTAATGGAGAAGGTAATAAAACCAACAATAAAGTAATTTATAATATAGGCAATGATTTTCAGACTTTTCTATTTGTTTTCATGCTAATAGAAGATGAATGTCGTATTAGAAACAAGACCTGAAATTTCTATTAAAAATATTGTGGAAATGTCGTTAAATATCAGCAGTTCCCAGTGCAAGAAATGGCAGCATGGGTCTTAATTATCTGTCTTAATTATCAGTATGAGGTCCTTGGAACCAAAGTGTCGTTGTGGTCAGCAACTACTCCTCACTTTTGTAAGGAGTGAGATGTGTGGTGCCTCAGTGGGAGGAAGCCTCTTGGCCACTGGTGGAAAGCAGGACAGCAATCCTGCCCGGGATCCTGAGTTGGGTACATCATGGCTGTTTCATAAGGCTGCAGGTTTCCTAAGAAATCCAAGCTGTCATTATAAGCAGAGAACAAGACTTCAGCAGAAGTGTGAGAAAGACCTGCAGCAGTACTGGAGTGGTAAGAAAGGGAGGGTGCAGAACAGTGTGGACAGAGGTCTAAGATACGCTCACTAGAAACACACGAAGGACAGGTGTTGGCACCTCTGTGTCAGTTTTACTGGTTGGTCCTCTGGATCACATGCTGTGAGCATGAATGTGTGCACACTAACTAAAGGTTTGGAGGAGTGAGTGAACCGTGGTGGGACTCTGGAGTGAGCAGGAGTGTTCTGGGAACGGCTGCAGCTCGCTGGGTGAGCCCAGGTAACAACACCCGAGAGCAGCGCTCTGTGCTGAGCGGGTGCTGGGGGCTGAACAGATGGAGGCTGGCGTGCTGCTTCCAGCAAAGTGGGGTGCTCCTCCTGTGCACTGGCCGCTTGCAGAGACAGTGCTGCCGTGCCTGCGAGGCCAGGAGCAGCTCTTCCCAGTGAGCAGCCTGACCTGGGCTGGCCTGGCTCTGGAGGGTGTTCTCAGCAGTGATTACTGTGAGGATGTCTCTGGGATGCACGCTGGGGAAGGGATGGGGAAGGGAGAGTGGTGGAAATTGTATTTGTGCCTGTGCTTAACATTCTTAGTTCATTCTCTTGCATTTCTTCTAAACAAGCACTTTGAGGTCTGAGCCCCAGTGCCTCTAATCTAGTGAGCACCTTATTGATCAAGTCTTGCCATTTGGTCCCCTGAGCTGCCTTGTGTTGCACAAAAGGGATCAATTACTCCTTATACTTTAAAGAGTAAGGATGTTTTTAGTGCATGTAGACCCACATGATAAATACAGAGGCACAGGTGGGATGAGAATAGCAAAAAGCAGAGGGATAATTAACAGCTGGAACAGCACAAACCAGTTCCCAAGCCCAAGCTCTGGAGAAACACAATACATTCATCATGCTGCTCTCCGGGCTGATGCTACAGCTCTGGGGTGTGAGTATTGAATTACAGTCTCTAGAAAATATTGTTTGGGGAATGTTGAGGAGAGCTGGTAAACAATGTGCTGGAAGGTGACAGATATGTTTGCAGCTTCATATAGGGCTATCACAATAAAAAGAGCCATAAGGGGTTTTCCCATCTCTGCCTACCTGTCAGGCCTGGCAGCAGGCAGGCTGCCAGGCTTCAGTGGGGGATGGCAGACCCAGAAGCCAGTGTGCTTGCTTTCTTCTGATGCCTATTTTCTTTAAATATTTTTTTGTTACTGTGTGAAACACTAGCAATGGCTGATGAATCTCAAGCTTGACGAAGCAGCATCTGTCATTCAGCTGCTATAGAAAACAACATATAGAGAGGACTCTTAACACTGGATTTGGACTTAGCCTGGCCTGGACACCCCGTCTGGGCTGTCTACCCTCAGTGTGCTTGCTATGGAGGATGGCACAGAGGCTACCAGCTCAGAGCTGCTGCCTACACAGTCAGAGCACAGCCAATGTATCAGGAGCTGCACCTCAGTCATACAGAGGTGGGGAAGGTGAAGGTAGCTATAATCGGCTTTGTAAGATGTTTTCTTGTCTATCCCCTTTCTTCACAGAAAGTCACTCACAAGACATTGATCTAGGATGACACTTCATTCCTACAAACCTGACAAGTTGACAAGTGATGGCAGTATCCCCCTAGTTGAGCTCACAGCATGCTCAGGGGCTGCCTCCTCTGGAGTGACCTGCATTGCCTCCTCAGTGGCCCAAGTGCAGGGCATACCTATGAGCCAGCAGTAAAGCACACACCAAGGTAAAGAAGGGGGAATACTGTGTTCTCTCTCAAATGTCACATTCCTCTGGCAGCACAAACTAGGTGCCTGTTTACTTCATTCAGTAAATGGGGGACTCCCACAGCTGCAGTAACCAGAGCTGTACATGCACAGGGGATAAACAGATGATTAATGGTCAGATTTTGTTTGTGTAATGATGAAAGGGGAAGTTTTAAGATCGTTTACTACCTGTTAAAAAACCCAACAAGAATCAAAAAGAAAGAAAAAGACACACAGACTCTATTACATGGGAAAGTCTGCAACAGTATTATGCTGCTTCTAGAGGGATTTTCCTGCACATGGAGTGAGTGGTGCCAGCAGTATTGGAGCACATGGGTGTCTGGTAAGGATTTATCACATGCTTTCTGCAGAAGATGTGGCATTTAAGGTTATTCCATCCTTGCCAATGTGTCAGCCCCAAGGGGTATGTCTAATAACAGATATGGCAATACAAATACTGCTCAAGAAATCCTGACTGCTTGGGAGGTCCTGATCCGGAGAGCTCTGAGTCACCTGCTCCATTAGCTGCTGTTTGGCTTACAGCTCCTGGCTCCTCATGCCAGGAGACTGCAGGTCCACCTCTCCAGGCTGGCTGGCTGCCAGAGGGGAGCTGTCGTGGTGGAGAGCTGGGCACCCATGGTACCCCAGCAATGGGCAGCCAGGGTTGTGTCAGGGGGCTGCAGTGGGGCAGCTTCTTCCCCTCCAGCACAAGCTGGTTAAGGCAGTAGCAGTTATGGGCTCTGCTCCTGCTTCAGAGGAGCGTTGTGATTACACGACAAACATAAAGTCACAGAATCACCATCACAACCTAAAGTAAAGAATCTGGCTCATAAAAAATGTGTCACCTGAACAAAGTGAAGAGTTATGGTTTTCCATTCTCCCTCTTGGAGTCAAGGGGAGATTGTGCCACTATAGAAGAAGCCTGAGGAGCTGAGAGTGGCCAAGGCAGAAGATTTCACTGCCCCTGGAGAAGGTCTTTCAGAGTTATTATTTATATGTTTATATTTAATGCACTGATTAGGGCCAGGACTTGTAGACAGCCACTAACAGTGCATGTGAATTGGCTTAAGCATTATTATGTACAACCATCGTCAGCTCTGCTCCCCAGGAAGACTGATACACTGAGTGAATCTTTTCAAGCTGCCTCTGCAAAGATTCACAACACTGCAGTGAAAGTGCCTTCCAATGGGAATCTCTGTATACTGATGTCAGCATATATTTTATTCCCCCTGACTGCAAGGGCTGGTTAGGTTATGAGCCTCTCACTGAAATGGACTGCATACAATTGCCAGATAATTGGTTCTTTTCCTTGTAGGCTGATAAAGTTATGATTCACCCCTTACTCCCCCAAGAGCAGCAGGCACAGCACCATGGCTTCCTTATCTCTTGTCCAGGTTCTCAGCCTTGCTTTCCTTTCCACCTGGCATGTGCAGAGGGGATGGCCCAAGAGCAGAGGGCAGGAAGCAGCTGCTGAGCATAGATTTAACCCTGGGCTCGTGGCCTGAGCCAGCAGCAGGGCTGCAGGGCTGCGCAGGTGTGTAGGGTGCTGGTCCAAGCAGGCTGGGGATGGTGTGGCTGATTCAGCTGTGGAGTAATGCTGAAATCAGGCTGCTGTGATCATTGGTCCTTGGCAGGTGCTGCATCCCAGCTTCTGGCCTTTGTCCCTTGGACCACGTAGTTGTTTTCTGCTGTGGCAGAAACGTGTCACAGCTGTTGCTCATGCTGGTGCTGCTTATTGCAGAGGACATGTGGCACTCTTTAGATCTCAAGCTGCATCTGTCTGCAACTGAAGACTCAGGAAGCCTTGGGAAAGAGTGTGCCTCTTGCCTGCCTCTCTGTCTGATTTGATCTTACCAAGGGGCCATGGTGGATCAAGAAAATCTCCCTGCTCCCAACTGAGCAGTCACAGAGAAGCACTGGATGTCCATCTTCCTCCTTTGGCCTTGTCCTCATTTGGATACTGACCTCTCCCCAGCTCAGATCCTCTCTCCTCTGCTAGACATCCTTGGTATGCAAAACATGGCTCACCTGTCCTGCTGTTCCAGAGTGGGACTGAGAAGTGCTGGTGCTTGAAGCCGTCCTGTTGCTTGCTTCTCATATCCTTGCAGGTTTGTACTGCATCTTCATCCAGCATGAGAGGATGCTGGGGGGAAGTGGCATAGGATGGTGGGAATGTTGCTGCTGGAAAGGCTGTGCATGCCAAGGAGCAGAGGCTTCAGTGGTTGCTGCTGCTCTGCACTGCTTTTTGGCCATGTCAGCATCAGTTTTGTTGTCTGTTTACATTTGCTGGTTAAAATTTCCTCTTAGGTCTTCCCTGTAGGAAGAAAATCTGTTCACTTATCCTGTGGCCTAAGTGCTTTTTCCTGCTGTGGGAAGGGCAATGCTGAGATGCTCTGGGAGGATCTGTGGCACTGCTACCTGGTTCCTTGTCCCAGCTCCCCCTCACCCCATTTGCTCCCTTCTGCAGTGTTCCCATGCCCCAGTTTCCCAGGAATGGATGTGAATGCAGCTGTTGGAAGAGCTGGGCTTCTGGGTGCCCATCTGCCTGGGTCCAATGCTGCGCTGGGAGCAGCACTGCTGTCGCCTGTGGGGCAGAGCCAGGATGTGAGTGAACACTTGCTGTTCTTCAGAATCAGGCTGGGCTGTGCAAGTTCAAGCATGGGTAAATGTTTCATTAACATTTTGTTTTGGTTTTTTTTTAACCTCAGATGCATAGTCCTTTAATTAATTCAACTTTAAGGACTAGTTACTAATTAGTGTTATAATGCCAATGCCAACTCTATCAGAACTCCAATTACTAGTGCCCATAGGCAGTGCTCAGTGTATCAGTCAGAAGAAAAATCTTTTCAGGTACACAAAAACGTGAGTAGTTGTATTTAAATCAGCTTTTCAGAAATCTTTCTTCTATTACAGCAACTTGAGAGAATCCATCTTTAATAGGTTATAATGAAAAATTAAATACTATGTGTATATTAAGCAGTCTGCTTGATCTGTTTGTTAATGCAACTCTAAATAATTGCCAGAACTGGGCAATTGTACTTGCAAAGTACTTGCCTTTCACAGGCATGAGCTTCTCTGTCAAGTACAAAGCAGGCAAAGGAAGCGCAGCCCCAGGAGATCCATGGGAATGAAACCAACTTAAATTGTAACGCTGCTGCTGTAGCTTCTCTAGTGGTACCTGGAAGGTCATGGGGAGGTTTGCCACAGCAGTCTCCACCCAGAACTCCACCCCAAGGCTTGCAAGTCCAGCTCAGAAGGAGCACAGCAGGCTTTAGCAGCATTGCAGTGTTTTGCTTCAGGGGAGCATGGATCAAACTAATGTTTTTAATGGTTTCCATTTTTCTGCCGATTAATTTGCAAGACACATAGACATGAAGCTGAATTAATCAAGACTGAACAAAAGGGCATATTAAAAAAACAACTCTGACAAAAGAAGGATTTCCATCTTTGGTCCGTGACAGCTTCGCTGGTGAGTCAGACACTCCGTGCTGGACTCATCTTATGCTCATCTGATGGATGTGGGAGAATTTCACCTGCATCTGAGGTGACTTTCCATGATTTATGTGGTGGTTATGGTGCATGGTCCCTTCAGACTAAGGCCGGCATAGAGAGGGGCTGCTGCTCCACTGTCTGGACATGTGTCCAGGCCTGTCCCAGGCACAGCATGCTCAGGGTATGTGCCCAGGCTGGAGTCAGTGCTTCCAGCAGACCCTCACTCCTTTCCCCTCACCACAAGTGTCAGAGCAACTCCTGCTCTCCATGGGACCTCAAGGTTACCATGGCTGTGCTGCACATGGCTCTAATCCATGTCACAAGATACTCCCAGTGTTCCTGGAGGACTGGTGTTGCAAGAGCCAGGCTGCCAGGACAGGATGGCACACTGGTGATGGAGCTGGCTGGCACCACTATCTGTAACTGCAGGGAGGGAGGGCCAGCCCTCTTGGGCAGGCTTTGGGAGAAAGGGGCATGCATGCTGACAGGCTTCAGGTGAGAACAGGACTATTACAAATATTTTCCTGTTGAATGAAGATATAACACATGAGTTATGGACTACATTGGATACCTGGTCTAGTAGCCTATAGTGGTCAAGCTTGTGGTGCTTAGGGGTCTGCTCCCCGCCCCACAATTTTTTCAAAGAGGGAGGAGCCCTTCATCATGGAAGACCCTGCTCAGAAAGAAGCAGCAACAGTGCAGCACTTTGTGCAGCAGCTGGTGGGGGGTGACCTCATCTACAGCAGAACAATCTGAGATACAGGAGAAAGTGATTCAGTGATCCAGCCTGGTGCAGACCATCTGAAAATGGGATCACATTTGAATTGCAAGATATGTACTCTCCTTCCTTGGCTGGGTATCCGTCTCCTGGAGTGTCTGTCTGAGAGGTGATGATTGGTGAGGGTCACCTCAACAAAGCCAGTTCCTCCAGTAGTGGGTAAACATGTGCAGTAGAGACTTCAACCAGGAGTTTGTGTGCCATTCTCCTCACGGAAGTGTCAGCTGAGAGCAAAGTGAAATGAAGTGTTAGCCACCACTGACAAATGTAGGACAAGGAACACTGGAACGATCAACCTGAATCATCATGTACTACACAGATTCTGAATTGAGAGCAGCATTATTGCAGTCAAGCCAAGAAAACTGGTCAAACCTGTTTCAAATATGAAACCTGTAGTCAAAATATGAAACATTGTGTAAGAATTCACAGGAAATGTGATAAGAAGCAATATTTGGTGCATCTCACCTTCATGTCAATGGCTCTTCCACTCTTGCTCTGCATACCGAGTCCTTGATCATTTCCCTCTCCAAAAGACATTGCAGGCAGAATGAGGGGGGGAGAGTCATCAAAACTGATGCAAGATAAATGGGCTTTGGCTGACTTGAGCAAGACCAAATATAAAAGAGGACATGGGAGAAGATACAGCGCCTGAGTTCAGAAGATGTAATGTCCTGGAAGCACACCACCACACATGAGGTGTGTGTGTGTTGTATGGGTTGTGTGATGGTGTGTTTAGAAGGTTTTTCTTAGAAATACTAGCTAAAGAGAAATTGACTTCTGAAAAGTGCTGGTTACTTCTAAGCAAAGAAATCTACTTTAGGAACATAAAACTTTTGCAAACAGCTGTCCAAACATTGTCTCATCTATCATGACAGATGCTCTTCTTTCTTCTCCTGGAAACTTCTCATAGCCAGGGGAACATGCACCAACATCTTCACTACCAGACTGGTGGCAAGTTGTTACCATTCACTTTGCCACAGCAAGATGCCTCTGTTTCAGTATTATCAGTCAGTTTTATGACACCACCCACAAAATATTGCACTTGCTTTTCTCCATCATGCACAACGAACAAGGAAATCCCTTTCAGGAAGACCAGCAGAGTTCTGATCTCAGATCACTTCCCAGTGAGTACGCCAAGGACATCTTTAAAAAGGGAACTTCTCTATTTTCCTTTCCCCCTGAGGATGCTGTTTGATGGTACATATTGTCACTGCAATGCTCTGTTGGTGTGTGTATATTCAGAGTGTGTGTGCATACTCTCCACAGCTAATGAAAGAAATAAAAAGTTGCCTCTGTTCCAGTACAGGACATGTTTCACCAGAAGCAAATGTGCCTCTTCAGGATAATTCTGGAGATTTGGAGTTCATTTGTATTAGACACCCCTTTCTTTAGAGAAAAAAAAATGTTTTTTTCTGGCCAAATTATATTCTTTTATAATTTTGCATATGTGCCTTTGTGACAGTGCCATAGAGAAGCACAGTAAAGAAGCAACTAGTTCCTCAGTTACTGTAACACATCCAAGGAAAGGCTGGTTCGTCCAGTTCACCTGTTCATCATCCTGTTAATACTTCCTGCATATCTCCTGCACTGTGTTTGACAAAAGGTATAAAAAACGACCACAGCTTGCTTTGCTAGAGAGTTTATCGTTTATTCATCAGACACACCACTAAGCCCTACATTGCCCCCACAGCCTCCCTTCCTTGTGTCGTAAAGAGCATCACCTGACCTCCCCTGTCCTGCACCTCAACAGTGATGACAACACAGTTATCTTTATTTTGTGAGCTGGAGATACCTGTTGTCATGAACTTGGGGTTTTCGAAGTGCTTCCTGGTGGAGATCACTGGAACACAGGGATTTATTTGGATAGCAATAATTGAAAAGCTCATTTTATTCCAGCAAGAATCTTTCAACTGCAATCAATTCACATGCCATCCCAAATAGTGGAGGTCAGCAGAGCACAGCAAGTCCCGCAGCAACCATTGTTGACAATGTTAAAATGCAATAAACAGAGAGCTGTGGCTCTGCATGAGGGGGTGCACATTAATCCTTGTTTGGAGAGGGTGTGATTGGCAGACTCAGTTCTTTTAGGATCTTTCTGATGGAAAATGCTTCACATTTCTTTAGTTTTGACTTGCCTACTTTTCTTGGCATGCTGTGGTGGAAGGACTGTCCGGGACTGCTGGCACCTTCTCAATACATCTCCCCAAAATGTGTCAGGCACCTAAAAGCTGAGTGTGCTTGCTACACTATCCCTGCTAAGGCTTCCTCCTCCTGCTGCCAGTGTGCAGTGCTCTGGAATACAAAACACGGAAATAATTGAGTGGATTAATTAGCTAATGTTTGCACAGGACCTGGAAAATATAAAGAACTATATAATTGCTAAGTAGAGTAGATTAATTAGTTAGTGTTTACCCAGTGCTTTGTAAATGTAAAGGCATCAAAGCAGTGCTTAGTGTTATAATTAAGTTTTCACTCTGGGATGGCCTGCTCCAGTTCTGAGGTAGGACCATGGTCTTTGCCCAGTGGCAGCTGTGTGCTGCTGCTGCCCTGGCCCTGCTCCCTCCCCTGCGTGCCCAGGCTGGAGGCTGTGTGCGGAGCTGTGCCAAAAACCGTGCTTGGCACGAGCCACTCTGGGTAGTGAATGGCAGAGGGAACAACGTTATTTGCTGAGCATGTGAGGAGCAGTTCATGCCCAGGCAGCGCTGAGCAAATTTGTGCTGCAGGTCTATGGTCTGACCCTGCACTGCTGCATCCTTCCTGAGGGGTTGAGGAGCTGCTCTAGTGCCTGTGTCTGTAGCTTTGTGGGAGGAGGCTCAAGGAAGTGCTGTGTCCCTGGGAGATCCAAGTCCAACGGGTGCTGGCAGCTGGGAGCCCAGGCAGTCAGGCAGGCTGCTGTAATGACTGCTTTGACATGTATCTCCTGTGCCATAGAGCAGTGCCTCTGCCATCTGCTGTCACTTCACACTTGGAGACGGGCTTCCCAGTGCCTTCCCCCCTTCTGTTCATCTCTCTTTTTGCACTTTGGTCTTTGCAGAGCGAAGAAATGCATGAAGAACAGGAGGCTGATAGAAAGGGAATGGGATGAAAGTGCAGTCCTTCCCTGAATGGCAGCCAGGACCTCACAGCTGGCACTGGGGAACTGCTGTCTGCAGTCCATGCCCTCCCTTCTCAGGGAGCTCTGCTGGCCTGGCCACAGCCTCAAAACTGGCTGGCAGGGTGCACAGGAAAGAGCCAGGAGGAGCTTGCTCCATCTGCTGAGAAAGCAGGTCTGCCTTCAGCTGCTCGTGCAGGTGCTTGCAGGACTGACTGGTTGCAAGTTTGGGCACCTGTCCTTGCCACAGGCTGGGCTGTGCTCACTCATGGATTCTGCTTACAGGACCATGAGGTTTTCTGTCCTCAACTCCTTAGTGAAAACAGGCTTTGTGAAATGGCTGGGAGGTGAAAGCACAGAACTTGCCTATTAGCTATATCTTTGATTTATTCCAAAACTTTCTTCCTCAGGTTCAGTGGGTGGAGGTGTGGGGGAAGTCTGAAGCAAGGAGGGAAGCAGAGTGCCAGGCATGGGAGGCCTGGAGCATGCAGCCAGTCCCAGTCCTGCTGCCCTGGGAATGCTCTGTAATGCCTGCATGCCAGGCAAGAGGGAGTGACTTCAAAGCACATCTTTATTAGGGTACACTGCTTAGCATCAAAGAAATGTCAGGGCTGCTCTACACTGACTCTCTGCCTGCGGCACGAAACTAGCCTGTCATTCAGAAGTCTGAGTACAAACCACAGCTGCTGACAGAGTCCTGGAAAAATTTACTTTTCCACATCTAATTGCCCTTTTTGCTTTGTAAACATAAAGGTTGAAGCTTAAACTCTGACAGCTCCAGTAGCCTTTTGCTTAACTCCTTTAGAAAAAAGACATTCGGCATGTTAAATTTTGCTTTTACTGCAGCCTGAAATCTCAAAAAATCTGCACAATGTTTTTTTAAAGATCATTGAAGCATTTCGGTACTCACTTTGGGAAAAATCCTTCAGCTCATGAAAAGACAAAAGCTGGTGCCTGAAGAGCCAAGACCTTTCCCCATAGCAATTCAGGATAAAATTGCTTGACCAAAAGAGACACAGCAAGCAATCCACATTTCACCTTTCCCTGGGAGCAGATTAAAGAATGCCTATCTGCTCTTGTTATTGTTCCAGAAAGAAATGAAAGACCAAAGACAGGAGAAAAAGAAAAGCAACTGTTAAAAAGCAAAATTGGATGTATCATAGCAGCCTGAAAACTTCCAGTTCAGTTTCTTCAGTGACATGGGTTCTCTGCCCTGGAGGAGGGCCTCCCGAAGCTGGGGGATGCACTGTTCCCCAGACTGCACTGCCTCCTCTGAGAGCATCGTGCCTGCAGGAGCCTCCTCTGGGTCAGGGCTTTGAGCTGCTCCTGCTGCAGTCCTTCACCATTAGAGATGCACATCCTGAATCACTTCAACAGAGAAGTGATTTTGTAGCCACAGCTCTTGAAGAAAGATATTCTGTTTTTCTGGGCGGTGCTGCCCATTCCCTCCATCTGACCTGCAAGAGGGCCGTTGCATCACATCACTGTCTCTGCAGAGACCCTCCTGGGCTCTGCTTCCATCTGCCCACAGCTGATGGGAGATGAGGACCAGACTGCCCTGCCCTCAGCCTCCAAACCTGCATGGCACAGACACTGCCCGTCCCTGTCCCTGCAGCCAGCCTGGCCTGGTTTATGGATCTGTGTCTGTGAACAAGTGACAGGGCGGTCAGCATTGTCCTGAGTGTCAGATTCTCCCTAAGTGGCAGCTCTAATGGGCCGTGGGGCTGAGCTGGGGAAAGAGGGACTTTTCCTTCCTGTCCTCCCTGGTACTCTTTCTCTTTTTCTGTGATCCATGAGGGTGTTCAGTGTTCCTGGAGTTAGCCATTCATCTTACTCAAATGCAACATGCTTTGTGTTTCCCTAAGTACTGGGTGTATGGACTGTGTCTTGGCCCAGATCAGCACACAGGATTCATGTTTACTTGTGGAAGGCTGTAGGTGTGACCTGACACCATGTGTTTTATGGCACCTGTGTTGCTGTACTACCTTGAATGCTGAAGGTGTCTGAAACTAAGCTCTTTTGGAAACAATTAAAGCTTCTTACATACACAACAGAAATGCCAAAAAAATCCTCGAAATACCTTTAAGCGAGTCCTTTGATTCAAATTGCAGGCTTGAAATGAAAAGTGGAGGAGACATTTCAGGACAATCTATGTCTGTTACAGATCCCAGATGTCATCAATAAGGAAACAACAATGATGGGCAAATTCTACATTTCCTGTGCACAGCTGAGCAGAGGCAAGACTGTGCTTTGTGCTGCTCAAGGAATAGCTGTTATACCATTACAGCAGATAATGGCTCTGTTAAGTTTTTCACCTTTTTATCTTCCAGTTTGCCCAAAATTAAATTTCATTTTGCTTAGATAGAGCTTTCAAAAAGGTGTTGAAAGATGACAGTTTTTCAGCAGGCCAGGTCCAGAGAATGGAACAGAGCTGGGAAGGGGCTGGAGCACGAGTCTGAGGAGCTGCTGAGGGAGCTGGGGGAGCTCAGCCTGGGGAAAAGAACACTCGGGGGGACCTTCTTGCTCTGCACAACTCCCTGACAGGAGGGCAGAGCCAGGCAGTGGTTGGGCTCTTCTCCCAGGTAACAAGTGACAGGACAAGAGAAAAAGGCCTCAGGTTGTGCCAGGGGAGGTTTAGACGGGAATAGGAAATTAGGAAAAATTTCTTTCCAGAGGGCGTTGTTCATCTCCTGACAGTGGTGAGTCAACATTCCTGGAGGGATTCGAAAGATGTGTGGATGGGGCACTTGGGGACAGGGGTTAGTAATGATCTTGGTGCCAGAGGAATGGTTGGACCTGATGGTCTTAGAGGGCTTTTCCAGCCTCAGTGATTCTGTGACTCTGTGACCCCAAGTAGGCTGTCACAGTAACTAGCACTAGCGTATTTTTCCTTGGCATTCACTATTTAACCCAGTGAGGAAGCAACAAATTCATTAAGGATTTAAGTCTTTTCACAGAGAACTGTCCTAGGGTCAGTTCCCCAGTATATCTGGAGTATCTACACCCACAACAGCTGTGGGTGATCAGATGCTCCTGGGATAACAAGGTTCTGGAAAGAGATAAACACAGCAAATGAGCTTGAACAGGGGATGTTGTCGTGGCTTAACCCCAGCCAAAAACTCAGTCCCACACAACTGTTTGCTCACCCTCCCCCCTCAGAGGGATGGGAAGGAGAATCAGAAAAAAAGGGTATTTTTCTGTAGATTGAAATAAGAACAGTTCTATAATTAAAATAAAGTAAAATACTGCTAATTCTACCCTGGAGTTCAGTAGAGCTGACTTTGGCCTCTTCAGGGATCTTCCGTCAGTTTCCTTTTCACAGAATGTCTTCCATACTTTCCCAGAGATTAAGTTTCTCTATCCAGTACATGTTTTAGTTTGTGTCCTCCAGAGTTCACATGTAGTGCTTGGTTCCCATCTCTGCTGTAGGCTTTAGTTTTGTTCCTGCAGACATATTTGACTACTTCCTGGCCACTGTTTCATGGAGAATGTAAATTTAACCAGAGGTGTTGTCATGATTTGACACTGACCAAGCACCAGGCACCCACAAAAGCCACTTGCTCTCCCTCCCCTGCCACAGGTGGACAGCATAGAGAAAAAAATTAAGGAAGGGTTTGTGAATTGAGATAGGGACCGGGAGAAAATTCTTCAAGGGCAAAACAGGTCAACTTAGAGGTACAAAGTACAGATGTACAGCTGCAAGTGGAGGAACCTGGTGTAGATGCTCCCTGGTTATTACTGGACCACATCACTCTCCTCTTTCACAGAGTCTTTTTTAGCTACCCACTCCTGTACTTCTCCCTCAGTCCATCAGACACTTCATTTCCCTCTTGCAGGGCTCAGCTGATAGGCATTTTTGCTCTTCACCAGACAGTGTGTGTTCTTGTCAGCTGCCAGGAAGCTGATCATGATTCGATTGTAGTTGTGATAGTGATTTCCTGTCTTTCAGGCCTGAACAGATGGTGTGCTGCTCCCAGTCCAAGGCTTGACTTTCATAGTGCTTCGTGGCTTGGCCAAATGGCAGTTGTGGAATCTGTGCACATGAAGCCTCTCAAGGAGACCATTGTAAGGGAGAGGAGCGAATGTGTCCTCTAAGGACCCTGCAAAGTTGTACTTCAGAGGAGTGCTGGGATGCTTTTGTCTGTTGGATGCAGTCCTCCAAACAACAGTTCTGTTCCCCACCTTAGAAGTCTGTTGCTGTCTCAGTCTCTCAGTATCATATTTAGGCTTGATATTTTAGAGAGTGACTAGTGGTTTATCTGGTAAGAGATGCTACTTTTGAATTTTATGTTACAGGATCAATAAGGACCAAAGGAATGGGGCCCCATATGATAGACCTGATAATAGATTTCCAGATTTCCTTCTTCCTCCAGCAGTTTTTTCCATTCTAATATAACAGGTTTTACTATCTAGCAGCTATACAGGGTAACCTGATGTGGCTTCTTCTGTAGATGTTATATTGGGGCTTGCATCAGTGACAGAAGCCCCCCATGCCTGAGGAGTCTGGTGGTGATGGAGCTGTCAGGAAGGGGCTCCCCTGCACAGTTCAGCAGACTTGGCAGTATTCTGACTGCCGTGTGAAGATCCATGAAATGAATGATCATCAAATGTGGCCACTGCCTGCTAAAAAATAACATTTCTCCTGCACCTCATCCTGTAAGAAAACAGCTTCTTCTCGTAAAATAATAAGCTTCCATCTCTTCATTTATTGCATTGCATGGGAATGACTGGCAGCTTGATCACATGTGCCAATTTATTAACTAAATCTCATTTACTAACTGGGAACAAATTCTTTTTCTTGTAACTGCAGAATACAAATGAGGTTGGGCTTCAGAGCTGCCTGGGTGCCAGGCAGCTTCCTTGGCCCATTTGTCCCTGTATCAATGACAGTTGCACTCTGCCAGTAAAAAACTTATTTTCTGATGGGCCCTCCTATACATGAGAGGGTTGCTGAGCCCCAGACTAAGGAATGCTTTCGCAGGAGGAAGACCAGGCTCAGAGACCTATCTCTGCTGCAAGAGCTCTGTTGTAGTGCAGAGGAACACATCCCCAGCACTGGCAATCATTTCTTCCAAACTGTGTGCCCTGCCCAAGTGTCAGAGAGAGAGAGGGGCCAGCCTTGGAGCAGGCCACTTCTAAAGGGCAGCCATCAGCCGTGGCCTGTGCCCCACCCTGACACACGCCTCTGTAGTGACACAGCACTGGAAAGAATGATGCTCTGGGACCTGGGGGGTACAGCAAGGCTTGCCCCATTATGCACACTTCTGACAGGAGCCATCCCACCCACTGCCTGCCACAGCAGTGGGAGCTCCTGCCCTCAGGACAGGCCAAGGGCCAGCCAGGACAGGCAGAGCCCTGATGGAGACTGAGGGGGAAGGGGCATCTATTAGCAGGTTTCCCTGCAGGGCTTTATAGGTTGTCCAGGCTGCTCACTCTTCTGAGATCTTCCTCTAGCTCTAGGTAATTTTCCCTGGGTACACCCTCTTGGCTCAGCATTTCCAGCTGCTCCCTGGGGGAGCATTTTGGACATACTACACCCGTTAGTCCTGTGCCTACATTCAGTTCCCAAACAGTGGGTAAAGTCATCTTCCTGAAACAGCCTGGCACTCACTCCTCAGGACAGGGTCACTGTGCTGGCACTCACAGTCTGCCAGGAGACAGTCCCAGTGCAGAATATGGTGGTGCCTTTCAACAGACACTTTGGCAGTGGGCAGTCAGGTTGAGTTTTGAAATTGCTGGGAAGGGCCAGTCTGTGATCAGTGTTTGCTGCTGCTTCATACCTGCCTCCAGGTTTAATGGTTTTTCCCAAGAAGGAAAAATAACCAAAAAAAAAAAATTCTTTTAAAACTGTTTCTCTGAGAGCCCAGGTTGTCAAGCTTTATGTTGCTAGATAAATCAAACTAACTAACTGAGTTAATTTGTCTGACCATAAAGTGGATTCAATAAGTGTAAAACAAAACTAATTGGTTTGCTTCCATACAAATTTAATCATACTATAAAATGTGATCAATGCAAATAAAAGGCATTGAGTACGTTGATTATCAAGAATCTGTAAAGGAAAAAAATGTACTTTCTTTCAGAAATTGAAAACTGTGTGGGTTTCCATCTCTGTACTGATCATCCCATGATGTAGACCCACTCCAGATGTGCTGTGCAGGCAGGGGCTGTGGACAGGACCCTGAGAGGAAGCACTCAGCTTTCAGTGAGCTTTGTGTTGACTGCTGCAGCACTCTCATAGAGGCCTCTGAGATCTCAGGAGGGACAGGAGGGCAGGGGTCAGTCCCTTGTCAGTCCCTCTCCTGCTCAGGAAGGAGGAGTGAGAGGAGCACTGCAGAGTCGCAGTGCCCTGACCAGAGGTGACAGTCGTGTTGGTTTGTCTGCAACTGCCCCACCATCAGCTGCTGCCCCTGAGCTTCCAGGAGAAGCACAGCTGGGAGCCTCTTGCTGTGTCAGGCACCTGGAGAGCTTGCTTCCCCTCACTCCTTTCTCCCATCTCCCCAGATTTTGAGGTTAAGTTCTAGTATCTCATAAAACATGGTCATGTCATAATTTCAGCCTGCAGAAAGTCCTTTCCATGCAAGGGCTAGGATCCATACAAATTGCCCTGTTCTATCTGTAACTACAATAAGGAAACTTCAAATGCTGACAGTTTTTTTGATACATACCTAATATAGCTTAAATAATTATTTAATGCAGACAAATAGAAAAGAGAGCATCCATAAGCTGTGTTGCAATAAATAATGCTTGCGGTTTGCTGGGCAGTAGCAGCAGCAGCAGCATGAAAAAAGGGCTCCACCACAGCGAGAGAAGGAGGGTCTAGCTGAGGAGTCACCACAGGACTGCTGGGTGCTCGTGGTGTTGAGGGACAGGCTAAAGAGGGATGAGAACCCTCCACAAGCCCAATTAATACACGCTGTTGAACCTGGTGGAGTAGAAGGAGTTCTGCTGCTGGTGCTCAGTGGGGCTGGTGGTGCCAGCAGCTGGCAGGGTCAGTGGGCAGAGGGGCAGCATGGCCCAGCAGAGGGGGTGGGAAGTAGGAGAGGAGTGGGTAGCCCCACACAGGCTCCCTGGGCAGCACCTCTGCTCTCTCCAGCTGCAGCCACGTCCCAGAGGTTCTGCGCCACCTGCCCACGCTGTCTGTGCCCCAGAGCAGGGTGCAGAGGTTCTCAGTGTGCTGGCAGAGCCTGGACTCATGTGCAGCCTTGTCCCGCAGGCTGGCACGGGTTGGACAGTTGCTGCAGCCTGGAAGGAATGCATAAAAGAGTATAGGGAGGCAAATGGCTCCTTGTGGATGGAACAGAATCCCAACAAGGGTGCTGCTCTGCCAGGAGCAAAGCCTGTTCACTTTTGGAGCTGCTCCTCCACCACTTTCCCAGGCTGATGTTGTGGGTTTTGTGAGTATAGCTCTCAGTCTTTCCTTGAGCTCCACAGTCAATGACTGCTTATGGGTTTTGCTTTGCTTTATAAGCTCAGTGGTATTTGGGAAAGCATCCGGATCCCCTCCATGAGCTCTGACAGATTACAAGGGCTGCACTTAACTGAGTTCACAGTGTTCCACTGTGTCAGCCACATACCAGCAGGGCTGCGGAGATGTGCCTTGGCATAGCAGAGGATAAAAAACTACAGCAGAGATGGAAGATAAGTGGCAATAAAAAGTAAAATGTGGAGTGTCTGCCCTTTAAAACATATTAGGCAGTTTATAAATAAGCTCTGTGTTTTTAGGATGAATGCAGAATTGTTCAGTCCCTGAAGAATCTGACCTTGAAGAGAAGAAATGCTGTGAGCAGCTTTCAAAATGTTCTCAGAATGATAAGACAGGACAATTGCTCTTGCTTATTATTTCGGCAGTAGGTGGTGTGTTTGGCTGGTGTGGTTTGGGAAGAAACTCCAGCCTCCTCTTTCTCTCAGGTAACCTCAGTGTGCAGTCAGAGGCAGAGAACTTGAGGGTAAAGTTACCAAGTGTCTGGTGAGATTTCCAGGGATGCGTCACTCCTGGCAGTTGGGACAGTCTTGGCTGGGTGACTTGTGTGCTGGTTCTGACAGCCAAGCTCTGAGGGTGTGAAGCTGAACCAGACAGAAGTGTGCAGCCTGGTTCTCGCCACCTCGCTTGGCTGCCATGTGCTGCCAAGCTCCTGCCTGGTGAGCTGAGCTCTGCGGGTCTGCCATGCCAGCAAAGCTCCTGCCTCACCCTCCTCCTGGAGGGAGGAAAGAGCATCTTTCAGGATGTGGGTGCCTGAGCTGTGCTGTACCTCTTCTCCAAGGGTGGTTGGACATGGATCTCCCACGTCTCACAGGAGTGAGGCAGCCTCTTTGAGGTGGGGAGGACTTTCTGCTGATACTGGAGATGTTCCCATTTGTGTTAGGTACTTAGCTTTTTGGTGGCGTGAAGTAGTGAGCTTGTGAGCAGGAGACTCTGTGGGGAGTGGGGAGAGGTGGGTTTTGGCATTGTTCTGGTAAATGCTGAGGAGTCAGATGCTTTCTCTGGACAGCTAGAGGTTCTCACCCAAACTGGAAAAGGCTGCTGCTGGTTTGGGATTCTGCTTTCAGGCAGCCTCTGGTGAGGTCCAGGTCTTGTCTTCTGCTGCAATATCTCAGTCTTGAATGAATGCCATCCTACCAGCCTCTGTTTGGACAATATGGAAAACAGTGGCCCTGCAGATTCTTTTAGGGGTATGGAGTGAGTGGAGTGGTGAGGTGAACCATAGCTTCCCTATTTTAAATATGTTCTTAGAGAAAACAGAGATTATTCCCCGTGTGGAGGAATAACCAGCAAATTGATCTCTGCACGTCCTGATGCAGGAAGCCAGAAGCCCCTTGTGCTCTGGGCTCTGGCCAAGAAAATGTAAACAAACTCGTTTTATGTCTGACCAAGGAGACATAAACCAAGCATGTATTGTAGCCTTTTAAATATGTTGACATTTTACAATCCATCAAGGCCTTTAATTGTATTTTGAGTGAGTTGTTCTATATGTAAATACTAGTTAATGTTGAAATTGTTTATAGCCAAATTGTCTGTTTATGCAAATTGTGTTCCAAGATCACAGAGCTTCTATTGTACAATAAACATGTCTGTTTTATTTAATGTTGGAAATGTTTCCTTTGGCTGCTATAGCTCTTCAGTGCTGCTAGTGTGGGGGCGAGTGCCAGCCTCCCCGTGGGGCAGAGAGATGTGACGGCTGCTCCAAGAGCTCCTGCTGTGGATCTGACTCCCAGAAGCTGGTCTTCTGGGATGGTATTTGAACTGCTTTTCTGCCTGCACAGTCCATGGCCTGTGGTGTCCTCCACAAACCTTGGGGAGCCCAGAGGCTCCTTCCACTCAGTCCAGGCTGGGCTGCAGAGCCCCCACAGGTGCAGATGCTGCTATGTGAGGGGAGGGATCCCCCACACTCTCTGGCATTCCTCAGTCTGGCTTGTGTAATTCGACGTTTTGGTGCAGAAGATGGCCAGTATTAAAACCCGAACTGCTCCTGCTGGGTGTGAAATGCAGAGAAATCAGCATGCTGCTCCTGCCTGAGCTGCGCCCAGGCAGTAATCGAGATCACCACCCCGAGATAAATCTCTTCCTGCCATCGGACAGAAGAGAGAAGCAGTTACTGTGGGCTTTGCCTCCGGGTTTATTATCACGAGGAAACACATGCAAATGAATGGCTCACCCGATACAAATCAGTCGTGCTGGAGCTTTGCCGGCTGCGATGCAGACACACGATGTCTGCGATCCGCAGGCAAGGCGCGAGTTCAGTC
The DNA here is from genome assembly GCF_017590055.1 of Onychostruthus taczanowskii. Lineage (NCBI taxonomy): Eukaryota > Metazoa > Chordata > Aves > Passeriformes > Passeridae > Onychostruthus > Onychostruthus taczanowskii. The sequence goes on along the minus strand of NW_024499128.1, from coordinate 13,758,719 downwards.
GTGCCTTCGCAGTCGTGCGCAGAGGCTCTCACTGACTGCAGCCGCCTCTGAACTGGCCTCGGTGCCCAGGCCATGCTCCCTTCCTCTTGGACTTTTCAGTCTAATAGCACTGTTGATCTGGCCTTTTTGTTTGCTCAATGTCAGCATTCCTCGGGGAATGCTGCATAGCACTAGCGGCTACACAGCAGCCTGAAGGTGGGCTCCCATATTATTTCTTCATTAACATTTGTTGTTCATAAATATATATTCACTCCTATTTATCACAAGAACACCGATTACAAACCATAAATTCTAACTGTGGGGAATATTTCAGTCCGGTTTTATTAAAAAGTGATTTTTTAAAATGTTGCCGAGGCTTTTAGCCAGTTATGTGCTACTAAATATTTAAATCTGTATCTCTTGCGGCATGCTGAATTACAGCAAGGGGATATTTAATGTTCCCATTTCTCCAGCATAAATCTGTGAAAGATTGACTGTAAGAAAAACACAGTCAGGAGCAGCCCACGTACTTGCTGAGTGCTCTCTCATGCCATGCACCCACCCGCACGTCCCTGCCACTGGCAGCAATCCAGCCTGGAGGCGGCGATTGCCCCCCGTCGTTCTGCGGTCACCCTGCGGGGCCGGGGGCTCTGGGCCGGGGGCTCTGGGCCGGGGGCTGTGGCAGAGCCCTCTCAGTCGCTGGCCATCCTGGCCTGGCACAGGGCTGTCAGCAGCAGGAGCTATGAGCGCCGGGGGGCCTGTTACCCGCCAATTACACTGTGGGTTTATTGTTGGACCGTGTGCCTGCTTTACGACATGAAAAGCTTTCGACAGTTAAATGGTACTAATATTAACCTCTCCCTCATGGGCGCTAACAGTCTCCACCATTAAAAGTGTGATTAACAAATTAAGTCATCTGGAAGGGATTGGCATGTAACAATGGTATAATGAATTTTTTTATGAAATCTGAACCCCTGGCTGCATGGAGAGAGGAAGCCCTGTTGCTCTTGTATGATAGCTATGGCAGCAGCTAAATGTGGTGGGAGGACTGAGCCCTGCTATGGTGCTGGGTGCAGGTTTCTAGGGTGAGCAGGAGGCAGATCAGGACAGCACTGAGGCTGGTGAGGCAGACAGGCTGCCTGGGCCTGCCTGAGGCTCTGGGGTTTCTTATGATCCTCACTGAGCCAAGGGTTCTCCCCTGCTGCACAGGCACAAGCTGGTTGCTGCTCAGCTTTGTGGCTCTATATAGTGTTTGTAACAGTCAGAGAGGCTTGGGGAAATGGCTATTGAGGGGGCTGCAGGGCAGTGATAGAGAATCTGCTCTTGTCTGGGGCAGACACCTGGATGCCCCAAACACAGCCCCTGTGGGCACGTGGATGGCAAGCGCTGCGATGTGGGGCCAGCCTGGAGTGAGGCACTCCTGGCACTCTTCTAACCTGCTGGTGCCAACCACACAGCACACTATACGTGGCAATTCAATTCTGATGTGGAAAAGCTTTAAAGTACATACACCTGCTGGCAGGTGACTCTAAAAAGCTGTAATTTGCTTCTGAAAAGCAATCCAAGATTGCTCATAAACAGCCTGTTTGGGAGCAAGCAGGGGCTGGGGCTGGCGGTTCCCTCCCAGTATCCCCTTCTCCTTCTTCTTTCACCTCTTCTTTTGCTCTCATTTCCTGGCCTGTTCATGGTGTGTGCTGGGGCTCAGAGCTGAACCACCATGAGGAGCAACTCCCCCTCTTGCCCCCTCCAGCTGTGTCCCAGGCCTGTCCCCATCTCTGGCCCTACAGTATCCCAGGCATTGCCAGCATGCAGAGGATGGTGCTGTGTGTGGCTGTGGAAAACACGCACTGCCCAACCAAACTTCCTGGTTGAGGAAAAGAATCAGATAACTTGACTGCTGGAAACAGACCTGGGGTCTGTCAAACTAGGAGAGGCTGACCCTCTGCACAGGGGCTGTGCTGGCCAGTGAGGCAGGGCTGGGTCTGAGGCCAAGGGTGCTGGAGAACAAGTGTGTGCCTGGGACAGCACACTCAGGCTGGCCACGGCAACGCTTCCTACCTGCTTCCCGTGTCCTGTCCTGGCAGACGGAGCGAGGGATGGAGGGCACAGCCTCTGCAGTGGAGCTGATGTGCTGTCAGAGACAACAGAGGGCTGGAGGCTCCTCCAGCCTTGAAGGAGTCACTGTTTGAGTGTGACAGAGCCATGTGCTGCGCTTCAATGACGGCACCGAGAATATTCATATTGTGATTTATTCCGTTCTGTTTCTCCATTGATTTTAATTAAGCTCACTCTCTCCTGCCAAGCCTGGGGAGCACAAGCAAAAATTGAAAATGTTGAAAGTCAGCCTGCTTTGCACTTGAGTCTTCCCGGGCTTCCATAGAACAAGTACAGGGAAGGGGGCCTGTACTACCACAAGGGCACTTCCTGTGCTTTGCTGATCCCCAAATAATAAACATAAAATTAAAATCCTGTTAGGAGAGTCACAAAAGCTATTATAGCTCAGCAGCTGATATTGACTGTGATCAAATCTTTTATGTGATTCACAGCATTCTGGCTGCTCATGTTCACACCTTGATCATGTTAACTCTGGCTTGATTTTTTTTTACTCCCACACTGAAACAAAGCAAAAAGATTGAAAAAAAATATAATCCAATCTAATCCTGCTGTATCTGTGTGTGTCATACTTTTGCCATGAGCAGCAGTGTCTGGTGCTGCTGTGTGGCCTCTGAAGACAGGGTCCTCCTGGGAACAGGTGCTCACTCTGACAGTGGATGTGCCATCCCAGTCCTACACAGCACTGGGGCTGTTGGCCTGGAAAACCCTGTGAGGGTCCCAGGAAAACCCTATGGCCATCAAGGGTGTCATTGCTTACATGGTGTCCATCGCATAGGGCACACCAGTGATGATGCTGCTGTCCAGGGGAGTGGCAAGGATGCTCTTTAGGGCCCTTTCATGGAGTCAAGGGTGATTTTCTACTTCTGCAACCTATAACTTTTAAATAATCTTTGCGTGTCTCTTGAATATTACAGGCAAGCAAAACTATCCCCAAAAGTTACAATCCTTAAATCACAAACTGGTTTAAAGAACCCAAGTTTTACAGTTATCTATCTTCATTATATTCTCAAAAGAGATGGCTTCCATTTTCCTTCTTGATGTGACTTTCCAGAGTGCCTGCCATGTAGCTTGGCAAGAGAGCAGGGGCAAGGCACAAGAATGAGGGGCATCAGCAGGCCCATCTGCCAGGGCTGGTGGGCACAGTCTGAGCTGGCTAAAGTCAGAGGGTGAGACAGTTGTGACAGTCCCAGCCAGGAGTCCCCCCAAGGAGGGGACTCAAGGATTAGTAGAGACACACTGGTGACAATAGGGCAGGTGGCACACTCCCCACTTAGGTGAGAGTGTCCTGTGTGGCTCTGTCTTATTAGATAAAACACTGACTTGGTGTAAGTGTCAGCTGGTTCTGAGCTGGTATTACTCAAACAAGCTTTTGAGTGACAGAAGGTCTCCATTAGGCACATTTCTGGAGTCCTCTGGCTGGCTCTTGCCAGCATATATATATATATCTATATTGTCCACACTAAGTATTGCAGCTTGGGGCCCAGGCTTTGGATTACCTGATGAAAATAAATTAATTAATCATTTCCTAATTGCAGCCTTGTATCATGCATCAGTTACACAATACTGAGGGTATAATGACATAGCCTCAAGTAAGTCACTGCTGGTGGGAGGGAGGGAGGTGATGCAGCTCCTCCCACGCGGCCTCTGTCCCTCATCACCCTGAGCCAACGCTGCTCTCCAGCTGGTGCCCAGTGCAGGTGCCAGGACCTGGTGCTGCTCCCGATGTGGGGGCTTGGTCTCACTCCCCCAGACGTGGGACTCTGCATCGGGAAGCACCGACTGGGGCCACTTCCATGCCCTGAGGGCAGAGGTGTCACAAGTGCCCCAGCCCCTAGGTGAGCCCGGGAGGGCGGTCTGTGCAGAGCTGTGTTGCATTGAGGCAAGGAAGTTTCAGAGCCTCCGTGCTCCTTCAGTGCAGTTCCAGGAGCCCATTTGCTTTGCAGGAGCTCCTTTCTGACTGCTAAGCTCTGCTGGTCTCAGAGGTGGCTGCTGAGGGGACGGTCTCTCTAACCAAGGGGACTAATGGGAACTTCTTAGACGTGCCAAGGTTTGCTGTATTTGATCCTTTCCTCTCTGTGGTGGTGGCCTGCTGGAGGAATGACCCTCATGCTGCATTTCGTGGTTGTGTTGACTGTAAGACAGCGCTTCCAAACCAAGGCAAAGCCCAGCCAGCGTGGCTCACACCCGCATGCTGTGGTCCTGTTGATAGCATTGTCTGGTGCTGAGGTTTCTGGTACTGTTGTCGCTGCTGAAGTGTCCCAAGAAGCAGGGCACCCCTGGACCATGGTAGTCCAACCAAACTCTGAGTGCTTTTGGGAAGAACTGGCTGCTCTGCGTGGTGCTTGACACCTTTCTGGCCATGGGCCCAGTGATGCCACCCACCACACCAGGGCACAGTGACCACATCAGTGCCTGCAGCACTGAGCTCACCCTGCCATCATGGCAAATTGTTATTTATGCTTTCAGACCCTGCTAACTCACAGATAATTAATGTCAGGAAGCTGCCATGGTGCCGTGGCTAATAGCTCAGCAAAAGGAGACACAATGGTCAATTAGCAGCTATTTGATGTGACAGTAACAGCAAAGGGCAGATCTGGCTGCCAGCCCCTCTGTCCCCCTTCCTCCCTCCCTCGCTCTCTCTCCTCCTGCTCATGTGGGGGGTGTGGAGACCACTGGAGGATGGAAAGGGCCCACAGACACAACCTTTGCCCTGTGCTTGCTGCAGCTTCATCATGGACACCAAATGCCTGGCTGCATGCAGAGGTCTGTGCTGGCATCGTGGCCACTGCCTCGCCACCCAGACATGGGGACAGCGTGGAAGCCACTGCAGTGACAGGCCCCCTTTACTGGAAGATAAACTGTTTTCCTCTGGAGAAGCCCACATTATGAATTTTGCAATATTGTTAAAGTATTAAATTAGAAAGAGACCTCAGAGCAATAGAGAAGTAATATCTGCATATGTGAGGCCTCCAACTCTAGGCACAGCAATATTAGAGGATTTGTGAAGTTTAACACTATTCTTTTATCTCGGGGCTGAGGCCATAAAATGAGACACCATGAAAATAAAAAGGTATTGAGGATGAGGCTAGATCTGTTCTATCCCCTCTGAGGGGATTGTCAGTGACCCAACCTGCTGTTTGCTGTCACAGCTGTGACAATTTTCCCAGCACAGCATCCATCAGCTCTGCTTGTAGTAGGGCTGGGGAAATACCCATTTGTTTTCAGCTGCTATCACTGTCAGGGTGATCTGGGACCCAGCTCCCTGTGCAGGGCCAGCTGTGAGCAGAGCAGACTTCTGAGACCTCCCAGGGGCTTCTCTCTCTGCAGGCCACTCTGTCTTTGGGAATGCTAGGCTTTCCTCTGCCACTCTCTGAGGGACATCAGTGTCTGGAGTTGATCTTTGGGAATGCTAGGCGCTTCCAGGGCTGTGCTACTTTCCTCTGCCACTCTCTGAGGGACATCAGTGTCTGGAGTTGGGATTAGTTTTGCTTTTCTATAGCAAGAGACTCTGATTACACTCAGTCTCCTTTGGAAAATTGATGCTTTAATATTCAGTCTTGTCCAATGAGGGCTATTCCTAGAATAACATTTAATGAAGTGCTCTGGCTCTCTGTCTGTGATGCACCACTGATCTGCACAGGTGCACTTACCTTCACCAGCTCTTTTGAAATCAGTTGCAACTGAAATTAGCATAAACTGTAAAATTTATAGGCTGTTTCCTTCCTTTGTAATTAGCACCGTAAGTGTGTGATGAGAGGCCTCAGGCCAGGGGAAGGAGCCATTGTGTTTTTTACTAGCACCTGTCTTGATCTGCAGCCTGGCCCAACATCATCCCCCCTAGATGGAGCTCTGCAAAAACATTTGGAAGCCAGGAAACAGCTCTCCGGTTACCCTGCAGTCCCTGTGGACTGGTCATTAGGAAAATCTTGTTCTTTGTGCTAGGGTGGGCAGGAGCCAATGCCACGGTCTGCAGGCAGGAGTGGGATGGGGCACCCTCGGTGCAGTGAGAGCAGGTGGATGCTCCTGAGTGGCCACCCCACGGGTGATGGCTGAGCAGCTTCAGCAGAGAGAGTTTGGCACTGGCAATGGCCAGGCTGGCTGGGCTCTGCCAGCAGAGCAGCCCTGTGGCCAGTGCTGTTCCTTCTGCTCTGGCCCTGGGGGACTCTGGGCCACTCCTCAGTCCCAGGGCTGTTTTTCTGAAACCCCCAGTGCTGCCTTTTCCTTCCTCTGGGCCTGCAGAAGGAGCATTTGCTTTGTACAGGGTGAGGCTCCTTGGCACCAGAACCCCCCTTGCTATTTCTGTGAGTGCCCCCTGGCACACCACGCTCTGGCATGGGATGGCTTTGCTCCTGGGACAATGGGATGGTGGCATCAGAGGATGATGTTTGCTGGGAGTGGTGCTGCCTTTGTGCCTGACCAGTTTTGACTTCACTGTGCTCTGATCATCCCTCCTGCCCTCAGCCCACAGCTCTGCCAGCCTCTCACCTTCTCCAGGGCTCTGTGAAGACTTAGTCTGTACCTCTGGCTTATGGATGGTTGAGCAGGAGATGGAATTTCAGCTCAGGTACAAAATCTGGCATTTCACAGGTCCAGACCATAGATTTGCTTATCCAACCTGACCTATCGCCAAAGACATGCCAGAGCAGGAGGGGTGAGAGGAAGCAGCTGCCCAGAAGGATTGACAGCGGAAGAGCTAGAAGGGAAAGCTAAAACATCGAAGGCACTCTGGATATTTGAAAGCCCAGCAGGTGCAAGAGGCAGTCAGTTGAGCAAAGTGGTGGGGATGTCCATCCTCATAATCCTTCTGTTATCAGCCAGAAAATCTTAGACCGTAAAGTAGAAAAAAATTGTAAATGACTGAAAAGAAAGTTTGCCTGTGTCATTGCATGAAAAGGAGAAGAAGAGAGATCAAACCCACAGCGACAGCACAGTTGATAAGCCTGTGGAGGAATGAAGGAGAGAAGCCAGAGGGGTGGGAGCACAGGAGGCAAAGGAGAGCACGTGTGATGTCACCATGGTCACTGCTGGCTCTGCAGTGAGATGCTGGCAAGGCCTGGATAAGGCTGCAGACAGTTTGGCATTAATGCATCCAGACAGGGAAGGCTGAGGACAGGGCTGGAAGCAGGAATGATGCTGTGGGAAGGCATGGTGTGCCTGAGATTCTTCCCAGGGCTCCCCAGTACTGGTTTCCCCTGGAAATGAGGAGCAGTAAGAGAACAGAGACCACAACAGGGAAGGTGCTCTGGGGTGCAGGAGAAGGAGAAGCTCAGTTCTTCTTACACCAGGGTGGAAGTAGATTAAACAAGTTGTGCCTTTCTCTTTTGTTGCCTCTTGGGACACTTTGGGTAACCCCTCTGGAGACAACTCATGTGAATCTCCATCCAGCAGAGCTGCATGAATCTTCCTTGGCATCACTTACACCACACAAGGACTGGTGCAACCAACTTCTCTTTTCATGAGTGTTGCACTGAAGCTGGTGGAGATTTTCCTCCTGAAGTACTGAGTCTCAGAAAGTGGCCCTGTCTGATCTGGAGTGCTTGGAATAGCAGGGCAGCTGCCTTCCTGCTGTGGTACAAGTGCTGTGACACATGTTGCTGAGCTAGCTCATGACCCAAGTTGCTGGCCACTTTTTCCACTGTATCCATGGCCCATGCCAGTGTGATTACTTCTTTGGTTTCACAAGCACTAAATTAATTCACAGATTTTATATACATAAAAAAGACATAACGTCATAAAATCAGCTGGCTGAGTATTCCCTGATGAAAATGAACTGCTGCTGTGCCTCAGAAGAACTGGTTCTGGATCATTTCTCTATTAAATATTTGGTGAGGTGAAGTCTGACTGAAGCCCTGGTGTCCTCATTGCTCAGCCCTTTCCAGACCCTGGATATCATCCTGTTCCTAAATTTATGAAGGCAAAGCATCCCAAGCAAGCAACCTGCAAGCAGGTTCTCACTGTCCACTGGAATCTGGGCTGCAAGTCTTCAGCCAGAGCTCCCATCAGCACCTTTGAGTCCTTGGGGTGTGTCCTGTGGTGATGCTACTCAAAGAGAGCATTTATCTCCTGCACCTGGGCCCGGGGACTCGGAGTGTTTATGAATCCGAGTGGTGAATTCACCCTGTGGTGAATTCTGCTGCCTTGACAGATAGTTGGGAGGACGGTTGGATCAGCTGCTGACCCTGGGGAAGTGGCTCGGTGCTGTGCTCAGAGACTCCCCAGAGGGCTGGAGTTAATGTGTTTGACTTGTACAGCAGGAGCAAAATGTTTCAGTGCCTCAGAGCATCGCTGGGGGAGCGAGGGCCGGGGAGCTGTGTCTGCCCTGTTTAACAGGCAGGAGCAGGAACGTGACTATCACTCCAGACAGCTGCTCCTGCTGCTGCTGTGCCTTGCAGCACTCAACTGGTCCCTTTCCTGCCGCCCTTGCCTTGAGCTGCAGCTCAGCCTGGTCTCCCTGACTTGGGTGCTGTGCTCTGAACGGGGCATGTGGCATGCCTAGCCCTGACCATTCCCATTGCAGCTCAGCAGAGGCTCTTCTTCAGCCTGAGCTGACAGCAGGGGTTGTGCACAGTCCAGACAGCCACAACCCCCTCCCAACACTCCCCCGTGGAATTTTGGTGGGCACATAACACAGTTCAAGGGTTACTATACTCCTAGAAAGAAGGAAGCTTTGAAAGATCCTCCCAAACCAAATTCCAGCTGCAGAACAGTTGGCTGCTGTCAGCGTTAGTGCTCCTGAGCAGCCTCTGGCAAGGACAGATGGGACAGGGTTTGCAAGTTCAGCTCTTGCCATTTTTGGGGCACCTTGGCTGCTGTGCCAAAGGGAGGAGGAATGTTATAGCTGAGCCTGGAACATTTTGCAGCGGCATTTCTCTTAGCAGGTTTATGATCTTTTCTGCCTCAGCTGGGAAGTCAGCAGGACTGAATAAATCTCCAAGCCAACAAAAGCCCAGCATGTTTTCACAATTGCCAGGATTTTATTAATTTACAAGTACATTATTGCATTTCTTCCTTCCTAACAGCAACTTCCACTTAGATGGGAAATCCTTTAGTGTATTTGGGTAAAGCCAGTAAAACTCTGCAAAGGGTCACCTGCCAAATATTTGTGCCATTAATGCTGGTAGCCTGCAAATGTGAAAAGGTGAATTTGATGCTTTCATTTGTCACCCTAGAATGCTGTGGGAATCTGGGATGTGAGATCTGGTCCAGCAGTGGAGTGTGGCCATGAGGCTTCCCACAGCCCGTTCCTCCCTCTCAAGTGTCCCAAAGCCAGTGGGTTTGTGTGGCAGGTGGGGCTCCTCCCCACCAGGTAACAACAACTGGGAAATATCTTCAAGTGATTAAAAAATTTAAACAGGTTAATTATTTTCAAAAAGAGAAAAAAATAATTAATTACTTCTAATAAAAGAATAAAAAATTCTTAAAAAAGAATAACATTACTTCTATGGGTACATTTAAAATACAATTAATAGTTTATCAGAGATTTTTTGTTCAACAATGAGAAATTAGGAGGCTTGAAACTCTCCACAATTTTGTCTGCTGGGGAAAACGTTTAAATTATTTATTCTCCTTCCTGTGACTGGTATTAGAGGTGCAGCACCACCAGCCAGCCCCAGGCCTGCACACATTGCCCTGTGGCTCAGGAGCAGGGTGAGGGGCTGGCAGAGGTGTAGGGTCTGATGCAGATTGGGTGCTGCTGGGTGGGGTCCACCTGGAATTGGCTCAACAGGTCCCACATGTCCTGCGAGGGCTCCAGGGACAGCGACCTCAACCCATCTGTGTGCCACTGGGGACCTCCTGTGCCGTGCCCTGGGGCTGCCTTTGGGCTGGGGACTGGGCCAGAAGGGCAGGGCAGAGTGCCAACACCAGGAGCCCAGCCCCGGGTGTAACTAACCCCTAGGGAACATGGCAAAGGTGGAAAGAGCAACAGCAGGAGTTCATTGTCCACCCCATGAAAAACTCTGTGTCCCACCCTTACATGAAGAGGTGAGCGGTATGAGCTGCTCTGAAAAATCCTTCATTGTCTATGGAAATGCATTTTACAGAAAAAGAAATATAGTGAATTGAAAATAAATGGCATTATTAGCAGAAAGGGAGTCCCTAATTAACCAGATATAGTCCATTACTGTAGCCTTCAATTCATTAAATTGCATAATTACATAAAAACACTGTTGATGTGCTATTCAGTATATCTGGTATTGTTTTCCTAATAATTAGCTCCATAATTGTCACTTTGACAGGCTAATTAAAAATGTTTAAAGATGTTGTGTCAGCCTGTTCTCCTTTGCTGAGCTCAGTTGGATGTCTCTGGAAGATGATTTTCTACCCTGCTCAACCATGGTTTTGTATTTGATTTATGCCAATGTGTTACAGGAATGACCAGGCTCATGGATTACTTTGATGTTCCTGTTAGGCTGATTTTTAAGAGTAGGAGAAAAATAACTTCAGATGTCATTTTCATTTACTTTTAGGAAATCTGTGATCCCATCCCCTGGTTCATGGTACTGGTGATGTGACTTTCAGTTTTATGGGCAGAGTGTTGTGAAATCTGACATTTGTAGCCCTAAATCTCAGTTCTGTTTGCTGTGTGAAACCTTTCATTCGACATCCATTTTTTATGAAGGGATAGAGAAAAGCAGGAAATGAAGGCGGCACTGTGAGGTGTGTGGCTGGCTGTGGAACACGCAGCTTTGCCGGCGCAGGAGGCTGTGCCTGGCTGTGGCAAGGCTTCGGCCGTGCTGCGGCACGGCGTGACACCGTGGTGGGGAAATGCTGCAGAGAAGCACGGGACTGCTGGCTCCGTGTGCCACTAGAGGAGAGCATGATGCCCTGGGTGGTGGGGAGCAGGACAGGAGCCTGGAACTGATAACTAGCTCTGGAGACAGCCCAGGAACAGGGCAAGTGTTGTCCCAGGAGCAGAGCCTGGTGCTGGGAATGTGCTCTTATGGACGTGGTTGCTGGAGTCTTTCATGGCAGGCACTTGTGTTCTGTGTTTAGCAGCAGTGATTGCCACTTTGGATGGTCAAAACCCTGACTGGTTTTCCTTTTCAACAAATAAACTCTAATATTCCTTGCTGAGAAGTGATAAATTAGTCTATCCTCACACCCAGGAGCTTTGCCAGCTGGATTTTGGCTGGATGAGAGTCTGTTTGTGAAAGCTTTTAAGGATTTTTGAAAATAACATGTTTTGAATTGTTAAATGAATGAAGTGATATGGTCTTCTGGAATAAACAGTAGTCACATGGAAGTGAAGTTTGAACTTCTTTCTTGGCAAAAAAAAAAAGTCTGACACTTTCTTATTTTTACATTTATACTTGTATTTATATTTGTATTATTTATTTTTGTTATTGGACGTATTCTCTGGCCCAGCAGGCTCTGTGGAGACCATACACATACCCCAGTACCTACAGCACTGGATGAGGGAGTCCCCTCACTGCTGTGCATGTGTCTCCATGTCCAGATGGCCCCATTCCACCACCCTCCAGCCGTAGTTTGGATTCAGTCTTCATAATTGCTTCACTAACTGAGAAACTTTACAATCTGTTGCAAGCCATTATATGCAAACCCATGTCCAAATAATTGACCCCCTGCCATCCAAATTGCAGTAGTGCTTGAGTGATTTGTAATCTTACAGAAAAGGTTTGTATTCCAAGTATTTCAGACCTACATGAAAATATAATTGACAGTGAGATAACGAGGTGTAATTTTGTAGTGGCTCTGTCAGGAGGTGATCACACACCCGTCCCTGCACTCTGGATGTTCTGCAGCTGGCAGCAGGGTCCCTGGCACGCTGTCTGGAGCTGAACTGAAGCCATCAGATCCTCTGATCTTCCTCAGTTGCCAGCCCCACCTCGCCCCTCAGCCCCTCGCCATGCAGCCGGCAGAGCGTCAGTGCTGGGGCTTGAGGAGGGGCTTGGCTGGCAGGGCTGGAGCCACCAGCCCCCCGCCACAGGGCCCAGACCCAGTGCCACCTCACCCCGCGGTGGCCGTGGCTGCTGGGAAGGGCGCTGGTGGCACTGTCCCCATCCTGATGGATGGCTGCTGGGAAGGGCGCTGGTGGCACTGTCCCCATCCTGATGGATGGCTGCTGGGAAGGGCGCTGGTGGCACTGTCCCCATCCTGATGGATGGCTGCTGGGAAGGGCGCTGGTGGCACTGTCCCCACCAGGGCCATGGCACCCGGGCCATGTGGGAGCGCTGCCAGCCTGGGAGGCGCTGGCAGCGCTGCTGAGCTGATGCCCGGGTTCAGAACGCCTTGTTTATAATGAGCCATGCATGTGAATGAATCCTTAGGACAGGCAGGCAGGGAATGCGACATAAAACTGTACAAAAGTTTCTTGAGAACCAGCAAGGTCTCCTGTAGGATGATAGATCTCTCTTTAAGTCATAGGAGGAAAGGCTTCTACAAAGAGTAATAAATTCATAAATTTCTCTAGTCACCAGGGTTATTTCCAACAAAAGAATTTATTGCCTGGCATACATTTCTCTGCTCACAATAATGAGATCTGGGCTCCAACACATGACATTTATGACTGACATTATTTAAAAAAAAAAGGAAAAGACATACAGTCTTTGAGGAAAATATGTGGAACAAATCTGCTGTTCACATGTACAGTATATTCATACTCCAAACACTGCAGGCTGAGCTGGGCTTCAGCCAGGGAACCAGCAATACTTTTGTGGATGTTTTCCTGGGAAGATGTGCTGCAGTGGGACTGCTGACCCTGAATGGTCTCCAGTCTGCTGCAACCCCAGCCACCCCCAGAAGTTTTGGGGGTGTCCTGGGTTCAGCCATGCCAGCAGCCAATGTGCAGACTGTGCCAGACGCCAGGGAAAGGCAGTGGCAAAGGATGGGCATGCCGCTGTGCAGGATGGTCACTTTTATGGTAGCTTTGTAGGAAGAAAGCAAAGGCATTACTGCGCAGCAGGACTGGTTATGCAGCTCCAGCCTGAGGTAGTGTTTACTCAATAAAACAGATGAAAACAGTGTCTGCAGCAGCAGTGAGCACAGCAGCAGCGGCAGCTGCAGGGCCGGGCCGAATCATGCAGATATGTCTGCGGGAGGAGGAACTCAGCCTACCTTTGTGTCTTGTAATGAAACTTTACACTTGCTCGGCGCGCGTTAATTAACTCTCTGTGCCCCTCCTGCCTGTAGGAGGCATCCAAACGCTCTGCGTGGTGCTGGCAGGCTCGCGGCTTTCTGCAGCCTCTGTCGCGAGTGCTTCCAGAGCTGCCAGGGAAAACCAGCACCCCCAGCCCCTTGCTGCCGTGTGCCGGGAGGGCCCTGTCCCCGGAGAGCATCCCGGTGTGAGCGGCGGCTGCACGGAACGCGCGCTCCGGGAGCGGGATGCCGGCCAGGCAGGCAAAGGGAGAAGCTTGTGCAGGGAAAACCCGGGTTATGAGAGAAGGTCGAAATGTGACCCCACTCTGATCGGATGGAAGGTGCAACTGCCTGGTTTGGGGCTGGGGCCAGGAACAGAGGCTGGCAAAGCATGCAGTCACCCTGAGGTGTGACACTACCCCCTCCCAGCTTCCACTGTATGCACAGGAGGTGACCCTCCTTGATCCAGTGCGTGCAGGCAGAGTCCAGTCCCATGGGACGCTCCAGAAATTGTCTGCAAATGTGATTGTCAAATGTGCTCGCTGTGTTAATGCCTCATGTACCTTGGTTATATGGACTTCAGTTACGTCAGGGAAAAACCTAGGAATTCTACTGCAAAGTTGTTTGCAGGATAAATGCATCTAATAGGATAGGATTTATAAAATGCAGGGATGGAATTTGGTGTGATGGCACCTCTCCAAGAGCACTTTGACTAGTGAAGTAATACCTCCCCAGGGAGCACTGCATGCTCTACTTGTGCTCCAAAGGGATATTTCCTGGGAGTTAATCCTCTGATGGAAAGGCTGTCAATTATTGATACTTCATGTTTAGCTTTCCTACAAAGCTAGAAGTCTTCTGGAAGCCTTTAGATTAGCAGAATGATTGAATAATTGATATCACACAATTTATAGGATTTTGGAAAACTCACAGTGTGGGTTGTCTGGGGAGGAGCCTAATTAAGGTGCAATTCAGCCAACCCACCCCCCTTCTTGTTCTCCACCCCCTCAATCTGGGAAGCAGCAGGTACAGAGGGAACACACGGCATTTGCATTGCAGAAAGAGTGATCAGAGTGACAACACTTCATTTGCATTTTTGCTGAGCAGCATAGAGGTAAGGAGAAAAATAAGGTAAATACCCTGGACAGCCCGGACCACAGTGAGGTGTTCCGTCCATGGGGTAGGTGTCTCAGAGCCCCAGGAGATGCCATCCTGCTGCAGGTGGTGGGATGCTGCGCTCTGGACCAGGCTGTGTGCATGCAGAGGTGAGGATGGGATCACCCTTGAACTGCACTGACACTGGACAAGAGCTGTGTCTCTGCACTCACTCTGGAAAGAGGTCTGTGGTACTGGTGATGGATCTGGCAACACTCTGCATGCTGAGGGAGCCCAGAGGTCAGCTGGCAGCCACTGGGCTGTCCAATACTGGCAGTGCACATCACTCTTCTGCCTTTTCCTACTTCTGAGCCTGGTATTTATTGCTTGATCCTTTAATTCAGCTCAACAAACAAGCTAAGTCTGGTTTCCTCTTCATTAGTCTTCATGGCATGCACTGTGAGCACCAGTGCTGAAGACAGAGCAGTTTAGGGTGGGGGCACTCACAGAGCACCTGCCAGTCAGCACCACTCCGAGGCAGGGACTCTTCCAGTTGTTGCCAAGAGCCACATGTGCCAGAGCAAATCTGCTTTGTAGGACCATGCTGGATCCCCCTGAAAGAGCCCTGCAAAAGCCTTGTGGGTGGGCATTGTGGCCCCTTCCAGAGGATTCCTGTTCCCAAGGTATTGGGGCAGACCCTGGCAGTGCTGACAGGAATGTTTCCTCCGTGGTCAGAGAGGCCAGAGCTGCCTGGTGTCTGCAGAGTCCTTCTGCCAGTTCCTGGACAGGTGCTGCCAAAACAGAACAGATGGGATGCTCCAGGGTGACCCACAGAGCATCCTGGGACACAGCCCAGGAGGCATCAGCCTTCCCAGCCCCCAGAAACCCTGAGCCCCAGGCACAGCTGCGGTGCCTTTGAAGAGGAGCCCCGGAGCATGTTACTATAGTTACTGCAGGCTCAGGGTAACAAGCACAGAGATATTTAAAAATTGATTGTTCTAGCAACAGCTCATCCATGTTTGGCAACATCAGGCACATGATGTCAGCTCACTGCACTGGGCTGCAGCCTCTGATATCCCTGTCTGGGAATTGCTGATGTGCAGGGAGTGCCTGCTCCTTGGAGGCATGCACAGTGGTCTGTCAGTGGCTGTGAGCAGGGGGGGCTGGAGTTGGTGGTGGGGCTGGATTATTGGGAGAGCTGTGCCGCAGCGCTGAGCCTGCTGCAGGGACCGTGACTGCTGCCAGTGTGTGTGTGAGGAAAAGGCTTTTTATCCTCCCTTAGTACATCACCAGTACTGACTACAAATGGATACTCCAGCAACTCTTAGGGCTTTACAAGGCAGCTGCCTCCTGCAGATGTGGCCGTGTGTCCACCTGCTCACGGAGCCTGCAGCTCTCTGTGCCCACCTGGCTGCCCCTCGGCCATGCCCAGGGAGCCAGCAGAGCCCTGTCCCTGCCTGGACTCTGCATTGATGTGCCAGGGCTCTGCTCACTGGGGCTTGCCAGCGCCAGGAGCAGCTGTGGAGGGGACAAACGGCCCCTGGGAATGGCACCTCAGCACAGCCTGGCCAGGGCCCTCCACTGAAGTGTCCCTGGGGAGGGGATGCAGTCAGCAACAGTTTAGCAGTACTGTGGTTGCTGAAGAGCACTTCAGAGCTCTTTCTAGGGCAGGGAAAGACTGGCTGAAAAAACAACCAATACTGCATTTGTTTTGTGTGTAGGAAATGGCTGCCACAGTAATATATAAAGTGTTTTTTCATTCCATGCAAAGTGTTTTATATTTCATGTGAATTAGCCCGAGAGCTTGTCCCTCTCAGTGCTTCTTGCAGAGCTGAGGGCTGGTTCCCTCGGCACTGGGCACTGTTGCTAGGTGCAGGGAAAAGCTCCAGTATTTGGTGTGTCTTCTTTTCCAGATGCCAGCACTGACTTCTGACAGTGTGGCTGACCTCCAGGCAGGTGTCACCTGGAGACAAACAGCTCTCACTGGGCAGATCTGATTTGCTTCACATTGTGGCAGCAGTGGCACCAAGTGTGTGGGACATGCCTTTCTTACAGGAGCAGGGGACCAGTTGTTAATGAAGTCTTGCGGCCTTCAGGGTTTTTTTCTTCTTTCTTCCATGAGACAAGAGGCGCACAGAAAGATGGGGTTGGTGCTGGTGCTTAGTGCACCCTGAGAGGAGATGAGTGCAGGAGGACTGTGCTGCTGGAGGCAGGAGAAGCCACAGAAGCTCCCAGTGACAGGGGTGGACCAGCACCACTCCTATCTGGTATGCGTGAGTCACACAGCCTGGAGAGCAGAAATGTTTCAATCATTTGTATCTTTGCGTGAGGGGGTTAATCGCACTGATGCTAAAGACTGGCATTGGCATGACAATTTGATTAGAAAGGAACTCTGGTTCTCTCTGAAGCAGCAGGTTTTACCCCAAAGGCTGCATTTCCTGTTGTGAGCCAACTGGGGAGAGCTTTGGTATGATTTCATGCACCAGTTGGTCTATCTTATCTAAGTTGCTGCTTGTGCTTATAAATCTCTGGGCAGGGGTGATAAGATCTCAAGGCGTTCCTGTCTGTGCAGTAAGTTTGAAAACATACATTAACAAGGTTATTTAATTGCTGTGTATCAATGCCATGAGCTTGGCTAATACGCAAGAAGATTTAGAATTGCTGCTTTATGAGAGTCCATTGCAACTATTTGTTGTGTCTGGGACCTGCTGGGAAAGTTAACTGAAAGTTACATGGGAAAACCTCTAGCCAAAAAGCTGTTGGAAGGGACTGGGGAAGGTCCATCTCAGCAGAAGTGCTCTTGTGGCAGTGGTGCTGGG
This sequence comes from Onychostruthus taczanowskii, assembly GCF_017590055.1. Taxonomy (NCBI): domain Eukaryota; kingdom Metazoa; phylum Chordata; class Aves; order Passeriformes; family Passeridae; genus Onychostruthus; species Onychostruthus taczanowskii. The sequence continues at coordinate 13,741,617 of NW_024499128.1, read as the reverse complement.
AGTCCTGGTGTGTAGGGTATGAGGTGGGGAGGTGGCTGATGTTTGCTGTGGAAAACAGAATGTGTGATGGAGGAGGATAGCTCCATGTGAATCTATGGAAAGGGGACAAAAGACCAGGTTTACATAGGATATTTTGCTTGGAGTCATGTGCCTGGAGGTCCCATGCTACCAGAGCTAAAATGACCCCATGTTTCCAAACCCATACGTGACAAGTACCCAGTTTTGAGTTGCATTCAGGAGTTCTGTGCTAGCCCTTGTTTTTCCCAAGGAAAAGCAGCTGTTAATCCTTTGTTGACCTTGTTAACCGTTCTGCACCAAGGTCCCTGAACCAGACCTTCCTGGTAGCTTTGAAGGGAGAGCTGGGGGGTGTTAGGACTCAACTTATTTCTTTTGTATGAACACAACAAAATCTAAGTAGTCATCCCATCTTGGACACAGGACAGAATAGGTTGAAGCTGAAGTTTACCTGTGACTGGTGTGGCTGGAGCAGAGTGCCTGGGTCTGCCAGCCCTGCTAAGGTGGAAGTTGATGTCTAAGAGAAGAGTTGGGAAGAGCGATGAGATTATGGAGAATGAATTCATGCTGTGGGGTGGGAGCCTGCAGGAAAGGATCTCTTATTCCTTGTCAGAGACAGGCTGTGGAAGCAGCTTCCTTCAGCCCCTACTTAGGGAACAGAGCTCAAGTAGCAGACACTGTCTGGAGGACAAAGGTCTCTCTAACTAGAGCAGCTGAACACAGACAAGTTTAGATTAGAGAGAAGCTACACAGTGGGAACTGAATGTAATTAAGCACTGGAACAATGGACCTCAGGTCTCTTCCTCATTAGAAATGCTGTCTGTGAAGATCAAATGTTTTCTTTCTAAAAAAAAAGTTGCTCAAACTGGAGTTGCTTCTGGTTGCTCAAACTGGAGTTAATCCAGAGTAGTCTGAAGGCTTGTGCTGGGCACAAGGTCATCCTGGGTGATCATCACCTCTCTGTCCTGCTCAGGTGAGACCCCACCTGCAGTGCTGCATCCAGCTCTGGGACCCAGCTCAGGAGGGACATGGAGCTGTTGGAGTAAGTCCAGAGGAGGCCAGCGAGGCAAGGGATAGAACACCTCTCCTGTAAGGAAAGGCTGAGGGAATTGGGGTTGTTCAGCTTGGAAAAGAGAAGGCTTTGGGATGACTTAATTGTGGCCTTCCAGGACCTGGAGGGAGCTGACAAAAAAGATGGAGAGAGGTTTATTACAAGAGCATGTAGTAACAGGACCAGAGGGAGTGGCTTCAAACTGTCAGAGAGTAGGTTTAGATTAGATATTAGGAAGAAAGTCTTCCCCATGAGGGAAGAAAAGCTGCAGCTGTTGCCCAGAGCAGCTGTGGATGTCCCATTCCTCTGTGTTCAAGGTCAGGTTGGATGGGGCTTGGAGCAACCTGGTCTAATAGAAGATTTCCTGCCAATGGCCAGGGATTGGAACTAGTTGAGCTTTAAGGTCCCTTCCAACTCAAGGCATTCTATGTTTCTGTGATCAGATCCCTCCTGGCCTTATTGCCCACAAATGTATATGCGTGTAGGATGGTTCTGTCATCAGCCTGGCGAGGCCTGAGTGCAGGGCTCCAGACAGGCAGCTGCAGCAGGGTGAGCACTGTCAGGAGGAGATGTCTGGAGAAACACAGTGGAGAGCTGCCCTGGTCTTGGTGATGGGCCTGGCAGGGATGGAGTGGGCACTGGGGAAGCAGTGAGGGCAGGTGGCAGGTCAAAGCCAGGTGTGAGGTTCTTTAGGCATTGCAGAGAGCAGCTGGCCTGGGGACTGCAGTGTCTGCTTGTGGGCGCTGCACAGGGCAGCACCTTGGGCTGTGTGTGCTTCTTGGGCAGCTGCTCTTCCTTGGGAGAAGGGAGAACGTGTCCTCAAAGAGCTCCTCTCAAAAAACTCTAAGACTTTGCTTCAGATGGCATTCTTTGTTGATTTTATTTTTCCTTCAGCAATTCTTTTTTAGGGGGAAAAATCAAAGTGCCAACACTGTCTTGCTCAATAAGCCCAAGCCCATGTGGTGAATTGTGGTTTCATTGACCTGAGTGCCCAGGAGGGCTTTCCCCACCTGTCCAGAACTGCCTGTTGGGGTATTACCCTCAAAGGCTGTTATCTGTTATCTGTTTGTCGTGGTTGTGGCAGGCTTCCTCAGCTGTCAGTTTAGGTTACAGCTGCCTAGAATGGATTATATAGAGTCTTATTTGCATGGCAGAAATATTTGAATACATCAATATGCCTTGAATGCCTAAGCTTTAAACCATACAGTGTGCAGGTTCAGTGTACAGGAACAAGGAGGGATGAGGCAGCACCTTCCCCTCATCTCTGCCAGTTGCCAACTTCTCTTTTGATAGTCCTTCTGTACATCTTTGTCAGTATTTGTACATGCTGCCTTTTCACTCGCCTTGGTTTGTGAAAGCCTTTCAGGCAAAGACTCAGTACCAGCCTGTGGCACTGCCCTCTGAACCTGTGCCTGCTCCTCTGGCTCTGGCAGGAGTAGAGGCAGGAAGGCTTATGGGACCCTTAAACACATTTCTGTTACTCCAGAGCCTTGTTTAGTTTTTTGTGCATTTTCCTTCTCTGCAGGTAAATGCAGACATCTAGGTCAGCAAAGCTATCCTGATCCAGCCCTTGTACGACATCTGCTTTCTTGCCACTGGGTAAAAACTTCCTCTCCTTTTCTCTCCTACGTGCAGCTCTTCATCCTGAACAGCTGATGCACGTTTTGGTTCTGGCAATGCTTCACATGTGCTCTCTCTCTGCCCAGGTTTTGTGAGTGGTGACTCCCATGATGAGTTAAATGTTTGAACCCTGAAAGCACAGTTGCTCCAGGGTTTGAATCAACTCCGTAGCAAAGTCAAGGAACAGGATGTTTCTCCTCTGACTGACTCTCCTGCTGTGCTAGAACAGTTAATTGTGTTGGCCACATCTGGGTGCCATGGTCCTGGCCTTGCTCTGCAGAGTGGGAGCACAGCTCAAGCCCCAAGTGCTGATGGAGCACATTCTTTCTCCACTTGAGCTGCTGACTTTTAGCATGGGCCTGTGTAGACACAGATCAGCAAGGATTGCTTTACATTGACAAAGTATGGTGCCCTGTGTAAATGGCTTTTTTCCAGACCAAATAAGTCCTTTTGTCAGATTTTCCTGCTGTATAATCCCCCCTCTGTTTGACCTGTATTATTCAAGCTCCAATTCAGTTCTACCTTTGTGTAAATCAGGTGACCAGACACTCTCCTGTGCTGATTCATGGCTGGCACCACGGCACCCTCTGACAGATGTAAAATGTTTCTCTGTGCAGAAGCCTGGTTCTTGCTGACCTTCCACACACCACGTGTGGATCAGGATACAGACAGAGGTGTTGAGTTAGACCTGTACAGTGACTCCTGTGCCATGCTGCCTTTTGCAGTGGCATTTAAGCAGCTTGTAGTTCAGTTTTTATTCCCTATACCCCCATGTAACACTTCTTAGTGCTGATAACTTGTGATACATTCAAAGCTCTTTGCCTTTTCCTGGAGCTAGACAAGTGGGTCCAGACAGCAGAATTTTCACCTGGAATGGGCAGTAACTGGATCCCTGTGGTGGTACCTCCACTCTGGCTGTTGACAGCCCTGCACAGGTGTCTCCTCCCGACCTGGCCTGGCAGTTCCAGTTCCCTTCTGCTTCCCTGAAAAGGAGCTGTCACTGCCTGCACTGAGCAGGACCCCCCAAATCCTGGAGATGCTTTGAACTTAAATCAGCTATTTGAAATTATTTTGGGGAAGGGAGGGAGGAGCTGGATGGAGATCTGGGGCACAGAGGGCACAGCCTGTAGCCTGCTGTCCAGAGAATGCCATAGTGCCAGGCACATCATGATGCCACAACCTCCTGCACTTGGAGACAGACAAGGACAGCACCCCAGACGGTGCAACTGGTGTATAACATCTGCTATGCACTGAGAAAGACACTTGGTGTCAATCCCCAGCCTGGTGGGAGAAGGACCCTCTAACAGGGAGGTGGGCAGGAGCCCACTCTGCTGGCACCAGGCTGGCTGCCATCTGTGTGGAGCTCTGTCACTTGTGGGGTGATTGGTGGGCATCAGAGAGGTGTAGCCTGGCAGATAGGAGGAAAAAGGGTCCCATGTGCTGTGGGGGAAGGCTGCATTTCCATGGAGACCACTGCCCATTGCCAGAACCCTGTCAGGGCTCTGGATACAGCACAGGCTTCGTGGGAAGGAGACGCCCCTGGGAGTGACATGGGAGCAAACAGCAGAAATGGGATCTGTCACCAGACAATGGACCACAGGTACTTCTGCTGATGGGCTCCTTGCAAGGGCGTGAGTCTGATCCTTCAGAAAGGCTTTGTTTCCTCAAGGGCTGGTCTTGGGCAGCTCCCTGCTGCTTAGCTGGGAGCAGGGAAGAGGAGCTCATGGAGCACTGGTTTTATTTCTGCAGCCTGTGTGAAGTGATGTTTGGATGGTTTCAGTTTGTGTTGTCATTAGGACTTATATGGAAGGAAAAAAACCCCTTGTGCCTGTAACTGGAAGGTGAAAGCTAACAGCTGGTCTCAACTATTACTACACATGCCAGAAGCAGTAATGATTAAAGGGACGGCACTGTGAGGTAAAGAGATGCCATCCTGGAGCCAGATGACTGGGTGATACAATTAAGATAAAGAAATCACATGTTGTTGGCAATAGGAAGAAGGAGTGATGAAATGTGTGATTGGGAAATGTGGGAACAAGATGAAATTAAAGAAAAATCACAATATGGAGCAGAAAATGAGCAGGACTAGGAACAAGAGATGCAGTTGTTGAGAAGATAAGAAGAGCAGAAATAAATTGAGAGCAAACATGCTTGGAGTAGAAGTGAGGACATACAAAAAGAAATCTTTCCAAACTCCATAAAAAATAAGTTGGTGTGCTAAAATGAGAACATTGCAGTCTAAAGGAAATGGCAACATTAAACTGTTGGCTTCTACAGTCAGTGCTTGGGGAAGGATAGAGGAAACCCCTCTCAGGCTGAGCTGTGCTGTGGGGGACTTTCTGCAAAGACAGCTGTGCCGCTGCTGCACCTCTCAGGAATGGAGCCTGAGGGATGTGTCAGCAGCAGAAATGCAGTGAGGGAGGCTGCAGCAGGAGCTCAGTGGCTGAAGGCATTCTGCAGAAGGGCGTGCAGAGGTGCTGGTGGGGAGATGGACCAGTGGCACCGGAGCGAGCTGTGCGCAGGTGGGCACACACACGGTCCCATGAGGACGCAGCCCGGGGCTTGGAGGAGGAGCTTTAAACCAGGTGGAATGGGGTGGTCCTGAGCTGTCCTGGAGGGGCTGGTGGAGCAGTGCCTGGGGTGTGTGGCTGTGGCTGCATGCTGTGTTACAGCCCTGAAGAAGCTGTGGAGGCCTGACCTGTCCCTGCAGCCCAACGTGTTCCTGCCGCCGGCTAGAACACGCAGGGGTAAGTGGTGCAGCTATGCAGGTGTGCACCATCAGGAAAGGACCCGCCATGCCATGGAGTGTCCAAAAGCAGCTGAAAACATCAGAGGGGTGATGGCACATGGGGTGGCTGGGTGGCAAGTGCCTGTCCCCTCTGGTAGAGCCATTTGCCTGCACAGCTCCTCCCTTCAGTGCTCCGAGGCACAGTGCCCTGAGCTTGGTGGCAGCTGAGCAGGAGCAGCAGCAGAGCTGCAGCCAGCAGGACTCTGCTTCACACAGAGCTGGGAGGGGGCTCAGAGCTCCGCGGGCTGGAGCCCGTGCGAGCAGGTGCAGGGCAGCAGCGCGAGGTGCCACTGCAGCCCGAGCGCGGCGCGTTTTGGGGCGCTGAAGGCAGCGGTGCCTGGGTGGGGATGGTGCTGTGCTGGTGTGGCTGCACGGAGCATCCTCCACATCTCCCTCCAGCCAGGGTCTTCCTGAGCCCCTGTGGCAGCCGGGTGGAGCTGTGCTCCCGCAGGGAGCTGCTGCGGCTCCGCGCAGCGGGCAGATGAAGCAAGCACATTATTGGAAAATTGTTTTGTTTAATATAGGAAATTGGGAGGTCTACTAAACCCTAGCTGGGGATGAGGGCAGAGCCTATGTGCTTATAAACCTTGTAACTCTGGCCTGAGTCATGTAGATGAGAGTCTGAACAGTCCCTGGGGCACAATTAGGATGGGAAAGTAGCCTGCACCGATGCAGAAAGTCCACGTTCTGCACAGAAGGGAGAACTAAAAAGCAGGAATACATACTTAAGTATTTATATATTCTGCTTTTGATATATGAAATATCTGGCAAGGCAACGTTTTTGCAGGAAAGGATGTGGGTGTGACGATGCCAAAAAGCAAAGCTTTATTTTAGGACACATTAACATGAGTGGTGCCTGTATGGGCCCAGGTATAAACATTTCCCCAGCATGTAATATCAGGGAATAAAAATATTTTATCTCTTAAAAATAATGAAATCTATATTTCTTCTAAGAAAAAATACAGAGAAGTTGGTGAAGTACTGGAAATTTTGAGAGAGATGCTGAGATCCAAAATATATGACTCATGAGGAAAGGCTGAAAGAATTGAGTGTTGTTGACCTGAAATGGGAAGATAAGAGGTGGGGAAGTGACAGTCTTCAAACAGAGGAAAGGTTATTGCACAAAGGACAGCATTCAGTTGTCTTCTGTCCTTCTTAGGCCTAAATTTCCATGATTTTGAAAACCTGCAGCACTGGTTTTTTGCAAATGAGGTTATAGATGAGGACAAACAATAGTCAGTTTCTCGGAGTCTGCCATGGGAAATGCCTTCTCTTTCCTAAGGCATTTGTTCCAACATGGGGAAACCCAAATGCAGGGACACTGTGGCTGAGCCAGCTGTGGCTGCTCAGGGCTGGGGTCCAGAGCTGGACACTGTGCCAAGGATGGCACACACCTGCATGGGGGCCTTGGTAGCCAAAGCTAGAATGAAGGTCTCCTGGAGAAGTTTTTGCTTCAGATGACTTTAAAGCTCTTTATGCAGTATCCTCATGCTTTTTGTGGGTACAGGTATCATTATTTCATTATGCTTTCATGTGAAGTGTGAAAACTATCTTTACCAATCCTCTTAAATTAGTTAAATATAATATTCAGGGAGACAGGAGATAGCGAAATGTTAATTGAAACTGGAGAGGTGTTTATAGGGTGATAGAGTGTGGCCAGCTGTGACTGAAATTAATGTTCAGGGTTCTTGATAGCGATTCATATTCTAGAGTTTATTAAATATTTTCAACAGCAGTCAGAGCCACGTGGTGCAGTCTGCTACACTGGTGAGAATCCTTGGTGCAGGTGCATGTCGCTGTCGGGGCGCAGGCCGTGCAGGATTGTTTGTAACTGGGCTGGTTCCCGCGGGCTGCTGCGGGGTGCGTGAGTGGCTCCAGGCCTGTCGCACCCTGTGTGCCTCGCTGGCCAGACCATGTGTGTCACATCCCCTCCCCTCCATGTGCGGGCTCTCCCTGGGCTCTCTGCGTACAGCTGGAGGCAGAGCTCTTTCCCAGGAAGGGTCTGTGCTGCTGGGAATGCTGCACTGGCCAGAGGCTGCTCCCCAGCGCAGTGTGGCCCCGCTGCCCGTGGCTGGGCATCCCTGAGCTCCCTCAGGAGCTGCTGAGCTGGGCAAGTCAAGTCATAGGAATGGGATCTGTGACTCATTATCAGCTGCTCATTAGTGAAAACAACTCGAGCCTTCAGCTCTGCTTTCCCATGCAGTAACAGAACAAGGAGCTCTGTCCCTGGCTGCAGGGCTCATCATTGCTTGGGCACATGTGAGTCTTCATGGGGAGCAGTGTCCTTCTTGGACACTGGCAGGCAGGCTGGGGAGGTCTGTGTGTGGGCAGGCAGGTCCCCTCACCTAGGAAGCAGTCCAACTCTTGTAGGTAATTGGGAACTGTAATTGAAGTGCATCTTTTACCTTGCACTCGCTCAGCTCTGTTGCTTTCATCCATCTGAGACTGTCCTCCTGTTAGCAGCAAGCCCTGTTAGCTCAGAGCCATCCCTCCTGTTACCAGCAAGCCCTGTTAGCTTAGAGCCATCCCTCCTTTACCAGCAAGCCCCTGTTAGCTCAGAGCCATCATCACCAGTTCACTGCTGCAGCCATTTACAGTCATGTGCACTCCCTGGGAAGGGACAGAAAATGCAACTTAGCCAGGATAAGTGATGGTGACATGTCACAGGTGACAGGCTCAGCACTTTTGCAAACCTTCTGCTTGCCAAAGGCAGCAGAAAACATTTGAAACTATTGAATACTGCAGCCAATAAGAAGATGCAGTAATTTATTGATGTTTCTAGCTTGCCTTTATTCCTTTCATCTATCTTTGTGCCTGCCCTGGAAGGCTGAAATAATGAATGTTGCTGTTTTTTTAATGAAGTTAGGCAAGCTGTTCACCTTTGGCTAGAAGGGCCTGAGCTCTTGTTATAGGGTCCTGACAGTAGCAGAGGTCATGAAAGCATCCTTTGCTTTTCCTTGGTGTGTCCCTCCTGTGGGAGGGAGCAGTGCTGAACACGAGTGGGCTGACCAGCCTTGCAGTGCTCTTGCTGCAGGGTGTTCATCGCTGGGGTGCTCTCAGTTTCTGTTATGCATGCAGCAGAAATCCCTGCCTGGGGTAGAAAACCCAGCAGCTCCTGGATGCCCACCATCTGCAGGGATTGGACTTTTATGCTCTGGAATGCTGAAAATGTTCAGGCTCTGCATGTCTTTTCTTATTTATGACAAGGCTTTAGGCTCAGATCTCATTGTCTTTGCAGTTAGGGCTGTGCAATCTTGTGCTTCCAGCATATGCCATTTCCCACAGCTCCTGAACCTGACAAAATGATTCTGCATAATCCCGTTGGAAGCTCCTTAAGCCATAAGCACATCCCATCACTATGGAGAGAGCCAGTGTCCACTGGAGGAGAGAGTGCTAAAGGAGAACCCAGTCTCCACAGAGCACCACCCCTGATGATGCTGAGTGAGCTCCTGCTTTGGAACAGATGCTGCTGTGCCACTTGCAGTGTGTGGCCCCTCTGGTCTCTGTTAGTACTGTGGTGCTTGTTTCCGAGGCTGTGGACTGTCCTGCCTGGGCTATGCCTGGTTCATTCTCTTAAAAACATCAAAATGAATTATCCTTGTCACGCCAGTAAATCAGGAGGTCCTCAGTGGAAAGAGGGAGAATGAGCTTGTTGTGCCAGGGATTCCCATCCTTCCAAATTTCCAGATAAAGGTTGAGTATCTGCCTCTCCAGGTAATGTCCATAACCCTGGATCTTTGACTGGCAAAGCTTTTTCTTTCATGAAGCATTTACATTATCAGAATTTGATTTATTTTGCTACTAATATTACAACAGTAAGCACAGACAAAAGGAATCATCAGTGATCCTCAAATTCCAAGGTACTTGTCACTCAGTAGAATATTTGCAGATTAGCCAACAATAGTCCTCAGAAATCAGTAACTATTTTCAGTGTTCCTTTGTGAACTTGCAAATACTAATGCCAACTGCTGCCTGGTCCCAGGAGTGCCAGGAACAACAGGAATGTCCCCACTGCTGTCCTAGACAGAGTGAATGGGGAGTCTCCTCCGAGTTTATTGTGAAGGCAACTGTCTGCAGATGAGGCAGACTACTGAAAATGTAACTTTTCAAATGTCTGAAAATGAGGTCTACCGATCATTTCATTGCAGAGAATGGGAGACATTTAAAATGCTTTTAGGAGAAGTCTTAGTCTGGATCTGAGTGCTGTCTCATGAATCGAGGTCAGCTGGTGTAAGCTGTGCAAATGTTCCAAGCCTCTTGAGCTTAGGAAGGAATTTAGAAGACTTTGAAGTGCTCTTGATCTTCAGAAGGACATCTGCAGCTAATGGTCTGTGCGAGCACACCAAGAGCTGCAGAGTTACACCAGCGCTGTCTTGAGCCTGCTCAGTCCCACTAGGCTTCCAGGACCCTTTAATACAAGTTCAGAGACCAGCAAGTTGTAAAAAATGCACTCTTGTGCCAACAGCCGATAATCTAGTGCTGGTTAAGTCAGGTGTAAAATGTCATACTGGGGCTTTAACTGTGGTGTTTGACTGCCTGCTGAAGTATGGCACACAGCGTTACAAGGATTTCAGTAAAAAGGTGAGTGGGCAGAAACTCCAAGCTCTTTGCTGTACAACTCAAGGTTTATTTTGTAATTGCTTCTAAATAGAAAAATGTCTGTTTATTAGATATGCAGAGTAGTAGAATTGTAGGCCAAATTGTTCTAATTCCAAACCTAATAAGCAGAAAAAAAAGCTTTGCTGTGAATTCAGGATTGCTATTGGTTTTTAGGAACAGCTTTTTCATCTGTCTCTCTTCTCTCATTAGTTGATGGTGCCAGGAAGTTCTGTGCTAATGAATGGCTACAAAGTTCCTGCAAGTCCCTCAGATGAAATACCCACAGGAGCACAGCGGAGGGTGCAGTCACCTCTCAAAGGATGCTGCGTGCTGCCAGCCAGCACCTGAAGGCTTTGCTGTGCTGGATTCAGAGCAGATACGGAGCTGTGATCATCTCCTGGGGATGGGGGAAGGTTTTGCCTTCAGTTCTGGAAGTTGTGGGTCTAGCACCTGATGGAACCACACCAATGTCCTGGACCCAGTCTCTGGGACACAGATGCATTTACTTGGCACAAACACTTCACAGCATCACTACAGGAGGAGAAGCCTCTGATCTGACACAATTCAGCCTCCAAGTGCCTGTCTGCAGTACACATCTGCTGCTGGAGCTGATCAGTGTCCCCTGGCCTCCCTCCATCCACGCAGCCAGCAGCACGCTGTTCCTGAGGCAGGACTCGCTTGCAATCCCCTCTCGCTCTGAAGTCCAGAAGTGAAGCAGAAGGTATGAAAGCCAGGCTGGGGTCTGTCTCACTCTGGACCTTTTGCTCTGCTCGGAGGTGGTGGAAACCATGCCCAGCTCTGTCTGAGGCAGGAGCAGATGCCTTTGTGACAGCCTCAGCAGGTGTTCTGAGCAGGCTGGCAGGTGTTCTTGTGTGGCAGCCCTATCAAGGCTGTGGCAGTTTTGCTCCAGTCCTGATGGGTTGCTCTGGTGAGGTGCCACAGCGTGGTGGGACATGCTGGGTGCCAAAGACAGGGATGTGCTGTGACAGAGATGTCTTCTCAATTCCCCCAAATTCAAAAATGGTGCTTTATTAACTAAGGAGAGCAATAAAAATGCACAGAGTCACTGTGCTGAGCATCACATGGTCCATGACAGGAAGACAAACTGGACAACTAATAGGTTATATAAATGGCAAGTTTAGGTGACAAACTGACAGTGTGACACAGCAGAGTTGCAGAAACAGATTATGGGTGGCTCCTGACAGGCCACATTGTCAGTGATTCTGACAGTGGGACAATGGCCATTCCCCCCTGGAAATGTGAATCACGAGGTATTTCACTGGTCAATTCTCCAGTCACTCCTGGAAACTGCAAAGCTTCTTGGGGACATTTCTGAAGAGCTGCTTCAGAGCTGGGGCAGGTGCCCCTGTGCTGGGAAGGAGGGGGCTTCTTCTTCACCCCAGGCACAGGATTGCCACCAGAACAAGTGGGCAAACCCAGGCAGCTCTAGCTTTGCCATGGTTCTCTGGGTCTGGACAGGAGAAGTCAGTTGGGTGTCCTCTCAGCAAAGGTGCCACGGCAGTGGCAGAGCCCACAGGTGGATCCTGCTCTGTGCCAGGGAGGCACCAGGCCTGTCTGACTCAGCACTGCTCCAGAGCCATGGGAATGCTTTGCAGGACACGAGAGCCAGGTCCTCGCAGAGCCCCTTTGAACCATCTTTGTTCTCCCACACAGAGCTCTCTGACATGCTTGGGTGTCACTCACCACACGCTGTGATGAGCACGATCAGAGCCATCAGAATGGAAGTGCAGTGTGCAGGCTGTGTGACCAAGAGAGATCTGCTCGGCAGGAGAGCTCAGAGAAATCTCTAGACTCTTAATTTTTTTTTGTCAAATGGTCACTGGAGGGTTAATGTAATTTTGATTTTAATTACATTGCTGGAGGGCACACTTACGCAAGGGAAAAGACATAATTACCAAGACATTTTATTAAGATATTATTTAATTTTATTGATGTGTCACAAGCAAAGGCACAGAAATGTTCAAATCGATATATACTTACATCAATGTTTAATCTACTTTCAGCATTTTTGCCTGTTCTATTTATGCAGTTACCAGTTGATAAATTAAATTCCTGGAAATATGCAGAACATTAATGAATTTTCAGCAAATTCATGTATTGTGTATTTGCTTCAGTGGGAAGCCAGAACACAAAGAAGCTTTCATCTTCTTTCAGCAAAATTTTATGACCCCTGTGCCTTGCCGCTCACAATTACCAGGTCACACGTGATCCTTTTTTTCCTTGATCACCTTTTCCAGAGCAGGATTCAGACTCGAAGGTCAGGATCTCCTGCCTGGCAGCAGACTCAGGTGAGGCAGGGTGTCAGCCCCGGAGCAGAGCAGGTTATGCTGTGCAGTGCAGCTGCTCTGGGCCTCCTCCCAGCAGTGCTTTGTAGGAACAGTTCTGCTTTTCTGTGGAGCACCTGGGGCTGCTCACTGCTAATGGCAGGGCGTTGTTTACAGGACGTGAGCGTGCAACTGCGTTTGTCACTCATTCCAGGAGGCAAAATCTGACAGAAAAGCCCCAGCCACTCTAGGGGGCTGTCACACAGGACCAGCTCCTGAGCAGCCTGTGGTGTTGTCCCCACAACAGGAGTGACAGCAGCACGAAGCCGGGCAGCCTGGCAGTGACAGAGAGCAGGACGGGGTTCAGAGGGAAAGCAGAGCTCCTGGAGAGCTCATGGACCAGGCTCCACAGAATCCTGCTTGCTGACTCGCATGCTGAGGCTCACACAGCACAAGGTTACTTTCAGATACAGACAAAACCAGGTTCAAGCTAGATTGCAGAGCAGTGAACCATCTTTTCACCCACATTTATGGCTGGGAGAAGAGTAAATGTAAACTGAACGGTCAGAGATACATGGTCAGAGAGAAATGGATGCCTTCATCCCCATTACGTTTCTGATCTTTTTCTCTAGTGGTTTTTTGGGGTTTTTTTTTGTTTGTTTTTTGATTGTTTTGGTTTGGTTTGGTTTGGTTTTTTTTTTGTTTTTGTTTTTTTTTGTTTGGTTGGTTTTTTTCTTCTGGTCTTTGGGAAGTCTGCCTTGCCTTCTCCAGGCCTAAGGAGCAAGTTATGGATGGCCAGCCCAAAGATGGGCCTCGCCATGTGCTGGTTTTGCCTTTCCTCTCCTTGCATGGGCAATTGCCTTTTCATCCCTCCACTTTTCAGGCTCCTGGTTTTCCCAGGGCTGCGCTGCTCCTGTGCATTGTACCTTTCACAATGCAGCCTTTGCACACCTCCACTCACTGCCATTTGCATCCAGCTGCCTGTGGTTGAGGAATCTGTGATGGAATCTCTGATCCAGATGGCTGCCGAACTACCCTGACTTCAGACAATTTGTCACCAGTGGAAGGATTGATGTTGGGAAGCACTTTCTGAGATGCCTTTTATCTTCCCCCATTCACGGTGCTGCAGCACAGTTCCTCAGATGTCTTCATCTATCAGCTGTCCCAAGTTCATATATTTTCTACTGGTTCAGCTTCTTCCGAGTCATGCAGGTGCCACTTTCAGTGACTGGTTTTGCCTTCCCCCTGTACAGGTAGGTGGGTGTGTGCTCCTGGGCTGATTTTCATTAATGCCTTCCAGATGCTGCCTCGACTGGTCAGTTTTGCAGGAATTCTGGCATGGCCCTTCCCTGCTTCCCTGCAGAATTGAGCCATCTTTTTTCCCAGGCAGTAGCTGCCATCTGCACCAGAAGGTTAATTTGTTCCTCTCCCCTATAACTGCATTTATCACATGGAAGTGGTTGTTGTGGAAAATATTGATCAAACACTGGCTTTTCCCTGGCTGCACTGAAACAGAGCATTTCAACTACTCAGTTGCTCAGGATTTCACGTTGTGTGCAGCAGCTCTGGAGAGTGTTTGCCTGGGTGTGTGTGCACATGTTTTGTGGTGGAGCAGTGCACAGTGGCTGCTGCTGTCTCTGTCTCACGCTCCAGCACTTCCAGCAGTGGCTTTTCTGGAGCTGGGTGTGTGTGGCTGGCACCTTGCACAGTGCAGGTTTCCTGCTGCATTCAGCCCCAGCTGAGGGCTGGTGGCAGCAGTGGTGGACCTCATGTGTGGCCAAGAGGAGGGAGGGAGGCATGGCTGGATGGCTGGATGGCTGGGTGGATGGATGGATGGCTGGATGGATGGATGGATGGATGTGTGTGCAGAGGAAGTGCTGTCCCTGTCTGGGAGCAGAGCACTGGGGTCTGTAACTTGGCACTGCATGCCCACAGAGTGTGTTTGGATGTGACCTGGTCAGTGGGAATGCTCTGCATTAGTCTGCTTGGGAGCTCAACTCAGCCCTTGGCACCTGCCTGGTGCCTGTCACAGCCCTGGGCTGTTTTGGAGACTCTCCCTGCTCCCTCACGCTGCCCCAGCACCGCCACAAACGCCTGCCGTGGTCTGAGCTCCAGTGCTTGTCTCTCTGTTAGAGAACAATACAATAGCAACAGCTCCTGGCAGCAGCTGCACAAACCTGGGTTGTTTTGACAGCACTTTATTTCAGCCCTGTGCTCTGGAGTCTTGTGGGAATGTTTCCTGTGCAGCTCGTGGTGGCAGAGCCGTGGCACAGGAGAATGTACGAGCTGCCCTGTGAATGATCACGACAGGTTTAGAGCCAGGACCTCTCCCTGGTCTCCACTGGGTGCTTTCCAGGCACTTCTTTACCAGGGAAATAAGGGCTGGGGACCACAGCCCTTGGGCACCTCCAGCAGTGTGGCAGTGGTGCCAGCCCCATGCTGGCGTGCACGTCTGTGTGGAGGGCTGTCTCCAGGTGGGGATGGCACTGGGCTCCCTGTCCCCATCCTGCCACAAGGGACCAAGGGCACTCAGGTAAGGGCTGGGGCCATGGCAGAAGTCACAAGGGGCATCCCAGAGCAGTAAGCTTGTCTGCTGGGCTCTCCGTCTGTGTCTGGTGTGCAGAGCAGCTGAGCAGACACCAGGAGAGCCAGGAACAGGTTTTTTAGGAAGGCTGAGCCCAGTGTGGAGCTCTGACCTGGCATAGTGGGGACAGGCAAGGAACCACCCTGGCCCCGAGAGTCGCAGGTGCAGAGCCCATGTGCTGAGTGTGGGTGCTGCTGGGGCCAAAGTGGGAGCACGAGGAAAGCAACTGCCCAGAGCCTGGCACATTCCCAGCTTGTGCACGGTGCTCAGCTCTGCCTGCAGCAGGGTCAGCCCTTTGGGCTGCTATCTGCCCCTTGAAAACGAGCAGAGGAGCCACCGGAGGAGTTCTTCATCTGCTAGAAAGAGAAAGCCTCTTGGCTTGAGATGCCTGTTAGCCGGCAGCGGCGAGTGGGAGCCGCATCCACGAGCAGCTCCGGGAGGGGATGCCCCGACCGCTCTGCCCGGGGCTCTCCGCACCAGCGGGAGCTGCTGCCCGCAGCCCCAGGCAACTCGAGCATGCTCTTTTTCTGCAAAATCTGGCACTCTGTCCAATACAGATTCACTAGAAGAGCTGTACTCTGCCAGTATATGAAAATTTAATTAGGCAGTAAATGCTTTCTGCTTCCAAGCCCTGAGGCTGAAGAAATCCAGAATGTCTTTGGGTTTCTTGATGGGACAATTGTCCCCTCCAATAGACTGTGAATGGTGTTAGTGACATTGGGCATAACCTGCAAACCTGCCTTCTGCATTACACTTGCTGACCCGCCGGTGCATCCCTGCCTCCCCCTGAACGCTCCCGGGGGTGGGGGAGAGACGGGCTGGGTGAGGCAGAAGGATCCTGCTGAGCCTGACCCCTCTCGTGGGTCACTGGGACACTGCTCCCTCACTGCAGGAGGAGCTCACAGCAGTACCAGGTCCAGGGGCTTTTATCCCAGCTCCTCTTTGGAGGGTCTGTGAAGGCTCAGAGTCAGGATGAGGACAGCAAACCCCTTCTCCCCATGGTGGCACCCCTCCTCGCTGGCACTGTGCCACCCTGCCCTGAGCTCTTGCTGCGAGATCCCTGGATGAATGCTCACATTAATGTTTGCCATTACTTCACTCTCTGCACTGTGCAGGAGCTCACAGCTTCAGCAGACACAGATTTTCTGTCCTGGCCAGTGTGTGCTCTCTCCACACTAAATTACATACAGTCCCTTCCTCAGAAAGCTCAAACTCTAAAATAAATGATAATGCAAAGTAAGGGGCTCCTGTGCTGTGGAGAACCAAGTTCTGCTGGAGTCATGCCCTCTGCCAGTGTCACAGCCTGGCTCTGCTGCAGTCAGGGCTCCAGCTGCCCTGCTCCTCAGGAGAGAAAGCTTCACCACCGAGCAGCCTCCGAGAGCCCAGCTCTGCTGTTGAGCCTCCTCACCTGGAGAGCTGTCTGTACATTCTGAGTATTGATTCTGAAAATGCAGCTTGTCCTTGTAATTTAAAGAAAGCAAGAAATTTTTAAGCACTGAGAAAGCTCCCAGCTCTTTAAAACCTGTTTGGCTTAAAGTATGAAAAAATGAAGTATTTTTTAGATGTCTTGATGTCCTTTTGGGTGAGGAAAAGGGGGAATTGTTCGGCACCTTTCCACAGGAGCCCAAATGATGCATATATTGCAGGAAACTCATTAAAACACATTTCCAATATCAAAGGACCGTTCCTAATCCCTGGCAACCTGCTGCTTCAAACAGCAGCTTCAGCCTCCCAGCTGGTGTGTTCACTTCTGGGACAGCTGCTGCCCACTTCCACGTTTGCTGTCCTGCCCCTCCCTGGGGCAGCACATCATCCACATCGTTCACATCTCCATTTGGAATGCAGGAAATACCTCAGGAACAGCAAAAGGTAAATCATGAGCAACAAGGCAGCTGCTGCCATGAGCTGTGGGGGCACCACGGCCTGCACGTGTGCCATTGGTGCCACGGCACCCCTGTCCGGCTGTCACCGTCTGCATGGGACATGCCTGCTGCTGTCTGTCTGTCTGTCTGTCTGCCCACAGCACTGGCCCAAGACCAGGATGAGAGCTAGCACATGCCACATTGGCAGCTGAAGGATTGGCACTATTTTTTTCTTTTATTGTAATGCAGAAAATAATTTCACCTTGGGGTCTGTGGCAGCCCAGGAAGTTCCACAGCAAGAAGACCTTGGAGGCAAATACTGCTCTTCACCCTGGCACAGGCAGGAGTGGTGTGAAGCAGTTGCACTCCCTGGACAATGGCATCTGCCCAGAAACCTTCACCCTTCTTCAAATCTGGTGCCCATGAGGAGCATTGGGAAAAGCCTGTGATTGATCTCCTTGGTTCTGACTAGTCCCAGGCTCTTGAGGCCATGCAAATTGCTGCTGGGATCTCACTCCTCCCACCTGTTCCCAAAACTTCAAAAAGCCTCTCTAAGCTTTTACTCTCAATGTTTGAGACACTTGTCACTTTATGAAACGTCTTCATTATTTTAAAACGAGGAGTTTGAGAGAAACTGTTGTTATTTATAGATATGTGTCTGCTACCAAAGCACTTATCCCTGTCACACCCCAGAGCCTCCAGGAAGTGCCTGCTGATGGCCTCTCCGGGGATGCAGCTGGACAAGGTGGGCTGTCAGCTGTGCCCCCACAGGGCTGCAGCCCCCACCAGGGTGGGCACGTGTGCCCTTGGTTTGGAGCTGGGACACAGTGACGCGGCCAGCAGAGCCTCCAACGAGGGCGAATTGTCGCAGCCATCCCTGTCACAGGGGACTGCTGCTGTGGCTGGCCAGGACGCCCAGCAGAGCTCCGTGGTGGGCACAGTGCAGCTGCCACAGCCGGGGGTGCTGCTGACGGGGGAAGACTGCTGCTCATATGGGGACCCGTGTGCCCGTGTCCTCACCCAGAGCTGAGCACAGCCACCAGCAGGATGGCAGTGCCACCACGGGGTAACCGGGAGCCCAGCTGCTGCCGGGGGGTGCTGTGCACGGACAAGTGTTTTTCATTCAGGGAGAATCAATTCTCCTCATGAAACAGCCTGTTAGTCACTCACAGCTCTCTGAAATCCACTGCTGGGAGGGTGGCTCAGAGGGTCTGCACAGCTGCTGGGCCTCTTTGGAGTAGGAGCCTTTGCCTGCATCTCAAAACCACATCTCCCTGGGGAATCCATCTACTCATCTCAGCCCTATAAGAAGTGTTAACATACAGGGAGCAATAAACATCCTCTGGCTATTATTTTCCATTTGCGTGGTCAGCTCAAACAGACAGCAGCTCACAGCAGGGTTTGATATGCTTATATTGATTTTCTTTATAGATTAGAGTGATTCAAGCAGTTATAAGGTTAATTTCAGATGATTAACTTCACCATATTGTAATATTTGATTTAGATTGGCTTTCAAACACTTTCCAGCTATTGATTTTCAATATCACACTTCTAGCACTGCAGCCAAATGTCATTTAAATAAAAGGTTGACAGAGTAGAAAATATCCACATCAGTCCTGAGAATTCTGCCACATCCAGCCTGGATCAGCCCTGGTGTCCCAGGGAGAGGAGCGTGCTGCAGGGTGGCACACACGTCTCCAAAGCAGGCTTTGGCCAAATCAGAGCTGGGCTGGCACAGCCCCGGGCTGAGGGTGGCTCTGGCCTGGCAGGGTCTCGCCAGCCGTGTCCCCCTCGTTGCTGTGGGCCTGCCCAGCACAGCCACTGCTGTGTCCCTGTCACACGGCCATGGGTGTGTGTGACACTGTGCTGTCACTGCTGTTGGCAGCGTTGATGCTGTTTTCTTTGTGACATTCAAACTCCCGTATAAAAATCAACCGTGAAATTGTTGGACGTGAGGAGAAGTTTGACCTTCCTCGTGGCTTCAGACAATCCCCCCATCCTGGGGAGGTGCAAGAGTGGCAAAATGTGTAACAGGTTTTGTTTACATCAGCTGAAAGCAGCTGGGGATTTGGAGACTATAGGAAAATTACATGTATGCAATTTTATAGGAAGCTTCCTCTTAAAATATGCAGATGGGACATGAAATCTTTCCTTTCCAAGGGATCCTCACTCCTCAGAATGTGACAGCCCAAGGGAAGGTCAGTGCTCATGGTTGTGATAAAGGCACTGGAGATGAGGAATGTGAGCAGGAAGGACTTGTGTCCAGCACCCCCTTTGGTGGAGCACATGCAGGGAGCTTTTTGCTTTTTTAATGGCTCGTGTCTCCTTCTCTCTCTCACACTTTTATTTTCAGGGGCTATTTTCTTCCTCTCATTTTGGTGATGTGCTGAATACAGATGAGACTTAGAATACACAGAGCTATTAGACTGACACACACTCATTTTGTAGGTCTGGGAAAAAAATAACCCCCTGCTCGAGTTAGCTTGGCACAGTTGGAAAATGATGTGAGCACCTGGCTGGCAACAGTCCCCTCCCTGCCCAAACCTCAGGGCCACTCTGAGTGCCCTGTGCCTGGACGTGTCCACGCAGGGCTCGGGGTCCCCACCAGCCTGGGGGTGCTGGGGTCCAGGGCTGTGCCCTGTGCCTGCTCTCGCCCCTGCCCCCAGGAACCTTCCGGACCCTGCCTTGTTCCCCTCCCCACCAAGTCCCACGGTTTATGTTCAGGCCATTGCTCTCTGTGCCTGCGCCTCCTGAGGGGAAGGGATATTGCTTCCCATGAATTTCAGGGATTCTTTACAGAGTGCCTGGCTGCTCACAGTGGTTCAGACAGAGCTGATCAAATACTTATTTGTCAGATTAATTGTCTGATTAATTTTGTAATTTCAAATTATTTATTTATACATCATCTGCAATAACTAATATTTATATTGCTTCATGACCAGCAGTGGTTTGCCCTTTCTGATGATAAATCCCCATACCCTGCAGCAGCTGATGCTGATGGCCTAAACTTGGGAACAATAATCCAAGCAAGTAAGGAGTGCTCTGTAATCCCCTTGCAGGCTGCAGAACATGTGTATTATCTTCAGCTCTTTCCCACAATTCTTCCACATACACTTTTTGACAAAAGGAGACTGTACAGACCCCACAAAGGTCAAAGCTATTAAAAATCTTTTCAGTGAGCAGTGCTGCATATCTCCAAACACTCACAGCTCTCCAGGGAAAGTCAGAACTTGCATTTTTCACCTCTAGCTCTTTTAGTCCTGTCCAGCACCCACTGAAAGAAACCTGTGTGGAAAATCACCTCCTGAAGCCCCTGGATTTGTCAAACCAGGCAGATGAAGCAGCCATTGGCTTGTCCCTGTTGAACCCAGGGAAATAAATGCATCTGTTCAAGTAATTCATGTGACTGGAAAAATACAAGATGTGAGATTCAAGGCATTTTAAAATACAAAGGAACATTTGTCCAATAGTTTTTCAGGTATCTGTTTAATCTGTGTTGCTTAAGAAAAACATGTGGCTTAAATAGACCTTGCAGTCTCTGCTCCAAGACCACATGTCTTGGCAGGATTTTGTTGCTCACTGTTTTTAGCTGTTTTCACCTCATTGTGAGATGCCTCAGAAGCTCCCTCCAGGAACTTCTGGGTTTGAGTGATGCACACAGTTGTGTCGTCTGTGTTGGAGGCTGAGTTGTCTGCCTGCCATCCCACTTGTCTGTTAAATGAGAGCAGTTCCTATACAGCCCGGGACAGCTCCCTGCTAATCACCTTTGTCCTGCCGACATCCATGATGTGAATCTGCTCCTGTTCCTGCTCCCTGGCCCCAGCTGGGAGACGCTGTAGGTTTTGCACAATTTGCTGTGTATGGCCAGTGATGTCACCCTCATGTTGGCAAGGTTTCTGAGAGATGATGTGAAGATGACATTGCCTGCAGCCTCTCAGTCTGCACCAATTAAACAGAGAAATTAAAAAATGTCTGAGTCAATTAAAAAGAGGAATTAAACAATGTGATAAACAGGAGACAATGGAGACAAAGCTGGCACATCTAAGGAAGGACACCCAGTACAGCAGCCACATGAACAGCTGTCTGTGTCAGTGCAGCTGTGCCTCCCCGGGCTGTGCCATGGGACCTGTCTCATGGGGGGCTGGCACCTCAGCCTGCTCAGAACCCACTTCTTAAGGGATTCCTCCTCCTGGCACCTTCTCTCCTGTGCCAGCAGCAGAGTCCAGCAAATCCCTTTCCTCTAGGCACCTGGGCAGATGTTTTCTGGCCTCAGGAGCTGGGTGCTTGGTGAGGAATGTGGGGACTTGGAAGGACTCACAGAGCCAGCTCTGGAAGGGCAGCATCCCTTGAACTCAGCCTAATGCATCATCTCAGCCTGGAGCTCAGAGATGAGACAGACCAGCCCAGCAGTCAGAGCTGCTCTCTGTGGTCACAAACGTGGCATCCAGGTTAACATGTGCCAGAAATGAAGTCTTAATTACTCCAGGGAGCTTGTGTGTTTGGGTGAGCTAGAGTGTGTCTCACTGAAAGATAATCTGCAGGATTCCTCACTGCTGCCCTCGGTGTGGTGGTGGCAGAGGGGAGAGGCTGTCTACAGGCAGGACAAGTCCCTCCTGGAGGCTAGGAAAGTGCAGCTGGAATGTGTTTTCCAAATAACTTTACAGAAAATTATAAATCAACACCATAACTACAGCCATGCTTGGCTCAGTCAGTGTGGAGCAGCTTGCAGAGGTTGCAGGAGAGAATGGTGCTATGGGTCAGCCCTTGATGCCTTGGGAAAGGTCACTGAGACCTTGGGCATTGTCCCCAGAGTCACTTCCACAACCTGCCTGCACAGCTCAGCCTCACAGTGCTGCAGGCCCCGGAGGGCAGGCGATGGTCACAGGCAGCCACCCCGAGTGTCCTGAGCAGAGGATGTGCCAGCAGCTGGGCTCCTGGGGCTCCTGCTGGAAGGGCCTTTGGGTCCCAGCACCAGGCCGTGGGACTCCCAGCACAGCCCAAGGTGTGGATGTAACTCACCTGTCGAGTGTAACAGGCGCAGAGATATCCTCTGCCCTTGGAGAGGAGAAGTCAATGGACAGTCCATCAGATCTCCTCTCTGCCCAGGCTGGAAGCAGTCCAGCTTTCACGGGGTTTTTCCTACAGTCAATTGAGTGACTTTTTTTTCCCAGAGCTGTTAAGCAGCTAAGCCAGACTCTGTCTTTCTGTATCTAATTGGCACTTTCAGCTGTAAGTAAGGTGATCTACAAATCATTTTGATCTCTGTTCAGTTCTTTGATCTTACTGTTGTTCTCAGGTGCATATAGTGACAGCACAATTAATTAATTGCAGGCTGCTAATTGTGCAGTTGCAGCATGCTCTAGTTCATGCCTGGAGTTTTACTAGTTGAGTTGCCAGGGTTTGTCATCAATTCTGGCAAACAAGAGTGATCTGAAATAGCATTCGTTGACCTTTTCAACATCGGTGAGTCCACAGGCAGAGTGCACACGCTGGGGAGGAGCCCCAGCCTCCTGCATGGGAGGCACTTAGCACCCGGAGCTGACAGGCGTGAGGTGCCCAGCTGCAGATCGGCAGCTCCTCAGGATGTTGGATTATTTATTAGTGAATGCTCTATGATGCTCGCTACATCCAGCCTGCAGAGAGAGAGAGAGCTGGACGGCACTTCGGGGAATAATCCAGAGACCTTTGCTAGTATTAACTCTTCTGTATCCTTCAGCCTGAAAGGGAATTAATTAAACCTTGTGCTGCAGGGTTTTGATCCATCCCTGCTGCAGGACAAGATGAGTCCCAGCAACAGAGCTGGATGTTCTGCTCTGAAATGTCTGGCAGGAAAGTAAAGCAGATGCATCAAGTGTGATTTGTTTGTGCTGGTCCCTTGGTTTATGCTCTCCACGCCAAGGAGGTGACATCACTGTCCTCATCCAGAGGCACAGGGCTGGTGGCCTGGCACTGTGGGCAGGGATCAGTGCAGTACCTGTGGCTGAGGTGGTCCCCTTGCAGGAAAAGGCAGGAGAAGCCATTTGCTGATGCTGGTGACTGCAGGACCCGCGAGGGGAAGCCCCACTCCTCTGGGCTGGGCACACATTTTGGAGCAGCTTTGCTGCCATCCGGGCTCTGGCAGAACTCATTCAGCTTTTGCAGGCTTGTGCTCCACAGGCTGTCAAACCTCTGCCAGAAGAGCCAGTGGACAAAAGAGCCTCATCTCTGTATTCTGCTCCCTTAAAACAAGGCAAATATTTCAGTATCTGTTGAAGAATATTTGCATTTTTATGGATAAATTCAAGAAAAAAGGCACCACACAATCCCAATTTGCATCCCTTATTTCCATAGAAACTACAGGAGCCTTAATTGCTTTCATGTGCTTTTGATGAAAATTGAGTGGGGTATCTTTATCCTGCCATAAGGTGGGAAGAAAAATTGGCATTCAAAATAATATCTAATGGTTCAAAGGATACTTTTGCAAAACAGCTTTCTGTGATTTATTAAACAGCTAGGTGTTTTTCAAATAATTGGAAAAAAAACTTTCTGGAAAACTTGTTGCAAGCCTTCACTAAACTGCTGCAGATTGATATCTGCAGTGTGGAATGAGGGCTGTGTACCAGGCTGTGGCTGGTGAAATCGAGGGCATTCAGCACCTAATCACAGTTCAGACCCTGGCAGGGAGCAATAAAGACTGTGGATATTGTAATCTATGCAATTTTTTAACTGAAGCGGGGAAAATGTTAATCAGCAGCATGCCAGCAGGAGAGACGGGGGATCAGGGCCGGGCCTGCCCTGGGCTCCGGGCACTGTGTGCGGGACGCGGCCCCGGCGCCTGCCCGGCCGGAGCGGGGCTGCACGGAGCGGGGCTGGACGGAGCAGGAGGGCAGGAACGGGGTAGGAGCGGGGCCGGAGCACGGAGGGCAGGAGCAGAGCTGGCAGGAGCACGGAGGGCAGGAGCAGGGCAGGAGCAGAGCTGCCGGAGCGGGGCAGGAGCGGGGCAGGAGCAGAGCTGCCGGAGCACGGAGGGCCGGAGCAGAGCTGCCGGAGCACGGAGGGCAGGAGCGGGGCAGGAGCGGGGCCGGAGCACGGAGGGCAGGAGCGGGGCAGGAGCAGAGCTGGCAGGAGCAGAGCTGGCAGGAGCAGAGCTGCCGGAGCGGCGCGGGCCGTGCCCCGTCCTGCGGGAGCCAGCTCATCATCGCGGGGAGGGTGTGCTGTGCCTGCACCGCTCAGCCTGACACGAGGCCATTTATATTTGATGGTGTTTGGATGAATTATGCACATAGCCACTAAGAGAAATTTAATGATGGGTTTCGTCTTATTTTTTATAGATTCCAGCCTTTGAATTAAGCACCAGTTCACTCAGTGCTACAGGCGATAAAAGGGAATATTCCAGTCCCTGTGTCCGTCACGGCTGCTCCGCCAAGCAGAGTTAACAAGTAAACAGTAATCGCCCGCAATTATTGCCCATTACGTGCTCTCTTCACCTGAGATCACACCACAAAGGCCGAGTGTGCTGTCGCGGGAGGAGCCGGGTGGCAGGGAGCTGTCAGGATGAAATAGCAGCAGAGACCTGTCAAACGCTGGCTCTGTGAAAGACCTAAATCCTCTCTCGATGGCCCCTCCGTGCAGCGTAGAAGAGCTATTGCTGTGTAATTATAAATTGTCTGTAGGGCTTATCTCAGGTTCAGGGTTGACATTACAATAATAGTGTGGGTGAGCTTTATTTAAGGGATAATGTCTGGCGTACACACGGCAGAACAGGAGTGTGCTGGGTGATTAACACCGGCACGGAGCTGTGTGGTCCCTGCTGTGGTCAGAGGAAAAGGATCTTGTGCATCCATGGCCCTGCTGGGAGCTGAGCAGGGTCCCGCAGGACGGCTGAGAGGGAGGACTCCTGGTGTCCAGCTCTGGACGTCCCAGTGCCACATCCCCGGGAGTGGTCTGCCTCAACACTTCAGCACCAGCAGAGAGGGAAGGCAGGTTTTTGCTGTTTTACCGACCTACTTGAGATGCTTCCTTCAGGGATGAACTGAATTATTCTCAGAATTGCCTCTTCTTTCCTTTCACTATAAAAAAAGCAGAAGGTGATGATCTCAGATGTGGAGCTGTAAGTCAGGAGGGATAGATCCAGTTGGAAATACCTGTTGGAAATGCCCAGTATTTTCCTAATGTGCTTCTCTGGTTCTAGTATTTTAAGGATGCATTCTCTAAGGATGGATCTCCTGCAGTGTTTCCATGCAAGTAAATGTTAGAAAGGGAAGAGAGAACAAGCCTTGCACATGTTTGTTCAAGGCAATGTTTTCCTGAGCCAGGTTTGCCCTGAAGACAGGTGCTCTTGAGCAGTCATTGCCCCTGCCAGCCTTGCCTGGGTGCCTTCTCCTGCCTCTCTGCTCCCTCCTGCAGTGGTGGGATAGGGGGGTTGCTGAGAGCCCGGCCAGATGTGGGGGATCCATGCAGCTGGATGGTGGAAGGCAACGGCAGCACAGTGGCTGCAGCCCTGTGTGCAGAGAAACCCCCCAGAGTGGGTTGGCTTCGGAGTCAGAACCTGAACCTGGCTTTTTGTACTGGGGTGAAAACAAAGACAAAATCCCTGTGTGGATCCACAGCCTCTCTTAAGTTCAGATATGCCTAAAGTTCCTGTGGGAGCTCAGCACCCGAGGCAGCCCTGGTCGTTGTTGCAGCTGACCATGCTGGGAGGGCTGCTGGTCTCTGGGGCTGGTTTGGGCAGCAGCCCCTTCAATCTCCATGTGAACTGCTGGGCTGCAGTAAATTGCAGGGATCCATTGCTATTTATAGAGGAAAGGCAGCGTCTCTGCTCTCAAGTGCCCTGGCCTTCTGGGGTGAGATTCCTGAGGACGAGGGAGCCTGGGAGCTGCCCCAGAAGCTGGGGCACTGTATGAAGGCACTGTGCCCATTTCTGCAAGCTCTGACCCCATCTCAGTCAGTGAGACTGGTGGAGCTGGTGCCACTCAGGGGAGTTAGTAGTGGTATTAAGTGGAGGAAATACTACAGAGTAAGTATTAGCCTTGTATTATGTAGAATTTTAAAGCGCTTCATTAATTTACAATTCCACTTTTTATTAAATTAATTTGCATTTTAATGAAAAAAAATAAGTGGAGCCAGCTCTCTTCTTGAAGTGGCAATAACATGCCACCTGTATGTGAATGAGCGTGCCCGAGCGAGCTGAGGTGGCGTGGCGAGCCCGCAGCCCCGTGGGGGACTGTCCCCAGGCAATGTCCCTCTGTCCCTGTGTCCTTGAGCAGCCTGCGTGCTCAGGCTGGCTCTGTGTGTGGGGGAAAAGGCTGCAGGAGGAGGCAGGAGCAGGATGCAATGGTGCCCTCACAGCAGGAAATGCCTCTTGCTGCCACCGTGCCCTTCTGACAGGGCCACCGTGTGTCCCTGCTGCCAGGCTCCTTCTTCCCCCCGAAACAGGGGCTGTGGCAGCAAGATGCACTGGGACAGAAGAGCCCCAGCACCCTCTCAGCAGGCAGGGCAAATGGAAGAGTTCAGCTAAAGGTTAATAAAAGTAAAAATTGCCATTGCTGGGCACCCTTTGGGATGTGCAGCTTGTGTTCCCTGCCAGTGCCAACGGCCCTGAGAGATGCCCGTGGTGCTCAGTGTCTGCTCCTGATCTGGGATTGCTGCTCTTCAGGGAGATCAGCCTCACAGCCTCCTTTGGCTGGCAGCTACCAGGTCTGGAGTGAAGCAAGGCACACTTGTGTAAAGTAAATGGCACAGGTCATTCTGATGTCACTGGTGTCAAACAGCTGCGTTTAAAGTTCCAAAGGTGGTATCTTTCTCTGCAAGTTTGTAAGGGTTTGGGGTTTTTGGGGGGTGGTTTGTTTGTGTTTTTGTTGTTATTTGGTTTGCTGGGTTGTTTTTTTTTTTTAGTTTGGGATATTTCTGTTACTGTTCTTTGCTTAGAATTTTTTTATGTTTTGAGGGGTTTTACGTTTCTTGTTTGTTTGTTTCAGGGTTTTCTTGGATAGGATTTCAGGTGTGGTTACAGCTAGGCCAAGTAAAAAAAAAAAAAATTAAAAGTTACTAGCTTCTTTGTCTTCTGGCTCTGGGATCAATAAGTAACATCTCTGGTGCCTCAACAGCCTCCTAAACTCTTTACGGGGAAGCAAGCATTTCTCTTCAGGGTTTCATAATATTATTATTTAATAATTGTTGTTGGAATTATTATTACTGTTGTTGTTATTAATAAAATTACCATTTCATTGACTGCAAATGAGATTCTCTCCACCAAACCATCTTTACTTCCAACCTCTCTTACCATCAGCTCTGCTGTTGACTTTGTGGCAGCAGTCCCACACAGTCCTTTGGCTTTTGAGACAGGTTAATTTAATATGTATTTTAATTATTTTTTCCCAGTAGCAGCAGCTGTCTGCTCAGGGGACTTTGGCTGAGCTCCCTCACAGCTCAGAGTCACAGTGGTGCCAGCAGGATCCCGAGTGGATCTCCCGGCCTGTGCAGCCAGAGCTGATGGGAGATTCTGGCTCCAGGAGCACAGCCCTGGAGCTCCCTGCCCCTTAGAAGAGGAGCACCAGGGCATTGTGTGCGTGTAGGCTTTTTTTAGAAAGGAAAATTAAGCAATAAACATCCACAGAAATGAGACATTTAAACATTCCAAGTAATTGATACCAGGAAAAAATATGATAGGATGAAATCTATTCCTGCAATAAACTGTCCATTAGTTGGGCCATCAGCATAAGGCTAATCTAAAGTTATGAGGATCCATTACAGATATAATCAAATACAATTTTCTATATTCCATGAATCAAAAGCACCATATGTATTAAGAGCCTAGTTTGTCTTTTTGTTCCTGCCTTCTCCTAGAACAGTGTATATCTGATTTCTTGTGTTATATTGCTCTGATGTCTGCTAAGGGCACCATGCCCTAGAAATTCACATTAAATAACTGAGAGCGAGTACTAGAAATGAAAAAAGTGAAATACTATCTAGACAGCTGGAAGTAAAAATATGAAAAGTGTTGCACTTACAGAAGGAAAAAAAGCCTATTTTTATGACTTGAATAGACAGCCTGGTATAAAGAGAAATTTCTCACCCAAGAGCAGACATGCAGCTGGGTTGCAGCAGGCAGCCTGGGATGCTGGGTGTGGTACAGATATGGCTCCAGAGAGCGTGGGGATGCGGCTGCAGGTGCCAGGTGTGTCACTTGCTGGGGGAGGGTCATGTTCTGGCTTCATAAGCATTTAAAGGAGACCCTGCAGACAGAGGGAACCTGTGGCCAGATAGATCTGCAGCTGTGAACTCTCCCACTATGAGGGTTGTTCCCTCCATCCTCCGTGGCCTGACTTCCAGCTTGTCCTTCTTTCCCTTTGTTTCGTTAATTTTTCCATTTCTCACCACTGACCAGCACACCCCTCTCAAACAGCCCCTAGCCAGGTCCCTGCCTGCTGTGCTTGCTCTGCTCAGCTGGATGCCTGAGCAGGTCTGCTTCTGTCCAGCTCATGGACATACCCTAGGTCTGACAGATGTCTCTGGGAACCAGTGGCCAGGAGACACTTTATCAGGAGAGCCTGAAGGCAAGGGTTGCTGCTTCCTGACAAGAGCTGCCCCGTGTCTGAACAGTTTTCCAGAAAGGTGGTGTGACCTGCCTGTGGCCCAGCACAGGGGCTCTAATGTGCTGGCAGGAGCCTGGAGCTATCTCCTGTCCTTGCTACCTCATCAATTCTCCAGCTGTTCTCTAGTCCCATCTGGAAAAAAACAAATCTCTTCTGTCTCCCCAGACCACCCCCTGGTTTATCTGTGCTCTTTGCCATGGCTGACCTGCACTGTTTGGCTTTGCAGCATCCTCTTCTCCAGAAGAGCACTTGGGCACTGTGGCACTGCTGGTGCTCTGGATCTGCCATGTACCTTGGCTCCATCAGCTGGACAGGCTCCAGGGATACTGGCTGGGGTCTCTTGGTTCTTCCCCTCTGTAATATTTCACCTTGTGCCATGGGTAGCTGTGAACTCCCAAGGGCAAATGTCCCTGCATGGGCTTGCCCTGCTCAGGGAACCTGTCTGAGCCTGGGGACAGGGTTTGTTCAGCGGAGCTGAAGCCATGGTGGGTCTTTTGTGCCAGCACAGGGCTCAGCTGTCAGGGCATGTTGCAGGCTTGCTGCTAAATTCTAGGGCAAGGAGCAAAAGATTGTAAAAGGACAACGTTCTGTTGGTAATTTGGACAAAATTAGTGGCTGTGTAATCATCCTAAGTTAATCAGTGGACATGAGATGAGAGTCCTGCCACAGGGGCTAGGAAGCACGAGCGTGCTGAGAGCACCAAGTGGGAGAGGGTGACAGCTGAGTGGGATGCTGCCACAGCCAAGACAAGGAGTGAAACCTGGTATTGGGTTTCTTTGCTAAGAGCTGCGGATCTGCCAGCTAACGAGGCAGTGAGTTCTGGGGGCACAGGAAGAGCCTGGGACATGGTTAGTGCTCATTAGCAGCCAGAGATGTGAGAGCCTCAGCACTCTGGTTCTTTGGGCTGGCCACGCCTTTGGCTGTCCCTGGAAGGAGGGCCAGCACGCTGCTCCTGGTGGCACAGCTCCAGCAGCTGCCGACCTCTCCTCAGCCACAACAGCTGCTCTTGGAGCTGCGGATGCTAAAGGCTTGAGAAATTAATTTTGCCTGTCAAAAATTCAAATGTGCACGTGTGAACTGTGGTTCAGCAAGGTATGAACCCACCTGGCTGTGCTCCAGCTCCAGGAGAGCTGCTCACCGCAGGGGAGAGGAGGCCAGGCAGTACCTGCCAGTGTAAGCTGCTATTGTCTTCCACATAAAACATGCCCTTAATTAATAGCTAGCATGAACCTAAGCCACTATCTCTGTTATCAATTTGTGGATGTGGTTGGATTGTCTGTCTCCCAGGACAGTAATATCCCTTCATCTTACTGCAAATTGCTCACAGCATCCTTCTATTACACAGGCTTAATGCTTGAAAAATAGAGATTTAATACTCTACCATATCAGACTAAGTGAGGTCAAAGCAATTCATATTCACGATCCCACAAAGCTCCCTGCTGGTGTTCCTGTGAGGAATGTGATGTGGAGGATGCAAACCAGGGAGGTCCTGCCTGGCTCACAGCTGTCCTGCACCAACAGGGACCAGGGCAGCCGCCCGTGGTGGAAGTGTTGGCCCATCCCTGGGAGGAGAGCGGCTGCACTGTGTGTCCAGGCACGGTGGCTGGGCTGGAGGGGTCCCTTCTGGGCTCTGGCAGCCTCTGGCCCCATGTTGTTTACACCCATTCTTGCGTTTCCCATTCTGAAGGGTTTTGCTGAAGAAGAATGGCAGCATTTTTTGTGTGATAGGATCAGAAACTGCTTCTGGGGTTCCCAGGGTACTGGAGGATCCCTGATGTGATTTTAATGAGCTGGCTGAGCGTAACTTGTGTGCAAGTTTCCTCTGAACTGCTGGTTGTCACCTTGGCTCTGGGCAGAAGCATGTCCTGTGTTCACATATTTATTTTTGTCCTGAGAGGTGTATATATATTGAGAAAAAATAGTAGCTGGTGTTTGTGCATTTCCTCCCCAGCAAGAAAATATATATCTCCAGGGATGATGAGTATATTGCCAGGACACATTCCTCCTGCATTTGCTTTTCTGTGTGTGCCAGGACATGGATTTCACCTGCAGCCTGTGAGAAAATATCTAAGCATATAAAATGAAGGGGAAGTTTAGTTTCAGAGGGATTTTTGCTGAGAAATTAAACATGGGTTAGGAGACGTATCCCTTTGCCTTGCACAAAATTGGCATGATGAACATAATTGTCCTGGTGTGAGCTGAATGTCCAGCTGAATTTGCAGCAAGACACTGAATGGGGAGCACAGCTGTCCCAGCCCCAGAGCAACACGTGCAGCTGGGCAGCATCAGTGCTGCCATGCTGGGGCAGGCTGCCTTCTGCACCGAGAGCACTGGGCAGCAGCACTGCCCCCGAAAACACCGCTTCTCACAAGAAAGGATTGTTCCCGAGGCTGAGGAATCTGGAGAATGAAACTGCTGGGCTACAATTAGGTGGTGCAGCTGGCAGCGATGGCTGTACAAAGGCACTAATTGCAGAGGAGAGGTGGCTCCGGAGCCGCCGCGGTTCCCTGCCGGGACCAGCTCCCGCTGACTGCAAGGCCACTGGAACCCGGAGAAGGATTTGGGGGAAGGAACTGCCAGGCCCACTGTCCTCTGAGGCACGGTGACACGCTGATGAGTGCTGACGGGTGGCTAATTGCTCAGGGCAGGCTGACATAATGGAGCAGTTCTGAGAGCACCTCAGCTGCGGAGGTCAGCAGTGACGCAGAAGGCTTAATTTTTCATAGCGTGCTCCTTGTATCCTACAACTCCTCCTGTAATGGACTAGCAAATTACCACACTATTTAAAAGGCACCAATTTATAACATTTTGATAACTGCATGCTCCTGAGGGTATGTTATCCATGCCTGCAGAGAGAATGAGTAGGAATGCTGCTGTCCCTGCAGCGTGGGCACGGGCACGTGGGAGCATGCACACACACACCTCTGCCATCCCAACACCTCCCCTCCCTGAGCTCAGCTCAGAGACTCATCAGGCCTCCTGGAAAAGACCTCTGCCATCCCAACACCTCCCCTCCAGCTCAGCTCAGAGACTCTTCTATCAGGCCTCCTGGAAAAGACCTCTGCCTCTCATATCTAGGCTGCCTCTGTCCCACTCCTGCTCATTTCAACACGTCTCTGGTTTAGGGACCCTGGTGACGTTCCAGTGCCCGCCCAGTTTCGCTGTTCCCCAGGGTCACTGCCTGGGCCCATGTGTGCACTGCTCTGGGTGCACCTGGCTGTTTCCATGCCTGCACTGCCTCCTGTCACAGGAGAAGGACTTCAATCCCCAAGGGATGTCCAAGTGCTTGCTCCCACAGAGGAACTGCAATCATGAGAAGGGGGTAGGGCTCATGGAACCATACTGACCTGATTTACAAAGCCCCATGGTCAGCAAACAATTCTTTTAAAGATCTCTTCTTACCTCCTTGTGGGAAGGGACCTTAGGGCTCCATCCCAGGTGCAGCTCCCCTCGTGTCTGTGATTTCTCTGCAGACACACTCAGGCCACCACACACATCTGGGTGTCCCATTCACACTATTTCACATACATGCTGCCCTGCTGCTGCTGCTGTGTTGCACAAACATTGCTTTTGCTGCTTGAGAGGAATTCTGCCTTCATTTCTCACTCAGATTCTGAAGAATTGGGTGCCCAAAGAATTTGCATGGAAACATACATCCCTGTCAAGTCGCTTTTGCTGCATGAGACAAATTCTGCCTTCATTTCTCACTCAGGATTCTGAAGAATTGGGTGCCCAAAGAATTTGCATGGAAACATACATCCCTGTCAAGTAACTAAACTCTCATCCCTGGGTCATGGCAGCAGGGTAGCTCTCCCTGCACAAATTGGGCCCTCTGCAATTTCCTCACAGAAGCTGCTGCTTCCCACAGAACCACCAGGTGCCATGTCCTGGGAGGAAGGGAACACAAGATCCAAGTGCTGGTGTGAAGCCCAGGGACTGGTATGTCCCCTTGTCACTCTGTAGGAGAGAACAGCACAGCACAGGAGCAGGGAGCCACAGAGCTGTGTTTGGGTGGACAGTTTGCAGTGAATGTGCCTGTGGGTTTGGCAGCAGTGTTCCTACATTAGCACCACAGCAGCAGGTGTTATTAACTGTCTGCTTTCCCTCTAGAGCGGTGTAGCTGCTCCATGCAGCAGAGATGCATCCAATTAAACGGACGGATAAAAGTGGTTAATGCACCTTGGAGAAGCATAATTTAATTGGAAATTATTATTATGTTCTGCTCCTATGTAAAGAGTGTGAGAATCAGGGCTAATGGCTCTGTATGAACATGACTTTTAATTGCTCTGAGGTTCTGTGATTTAAGCTTCTTTCTGGTTTTGTTTCTCAGAGGTCTTCGCTGGGATGCAATAACACACTGGGGTCCAATGAGGTACACTGCCATGAGTCAAGGCTGTCACTCCTCTTTTTCCTGCTTCTAAGGTGGAGCCTGAGTCCATGTTTTGCCTGTGAAACCCACAGGGATGGCTCCTGAGAGCAGCATTCCTGGCTGAATGCTGAACTCCTGGCTGAACTCCATCCCCCAGCTGCCCCGTGCAGGGAGGCAAAGGCTGTGCCCTGCTGCACGGTGCTGTCCTGCTCAGCACTGCCTTCTGCACCGTGTCTGTGCCACTCCAGAGGGTCTGCAGGGCACTCCTGTCCCCTCTCATTGCAGCAGGGTCTGCAGGGCACTCCTGCCCCTTGCCACACTGCCCTGAGCCAGCGCACCACCCAAGCCTCTCATTCCAGCAGGTCTGCAGGGCACTCCTGCCCCCTCCCATTGCAGCAGGGTCTGCAGGGCACTCCTGCCCCTCTCATTCCAGCAGGGTCTGCAGGACACTCCTGCCCCTCTCATTCCAGCAGGGTCTGCAGGACACTCCTGCCCCTCTCATTCCAGCAGGGTCTGCAGGGCACTCCTGTCCTCTCCCACTCCAGCAGGGTCTGCAGGACACTCCTGCCCCTCTCATTGCAGCAGGGTCTGCAGGGCACTCCTGCCCCTCTCATTCCAGCAGGGTCTGCAGGGCGCTCCTGTCCTCTCCCACTCCAGCAGAGTCTGCAGGACACTCCTGTCCCCTCTCATTGCAGCAGGGTCTGCAGGGCACTCCTGTCCCCTCTCATTGCAGCAGGGTCTGCAGGGCACTCCTGCCCCTCTCATTCCAGCAGGTCTGCAGGGCACTCCTGTCCCCTCCCACTCCAGCAGGTCTGCAGGGCACTCCTGCCCCTCTCATTCCAGCAGGTCTGCAGGGCACCGCTGCCCTCACAGCAGCTGTGGTGGCTCCTTGCTGCTCCCTTGCTGCTCCCTTGCCACACTGCCCGGGACGTGGATGCCGCAGGGTTACAGCTGCACATCTGCAGCAGGAGTGGGGCTCCAGTAGGTCTCTCACCCATGGAGCTGATCCACAGTGACTGTAGGAGAGATGGAAAATGGAGCCTGTGTAGCCTGCACAGAACAGGCTTGTACAGCAAACCAAGGAAGGGAAACTTTCTCCCCCGCAAAGCTGTGAACCCTCCCTGGCTCACAGACCACTTGTGGTGTCTTTTACAGCCACTCCAGTTTACCAGAGTGGTGCTTATAGAGGTGGGGAAAATGCAGTTTTGCAATGGCATGGCAAATGTCTGTGAGGAAACAAGACATCAAGCTGCCATCAGCACAAATATATCTGTGCCTTGTTTTCCTGCTTTCCTGGCTTTGGACAAGTGCCACCACAACCAACAATTTTCCTGTTCTTTTTTAGCTTCGCTTTCACAAGTATCTTATACCAACTCCCTCCATCCCAGCAGAAACGGAATACACTGATGGGTACAGAATAAAAAAAGTCAGGATTTTTAATCTGTCAAAGAGAAGCAGGGAGAGCCTCGGGCTCCTTCACTGGGCTTGTGGCCGCAGACCTGGACACCAGTGGCCTGGCTGTGAGCAGTGGGCCTTGCCCATGCCCCTCTCCAGAGGGGGCAGCTGTGGAGAGTGGTCTGGGCATTGTTCTTCCAGTTGCTTCCCACAGCCAGTCCAGGTGAGAGAGAGTCTCCTGGCTACAGGTGCATCAAGCCAGCGCCCTGGGGAGCACCTGTGAACATGGCAGGAGGCAGGAGGTGGCTGTGGAGCTCTGTCCCTCCTGTCCCTGCGCTGGCCAGGGCAGCCCTGGGCGCTCAGCGAGGGCAGGGCAGGTGGTACCAGCACGTGCCTGGAGCTTCCCATCACAATCTCACCGACACAGAGTCCTTTTAAAACCCTCCACAAGGGCCCAGGCAGTAAAGTGGTAGCCCTGGGCACCGCCAGCCCAAGGAATCTGTGTCACAGCTGGGGTGGCTCAGACAGTGGCCCAGGGGGTCCCAGCGCACGGGCAGGGCAGCAGTGCTGTGCCTCAGAGTGCACTCGTAAGTGGAGCTGATTTTATAAACAGCAGGAGTGTTTTCCCAGGCCACATGCTGAGCTGTATTCAAAATACATTTGTACGAACATCAATTTTTAATGCAATTTATGCCAAATGTTGTTGCAAAAAGCAGCCGTTAACATGACATTAATTCAATCACTGGAAATACAGTACGTGCTGCTAAATGAAAACATGTTATTAGTCAATTAGATTAACTGGATGTAACACTTCCAAACACAACGTAATATGGTTTCTACATGGTTAATTACGATGTACAAATTACATGGCAATAAGGCTTAGCACTGGACACACACATGCAATTAATACATAAGCAGAAAAACCAGCTTGTGATTCACATTTGAACTATGTAAAAATTATTTAAAATATAAATATCTTGCAAGCTTGAAATAAAGAGGCAGAATTATGCTGATACTATAATGGGCACGGGGTAATTTCTAAAATAGCCAGGAAGGCCTTTGTGAGGAGATCACAGATGTTCGTGGTTGCTTTCACGAGTTTCAATTTGCTTTGAAAAGACCATTTTAATTTTAAACAGGAACACTCCTGGCCCTGTTGGAGTCCCTCTATGCGCAGGAATCTGTCAGTGCCCACGCAAGCCTCCTTCTTTGTTTGTGTTTTAGGAAGAATTTGCACCCACTCGCGGGGCATGGTGCCAGCCCTGGCAGCAGGAGCGGGCACGGTGCCTGGCGGCCCTGGCATGCCACAGGCGCCACCAGCGCTGCCCACAGCGCCCGTGCCCCCACACACAGGCTGGGACCCCCACCGCGGGGCCGGGAATGCCCAGCCCCAGGGAGATCTGCGAAGAGGAGGCTGTTTCTGGAAGGACTCGGCTCTGTGCCAGAGGGCAGCTGCAGCCAAGACAGAACCCAAGGCAGCAGCCCCACACCGGTCCCGCTCTGCAGGGAAGGAACTGCACACCCCGGAGTGGCTGCCTGCCGGTGCCCAGCCCCGAGGGCAGCTCTCTGCTGCTGCTGTGAGGTGGCTGGCACCTTTGGCAGAGCACAGCTCCAGGCCCTTGCTCCCAGGGGCTCTGGGAATGGGGCAGGGGCTCCTCCTCGCTGGGGACCCTCGGAGCCCTGTGCTGCAGAAGCACCAGGCAGCTCATCCCTCTGCACACGAGGCAGAAACAGGCAGGTCATAGAGCTCTGGAAATGCAGTTTTATACCTATTCCTGCAATAATTATCGCAGTTCATGGAAATGTGACTTTTCCCCTCCGTTACTCCATCAGTAATCCTAACAGCATTCCAGCGGGGCTTGGAGGGTGGGGGAGCACATGGAGGACCCACATTGGTGCCTCCATGGCACCAAAACAGTTTGGAGGGGGCAACCAGGGGTGTGAATGAGGGAGGAAAGAGATGTGCCCGTGGTTGACAGGCTGGGTCCTGTTCTCCACTGCTGGGGCTGGGGGCTGCACTGGCGGCTGCAGCCCTGCCCAGGGACAGGTGCTGATGCCGGCAGTCTCACTCAAGCCCCTGCTGGGCTGAGGTTTAATTTGACATACCCAGGGGCATGGTCCAACAGCCACTGTGCAGTGGAGGATGGCTTATTGGTTTCACAGGGACAGGGGAGCAGCCTGGGCAGCCTCTGTACGGCTGGCACAGACACACACCAGCGCGCTGCTGCAGCCACTGACAAAGCAGTGATAAAGCTCTTGGAGATATTCCTGTCTCATCTGCCTCGAGTAAATCAGAGCAAACCTGGAAACATCAGAGGACGCAAAATGCAAAAGCAATAGAAAACTCCTGACTCCTGCTGAAGGCACAATGTGGTCTGACATGACCACTGGCAGCAGAAGGATTTCACATGATCGGGGGCTGCTTACATGAGAAATTGTTCATTATTTAGTGGCTGCTTAAGGGGCCAGGGAAACAAAAATCAAAGCTCCTGCTGTTCTCTGGTGATGAAAGGGCTGCAGCTGCCCCAGTGCAGTCGCGTTTACCTCCAGCCTCACCTGCACTGGGAGCTGGAGAGGTGTCTGGCTGCCTGCTCAGAAATGAAAGCGCTGAGAATCAATCATTTGTTTACATTGTAGGTCTTGTTGAAAATCAATTGGCTCCACATGCTGTAGATCTGATTGCATTTTGTTAGCGGTCACAGGGAATGGTTTTCCCTTGACAAGTCTGTGTTCGTGGTTCCTCCAATGCATCAGTTGTACCAAGCTTTTAGGATAATTGAGACTGAGCAACAATCCCCTTTATAAATATTAACTCTGATATGCTTGGGAAACTCTGCCTCTCCTGGATGAATTTTTAACTAGCTTTTTAATCTATTGTTCCTTGTTAGAACGGCAGGAGCATTCCTTGGTGCTTGCTCCTGCCTCCCCAGCTGCAAGAGGGTGGCATCCCTGCCGAGCCCCCGTCCCAGGGCAGGACCCAAAGCCCCTGGTCCCAGGGCAGGGCCTGCTGCTGCCCTGCCCACGGGTACAGCCCCACAGAGCAGGGACACAGGGCTGAGAGCAACCATCCAGGGGCTGAGAAGGAGTTTTGTTTCTCCCAAAGGGACAGGTACACAGGGATGAGTTTCCATGTGGATCTTTGGAAGTTTCCTTAGGTGATGCCTGGGACAAGCAGAGCCCAGCAACAGGGAAATCTCTTGGAGCAGATGCCTGTCCCTGTGCCCACCCATGGCAAAGAGCCCGAGGGATGCAGCCTCAGCACCCAGGGAACAACAGGGCAGACAGCACTGTCTGAGCCATGGGAGCTACAGAGGTGGGGGACCCCCGGCCAGACCCAGACTCCTGTACCTGGGGGGCCCAGGACACACTGATGGAAGGATGTCCCCTGGGAGGACATGCTGGGCTCCAGGAGCTGGGAAGGCTGTGGAAGGGGCTCCTCTCTCTGGCAGGGGCTGCCAGGCCCCTCTGAGCCCCCCTCCCTGCTGCTGTTTGGTTCTGCAGAACAGCCGGTCACAGTCCAGCAGCTCTGGCCTGGCTCAGCTGAACTGTTTCTTTTCCCCCACAATCAGATGTTGCCCTCTTTAATATTATCTGAACATCTGTCAAACTGTGGCTCTTTTTGTGAAACCTCTGTACAGGAAGAGACAAAAGGCAGCAGGGATGCTGTTGAAATGAAAGCCCTACTTTACATTTCAAATGCTTTAACAGATTTTTCTTTTCTTTTCATTTTCCCCTTGGATTTTTAATAAGAGCTATAAACAGACCCTTTTTTAAGGTAGTTGCTTGCCAAAGGACATGTCAGTGGGGATGTGAGGAAGCTGTTGCACTCAGAGGTTGCTCAAGTCACTGCCCCAACTAGGCTTGGTGTTCCAGGCTGGTGCGTGCCTGTTCCAGTGGAGTGGCTGCTGATCTTCCACAGGGGCAGGATGGATGGATTGCCTGGAGAACCCAGGCATGTGCTGCCAGCATTTGCCTAATAGGCACCTCAGAAATGTGTCCTGGGAGCTGAGCTTGCCTCCCGAGCAGCTGCTGTTTCTCTCCAGTAAGTATGTAAAGCTTAGCACATTCCCAAGTGCAGGAGGTTTCTGCTGGGGTCCAGAGGCTGCATGCTGCCACTGTGGCTGGAAGACCCCAGGGGGAATTCCAGAGCTCCATGATACAAACAGCATCAGCTGAAATAACGGTTCTTGGGCACTCACTCAGGCAGTACTTTCAGGTTTCTAAGCAGTCTGTATCATGCTGTGGCTATTATTAAAATGCTCCTGTGGTCAGTAGCACTGCAGCTTGCCCTGAAGAGTGCACAGAGATTTAAGGCCAAGAAATCCATTTAGTGTTCTTGCAGGCCAGGCTGGGGACAGTAGCATTTGTCCCACGGGGAGCCAGACCCTGGCACAGCTCTGCCCCAGTCTGTGCTGTCTGCCCCTGAGCACAGGAGATGGCCAAAGGGGCCGGAGCCAAAGGGCACTTGCACCACGTCCCACTGCCTTCTCCTGCCCCCCAGGGCTGAGCCGTGCCCCGTGGCTGCTCCACAGCCACCCCTGGCACACTGCAGGCTGGAATCAGTTCTGGGGTGCTCCCGGCCCCTCCGCCCCCACTCTGGCTGGTGGCAATGCAAGGCACCTCCTTTGCAAGGAGGAAAATTAAATTCCTGCTAGCAGGATGACTGCTAGCCGTTGGGAGCCATTCCTCAGCCGACGCTGGCCCCGCGGCCGGGGGAGCCTCCGGCTGGCTGTCGCGCTGGCCAGCTGTACCCATATTTCAGTGCTTGGGGAGGGCGGGTTAACTCCTCACTGCTTGGCATGGTTGCAAATTTCAGTGGAAAAGCTAAACCAAACAGACTGTGGAGTGTCACACTGCGTTAGTTCTGTGCGGAGAAGAGTTGTCAAACCCGCAAACAAGAGACGGGAGAAGCCTGGAATTGACGCTGGGCTGGTGTGGCCGCTGAGGCAGGGGCTGGGACACTTTCCTCCCTGCCAAAGTCCGTGTCAGAGTCTGGAGCTTGAACCGAGCCTGATGGGAGTGGATTTATTTAAATTGCCAGGATAAATTAACTTTTAAAGTCACAGTGAAAAAGTCTGTGCTGCGAATAAGAGCCATGAATATTCAGGCACATGCACTCATTGAATTAGTTTGTTGCAAACATATTTGGAGGCAGCTGTTCATTTAATAATCAGGGATAATCACAGAAATAGGCGACCGGTTACTCCATCTAAATTGCATGGTTAAAATTATAATTTTATAACTCTATCTCAGCAATTAGATTTAATAGCTATGGAAATCCAGCAAAACCCAGTTGAGGGAAAGCTGTTCCTCCCTTAGTGCAGAAAAGCCAAGGTCAGGCTAGGGTTCCCCTCTGCCCACACCACAGGGACACTGGGTCTGGGGCTGTTTCCAATACTGCCCAAAGCACAGAGCCGGGACTTCTGGGCTAAACACTCTAATTCCAGCACTGAACCAGGTGGGGGTTAGTTTTCTTGGCATTTCCTGTCTTCATTACAATATTTGTCCCAAGAACAGATTAATTCCTCTCATTCTTTCTGCCTTTCCAGCCTTTTGTCACAGGAATGCATTTCACAGGACTGTAATGTGTGATACTTGCTCTGAGTTATGGCTCTGCCATATGCTGTAAAAGTTTGACTCTCTCAGTATTGTACATTTTGATTCTACCCCTGCAGGCTATAAACAACCCAAATTACCTCTTTCTTTAGCTTCCAAGAGGACTAATCCCCTGTCTAGTGCTTTATCAGTCAGTTGAGAAGGAGTGAGACCAACTTGCCAATCCAAACAGAATATATTGGAAAAACTGTATCTCCACAACACCGCTCCTTGCCATAAGTCACCAACCAGCCCAGCCAGTGGAACCTGGTGCTGCAGTCACCTCTGGCTCTGAAACAGACCAGCAGCAGATGCACCACCGAGCCATCGTCCTTCCTGCCCCTTCAGCCTCTCCTGCAGCCCTGCAGGAGCACGAAGGGCTGCAGTGGTGGGGGGGTAGGCTGCTGCCTGGGACCCCTTTAGCAGCCTGAACCCTGTGCTAGTGATGAGCTCAGTGCTGCCAGCAGCTCTTGCTGTCCCTGCACCACTGGCTGAGGGCTGCGGTGGGCAGGGGGCTGCACTGGGGACACGCCGTTTGTGGGGGGATCTCCTGAGCTGCTCCCTTTGCCGTGTCCTGGGCAGCCTCGCCGGGTGGGTTCATCCTGCACACCATCCCCATGTGAAGGGGAGAGCACGAGGAGGAAAGGGAAGGGTAAGGAGTGAGGGCTCCACCGGGCATCAGGTGGTTAAAGCACTCGAGGGGCGCAGAAGTGGGGTCCCAGCAGTGTGACCGGGACAGTGGCTGTGGCCAGGAGGGGTCAGTGAGCCAGCTCAGCAGGGGACAGGCACGGGTGAGCTGCGTGTCCCTGCCCGTGCTCCTGCAGCGGGATCACGAGGGCACTCACCACCCCAACAGCTCCAATCCCTTCTCCCACTTAAAGACTTAATTATGAGAAATTGTCTCAATTTTTATTTCCAGGCTTCACTATTGTGAAGCCAGACTCATCCACTGGGGAAAGGTACTTGGCTGGGGGTCGTGGGAACAGCAGGGAGCACAAAGCGAAGGAAGCATTTCAGCTCAATGTGTGCTATAAATTTTCAATGTGTTTTTGTTTTATGCTCCAGGTAAAGGCTACAGAAGCCATCAATCCTCTTCCTGGCAGATCCTGAGCTGCTGGTGTGCAGGCAGCATCTGTCTGGGACAGCCCTGATGGGGTGAAGGCGATGAGGTGTCCTGGACCATTTTGGTTTGCATTTAAAATTTTTCAGAAAATACAGAAAACACAAGCCACCGA
The DNA here is from genome assembly GCF_017590055.1 of Onychostruthus taczanowskii. Classification (NCBI taxonomy): domain Eukaryota; kingdom Metazoa; phylum Chordata; class Aves; order Passeriformes; family Passeridae; genus Onychostruthus; species Onychostruthus taczanowskii. Next base: position 13,700,646 of record NW_024499128.1, on the reverse strand, counting down.
GGGATATTTGGATCTTCTTGATCTGATGCCTGAGATACCTCGCTGTCAGCCTGCAGAGAGCTCTGGCACAGGAGCCAGTGTGATGCCAGCACAGCTGCCCTCTCCTCCCCCTGCCATGTGATTCATGAGCTTTCACGTCTCTGCCATTAGCCTGTTAATCCAGCACCTTGCTCCAGCCACACCACGGGGGAGGATTTATGATTCTTACAGATCAATTTCGTTGTCCCAGGAGGAAAATCAGCATCTTGTTATGGGTAAAATGACAATAAATGAAACGACCATTAATTTACGATCTTGCCACACAGTGGCACTCAAACAGATTCCCATTAATGGCTTGTTATTATCACCTCCCATACTGAGCTAATAACAGGTCCTGGGAAAAGCCATACTGAGCACTGGGAAGGGGCTGCTGCTGGATGTCCCACAGTGGCAGGGCAGCCCCCAGCCCTGCTGCCAGGCCAGGGAGGGAGGCAGCAGCCAGCCCTGGCATTCTGGAGGGAGATGCTGCTGCTGCCCCTCCATGGGAGCTGGGATTAAGAGCCTTTTGCAAAGGCACAGAGAAAAACAAGGCTGGGCTGGCTGCATCCTCTGGGGACACAGGACCAGGGGTACATCTCTACAGGGACATGCTGGGCACTGGGGACCCTCATCCCCTGCTCCTCTCCATCCCCTTGCACCGAGGATGATCCCAGGAGATCACCCGCTGACAATGCAGCTCCACCAGGCAGCAGCTTGATTTTGGATGCAGGTTGATCCCACTGGTGGCAAGTGAATTTGTGGAGTGTTGCAGACCAAGGCCAGTGTGATCCTTGCCTGGCTGGAGGCTGCAGGGTCCCCACCATCCCCGGGCCATGGCCCTGTGTCAGGCAGCAGGAGCAAGCTGCAGTGCAGCTGTGCTGGGGCAGATAAGGATGGATGGAGGCAGAGAGGGGAGGAGGAGCTGCCAGGTGGGAGAGAGCTTCCTGGGCAAGGAAAAACCTGATTTACTTCCTGGGAAGTAAAAACCTGATTTTTCTATTTGCTTGCAGCTCAAAAAGCCCAGAAACATTAGCTTGACATTAAATGACTTTTCAAAACTTCTACAAAGCACAGAGTACCATAAAACACAGAAAAAAGGGCACCCTTTTTGTATGTGGAAGTGCTTAATTTGGTCCAAAATGAAGAACTTAACATCCTTACTGAATTTGTTCTTTTTAAGAACATTAAAGGCATCAGGTGGACAAGAACCAAAACTCCTTAAAAAGCTGTCTTTTTGAAAGCCAAATAAATTGACATACCAAACTCACTGCCAGCAAATTTCCTTCTTTTCCACAAAATGTTTCATTTTAGTACCCGCTCCTGGCAGCTGTCCCATGCCTGTGTGTGCCTGCCCTGAGCCTGGAGGCAGCGTGTGCTGGCCTGGGCAGGGTGAGCACCCCGAGTGCCCCAGCCCCTGGGGCACAGCAGCTCAGTGCCAGCCCGGGCAGTGCCCAGCACAGAGCTGCCACATCTGCTGGGCACCAGCTGTGGCAGGTGCATTTTGCTCAACACGTTTTTTGCATGACAAGTAAACATGTGAGGAGCTGATCTCCATGAACACAGTTTTACAGTAATACAACAGTACAAATAAATACTCCAGCGTATCTCCCAGTGTCACTTTTATTTACAGTTAAGTGACCTGTTATTACTGACCCTTCTGCCACAAAGGCCTAATTGAGAGGAGGCCATGGAGCAAGCAGGGCTGGAGTGAGAGTGCATCATGCTAAATAATTCATAACCAGCACTGTAGTTCTTGCAGTGATATATGTAAATAGGAGCTCCGCAGTTTGTAGCTTTCAGTCTGGGTTGTTTTATGAATTTTAAAAGGAGAGAGTGTTCATTCTCTGGTGCAGAACTGAGAGGAGTTTCTGTTCCCTGAAGTCCCGTCCCCAGGAGCCAGCTTCACAGGGCTGGCTGAGGCAGGAGGAGTCTGCTCCTGGCCTCGTCCTGCAGGAGCACTTCTTCAATCTGTCTGCTCCCGAGTTTTACCTGTGGCTCCATGAGAGTCCCTGCAGGACCAGCTGCAGGTCCAGAGGATGGAGGCTGGCACCCCAGGGTGGAAATGCAGCACTGGCAGAGTGTCCTTCCCACACTGCAGGGACCTCAGCCCGAAAACCCCAACTCTGAGTTTCTCATCAGCTCAGGGAGATGCCTCAGCTGCAGGAGGGAGCCAGTTTGCCACCTGGACCAAAGGCACCAGCAGATCCCAGGCTTTCTCTGCATCCCAGAGCTGCAGCCTGTGAGGCAGAGCTGAGCTCCCTGGGAGAGTCTGGGACCATGCTCTTGTTACAGCTCACATGAGGAAAGTGTTTACCTTTTATTCCACCTTTTAATTCAACATCATATTTCCTCTGTTTTACGAGAGTGGGATAAGAGGAGCTCCCAGACTGTCTCTTGAAGACCATTTATTATTTATTCATTCTGTTTCTACCTTGTTTTTCTGCCTCTCCTTACTTAAGAATTGTTCTAGTCCTTGATATTACTCCTGTCCCTCTCTAGTTCTTACCTATTCCTACAATACCCTCCAGAGACAGGGTAATCACTCCAAGAAAATTGACTTACGTTCAATGGCAAAAAGCTTCATTAAAACCCAGGTAAGCCTCCCAAAGGTACCTTCTGTTCCTCAGAAATATTCATCCTTCCAACAACACGTGCTGAGGGCTTGCGGTGCTGCCCAGGCAGGGCTGTGTGGGCTCCTCTGTGCCCTGGTGAGGGTGAGGGCAAGCTCTGCTGGGGAGCTCTCCCTCCCTCACACGGGTGTTGCTTCCCCAGAGCTCAGGGAGCTGTCTGCACGCCTGGCACCTCTCCTCGGGGCACCCCCGGGAGCCTGGGACCCTCCAGCTGCTCTCCAGCCCACCCAGAGGGGCAGTCCCACCTTCTCCCAGAACAGCCTTGCTGGCCTGGGCGCCCTGCTGAGACGCGCCTTGCAGCGCTGCTGTCCCGGCGGGCACACTGCCCTGAGCCAGCGCACCCCGGCGCAGGGCAGCTCCCCCAGAGACCTGAGGGGTGCTCAGGCCACCCTCGCTCTGTGCTTTGCTTCTGAGGTGCCCACGCGTGTCCTGCTCAGGGGCTGCTGCCCCTGGCACCTCCTGAGGTGCTGCTCCGCTCTGCTCCTGCACGCCCGAGCTGCCGCAGCAGGGTTTGTGAATCAAAGTCACTGCTCACCCTCCTGGCCCGCCCAGCCCCCTGCATTTGTGAGACAGACAGATGTGGCTGCCCCGGCCACAACAGAGTGTGCTGCCTTCCCTGGCAGCTCCTGCAGCTCAGGGTCTGTCCCGGCCCGGGGCAATTGCTGCTGGGGCAGGGCGGGGAAGGAAGGGACAACAGGGGACAAGGAACTTCCCTTCTGCTCTGGCTTTTCCTAATGGCACGTGGAAGTTCTTCTGAACTTCAGGTAGCACTAAAGCAGGTCTCTGTGTCCCCTGCAAGCACAGCGTGGAGCTGTGCTGGTGGTCAGGGCATCACCAGGTACACAAAAGCCTCAGAAGTGTCATTAACGGGAGGGCTGAGGAGCAGGGGCTGCCCCAGCTGGGCCGCAGCTCTGGCCCGTGGCATCTGCGGGGGGCTGCGGGGCTGAGGGGCTGTGAGGGGCTGAGAGGGGCTGTGGGGGGCTGTGCTGCCCCAGCTGGGCCGCAGCTCTGGCCCGTGGCATCTGCGGGGGGCTGCGGGGCTGAGGGGCTGTGGGGGGCTGCGGGGGGCTGCGGGGGGCTGTGAGAGGCTGAGAGGGGCTCTGGGGGGCTTCGGGGAGCTGCTGGGCTCGGCTGGTAAAGGGGACACAAAGGGGGCCCTCTTCACGTGCTGCTGGGCTGCTCCTGACGGTGCTGGGCACCCCGACCTGGCAGGGCTGCTGTATGTGCTCAGAGGGCTGCTGCTGCTGCTGCTGTGCTGCTGCTGGCACGAAACCAAACAAAGCTGCTGGTGTGGGCTTTGCACCTGAGGCATGCCACACCTTGACATCCCTTGAAGGGAATCCTTCAGGAAGAGTAAATGATGCTTGTGTAGTATTGTCTGGGAACGGTGAGACTGGTAAACTTGCCTAAAAATAACTTAGAAAGTCAATCTCTCCTCCTCCTGCAGCAAAGGAGTAATTACTGCTTTGTAAAGCTTTTAATTTTTTTTAGCATTGCATATAAATACTGCTGCTTCAGAGTTCAGAGGCAGGGATTTTAAATCTAATCCACATTTAACAAGGCTATTAAAGAAAATGTTTAAGCTGCCAGAATTTAACTGATTAAAATATTTAATAAATCTTACCCAAAAAAAGGGTGGGGGGAAAGGGAAAAAAAGGCAGTAAGGAGCCAAGATCACATGGCTTTATATGTGCACTACTGAGAGTGCTTTAATGGGAAATGGAAACCCAAAAGATTGCAATAATCCTACCAAAAAGACCCAAATGTATTATAGAAATGTTTAAAGCTCCATTTGAGTTTTTCTAATTAACTTGGTAATGACACTGGCATTCTCACTCGATCAGACTCCTGGAAGATCAGATGCCTCTCGACTGCTGGAGCAACCTGAGAGAGGTGGGGAAAGCAAGGGGCTTCTCTCCTCCCCAGGGAACCAGGGCATTGCTGTTGAGGCTCCCCTGCCTGGTGGGACTCGGGGTCTGTCTTGGCTCTCCTCTCCCCCTGGGTGGTGAAAGGTGCCAGGTTTCTGGCACAGGGGAGCATCCCGTGGGATGCAGTTTGCTTCCCAGCTGACAGTGCCCTGGAGCTTTGTGCCAGCCCTCCCGAGCCCAGTCCCTGCACAGGACTGTGGGCTCCTCTGCCTCCTGCTCTGCAGCACACCACATCAGGGATTGTTTTAGTTTTGAGATGAATATCTCTTAAATCCTCTGGAAGAAGTTGGGCAAATAAAAGTGTTTGGATCCTTGTAGGTGGTGCCTGTTTCTGCAGGCACAGTGGGAGGAAGAGACACATAATTAGCTGGAGGGACACTGGTGTGAACTGGGAGCAAGTGCAGTTGAGCTTTGGGATCAGCCTCCACTGGAGCCATCTGGGGACACGTGTATGGTCAGCATAATGTCTGCAGCATCCCTGTGGCCTGAGGTGCTGAGAGCAGGAGAGGCCGGCTCCTGGCCTTGTGCTGAGGCTGCTCTGGAAGCTGGGGAGGCATCCTAGTGAATTAGCAGAGATCCACGTTTTTGAGGCTGTATTTTTTGTTGGCTGATTCAGAGAAATACCCCCAAGCTGCAGAGTGTATTCTGCAGGAGATGGTCACTGTGGAAATCTAAGGTCAAGTAGAGCAATATAATTTCATGGTTGAAGGCTCTGGCAGACACCTGGTGATGAGGTGTTCCGTGTTGATGGGGAAATGACACGGGAGTGTGGAATGCATTTGAGCAGAGGCTCAGCCCCAAGCACCAGGTGTGTGTCCTGAGCTCTGGTTGTGGCGGAGCTGGACCTGCTGCCCCTGCAGGCATCCCATCTGGAGAGATGCTCAGATGGCTTGCAGCTCTCTGGGTCCTGGCTGGCACATGTGGGCTGCCCGGCTCTCCTGACCCTGACGCCCCTTGGCTCTGCTCTTGCTCCCAGCCTGGGCACAAAAGAGCAGACCTGAAGCAGCACAGAGTCTCCACATGTCCACCAGAACTGACCCGAGATCATGGTTCTGTCTGCTGCTGAGAGCCCCTGGCTCAGCACAGCTCTTGCTTCCCTCCCATCTGCACAGGCACCTGCATTTCCAGTTGCTTGCTCTGCTTTGCCTGGAGACAGCAGTAATCTTGCATCCAAAGTTGTGTTTTTCTTGCTTGCCAGCAATCAGAGCATAGCTGGGGCAGGGCTGTGGAGGGGCAGGAATGCACACGGGACACGGAGACCAGGTGTCCTCTCTGTGCAGGTGGCAGCAGCACATCCCTTGGGTGCACAGTGATTTCCATGTGGAAGGTGATGGATGCACCTGTAACAGATGCAGGGCATGCCCAGTGTGTGGCCACAGCTCCCTGTACAAGTCTGCAGTGACAAGTGTTCAGACACATTCTTGTGCTGTACAAATTGTCTAACACTTGAAGCTGTCAGACATGAATCCTTTAGCCAGGTATATTTTGAAGATATAATCTCCACAACCTAGCAGTGCTGCCTGCAGTCTGACAGTGGTGACAGCAGCTCCTTGGGACTCCCTTGTGCCATCACCCTGTGCCTGCTGCCCCTCCTGGGGCTCCCTGCAGCCGCAGCCCCCCAGCCCAGTGCTGTGCCTAGTGATGGGGTTTGATTTCTCTATGTTCTCCTCCAGCCCAGAGAAATTATTTTTTTTAGCCACATCTCTTGGCAGTGTTAATCTGCATTATTAAAAATGAGATTTACTACTTTCATTCAGGAGCTTTTTCTCAGGCTGTAGATCTGTTTCCTTGCCATGTTTCAGCATTTCAGCTCTACAGCGTGGTGTTCCTGGCTCAGGTCTGCTGGCAGGACACTCTGCAGGGCCATGCACTGACATCTGAGGCAGATTTGGCCCTAATCCAACTCTCCTTGCTGGGCTCTTGCTCCCCTGAGGAGCAGCAGTGTGGTGCTGGCTCAGCTGCAGCAGTCAGGGGCTGGGCACGGGGTGTCACATCAGGACATGTGCCCGTGTTTGGAGGATGCTCTGGAAAAGAGTCCAGGAAAGGGCTCTGGGCCCGCAGGACGTGCTGCTGTGGGCTCTGGGGCAGATGTGCAGGGCTGGCACTAAGCTGTGGAGGATGTGCAGCCTGCTGAGGAGCAGCTGAGCTGTCCCTGGCCTGGGCAGGCAGAGCAGCTCTGACAGCGAGGGGCTGAACAATCCCCAGGTGTCTGCCGAATGCAGCAGCTCCTCAGCTCCAGGGGAATTCGGAAAATCTGCCTCAGCACATGCTCTGAATGGTTGTAGCAGGAAGGTGAACCCCCTTGGAGACCAGGAGCACAGCCCTTCCTCTTGTCACTGTAATAATTGTGCTCCAGAGCATCTCCGCTGCTGCTGCACAGGGCCCGGCTGGGCTGGGGAGATGTGGAGGGCTGGGGGAGAGGCAGGAGGGCTGGGACCATCCTGCACTCCCACCGTGCCCCAGCACCCCCGGGATCAGCTGGGCACTGCAGGACAGGCCCAGGGGTTTGCTGGGGGCCAGCATGTGGTGGTGTTCCCTTCCCAGGGATGTGCTGTCACTGGCCCTGCTGCCACTGCTGGGGGACAAACACCCGGCAGAAGAACCGTGTGGCTGCCAGACAAGGATTTGACTTGTGCTGAAACAAAAGAAAAGCCCAAAGGAGGAAAGCTTAGTGGGCAGACTGGGCAAAGAGGGATGTGGGTGATTTTGCGTTTTAAAATACAAACTCTTTGAAACTGAATTCTGACACCTGTCTATGGAAACAGCTGTGGAGGAGGCCAAGGAGCTGTTTCCTTGGTCTGAATTTTGCCTTGAAAAACATCAAACAAATAGTGCAAGAAGACGGAAAAAAATATTTTCTAAAAAGCATAATTTCCAGCCGTGCTGTGCCCTGCAGTGCTGCCTCCTGGCCCAGGGCTGGCAGGAGCTCTGCTCCCCGGGCTCAGGTGCCAGGCTCAGATGCCAGGCTCTGCTCAGCCCCGGGGCTGGCAGGGAGCTGCTGCCACCTGCACCTCATCCATGGCGTGCCCCGCCTCGGCATCGCCTCCCTGGGGCTTCACACCTCCCTTGCGTGAGTTAAAGAGGTTTCACTATCAAACAGGTGTAGATCCTCTGAAAAACAAGATACTGATGCAAGTGTTGAGCCACTTTATTGGCTCGTTCATGTATTAGCAGCTGTGGCTCCCTTCCTGCTGCTTGTACTCTGAATAGATTTTTATTGCTTAATTCTCTGTAAGTGAAGTGCTAGCAAATTGTAAAATCCTATTGCTTAACATGTAGCATTAAGTATTGAACTAGCAAAAGAATCAATTACAGGTTTGGTCACTGATTAGCTTGACTTTTTATGGAATTTAACGTCAAGTCTCATTATAATTCTGCTCTTTAATTCAGGAAATAAAGCTCATGTGGGGAGCTAATAGCTGAGAGCAGCTCTGCTCCAGCTCTCCTGCTGGGGATGCTCAGTGCTGTGCTGCAGGAGGTTCCATCTGCTCCCACCTCTCTGTCAGGGCAGAGCCAGGCCCGAGGCTCCATCGGGCCCCCAAATCCTGCAGGAGATGCAGCTGAGCAGGGTCTGTTCTCTGCCCTCCTTTCCTCACTGTGGAAGTTCCAGGGCTGGCTGTGGGCAGGGGCAGGTGGCCCTGAGGCATCTTTGTGTGTGTCCTTTCAGTGGCTCCGCTTGCGATTCCCGCAGGCCGGTGGGCTGCTGGGCCAGCACCGTCCTGGGTCAGGGGCTCACCGCCCCCTCCCCAGCGTGGGCAGCACCCCAGCACAGCAGGGAGCAGCTGGCTTTGCAGTCAGCCTCGGCCTCTGTCCTTTCTGCCAAGCCCTGCGTGCATAGCCAGGGACATTTGGTGTCTGAAATCCCGAGCAGCTCCCTGAGCCTGCAGCCGGGGTAGGATGGGGAGCCGGGGGCTGCAGGAGCCCTTAGCCAAGGCCACACGGCCTCATTTGGGTCACTGGGTCCACCCGGCAGCTTAAAAACTGTCTGCCTTCTGGTAAAATATCAGTGCAATGACCTCGGGCAAGCAAAATGTGAGAAGGAATCTGAGCCCAAGTTAAACTCTAGCAAAAGATGTTAAATCAATTGTAACCGGTGTCTGGTCTCTCCTGAGCACCTGCAAGGGAGGGAGGTGCAGGGGAAGCCGTGCTGGCCCGGGGATGGGAGGGATGAGCCATGCTGGGGGTGCTGTTCCCTTGCTCCATCTCCCGGGACGGAGGCTGAGGCTGGGGAGAGCTCGGAGCCTCCCTCCTGCTTCTCCCCGCTCACAGCAGCGTGTCCTGTGGGGCTGCAGGGCTGGCTGCAAGCCTGGGAAGGGCAGTGGGCTGTGGCAGGTGATGGAGCCTTTGCACTGTCCTGGGGCTCCTGGGGTCCTGTGGGGCTAGACTCTCCCGGCTCTGGTCCTCCACAGCCTCCTGCCCCCTCGCCAGCGGCTGCCTTTGCTGATGGACAACTGCAATTGGATTTCCAAATTACACCGTCTCAGATTAGATTCAATATCCCTTTTCTCAGACCAGACAGCCCCTTAATTCCTTTTCTTTCGATTGCGTGGGGACCCTCTGTGCAGCTCAGACCCTTCAGCAGAAAATCTTTGCTGCACCAAGGCTGTCGTGTGCTATTGCAATAAACTGGAGACACAGAGCTCCAGCACAAACAGCAGGAGAGCAGCGAGTTTTCCCTTCCAGCACTGAGATTTCTGGAGGCTCCTTCTTGTCTGGCTGAGCTTATCCTCCTTCCAGCAGCAGCTCTGCTGGCATACTAATTTATAGTGTGCTTGAGCAGTCCCCCTGCATCCTGAGCGAGGAGGGTTTGGGAAATTAAAGTTTGTAGAAAATGCATCAAAAATCTGATGTCCTCAAGCAAGACAGCTGTTTTTCCAGACACCAAAAGGGAGGCTGTGCCTTACTGCAGCATCTGGAGGCCGGTGTGGGGGAGAGGCCAGGCTGGGGCAAGGGGCAGGCACTGGTGTCCTGGAGGAGCAGGAGGCTGGGGGTGTCTGTGGGCACTGGGAGCACAGTGCTGCCCAGCAGCCGTGTTCCATCCAGCCTGGGCTGGGCTGGGCACGTTCCTGGTGCTGGCAAATAATAAATAACAATAATGATTATGGAAGCGCTATGCATGTGCCCCATGGGCTCTGCAAAAAAATCTTCTGCATCAAAATCCAACTGCAACGTTTTCCCCCTTGTCTAATTCACAATATATGCCCATAAAAACAATAATTTATTTGTACATGGGCAATTCCCGAGGTATTTAGTGAAGATTGGTAGCTGCTGACTGTATCCTATCCTAGCAGAGTAGACCCAGTGGGATTTCTGGGACTTTGTGCAAGTGCAGAAGTGTCTTGGGGGTGTATATTAAAAAGTTATTAAATGACATTATATTGTCGACTTGGGATTAAGCTCTGGGCTAGGTCTGGTCCCACCCCCAGTCATGTCTCCTAACTTGCTGTCAGTGTCCCTGGGCTCTGAGCCTGGCTCATCTCCTGTTGTTCAGGACAGGCACTGAAAGCAAATGCTGCTCCCCATTTCCAGTTTTGACTTTCATATCATGGCTCTTCAATGTACTGAAATCTGTGTGGTGTTTAAAATTCAGCTATGTTTGTCAGAATTCAATTACCCCTGAAGATTACACAAAGATTATCAAAGTTGTAAACAGCAGAATATGCTCAGAGATCAATGAAGCGCAACAAAGACCATATTTAACAGGAGAAATAAAAGTAGGAGCATGCTGGCAAACCCTGGCAGTAGAGCATAATGTCGCATCATCACACTGAAGGTTGGGAAGTAATTGAAATCTATGTTTAAGCACAATATATCCCTGTGCAGATTTGCAGGCACAGAACCCAGTTCCACTTCTAATATCTGAGCAATTCATTTGGTTTAAGCAGACCCAGGCTCGGGGGTAGCTGCCAGCGCAGAGCACGCTGCAGGGTCTGCACTGCTGCCCCTGTGCCCCCGCCTGGCAGCCTGCAGGCAGCAGCAGCCCTGCAGGGAGGGACGGGAGGATCAGGGGTCAGGACGATTGTCCTTGACACGAGGGAAGCACCTTGTTCGTTGTTGTTTGGGTGGGCTTGGTACGAAGCTGTTTTCAGCTCGGTAGCTGTGGCCCTGGGCAGCACTGGGCAGGCCTGTGGTCAGTGGCCAGGGGTCAGGGGTCAGTGGTCAGTGTTCAGGGGTCAGTGATTGCCCCACTTGTGGGCTTGGCTGATCCTGGTGCCAATGCAGTGCCCTGCTCCGAGTAGTGCCCTTTCCTGGGGGTGATGCCCTGCCCTGGGAGGGTGCGCTGCCGTGGGGGTGATGCCCTGCCTGCGAGGGTGCCCTGCCCTGGGAGGGTGCCCTGCCCTGGGGGTGATGCCCTGCCTGCGAGGGTGCCCTGCCCTGGGAGTGTGCCCTGCCCTGGGAGGGTGCCCTGCCCTGGGGGTGATGCCCTGCCCTGGGAGTGTGCCCTGCCCTGGGGGTGATGCCCTGCCCTGGGAGGGTGCCCTGCCCTGCGAGGGTGCCCTGCCCTGGGAGGGTGCCCTGCCCTGGCAGAGGAGCTGTTGTGTTGCCTGCAGAGCCTGGGATGGCTGAGGAGCAGCAGGAGTGGGGTGCTGGGTGCCTGCCTGCCCTGGAGCGTGGCCATCCCTGCTGCTCAGGAGGAGTCTGTTTGTCCCCTGGGGCACTCTGCCCACGGGACTGGGAGGGACTTCTTCCCCACAAGCACCCTTCCTGTGCCCCAGTGCCCTCAGAGCCCGGGCAGATCCCCTCCGGGCAGCTGCAGCTCCAGCGTGTTTGTGGTTTCCATTGTCATTCTGGAGGCAGCAGCCAGCTGATTTTTCTTCTCTGTAATATATTGCCACTATAATACCAAGTCTAGCAGAACAATGAACTCTAGAGGATGGAGGTACCTTCCTCCTGTTTTGCAAACTAAACATAATTTTTATTTGTGCTCAGGTTTCTGGATGGTGCAGGGAGAGTGAGGAGGGGGAGACAGTGCTGGGTGGGAGGAACTCCCCCCACAGCCCTGCCCTGGCTCTCAGTGCTCCCACCCTGCCTGTGGTCCCCGCAGCACTGGGATGCAAGGAAGGAAATCTCCTTTTGTCAAGTACGGTGAGGTTTCAGAAGAAACCCTAAAACCCAGATTAATCACTGCTATCCGGTCCCACCGGGGCTGGTCCACCTGCTGCAGCCAAAATGGCCTGAAATTCTCATTCCCTTTTTGCCTCCTTTCTCTCTCTGTCTCTCTTTTTTTTTTTTTTTTTGTTCCTATTTACTTCTGGTTTAATCTGCATATTATCATCAGTGCAAAGACCTCTGAAATAACATCTGACAAATGACGCCTATTAAAAAAACCCTCTGCACTGTCCTCTTTCACCGCCTTCCAATTTGGACTAGCACTATAACTATGCATCAATAGACAAGCAATATTATGTTAAGAACATGATAAAATACCAGCAGCTTCATAATGGCAGCAGCCAAATGGTAATTTCTGCTTCAGAAATTGGTCATTTATTTTGCTGGTCTGTTCTTACGTTCAAATTAGATGAAGTTTAATATACTGTAAAATTGAATGTATTCTATACTTTTCAACAAATATGGCATGTATGAAATGATTTATGGGTCTTACAAACCTTAAAATGTTAAATAATCTCCTTTTTCCTGTGCCTTAACTCAGTGATGCCAAATAGTTTAAGTACAGAGAAGCAAAACTTTATTAGCTCCTATCCTGATCATCACTTTATTTCACAGCATTTACAGAGATAGGAACAGTATTTAACATATTAGACCAAGTTTAGAAGCAGCCATATTAATTGGTACATTAATTTTACCCTATTAACTGTAATTGGTAGGAAAGCGATTCTTCCCAATAAATGTTGTACTTTGTGTTTTAAATGTTTAATAAAGTCGTGGTGCCTAAATGAGGCTGCTCCTCCCGGCTCGAGCCTCAGCCCCACTGGGCTCCTGCTGCCCCTGTGGAGCTGCCCCACAGCACCCAGGAGTGCCAGCCCAGCCCTGCCCTGGCAGCTCCCTGTGTGCCCTGGTGCCAGCCTGGCCATGCCCCGGCAGCTCCCTGTGTGCCCTGGTGCCAGCCTGGCCGTGCCCTGGCAGCTCCCTGTGTGCCCTGGTGCCAGCCTGGCCGTGCCCTGGCAGCTCCCTGTGTGCCCTGGTGCCAGCCCAGCCGTGCCCCTGGTGCCAGCCCGGCCGTGCCCGCTGCACTCGCGTCCCCTCCGGGCTTCCCCGGGGCCGGGGCAGCGAGGAGCTCTCAGGTGTGCATCCCTGCTCCCGGGCTGCCCGAGGTGCACCCCTGGCACGGTGAGGGTGCAGGCAAAGCCAGCTGCAGGGCCGTGTCTGTTCTGTCTCTGCTCCGTGTTGGAGCTGGCAGCACAGTGTGCCCATCCCCAGGGCCAAAACACCCCGGGCTGTGACCCTTACACGGGGTGAGCTGCTCTTCCTGGGGCGTGCAGGGTCAGGATCAGCATTCTGAGTGGTTTTGCTGAAGATGATTACTGGCAGTGTGCAAGCCCCACCTCGATTTGAAAATAGGTATTTTAACCTGTACAATTCAAGGGTTTTATGTGTCTGGTAGCAGTGGCTTGGGGCATATTCAGGTCCCCACAAGGCTGGTGCTAGCAGCTCCTCTAAGCAGGGGGAGGTGGGGTCGATGGGGGCTGCCCTCCCTTCCCCAGCTGATCACACATTATCCCCTCTCCGAAGGTCTGGCCCCAGATCCTGAGAAATCCCTGGGGGGCTGCCTTGGCTGTGGGCAAGGTGATGGTGACAGAGAGTCAGCCCAGAAGCGGAACAGGGGTGACTTCCTCCTGCCTTGCAGTTCTTTAAAACAAATTGACTCCTTGCCCTTCGCCTTTCCTCTGTCTCCCGATCAGCAGCTTGTCCCTGAGGATAAGCCTCACAGCAGCACAATCTCCTGCAGTCCCCTGGAGCTGCAGCCCTCTGCACCAGGATAAGTGAGAAGCCTTTTATTCTGTTTATTTGCTCTATATAATTTTTTCTGCTCTTGCTGACCCTTCTGGGAAGCGTTCCACCCTTCAGGCTCTCTGCTGGGTGCCAGAATTACTGAGCTTAGGCTATATTTGCATTTCATATCCTAGTTAAACCAACATCATCAAGGTCAGGACACTCTGCTGAGTTGGAGGAGTCTACGAGACAGCAGCCCCTGCTCAGCAGAGGGGCATTGTGAAACCCAGCTCCCTCCTGGCCAAGGGAAGGGGCTTCTGCTGCAGCTCTGCCCTCCTTCCCTGGGGAGATTATTCTGTGTCTGTGTCCTCATGGTGAGAAATTTTCCTCTTGTGTCCAGACAGACTCACCCTGGGAGGGACTGGAACCTATTTCCCCTTGGCTTTTCCATGTGACTCCGTGTACAAAGGTGTCATTTTGGTTATGCCACTTTGAGGGGCACAGCCTTGCTCCCCCCAGTGCAGGATACTGACGTGCATCTCCATGTATGCCTGTGTTCTACAAACAGGCTGTAACAGGCAGCAGCTGCACATAGCTGTGCTATAATGATTTTACATCCGTGAACACTGTCTGGTTTTCCTTTCATTAAGGAACATTCCTTATGAAAAAGAAGCTGGATTTCTGATGTGAAAAAACAATTCTGCTCAAGACTGAGAGCTGTTTAGAATAAATGCCAGACACTGTGTGATGGAGACGTTGCATGGAGACTTAATGCTGGTCACATCCCTTCTCTGCCAGTAAGTCAAGGATGTGTCTTTGCTATTGTATTTGGTGACTCATCTTTCAAATAATCATCTCTGGAAGAATTCTGTGCCAAGATGAAAAAATGCCTGGGTCCCAGAAGCATCTGTGTGTCTTTCTGTGAGCACAGCCCAGCAGGGAGCTGTGGGGCAGCTCTGCTCATCCTCCTCTGGGGCCCAGGGCAGTGGGACACGGGCTGGCGTGGTCCCCTTGATGGGGCAGCACACGCCCTGGGCAGAGGACAGGAGGTGAAGGCGAGAGTTTTGGCAGGAGGCAGCACTGCCTCGTGCAGGTCCCATTTGCTGAGGTTTGGCTGGAGAACACGGTCAGTCAGAGCCCCATGGCCACTGTCAGAGCCACAGCATGGGGCAGCCACAGCACTCTGCCCCACGCCTGCCCATGCCCACCTGCCTCGGGGCCGGGCCCAGGCACCTGAGCTACTTACCAGCACCTGGAGGTTTTCCTCACCCTTGGAGAAAAATATGTAAATTAGGTGAGTAAGTGAAGTGCTGTATGCTAATGAATTCAACAGAGCCACTGTTCCATAACATCCAACCTACACACAGAGGATGTGCTGGAAGTGGCTTCCCTGGAAAACATTTCCTCGCTGCTTAACAAAAAGTTACATGAACTCATTAAACATAAAACAAGATGGTGAACAGCAGAGAGACTGTAGGTGCTGTGAGGACTGAGTCCCAGCAGCTGTGCCCACGGACAGTGCCGGATTCCTTGGTGGCACGGGGAAGGCTCCAGCAGCTGGTGATGGTGGAAGGTGGCAGCAGCACTTTGTTCATAGCCCGTGGTGCAAACGGCCCCAGCCTGGCCTGTCCAGGCAGTCAGGCCATGAGCACCATCTGTCAGGCAGCCACATGGCCAGTGCCAAGGTCTGTGTCCACAGGTAACCTCCCACAGGAAGGAGCAGCTGAGCTGTTCCTCCCTGGTGCAGGAGGCAGAGTCTCCCTGGGGCACTGCCTGTCTGCTGCAGAGTGCTGGGGTGTGCACAGCCCCCTCAGGAATGCCCAACTGTGCATGGCCAGGGCTGCAGCCCACACTGCTGTGAGCTCTTCTTTGCTGTGTTTAAAATAATAACTGGATGCTGCAGTTTTGACAGGACCAAGAGCTGACTGGCTGGTCTGAGAGTTCTGCTGCTGCAAAGAGCAAAACAGATAGACAAGCCATTCCCTCTGAGTTACATGGAAAGACATTTTCCATATTAGAATGGGGTTAATATGCCCCCCATAGTTCTCAGGGGCATTAGAAGATTTCTAGCATATGTCTCCGGGAGCACTGCCTTGGTTTTGTTTGGTTTTTTCCTTTCTGAGAGTAATTGTTACACTGGAAATCTTACAAATCAGCTTTTCCACATAAGTTGTCGTATCTGGAAGGAAAACACCAGACTTATGACTTTATTATCAAATCTTTCTAGAAAAAAACATTAGTTAAACTGTTTTTCTATATTACAGAGATGCAGAGATGGCCCTGGACCAAATGGATGAGCCATGTGCTTGCTGCTGTGCCTGCTCTCCAGCTTGGGAGCTGCAGCTCTGCAGGAGCTGTGAAGCCCCTCTCAGCAGGACTCTCCTGTGCTGTGAACTCGGGCAGGATGTGTGAACTGGAACATGCTCCAGCTGCAGCCTCTTTGCACAGCCACTAATGGAGTGTCTGGCCAGCCTGGTCTCGTGTCAGGCAGGGCTGTGCTGGTGCCAGTGCTTGGGACTAAGGAATGGCACGAGTGTCTCAGGGGATGCAGTGGTGTTTTAAGACAAAGCAAACTTCTGAGCAGTGAACCTTTGCTAGGCAGTAAATACCTGCTGGACAAAGAGGCCAGCCCACAGGGCAGTCAAAACCATCAGCACTTGGGCAAAGCACCATAAATCACCTGCCCTACTCCAAGGAGATCATCTGCTGTGAGCAGCTCACAGCATCTGCTAGCTCTGGAGTCTTCCTGCTCCAGCAGCACCCACCGTGCCTCTGAAACATGGGACAGGGAGAGCAGACAGCCATAGTGTTGAGAAAATAGATTAAATTAGCATTAATTAACTATGATGAGACACTTCTTCACAGGTAAATTTGGAACACTGAGGAAATGCAGCCCTTCTCCATCCTCTACCACAGCACTGGACAGGGAGAGGTTTCTCATGCAGGCACAACATCCAGCCCTCCAGCTTCACATGTCATGTGAATGCAAAGATTCCCTGGAAAAAGCTGAATTTGACAAAGGACTTGCTCTCAGCTGCTTATTCCCTCAGAAAAAAATCCTTCAAGAGGTGAGTGAGGTCACCCCCATGACCTGGCTATTCCTCACTCCTTTCATTAACTGCAATTTATCCTGCAGTAGCTATCTTAGATCAAGGCAAACCCTGCCATTAGCTTTCCCTTGTTGAATTAGGGCTGAAACACAGCCAGGTCTACCTGCTCATCTCTGCTGGGTGCAGCAGAGGGTCCCCCAGGAGAGGGATCCATGTCAGTCCCTGGGGTGGGACACTTGAGCACCTGTTGACCTGCCAGGGCTGAGCTGGCACACAGCAGCTGGGAGAGCATGGCTCAGCTGGCACCCAACAAGTGATGCTGCTGCCCTGGCAGTGCTGCGAGGTGCACTCATGGCTTCCCACGTTCTTCTGTTCCTGGAAGTGTCTCCCTTTGCCACTGCCAGCCCTCGTTTTGCCTCTGCTGGTGAGGGGCTTCAGGCCTGGTGGCTCTGCTGACATACCTGGTGGCTCTGCTGCCATACCTGGTGGCTCTGTCATATTCGTTTTGCCTCTGCTGGTGAGGGGCTGCAGGCCTGGTGGCTCTGCTGCCATACCTGGTGCCTCTGCCGTCCCTGCTGCTCAGGTCCCTACCTGCAGCACCAGCCCTTGCCACACGCTGGCCCCACAGCCTCTCCACAAAAGCTTTGAAGGATGCTTACACTATTAATGGGGTGTATTTATACCTGTTTGTCTCTGTCAGTTGGGTGGAAAATTGCCAGATGTCCCGCTTGCCTTCCTTACACAGACACCTCCCGCATCAGCTGGATGAGTGCCTGGTGTCACTGCCAGGGAAAACCTCTCTGCTCCTTCGTGTCCGGGTGTCTGTGGGATGTGCCTTGCTGGCTACAGAGAGCAGCAGCCTGGAGGCAGGTCCCTGTACGAGCCAGGTCTCTGCCCCACACTGCTCTGGATTTAGCCTGTGGGAGGCAAAAGGAGCAGGGGAGCTGGGAGCTGCTCACTGAGCAGCCAGGGCTGCCGTGGCCGGGCACCGCAGCGTGGAGAGCAGTGCTGCTGCTTTGGGGGCACCAGGAGAGCCCCCAGGCCATGCTGCTGCTTTGGGGGGCACCAGGAGAGCCCCCAGGCCGTGCTGCTGCTTTGGGGGCACCAGGAGAACCCCCAGGCTGTGCTGCTGCTTTGGGGGCACCAGGAGAGCCCCCAGGCCGTGCTGCTGCCCTGAGGAGTGCCCAGAGCAGCAAGGGCATCCCTGCTGGGGATGAGGAGAGGTGGCTCAGAGCCAGCAAGTATCCTTTCCAACATGGAACAAGGCAGAAAGATAAGAATGGCTTAAAAAGAAAGAAATTGCCTCCAAATGAAATGTTTTTCCTCATTTCCCATGATACAGTGAAATTTCTTCATGGGCAGATAGTCAGAGTAGAGTCCATTACACTCCACACTTTTTGCCTTGAAACATAAATAGCTGCATCTCATATAAGTGTTTGTTATGAGGAAAAGCATGTGCCTAGAAAAGTTAGACATTAAACCATTATTTCATGCAGAAAGATATGCTAAAGGGAGAGGATTATTTACTATATTAATTCTGTCTTTCAGCTACCCGTGCGTCTCTCTACACATAATGACTTCAGTCACAAATGAGGTGCTGCAACAAATCCAGTTCCCTCCATTCCCATTGCCTTGAAGACTGTGCACACAGTGACTCTCCCTCTGGGCCCTGTGGGGGCAAAGGGACAGCAGAGGTGAGAGCAGAAATCTGTTAATCTGTGGATGCATCTGTCAGCCTCTGTCTGTCCTTGCACAAAGTACTTATGGGCAACTGATGAGATTTGTTACTAGTCCTTATATTGCAGCTAAACACTTCAAAACATCCCTGTTGGTGGCATGAAGTAACTGTGATGTGACCCTCAAATATTTCTTCCTGTACCAGAAGTTAGAAGAGCATCTTAAAAGGCACCAAAAATTTTCTAATCATAAATTTTCCCAGCAAGTGACTCATAGACAGAGAGTTTCCGAGGTTAGCAAAACCAGAAAACGCCAAGCAGAGGGCCCCAGGAAATCTGGGATGTGAAGGATTGTTAGCAGAAACAGCTAAGAGTCCTTCACAGGACATCACGGCCTGTTGGCACAGGGTGCCAAAGCACTGCAGGTGCAGGGTCATGAGCACAGGCACGGTGCCAGGGAGGCAGTGGCCAAGGTGATTCCTGCTGACCAAGCTGTAACAGGTCACACAGGGTGGCACCCTGCCCAGATAAACAACCCTGCCACCCCCTGGGCTCGGGAGCAGAGACAAAGCCCTGGTCCCACCTAAGAAAGCTGCGGGAGGATCTCTCACCTGACTCTCACCTGACATTCCGGGCCCTGTGTTTGCTGGTGCAGAGAGTGCTCCCAGCTGCATGCAGGAATGGGAACAGCAGCGGGCAGCAGGGCCTGAGATCACCATCTGCTCAGGGCCCGTCTTGGGCATAGAGAACCCAAAATGATAGTATTTGGGTTCTTGGAGGAGTAAGGAGGGGCCAACAGAACTGCCTCCCTGTGTGGCCAGAGGGCAGGCTGAGCTGTTGAGGAGCCTGGCTGACAGATTTCCTTGGGAGCCTTGAAGGGCACAGAATTCCTCCAGGGAACTACAGGCCTGTCAGTCTGACCTTGGTGTTGAGGAAGCTTAAGGACCAGATCACCTTGAGTACCATCACACAGCACGTACAAGACAAGCAAGGGATCAGGCCCAGTTTAGATTGGATATTAGGAAAAAAAATTTCTCCATGGAAAGGGCTGTCCAGCCCTGGCACAGGCTGCCCAGCAAAGATGAAATCACTGTTCTTGGAGGGATTTAAAAGCCATGTGGGTGTGGCACTTGGGGATATTGCTTAGTGGTGGCCTCTGCAATGGCTTGGAGGGATTTAAAAGCCACGTGGGTGTGGCACTTGGGGATATTGCTTAGTGGTGGCCTCTGCAATGCTGGGGGAATGGTTGGACTTAAAGGTCTTGGAGACTGGCACTTGGGGATATTGCGTAGTGGTGGCCTCTGCAGTGCTGGGGGAATGGTTGGACTTAAAGGTCTTGGAGACCTTTTCCAGCCTAAACAATTCCATGATTCTATGATGCTATGTAGTAAGTCATCCTTATTCAAAGGGCTCTGTTTGAAATCTGGCATCAGCAATACAGAACATGTTGCATCTTTGCTGGTACCTCTTCAATCTGGTTTGCAAGACATCCTGGAGGACGTGACCTTGGAGGCAGGCAGCATATCGAACCTGCATAATCTGAGCATCTCTGCATCAGTGGCAGCCTGTTGGGTAGCGGGCAGTTAATAAATAATGAGGATGTCAAAGATGACAGCAGGAAAGTGGGAGCAGGTAGCAGCTTTGCAGCCAGCTCTCTGACAGCTGCTTGGCAAGCTCCAGCTACGAGGCGAGCGCGGGCACTCGTCCCGGCGCGGTGTCCGGCACCGGGGAGCGGCGAGGGCCTGAGGGCAGGGGCTGCAGGCACCCCGGAGAGCAGGGCCCACGAGCAATCCTTGTTTGTGATTTAACGGCGGAGAGCAGGGCCCACGAGCAATCCTTGTTCATGCTTTAACGGCAGGGCAGATCCCAGCCCAGGCCGCGGCGGGAGGCGCAGAGCGGCACAGGGCTGGCCGGCCCGCGAGCGGGTGTGCCCAGGGGATAATCCTGCTGGGAGCAGGGATGGGGGCGTTGCAGGAGACAGCTGGCTCAGCTGGATGTCAGAGTCGCTGCCCCGGGGCTGGCGGGACAGCAGGACCCCGGCCCGGTGCTGCGCTGGGCACCGGGGCTGCCCGGGCAGCTCCTCAGGACATCAGCTCCTGCCCACAGGTGTTCCCTTCAAGGGCTGAACTGCATGACACCAACACTCGAAGATGAGGAACCTGAGGTGTAATTGATCTTCTGATGGCTTTTTAAATGTCTGGTGAGAGGGGGCTGCTTTCCAAACAGCAGAACCTACACCAAAATGATCTTGATTTGAATAAGTATTCCATCCTTGTTTGGTAAATATACCCAGTGTTAATGGTGCTTAATGGTGCCTGTAATTGGTGTCTAAAGTTATTTAAAAGTAAATTTACTAGAAAATAATTAGCAATTTTATAGTTCACTACTTCCTAATTTTGTCGATAAAAGTTTTTCTGTGGTTTTTATCAGATGACACAATAGGACCATGCTGTGAAATAACCTTTTTTCAAACAAGCAAGAAATTGTGCACACAAAATAAGATTAAAAAAATTTTCCTCCAAACTTCTTACCCTGGCAGCCAGCCCTCCCTCATCCCTCTCTTTTTATTAGCCACTGATTTATCCTTAATCAGCAGCAAGTGAAATCTCCCAGGTACTGCTCGGGGATTTGTTCTTCGTGGCCCTGGGAGGTGCACCCCAAACTGAGAGGTCATTGAGGAACGCTCTGCCGCACACCAGGACCTGCAGGCTGGCCCAGGTGGCTCTGGTGCTGGTCCCCACTCTGGTGCTGGCAGCAGCACGTGGCTGGCCCAGCCCTGCTGGCTGCAGGGCCACGGCCCGTGGGGCGAGTCGCAGCCGCCAGCAGCGCAGGGTCACGGCCAGCGCTGCCCTGTCCTGGCTCCTGCCCGTGGGGTGGTGCTGCTGCTGGGGGGGCCCACAGAAATGGAGCCGAGAAATGCAGCTGCTACAATGATTTATTGTTTAGTGCTGGGGGTTCCAGGGTTCAGTTCAGGACAGTCACATCGTTCAGGTACAGAGACACTGACGGACAGAGACGCACTGGGGAGGCAGTGACAGCACAGCAAGTAAGATTCAGAACAGACCCACTCTCCATTTCCAGTCTCTGAACCAGAAAGTACCAGCTTTTCCAGAACAATGAATCACTCAGTCTGTGTATAAAATTAAATATAATTTATGCTTTGCTAATTGAAACCAAATACAAAATTCAATTTCCTGTGTATTCTAATGCTGACATTTGAATATTTTTTTTTTAAAAAAGTGCTATTAACCTGACTCTCATTTGGCAGGCCTCTCTCTGGCCAGATAGAAAATAATCCCCCCATCCAGCCCTAGCTGCAGTGGGGCATAAATGGGGTGCATTTTCAAAGAGCAAAACAAAATAACAGCAGCCCCCACTGCAGTCCCCACGCCCCCAGCCCAGGGTGCCTGGCGAGCCCCTGCTCCCTCCCAGCACTGCACGCTGGCACAGGGACAGCTGCACCTGGGACAGGGCTGTGGGGCTGGAGGGTGCTGTCCCACCCCGCTCAGGGGCTGCTGTCCTGGAGCAGGCTCTCGGGCAGAGGAGCAGGGTCTCCTCTCCCAGTGGGCACCCATCAGCTCCTGCCGAGCTGGAGATGGCGTCTGGTATAAAAAATAAACCTCTGAATATATGGCAGAAATGAGGGAGTGAGTGTGGGGGGCAGGCGGAGGGGCACAGCAGGCACAGCGTGTCCCCAGCCCGCCCAGGAGCCCCCAGCCCCAGCTGAGCCCCTCTGCCAGGCAGCCAGAGCCCGGCCCAGCCCCACACCGTGCTGGGGGCAGCGCTCCGGAGACAGGCAGAGATTCCCAGACATCCCTCTGCTGAGGGGCCTGCAGCCCCTCGTCCTCCGTTCCGCATCTTGCACCAAATTATGCAACAGCAGGTTTCATGTAGGACCTGTTCTGATATTTTAATAACGTGTGAAACACCGTAAGATTATTCTTATTATATACTTCCAATTTTCCTGTAGTAATTTGGGAGTTTGTGGGTTTGTGAAAACTGTGCTATGTCAGGAGCTGTTTTTAAATCTGACCAGGCTGATGGGAACTGACGAGGTGTCAGCAGGGACCTCGCAGCGTCCCTCCAGCATGGGCCACGCAGTAAATGGTCCAAATGGCTTCAGCTCTTCTCATCCCATGCAAGGCACCGGCACCATTCACCACAGTGAGCCACTGGAACCCTGAGCAGGGTCAGCCTGTCACCCCATGGACACAACAGTGACTTCATCTGGTTAGCTGCAGCTGGAGGGAGTTCTTTCAGCTCAACCAGAACCGAGTCCTGGTCCTCCTGCAGCAACCCCTTCCTGCACCTCTTCTGGAGACCTGCCCAATGCGAGGGGGCTCTCATGTGGCTGCACCCCAAGCTGGAGGTAGCCTTAGCCCCCATCAGAGCAAAGAGAGCTGCCAGCAGTATCTGAGTGCCCTGAGAAATCACCATGGAGGGATCATTTCAGCAGCTCTGCATTTCACCCTTGCTCCCCCTCTGCCCGGTTTCCCGCAGCAGTGCAGGTGGAACTGTGCAGCTGTGTGAAAGCTCTGCTCTTGTCTGCTGGGCCCAGCAAACAGCTGATGACACTGGGGGATCGACTGGGGATATAGGTTTATTCTGTAATTTCTACCAGGATCTGCAAATGTGGGTGACTTGGTCATTTCCACTAGAAAGCACAGGTTTTGTGCGCTGAGCAGTGCTTGCCCTGGGAATTAATTGCTCTTTTGTAATTCTGGAGTAAGATGAAGGCTGCTTCCCTGTTCTGTGACCCCAGCTGTCCCCAGCCAGCAGCAGGGATTGCATTTTCAAGGTGCAAACGAATGGCAGTGCCAGGGGTCCTGACTGTCAGCTGGGGCTGTCCCAGGCCTCCACCCTGCAGCCACCCCTTGGTCCCCACTGGCAACACTGGCTCCAAACCATGGAGCAGGGCATGGCACAGCCTGGCCAGGAGGTGCTGCGTGGGCACGTGTGGCACCACCCTGTGCCTTGGCAGCCCGGCTGGGCAGTGGGAGCCTGGCTCACTCCTGGGCAGCCTGGAGTGTTCTTTCAGCCCCCAGGAGGGTGGAGACCTGAGGGGACCCCAGTTCTGATCTCACTGAGTATCTCAGCAAAGAAGGAACAACTCTCTTCCAACAGTGGAGGTGCACCCATCAGTCAGAGGAGAGTTGAGACCAGGTGTCTGTGGCACTTGGTAAATTCTAGTTTTAGTGCAAGAAGTAATTGAATTGTTTGGTGCAAATGAAGTTCCTGTACATAGTTCCTTTGCAGCGTAACTGGCTTTATTCCTTCCACACACAAAGACCAGTGTGCATGTGAGTGCACAAGGCCTGAATTTACCAGATCTGATGCTGCTGTTTGGGCAAAACTAAAGTGCAGGGCAGGAGAAATCAAATCTATGGGTTTGTCTCAGTGCTGGGTTTTGGGAGCCACCCTCTTGCCAGCTTGCCATGGCAGGAGGTCTGGACCTGCCTGCCTGGCTGCAAGGGGGACACCAGCAGCGAAACATCGACATGAAGTGCCCCATCACCCCGAGGAGCCGTGCTCCCCCTGCCTCCTCCTCCTCCCACCTGCCCCTGACCCCCAGCGCCGTGGTGGGGAGAGCCCAAGGTGACAGGCCACTACAGTTCCAGAACTGCACATGTGGGGTGACTGCTGCTGCAGCCCTGACAACACAAGAGCCTGTTACACGCAGGGCTGAGCCTCTGGCCCCAAGAGAGTTTTGGGTCTGAAATGATGATTCACATCCCAAAAACAAAAAAAAAAATTTTTTCCTGATTTTGTGGTTTTACTTATCACTTTCTTCCTGCTCCCACTGGAAATCTTGGCCTGTCATTTGGTAAAACATGACATTGAAGGGTTTGTAAAACTTCCGCAGTCTGTGGATGACGTCTGGGTCTATTTTGGGGTGAGTTCGACCCTTGGACTTGCCCAAACACCGGGGAGCACTGCTGTCCTCTGGCTTCTTCAGACAGGGAAACCCCTTCGTTTTATTAAAATAAAAATGCTTCTCTGTCACAATCCTCTTGAGGCCTAAGAAGTCCTGGACCTTGGCCATTTCCCCAGCGGGGTCAGTGATGAGCCTCTCACCGCTGACAAACAGGATCTGGGAGAGGGGGAAGTACTGGAGCCAGTTTTCCAAGTGCAGGGCATAAATCCCAATGCGGATAGCACTCCAGGAGGCATCGATCAGCCCCAGAGTCCGGTTCTTGAAGGCCAGCACCTCGAAGGTGGGGATCTCTGGCTTTTTGGAGAGGGTCTGCGTGTAGTCCGAGATGGCGCGGGTGACGGGGTTGCGCACCACCACGATCAGCTTGGTGTCCTTGGCCATGGAGTGGATGCGCCGCGGGGCCTCGTTGGTCACGAAGTAGCTGGGGGTCTTCTCCATGGTGATCTGGCCCTCCAGCGTCTTGGGCATCACGTTCCTGTGCAAAAGCAGAGGAGGTGGTTAGCGAGGGGCCCGGCAGGTGGTGGTGGGACATGCAGGAGGAGAGAGGCTGTCACTGCTGCGTGACCCCCAGACCCTGCTGGCTTTGCTTCTTCCCTGGCCACGGTGGGCACCCAGAATGTCGAGTCAGCCTTGGTGACACATTATGCAGACAATTTGCCATAGGCATGTGCAGACCAAAGCTAATTGACACTAAACCTGCACAATACCTGCCTGCTCAGAAGCCATCTGCTCCCATTTGCTCAATTAAGCCTATTCACTCCAGAGCCGTGTACGGAGCGGCGCAGTTCGGATTACACAGGACCTTTTTGTTATGATGACATGCTTTTAAACGTCTCAGCTAATAAAACTTAATACAGAATAAGATCCCTTGCTTCTAGTACAATAATTAAATTTATTTACTATCTTGTGTGTGAGAAAGAATGACTTTTCTTTTATCTCTAATTCACATGCTCTGTCAATAATTAATTGCTGCTGGGTTTTGAGCTTCCTGTGCAAGCACTTTTATTAGCCAAAAGGAATTTGCCTACTGGATAAATTAGCATGTAGCAAGATTTTCCTGGATAGCATATTACCATATTGTAAAATGAAACTGCAGTGAGATAGCAGTTATGTCTAAGAAAATGAAGAGGTAAATTCTTGTCCCAGTGCCACCAGTTAAGGATTATCATAGCCAGCCAGAGGGTTTTAAATGATCACAGAATCACAGAATAAGCTGAATTGGAAGGGACCCACAAGATGCCCCCTGCAGGAGTGTCACAGCCTCGTTCACACCTGTTGTGCTGCCAGATGGCACCGGGGCTGGAGCTGTGCCACAGCCAGGGACCTGCCTGCTGCCCACAGCCCCCAGCCCTGCCTCATGCCAGGGACAGGAGCGGGGTCGCTGCCCCGGGGAAGCACTCACAGCACTGGGCAGATCTCCGGTGTCAGAATGGAGGATGGCCATGCCCGTGGCCTTGCAGGATTATCCCTTTGTACTGCAACTATTTTTAGTAAAACATATGGTGAGGAAATAACATGAATAGGCTTGAAATGGCTCTGTGAGAGCACCTTGGGCAGCAACAGCCACAGTAATGCTGACGTCAAACTGCTGGGCCCCAGGAAGACCCATTTCAGGAATAACACAGCAGAAGCCTGGAGCAGAAGCAGATGATAGGCACAGCCTGCTAGATGTGCCTGTCAGTGTCACCTCGTATTTGACTGCTAAAGGCATCAACTGGCTTTAACGCCTCTGTAATTTGTGTATTCACTGCTGGTGCCATCCAGCCCACCAGGCTTGTTCTGCTGAGAGCAGGGATGATGAGGGGTCTCCTGCCAATGCAAGAGTGAGGGTGGGTTTGCTGCTGCCACAGGGCTGCCAGAGTCCTCAGCATTTTGGGTGAAGAGGCTGGCGTTCCTTGGCTGCCCCTGTCCTGTTGCAGAGCCTTTCCTGTTGAACAGTGTCTGTCTCAGTACCAGCAACGTGGCCTGCAGGGCTGCAGGACTCCCTGTCTCAGGACCAGGGTGCTGGTGGCCAGGCTCTATGGAAAAGCCCATTCCCATGGCATCAGGTCCCACTGGAGCTGCCTTCCCAACCTGCAAACCTGCCTTTGTCCAGAGCACTCTGGTGCTTCATGCATGCCTTGCATCAGCCACTTGGGCAGCAGAGACATGAAGGGAGCAAGGATTAGTCAGAATGATGTATCTTCAGGTATTTATTCCTTTAAGAAGAAAAAAATTAAGAAAAAAATTAAGAGGGATAGGAGCACTTGGGGACTGCAGATGCTGCAGAATTACAGGCCAGCTTCCCTGGGGAATCCAGTACCTGTACCTGAACAGCCCTGTGGGAAGGTAGCAGCTTTTATGGCTATGCACATCACAGCAAGACCCACAGTATGATCAGAGACGAGCCCTTGGGTGCCCACTGCTGTACCACGAGGGGTGGGGGAGTGGGAGGTGCTCCGTGCCCACTCCCACAGCCCATGGCTGTCACCTGCAGCAAGGTGTCCCACCACCAAGGTACACCCACCTGCAGCAAGGACAACAGCCACCATGGTGTCTGCTCCCCACAGCAGCAGCAGATGCCCCAGGGCATTTGCTTTGGTTTGTATAAAACAAACAGACTGGGGGTTTATAAAAGAAGCATGAACAAACATGTTAATTACAACTGCCCCTTCAGATGATGTTACCATAATAAACGGGAGCCAAGAAATTGCAGAGCTAATAATCTGGAAGTGTTGCCACATTTAAGGACTGTGTTTAACTCTGTGCACAATAAAGACAAATAGATGGATGGGCTGGCCCTGAGGAGAGAAAACAGGGAAGCAGTGATCAAGGAAAAGAGGAGGAGAAGCAGATTCAACACTTGCTGTACAGTTTTAAGCATAAAGCTGGAAGCCAGAGTTTTTCCTCAGGACACCCTGGCCCTGCAGAGCCCGGCGCGGCTGTGGCTCTGGGACATACATACAGAAAGGCTTTACCCCAAGCTCTGCTGTGTTTCAGAATCCCCCCCATGTGCTGCCCTACTGGCAGGAGCCAAGCTGCACCGTGCAGGTGAAGGAGGCCCGAGCCTGCAGCCCTGGGGCCGGGTGCGCTGAGCGCAGCCGGGGGCACGCGGTAACTGCTGCCAAGCAGAGAGCAGCACACTGCACGGCCAGCTCCCGCTGCTGGGAATAACAAGGGTGTTAAAGCTGCAGCAACCCAGCCTCTGGCACGGCAGGAATGCTCCTCAGAGCAGTTAACCTTCACAGAGCTGCTGCCATGTGCTCTGCCCTAATTGCGTGTGTGCCGACAGAATTCTAACCAGCTGTGTGTGCCGGCGGAGCAGCGCTCCTGCAGCGGCTGATGCAGAGCAGTTTGCAGCGTGGGGCTAGGGCTTTGCTCCCTCTGGAACACATTCTGGCTTTCCCTGCAGTGTTGGTGTCCCTTTCGAGGCCAGTCTGGTTGCTGAAGATGCAGGGCCAGGGAGCCACTGCACCTGGCAAGCCCCCACAGGGCTCTGCAGGAGGGGAAGCGCTGGAATGGGACACGTCTACTCATGGCTCTGCCACTGCTGTCCCCACCTGCACCTCTTCTCTCTTCATCGCTGCTCACCTGAAAAGGGGGGGCAGTGACAATAATGCACTGTCAGGGGCTCTGCTGACACAGCATGAGCAAACCCTCTGCTCCCTTACGGGACGGGCGTCATCCCCTTGTGCTTGTTGGTGCAGCATCACTGCACTGTGCAATGCCAAAACTAAATTGTCACGCTGGCCTTGGACCCAGGAATTACCTCGTCCTCCAAGGAGAAGATCCAATACGTATTATTGAGCACTTGCTTGGGCTTTGGGTATTTCTCTCCTTTCCTGTTCATTCCCTAGTGCTCCTCAGAGGCTGAGGAGGGGCAGGCTGCTCTGTGCACCCCTGAGCTGCACAGGGGCTGCTCTCACTCCTTCAGGCTCCCGCTCCGTGCCTCCGCTGTGGGCAGCAGGCAGGACAGCCGGCTCCCGCCCGCCCTGGCTCCGAGCACAGGTCCTCATTGGGAAAATGTGCTGCAGTAATTGCTCTTAACTGCTGGCTTCAAACAAGCTCTTTATTTTCAAAGGATACATTTTATAAATTTGCAAATTTGCATGTTGCCAAAATCCCCTTGTGGTTTATTTAAATCCAGATTATCTTGTTTATTCCTTCAGTCACAGCTGTCATTTATCTCTGTGTAGGCAGCTTGTTCACCATGCTGCAGGTTTCCTGCAATCCCACTCAAAAGGAGTCTTTGTTAACTGTATTTTCATGTTCTCAACAAGAGAAAAAACTTCATAACAACTCCCAGGGCTTGGGGAATCACAGAAGAGGACAAGGATTTGCACAGCTGCCACGGAAAGAGGAAATGGCCAGGTGCTGCCAGTGTCACCTGCCCACAGAGCTCTTCTCTGCTGCTCCTTGGGGTGGAGCAAACAGCTGCTTTTGTCTTCTGAAAAGACAAACATGAATCCTTTTTCTTTTTATTATTAACACATTCCAGTATAATTGCTTGAGCTGTCAGCTGTGACCTGCCAGTAATTCAGCAGGCGTGGGACTTTCAAGGGGAGAGCGGCATTGCAACTGAGCCCGCAGTACGCATTAAAAGCAGAACCCATTTGCTATAAGCCCCCGAGTCAAATCTCTTGTTGAATTTGTTCAAACATAAATTTACAGCTGAATTTACATAGGTTTAATGTTTTATAATCTTTTCAGTCTGTGAATCTATATTCAAGAGTGAGTGCATTAGCTCAGAAATATTGTGCTTAACGCTGAAAATAATTTTAATCTCTCCAAAGTCCAATCCTTTGCACATCACTAAACCTCAGAAGCCAATCCCTTCTAATAGGAGACACAAAACTTGCATCTGTCGCTGCCTAATAGATTCACATTGCTCTAACAGCTCACATATGTCTGTTAAAAAACACTAAACATAAATGATAAAGCCCTTTCAGAAAAGCGGGTGCCAGTTCAGACTGGGGGCCAAAGGAACACAAACTATCCCCAGGAGACTCACTGGAAGACTTTAATGGTTAGGAATCTGGTGGCTGGGAGAAGGGGGTGAGCCATCCCTCTCTGTGACTTGCATTCTGCTTTGCAGGGCTCGTAACCCCAAATTAGCGGCTGCCGGTACTGTTGCTTTCCCTCTTCCCAGAGTTTCCAAAGGCATTCACTGTCCATGCAGACCACTCTTGTGGGGGGCGGTCTGGGACTGCAAGGACACGTCCTTGCTGTGTGCCAGCCGTGTCCCTGCGGAGTTTCTCCCAGCGTCCCCAGGCCGGGCAGGATGCGGGAGCCCAGCCGGGGTGGGGGCAGCCCCGGCCCCCAGCGCAGCCAGGCAACGAGGCAGCTGGGGCTCGGGAGTGCCCCGCTGTCCCTCAGCAGGGCCAGCCCTTCTCCCAGCGCGTCCAGGGCTGCCTGGAGCCGTCCGTCCGTCCGTCCGTCCGCCCGCAACACGGCCGGATGGAGCGCGGTGCCGGGTTGCCATACCAACGCAGGTGCTAACGCGTGTTGACTAGCTGAGAGCTGAGCTGATCAGAGAATGGCAGCTCGGAGCTGCCATGGCAACCGAGATGCCAAATTGGAATCCGTGTCAGTAGCAGGGGTGTCCGAGAGGCGGCAGGGCACAGCGGGACCCGGCTGCCCCCGGCAGCTCCCCGGCGCGGGGCACGGCCGCCCTGCTCCCCTCTGCCCTGCTCCCCACTGTCCTGCTCCCCGCAGCCCTGCTCCCCTCTGCCCTGCTCCCCTCTGCCCTGCTCTCCGCCGCCCTGCTCCCCGCCTGTCCTGCTCCCCGCTGCCCTGCTC
Organism: Onychostruthus taczanowskii; assembly: GCF_017590055.1. Taxonomy (NCBI): domain Eukaryota; kingdom Metazoa; phylum Chordata; class Aves; order Passeriformes; family Passeridae; genus Onychostruthus; species Onychostruthus taczanowskii. The sequence goes on along the minus strand of NW_024499128.1, from coordinate 13,670,739 downwards.
CCCTCTGCCCTGCTCCCCACTGCCCTGCTCCCCTCTGCCCTGCTCCCCGCCTGTCCTGGCAGCCGTGCCGAGGGTCAAGGGGCTGCAGGGAGGACCCAGGGGCACCGCTGCAGGCACACACACGGACACCGAGCACAGCCTGCGGAGCGCAGACTGCTTATAACGGGATTCTTCACAACATCGCCTAGTCCGGGGTCCAACAATCACAATGAGAGGGCTTCTGTGTCTCCACAAAATGCAAAATCTTTAACGGCTCATTGGCATGTGCTTAGGTTGGCCTGGATAAGAAGTTACTCCTGAGAACCTGCTATTGATTCTGTCAAGGATTCAAAGGTTTTATAGGCATCGCTCAAGATCTCTTTAGTACTTGTACCTCCTTAATGGCTCTCATCACCCATGGAACTGGAAACATCCCCCAGCACCCTGGGAAGCAGCAGTCTCTGTGCCAGGAGCAGAGCCCTGCTGCTGTCCAGGCGTGTGGCTGCCCTCCAGACGGCCGGGCAAGGCTCGCTGGCCCCCGACGGGACAGCCTGTGCCCCCTCGGGGCTCTGCTAGGAGGTGGGGCAGACACCGGGGCTAGGGAAAGGGGCAAGGGGGCAAATGGCACCCAGGAAGTCCCCTCTCCTCCTACCACTATGCAACAAAATCAGTGGGCAGGTGGCTGAGTAGCAGACAAAAATATAAATATGCTCTGATTTCACTGGGACCATCTGGCTCAGGCATGATAGGTGGGTAGGAATGCTATAATCATGGAGCAGAGTACTAAGCTGATCCATTAAAGTCTTTTAGCAGAAGCAACTATGGAACCTATATTAATCTGGCAATGCTTTGTGAACAGACATCACAAGGTTAGATCCATTCAACTGCAATTAAAACCAACCCTCACTGATCAGCCTAGCTGGGAGAGCTGCTGCAGCGTTGTGTTCCCCAAGGTTCTCATGAGTAGAGACTGTTGATACTTGCACAATGCAATCTGAAATTATGATCTCAATGCTAAATCTTGCTTTCTTCTGTTCTTTCCTCAAGTGGATCTCCTCTGGGGTGGCTGCTGCCTTGTGCCCAAATCCCTTGCCTGCACAGCTCTCACACAAATTGCAGAGGCTCAGGTTAGTGCTGTGGGGTTCCTGATGGGGAAGTGCCTGACATTGTTTGACCAAGGACAAATTTGACCCAATCTCTCCAATTTTAGTGCAAGATTTATTGTCGGTCAGCAGTCAGCTATGGAACAGGTTGTGAAAAAGGAACGGAAATGCGTATTTCTAACCCCTCTGCTGTCAAAGTTATTTTGACAAAGTCTTGCTACCATTCCCTACAGAAGCCCGTGATCCTATTGACTGGGAATCTCTTAGCACTGTCTACTGGCTTTAATTACTATATTAGTCACAGTTACAGCAAAGCGCTATGGGCAGGCAGGGGCGAGGCCTGCCTCCTCTTGCTGAGGATGTGCAAGTCAAGCTAGTCTGCTCCCAGGCCAGATTTCCCTTCAACACAGGAGTTCAAGCTCCCTCAGTGCCAGTTCACTCACTTTCCACTGTTTTGCTTGCCCCGTGCAGTGCTCAGCTGCGGGGCAGAGCTCCATGAAACGCCGATGCACATGCAGTCTCTGCAGGACAGAAGCCTCTCTGAAACATGCAATCCAGCGCACCTTGTCGGCAGCAGCCATCACACACACTCCCTTCCCACCCCCTTGGGATTCCCAGTCTGGGAGATCAACACCAACATGCAGCAAGACGAGCCCCCAGCACCAGCCGTGTCCTTCCTGCCCCAAGCAGAGCAACAGGAGCCCACACGGACACCCGTGCAGAGTGCTCCCACCCAGTAGTGCTCCCACCCAGGAGTGCTCCCACCCAGCCAGCAGTGCTCCCACTCCAGCCAGGAGCGCTCCCACCCAGGAGTGCTCCCACTCCAGCAAGCCAGGAGTGCTCCCAGCCAGGAGTGCTCCCACCCAGCAGTGCTCCCACTCCAGCCAGCAGTGCTCCCCCTCCAGCCAGCAGTGCTCCCCCTCCAGCCAGCAGTGCTCCCCCTCCAGCCAGCAGTGCTCCCCCTCCAGCCAGCAGTGCTCCCCCTCCAGCCAGCAGTGCTCCCCCTCCAGCCAGCAGTGCTCCCCCTCCAGCCAGGAGCGCTCCCACCCAGGAGTGCTCCCACTCCAGCAAGCAGTGCTCCCACTCCACCCAGCAGTGCTCCCACCCAGGAGTGCTCCCACTCCAGCAAGCAGTGCTCCCACTCCAGCCAGCAGTGCTCCCAGCCAGCCCAGCCCTGGTTGCTAAGTGATGCCTGTGGAAGTTTCAAGACTCAATAACAGATGCTGCTGGTATTGCAGGCTGCAGTACCTGGAACAGCCAGCTGGATGTGGAAAAGCAACAACTCATGGGGAGAGCTCTGTGCACACCGCGCAGCTGACTCCTAACACTGATCAGACTCAACTGCGTGGTTCAAATCACTCCAGCTTCCCAAAGATGGGATGGGCCCTTCCCAAAGAAGGCCAGGGAAATAAAATATTAAAATATAGTGGTTTGGAGTTGCATATTCTGAGGAGTCCTTTTTCATCTTCGGGAAAATTTAATTTTACCAGGAAAAACACCCTGGCAATAATGGCTGCCTAAGTGAAAGCACCACAGCTGTATCATACTAAAAGCTTTTCAGGGAAAAGAGTAAATAAATTCTATTCTTCAGATGTATCTGGATGTTATCCTAACGCAGTGCCAGAGTAATAGGTAAGCCATCAACAGCTAAAAGGCTGGGGATTGTTATGGAGGAGCAGCACTGCCAAGGAGGCTGAAAACAGCAGTAATTCACACCCTGTGCTGAGCTCCTGCACCGCCGGCAGCCGCGGATGGGAGAGGGGCTCCTGCCCTCCTGCCAGAGGGACCAGCATGAAAAGGCTGGACACAAAGCCTCCATCACGGCTGCCACAGGAGCCCCGGGCAGGGCGGAGGTGGTGGCCAGGAGCATGGCCCTGTGCACCTTCACACCTGCAGTTTCCTGCTCCTCTTCGGGCTGTCGGTGAGGTGGATCCACGCAAGCCGTCAGTGCTGCAGGCAGAGCAGCTGAAGGGGCAGCTGGGGAGGTCACGGGCTCTCAGCAGTTGCTGGAGCCAGCAAAGCCAGCTCCAGACCCCTCCACAGAGACACTGAGTGGCGAGATCTTCCCAGCTGCATTAGCCTCTCAGCCGTCCATAGCACAGCATCCCGCTGTTTAATCTACCGAGGAGCAGTGTTTGCACCCAGCCTCTGGAGCCCAGCAGATGCCCTGGGCAGAGCCCAGTGCTCCCCTGGCTGCTGCAGGCAGCAATGCCCACCAGTGCCAAGCCCCTTCTCTGCTCCTCCCCATGCAAGTGGAGCCCACGTCAGTTCCAGCATCAGACAAGTCCTGCAGTGGCCAAGGCATCTCCCAAAACAACTGCCAAGGACTACACAGATCCAAGACTCGTCCATTCCCACCCCAGAGCTGCTCCTCTGCCCCTGGAGGGAGTGATGCTAGCCAGGCTGCTGCCGAGGACACAGCTATTTATTATTTGCTTCTGTTGATTATTTTTGGGTTTAAGTTCATTTATTATGTATGCAAGAATGGTAATACACTGGCATCTGAATGTCTTTTAGGCATACAATATCCTTATTATTCAAAGTGGTTTTTCCTCCATAATTGAATGGTTTACCTTATTATTACACTATGTTAATGACCCAGCATTTCCATTTTTCTATAGGATGCTTAATTGTAAGCAAAGTGCAATCAGAATCAGAGATGCCATCTGTAATTGACAGCATCATAATAACAGCCAGAATTGCAGGAACGAAGTACCAAAATAAGTAACAGTGGGGAGAAAGCTGCCCTGAAACCCCTCAGGAAGCTGATCTGGGCTGGGACAGAGCCCGCCCACACAGGATCCTCTCCCCAAACTCTGACAGTTTGGGCATTAACGGAGATAGAGTGCTATTGATATCAGTTTGTACATTTAATCAGTTTTTTTGCGGTTTTCAGCGAGATGTGAACTATATCCCTGTCCAAGGCATTTGGTTCAAATCAGCTGAGACAGAGAATAATCAAGATTTATGATTCTCATTCTGACTCGGATCACACAGTCAGTGCAAATGGTACTGCAGAGCTTCCTCCCTGAGCCCCAGTGACATCCCTGTGCTTGCCCTCACAAGTGATTTAACGTCCATCCCAGGGACTGTCACCGTGCTGCTGCAGCTGCAGACAATGGTGACTCTGGGTTCTCTCCACTGCCCCCAGGGGTGCCACTTGAGGGGCACTGCAGCCCAGTTTGGGGCTGGTTGGCAGAAATCAGTAAGACGGCACTTTGCAAAATAAAAGAGAATTAATCTTGCTGTGCCTCCCAGCACAGCCTGGAGCAGCCCGGAGCAGGAGCAGCCTGTGGCATGTCTGACCTCTCTTACCCAGAGCATCCTTGCTGGGGAAGCACAGCATGGGTTCTCACAGTGAATCATCCCTAGCCCTGCAAGGGTCAGGGGCCCAGGAGCAAAGTGAGCATGGAACTGCACAGGGAAGGGCCAGGGGCAGCTCAGGAGGCAGCTCCCAGCAGCAGCAAGGGCTGTCAGCACATCCTACAGGCAGTTCCATTTCCAGGGGCTCAGCAGCAGCCAGGGAGCCAGAGCTCTCCAAGAGCTCAGCTGGGAAGTGAATGTTTAGATAAAAATTAAATGATCCAAAACCAACTCTAATAAAACCAGCCAGGTGATGGGAACAGAGCAATGGTGAGACAATTTTCAAGCCATTTTGAAGGCAGCCATGCTGTGTGTGCTGTGGCTGGCTCCTGGATGCTCCGGTGGGCTCCTGCCCAGACATCTGCTCCCATCAGCACAGATGGATGTGAGCCCAGGCCAGGCAGCCCAGCCACAACTGCGGAGGAGGGTCCTGGCACACGCACTGCCCGGCAGAGCTGGGAGCTGCCTCTCTGGAGAGCACAGCCCCAGCACCTCAGCCCCGAGTGTCACAGCCCTGCAGCGTGTGCCCGTGGGAAGAGCTGTGATCCTGCTGCCGAGCTGCAGCAGCAGCGGGCGATGGCAGCTCCGGGCGGCAGAGGCTGGGACAGGGAGAGCAGGATCCTCTCTCCCCTGCTCGCAGCAGCACCAAGGCAGGAGGGCTGTCCTGCTGCTCCTGCTGCTCCTGCTGCTCCTGCTGCCTTCTGTCTCAGCAGGGTTTGCTCAGCCACCTTTCCCCACACGCTGTGTGCAGCACCACTCAGGGTTAGCCAGGGCTCTCTGTTAATTCACACATGTAGTGTAACATCCAAGTGAGTGAAAAAACAGCCTGATGCCACTCCAGTCAATAGAGTAAACAATTCCTGGTTTGGATAAACAGAATTACTAGTGTTGAAGAGCTCTGGGCAGCACTGCACAGTCTGATTAGTGTAAATGCTAAACACAAACCAATTAACACTCTCTAAGTCTGCTTATCTCATGTCACTTAGTGCTAAAATAAAGGCTAACACTAAATACACACATTGATTTAGCCATTAAATCTAGCATCACTCAAAACAGCTCATTATATCACTGAGAAACAAATAAAGTCACCTGAATTTTCAGAATCTGCTCTATTAGGAACAGTGACTCAATTGCTCCATCCTGCACTAGGGAGTCACTGCTCTTACTGAGAACAGACTGATACAGCTTCACCCAAAAATCGAACCTGGGCCACAGGCAGAGGTGACAGGTGACATCCCTGCAACACCACAGCACTGCTGTGGAAGCACGTGGGGCTGGCTGGTGCTGTGCCACCAGCTGCAGTGCCCGGGTACAAACAGCACCATCACTAACAACAATTGCTTGGCCAGTGCCAGCCTGCATCCCAGGCACCCATCAGCTCTGCTAAGGAAGAGGAAAGACTCTCCACGGTCCCAGCAAACCCCACCAGCTGCTAGTGCACTTTTTGAGAGCAAAACCAGCACTGACAGAACATCCACCTTAGTCCCTGAAGAACCAAAGCTACTTTGGGTTTGATTTGAGCTTTATTTGGGCTTTCCTTCAACTAGAAATTATTGAAAGCTGGTATGTGGGAAGCTGATGATAGGAATAGCCTGTCTGGGGGTATCCTGCCCTTACAAGCACTGGTAGCAGGCAGGGAAGGATGTGTGGATGTTAGCAGGCAGTGTGAGATGTTTACATTCCTAATTACAAGGGCTAATTCTTTGCTTTGGCCAGGTATCCCTTCTGCAGACAAGGTTAATGGGATGTGAGAGACCACAGCTGCCACAGCACCAAGTGAGGAGGACAGGCAAGAGACAGCAGCATTAATCAGCAAGGAGCCATGCAAAAATGGTTATCTCAAGCTGTTTGGAGGCACAGAGTAAAAATAAATCTCCCCGAGTTTAATATTCTGCCAGTCAGCTCCTTTTTGTAGGTGGAATCTATTAAAAATTATATTTCTGCTAAAATGCTAAAGTGTTTCTGACATTTAACAGCTTGCTTCGAGCAAAAAGGTGCAATAAATACATAGGAGAGCTAATTGGCACCAGAACATCCAAGATCCACCCAGCACGAGCAAGCACTGCTGTGTCAGCTCCTGACACCTCTGGCAGACCCCAGCATCTCTCCTGGGAATGGTGGCCCTGCTCCCACGTGCCCTGCTCACCTGGGGGAACTGGGAGGTTCCCACCATCATCCAGCACCTGCGGACAGAGCGCTGGAGCCGAGGGTCTGGGGGACACGTGCTGCAGTCTGGTCCTAGCCAAGTCTCCACTTCAAGGTACTTGGTTGCTGCAAGATGCAGAAGGAGCTGCTTGGCAATGTGGTCTCAATAAAAATTAATGCTTTAACAAGAAGCCAAATAGCTACAGCTAATGTTCTTCTGAATGAGATCTAAATTTTATTCATAAGCATCAGTGTCAGGACTAAAATAACAGTTTTATGGACACTATGAGCATAAACAGCTCTGCTGATTCAAAAACAGAAACTGCACTTCTGAATGAATCAACGTGTTCATTTGGAACAAAAGCACTGTTCCAAACACATGCTTCAAATAAAAGAGAAAGCCAGAGAGTGTTCTCCTGGTGAGTCTGCTTCCAAGGAATGCGCTGCAGAGGGAACAGTGATTGGGCATGTACTCAGGAGAAGGAGCAGGGCACACTCAGGGACCGCGTGGGGCATGGCTGGAGGTGGGTGGGATGGTGTTTCCACCTCATCTGCATGTGGAGAATAATCACAGGTGAGAAAGAAGAGTGCTACACTCCTGCAGAAATCCCTGCTGAGCTCCAGCATTCAGGACTGGATGGCTCTGGCAAATGGTTGAAATGGCCTTTGTTTATTTGAAGTCAATGTCTCAGAAAAGGGCAATAAGGCTAACAAGTAATTGATAAGAGATTTTTAGAAAAATACCTTTTGGAGAGTGGGCTCAGACAGACAGAAGTCAGGTAGCCCACAGGGGGGCATGGCCATGCTGGCCAGAGAGAGCACGGCTGAATGGGGGCTGGAAAACACATTGTATATTCAGTGAGGAGTTTGTTGTCAGGCTGCTAGTGGAGCCTCTGGACAATTTGTTTACTTTACAAGGCAGATTAAGGGTCATGCAAGAGAGAAGCACCAGCTCCAGCATCCCCATTCCCACACCCCTTCTGCAAATGGGAACAGGACCAACAGGACTGAGTGCTTCCAGTCAGCACTGAAACACCCCAGACACCATGATCCTTGTCCAGCCCTGAGAGCCCAGGCTCCTGAGATGAGGCAAGCCCAGTCCCCTGCACTGGGCAGCCCCCAGTCTCCCAACAGTCCTGGGAGCTCGGGTTCTGCGGGGAATCTCTCTCTGGGAGAGCCCGGCTTTGCTGCTGCAGTGCTTCCCATAACTGGGGCAATATATCTGTGGCCACAAATGAAAGATCAATATTTATTTAACAGACACACTACCCTTTAGAGGCCCTTAATTGTAGATTAATCATCATTAACTGGCAGTAATTGAACACGCTGGAAGCTGTGATCGCAGCTATCCCCACAGCAGGGTTTGACCACACAGTGGTCTCATCCTGCAGGGATGCAGAGGGACTGCTGCAGCCAGAGGTGTGCCCAGCCCACAGCAACCCAGCACAGGTGGGACAGAGCTGTGTGGGCTGGGGACCCTCACAGAACGAGGGGTACACCCTGGAGCAGGCACGTGCCTCTCCGCTGCAGCAGCCCCTCTGCAGGACACACTCTGGAGCTCTGGCCCCAGTCTCAGCTCCAACTGGAAAGGCAGCATGCTTCAGGCCAGACAAGCCCCTCTGGCCTGCGTCCAGCTCAGGGGGTGAGAAGGGAAATGAGAGGGGTGACAGGCCCATGCAAGGGAAGGAAGACGTGGCTCTGCCCTGCCTGCCCGTGGAAGTACCTGTCCAGCACCCAGCAGCACCTGCACAGAGTCCTGATGCTGCTCATCTGCTCCGTGCATGCTGCCTGCTGGAGGCACAGCTGGTGGCAGACTCTAAGCCCAGGGGATCCCTTCCCTTTGGGAGGGAGAAACTGCGGTTTGTTCCTTTCCAGATTTCACAGGAATACAGACCAGCAGTGCAAGCACCAGCTCTTCCTCCCCGGCTCTCAGAGCCATGGGGTGTGAGCCTGCCCACGGGCTGCTGCCAGAGGGACCAGGGGGACACACGGACATGCACGGCCACCAGCACAAGTGTTTTGGAGAGCGCTGCTTTTCAGACACCCTTGAACATTGGAGGGCTTTGGAGATACTGGTGTGCTCTTTAGTCTGGGGCTTTGGGCAGCTCTGCCCTGTTTCTGGTGTCACAGTGATTAAGAAACAAAATCTAACGTTGTCCTTGGTGTGAACACAGGCGGGTGCACCGGCCTCAGTGCCAGCGGGCTGTGTGGGGCGAGCTGGCAGAAGGAAATGCAAATTCTCTTTCTGTAAGGACGACAGTGGCACGAATGCTGACTTTATTAAAATGCAGAATTATTTCAGGGCCCTTTGTTTAGCTCAGAGCCTGGAGGTAATTTATGCATAAGGATGGAGCAGCGAGGGCTGTGCTCGGCTGCCTGGCATTGCCAGCAGTTCTTGGCTGTGCTCCTGGTGTGAAGGCTTTCCAACTCTGGAGGGAAGGTCTGGGAACCCACAGTCTCACTGCTTGTTCTTGCTGAAGAATTCTTCCTGTCCTCACAGCTCCTGTGTACAGCTGCTGTGGATGGAGGCTTTAACACAGAGACTAATTAAGTGCTCGCTGATCAAGTCAGCTGGTCTTCTGTCCAGAGACATTCCCTCTGCCTGCCCTCCTCCTGCTGCCCAGAAAGAGCCTGGCTGCACTGGGGCCTGGGGTCTGCTGTGCCCACCTGCCACCCCTGGGAGCTGGTGAGGGCATCCTCCCGTGCTTCCCACGGCTCCCCTGGGAACAGGGCAGGACCACTGCCACACTGAAGCCTGGCCAAGGAACCTTGTGAGCCATGGGCGTGAGGAGGGACCCTGCTCTCTGCCCCACCATGGCTGTGAGCTGCTCCTTGAGCTGTGGCCACCAAACACGCCATCACCTCTGCTCTTCCCAAGTACCCTCAGGCAGGGCAATTCATTGACTTTGCAGCCCATGAATTCTCTTTGGATTTGGAGACTCTCAAGGCAATCTGAGCTTCTGCAAATTCTCATCAAAACTTGGGACTTAGCTGGCACTTCCACTGCTTTGGCCTCTGTATCAAAGGGATGTATGCGGGATTTGGCAGGAGAAATTCCAGAACCTGGCATAGAGACGACAATTAGTTTCTCATGAATAAATACTACAACTTGAAAGGATGAGGTTCAGAACTCCAGCATGGCTGGAGCTGTCCTGGTCCCATAAACAGCTGTGGGGGTCCTGCAAAGGTGAAGCAGGGCTTTCCAACCAGCAATAGAAGGTGAGCAGAAGGGAGGTCTCCAGGTCCCTGAACAGCAGCAGTAGGCTCCCTTGCTCATCACCACAGTTCTAGAGAGGGTTGTGGTGGCTCGGTTGGAGCTGGCTGAAGGCTCAGAGCACTGCATTTCAGACAAACAGGTTTGGCCAGGTGCTGGAGTGAAGCAGCACAGCCCAGGGGCACAGAGGGATGCCAGGATCTGTCCTGGCAGCAGCTGGGGACTGCTGCAGCAGCACGGGGTGCAGGGACCAACGCCAGGCCCTTCACCTCTGCTGACCATCACTGCAAAGGCAAACAGAGGCTGCTGGAGCTTGCTGACAGGGAGGTTTACTGAAATGAAACCTCTGCAGCAGGTTATGTGCTCTTGTTTTGAGGAGTTTAAACCATGTCCAAGATCAGGCTAGATTAAATCCTTGACTTCCACTACTGCCCAGGAAGCCTCATCTAGGCTGATTCACATTTTCATCTGCATACTAATGCTGGGCTTTAATCAGCAAGGAAACCTTCCAGCACATTGCTTCAAAGGTAAATGTCTGCAGTGGAAGGCAGCAGGGAGGAAGCCCCTGCCAGCTTCTTTTCCCCTCTCCCACGCCACATACACCAGATTTGCTGTATCTCAGCTGACAGGACACGGGGGCTCTACTGCCTAACCCCACGAGCTGCACGGCTGGCATCAGGCTGCACACTGCTGGGGCTGTGCTTGGGGAACATTACCATGTTTGACACAAACTCTGGCTTCATTGAGCCAGGTTTATCACCTGGTAAAGCTGCCGTGCCCAGACATCACAGGCAGAGCCATCACAGAGGGCCTGCTATTAGCAGGGGAAGGAACTGAGGAAAAAAATCCATGACTTCTGCTGTTGCGCAGGTGGAGTGCAGATTTACGTTGCAGAAGATCGGCGCGGGCTGTGTGACTCCTAAATCCCACCCGCCCCTCACACATCGATCCCGGCAGCTGGTCACAGCCCGGGGCTGACAGGAGGAGCGATGGAGTGCTGGGAGCGCGCGGAGACGAGAGCCTGGAGCCAGCCGCCCTTCTGGAGGAGATACTATTCTTAGGCGGGTATTTGGAGGCAGCTCAGAGGAACCTGCCTTGTCACACTTTTACATTCCTCTCTCTGCAGTGGCACAGTGACAGAAGCCTTTCCGTATGGTACCGTGGGAGGGAAAGCTTCCGCCCGCCATTGCCTGTGGCGGATGCCAAGCGGCGCTGGGCACCTGCCATCCGGGGCTGGCACCCCGGGCTGCACCGGCTGCTCAGGCAGCCACAGCCCCAGCCAGGGCAGCGCTGGAAGCAGGCTCCCCACACCGAGTGGGTTCCTGGCCACAGAGCATCGATTCATGGCATGCAAACACCCTGCTTCAACCCCCAGCTATCCTTCACTTCTCATTCCTCACATGGTGATCTCATTGCTACACATGCCACCAATTACTATGCAAAATAATCATGTTAATGCCCACGTCCACTAGCAAAGAGACAATGAAATCTCTGGCACTCACCAGCAGCAGTGTCCCGGCACTGGGACCACAAGCACGACCTGCAGAGAAACTGGGCTGGTGGCACTGGGACAGCATGGCTGGGAAGGAGCCGAAGAAGCCCCAGGTCACATGGAAGGAAAATGGGCACAGCCTCAGCAGGAAACAGTTCTGTAACACGAGTGGCTCCATTGCAGCTGACAGTGGCACCATGTGCCACCAGCCTGCCGGCCTGTGCCCTGTCCTGCCACACCACATCCCAGTGCCACTCTCGCACCACGCCACGCCTGCCCCAGCCCAGCTCCTGCCTGCCCTGCTTCCTGGCTGCCAGGGACAACACCAACAGGTCCAGTTCCAACAGCAAGCACTGCATTTCCACAGACCTTCCTAGAGGAAATGTTTCTCCTCTGTACTTGAAAGTTTCTTGAAAGTTTCCAGCAAACAGGTGTTGCAGGTAAGCAGGGCTGGGGTCAGCCCTCCTGCACCAGAGGCAGCGGTGCAGCCCCTCTGCGGCACACAGAGGTGTGAGGACATTAATCACCGCTGCTGAGCTGCTTTCCTGCCATTGTGTCACAGCTCTAATTGTGCTTGTTAAGTGGAATGACTTCCTGGCACTAGCTCGGGGCCACGGCTCGTTCAGGTAGACAGACCCGGATCAATGCTGCCTGACAGGCGATGCACTCCGGTGCACTCCAGCAGATGCTGCACGGCCTGTGCCCTCAGAGTGCTCCCACACAAGGAGCAGGGCATCCTCCCGGAGCCCAGCGGCCCCAGTGCTGCCGGGGCACTGTGAGGAGAGATGTCTCTGTCACGGGTGTGTGCTGCCACGCCAACACCGCACGTCTGCGCCGCTCTGCCCGCACAGCTCCTGCCAGGAGGGCACCAGCCTCCCAGGGAAACCTGTTCACATTGCCAGAACTATAACCCCAGCCTAGTCTCAGCTGCTGCTCCTGTGTGACCCCCATGCCCTCGAGGGGCTCTACCACACAGGACACGTGGCAGCTCTGCCTTTCATGGTTGTGCTGAGAACAGGACAAAGCTGAAGCAGACCCAACACTCTCAGCATCACAAGTAATCCCATTAGATGTTTCTGTGATATCTGACTGGTCGTGAACACCCTGCTTTAAGGCAGACCCAGCTCCTCTGGCTCCAGCTGGTGATGCTCAGTCTGAATCTATCACAGATGCCCACAGGCAGGTGCTCACACTGCATCCCAGCTGCATGGGCTCGAGAGCAGGGAGAGGGCTGAGCTGCAGCCAGTCTGGGCACACATGCTGGCTGGGGCCAAGTCACTTTTCCCACTGTCACCTGGGACTTTTCCAGACTCTCCATATTTGCTGTGCCTTTTGCAGCTTGAAGGGACAGGCCATGCTTCTTTGGAGGCAGCAGGACAAGTTTCCTGCCTGAGACAGAGCTCAGGGCGGCACGGTCTCCATCAGCTCTGATCGCCTTAAAGGCCTCAGCCCACGTGGATGCATTTCCCACCAAATGCATCTCTGGATGAGGAGTGCTTGGGGACCAGCAGTGACGGATGAAGGTTGTGGCTGCCCTGAGCAACCTCAGGCTTGTATGGAGAGACATCTCCTTCCTGTCAGGGGAGAAAAAAGCTATAATCTGCTCTAACTGATGCTGTGATTTTCTTATCCATCACAGTGGCAGCTTGTTTATACCTACCCAGGGCCCAGTGCTGCACAGGCAGCAGAGAAGTGGGGCAGCTGCAGCAAAGCAGTGCAAGTGCCTGATGGGCTGGAGCTGCAGGACCAGCAGGATGAGTCTTGCTGACCAAAGCCAAAGGCAGCTGCCCAGGGGGAGGATGTGCAGCACTAGCCCTGTGCACTCCCAGGGCAGCTGGAGACCCAGGTGGGTTTTCAGAGTGGAAGAGAAGATTTGGGGAGTTGCCACGGCAACAGCATCAGTTATGTCAGGGTATGCCAGAGCAGCATTGTCTCTGAATCCAACACCTTCCTTCAAATTAGCTCCAGAGCATACCATACTGCCTTTGGAAACATGTAATGTGCTCCTGTCAATCTGTGAAGCCTCGTTTGTCAAATGGTTGGTGGCTCTTCCCTGCCTGAACAGCCTCCTTCAGTGCAGCCCAGCCCCGTGTGCCACAGAGCCGCTGCACCCTGGGACCCTGAGCTGGGCAGCAGCATCCAGCCTGCAGGGCAGCTGTGAGGAGCAAACCTCCTGCCTGCAGAGGGTCTGCACCCTGGGACCCTGAGCTGGGCAGCAGCATCCAGCCTGCAGGGCAGCTGTGAGGAGCAAACCTCCTGCCTGCAGAGGGTCTGCACCCTGGGACCCTGAGCTGGGCAGCAGCATCCAGCCTGCAGGGCAGCTGTGAGGAGCAAACCTCCTGCCTGCAGAGGGTCTGCCCGGCACACCCCGTCACTCACCACGCCTCCTACGCACCCCTCAGTATTTCAGACATAAATCCTCAGCATATCACAAGGAAAGGTCCAGCTTTGCCAGTCAGACTTGGGAACAGCCTTGCAATAGCCCACAACTCTGACAGAGACATTCTAATGTGGCACTGTCCTGTGCCCAGCTCTGTGTGAGTCAGCAGCTGCCAGGTGAACCTGCAGTTCAAGGGTTGAGGCACAACCACCAGCCCTGCAGGGTGGGTGCAGCTCCCGACTCCTCATCCCACTGCACAGACCCCGAGAGCTGTGAGGGCTTGGGACTCAGCTCCGGCAACCTCAGCAGGAGGAAGGGAGAGAAGTTCATGGGGCTCCCTCCAGCCCAGGCAGAACAAACAGTAACTTTTTAATCATCAATTAGCTTCCTGTCAATCACCTTACGCTGAAGCAAAGTAATTACCTTGTCGCTTACAGAACTCCCACTCTCCTGGAGAAGGCAAACCTTCCTCCTGCCTGCTTGGCACCAGCAATCCCCAGACTGATCACCTGGTGCCTGTGGCCACTGAGACAGGCTGGTGCTGAGCCCCTGGCTTCCACACCCAGCTCCATGCTGGCTCTGGGCTCTCTGCAGATGCTTCTCCAGGCGCTCCCAAGGGCTGCTGGGTCGGGAGAAGGAGGGATGTCCTGGGTGCTGTCAGGTGCCCGCAGGATGCAGCACCTTATCCCAGTCAGCAGTACCTGGTGAGCTCTCCTTTGGTGTTTGGTGAATGCTGCTCCCTGCAGCCACAGCTTGGCAGAGCCACCACAGTAACAGTCGCACGTTCAGGAGCAACATCTCCAGAGACAGACGCTCCCCTCATGGTGTGCTGCCTTGCCTCGCCTTTGACTCGCCATGTCTGTGGCCAAGCAGCATCTCACAGGTGTGTCGGAATAGGAAATCTCCATTAAAAATAAAGCAAAATAAAAAGGTTCCATTGTAATCCTATTAATGCATCTCCACACAGGTCGGTATCTCCTGAAGAACACTTCCCATTAGAGAAATCAATTTAGTATTCGGCTTTCTTCCTGTGGTGCATATTGAAGTGGGATTTGACAATGATGGAAAACAGATTTGTGTTAAATACTGCCAATAATGTCTCATAGCTCAAGGTTACAGCTTCTGGTGAGCGACAGACGCTCGTAATCCAACGCATGGAAAATACTGCACTCCACTATCAATTATCTGGAGTTATTAGGTTTTAAAATAAACTGCACATCCGGACTTCAGGCCACATGTTTATTTTACATTTCCCTTGCAGCTGCTTCAGCCAGTTTGGGGCTTTCTGGTCTGAGGGCTCTGTGCACAGCTGGCTCTGGCTCCAGCTCCAGCCTGGAGTCCCAAATCCCCTCAGGGTGCAATGCCGGCATCCTTCTTGCCCAGGATTTCAGACCTGAGTAGAGCTCCAGCCTCCAGAGAGGTTTACAGCAGACAGGGAATTTCTTGATCACCTTCTTTTAACAAATTGGGGTATTCAGATTCACCAGTTTAGTGGGGAATTTTGAACAACTGTTTTCCTTCCTCAGGTTCCTCAGGAGCCCACAGCCAAAGCAGTTGCTTTGTGTCCTGAATCACCACTTTGATGCTTGACAAAAGCTTTTTTCTCTTTGATAAACAGAAATGAAGCCAAACATTAATGGATCCTTTCCTTCCACTCAAGAAGGCTGGGGAGCCTTGCAGGGGGTCAGAAGACCTTTTGGAGCCTCTTTTTCCTTTGAGGCTGCCAAAGTCTCAGGCTAGGAGGGGAACTGAGCTCCTGCAAGCTGATCCATGGAGGAGATGCCTGGGCAGCAGCAGGGAGCCACACTGATCTCCAGGCTCAGGTGCCAGCATTGCCCAGCTGGCACCCTGGGCTGCACAGGGAGGTCACTTCAGCAGTGCCACTGGGATAACCAGGAAATGCACACCAGGCTGGATTTCAGCCCCTGCCTGGGGATGCACAGCGTTACCTGACTGTGGAAGAGGAGCTGCCACGTGCTGGGAGCAAAAACAACAGCCAGAGCTGGGGAAACAGAGAGAGAACTGACGGATTCAGTGACAGGTAGGGAGTGCCAAATGCACACACACCTGGACAGAGGGGCCAAGGAACCTGGACCCCCCAGGCACTCACTGTTGGGCATCTTCCCGTGGGTTTTTACCCTAATTTGCAAGTCAGTAAGACTTGCAAATGTATGCAACCCATACAGAAAGCCTGTCCCATTTTTGGATTGCATTGTGGAAACAGCATTCCCTGGGACAAGGAGCCTGCAGAAGGGGACACAAGGGTGACCAGAAAGCTGGAGCCAGCCCAGGGGATCATCAGCTGTGACAGTCAGACCACAGAAACATCTGCTGGTCCTATTGAACCCAGGGGAACAGAGAATGTTCCTCATCCCTTCATTAAGCAATTAGACCTACAGACATCTCTCTTCTATTAAGTGTCCCCGCATCAATGGCAGTGGCCTGCAAATATTCTAGTGGCATAAACAGAGTTATTAATCAGGTGCTGTAAAGGCAAGAAATTAACATAAGGAAAACGCAGACTGAATATTGGAGAAAGTTTTCTGGAAGCAAACCATGTTAATCAGGGAATTGCCATCCCAGGGAAAGGGGGAAAACTCCACAGCATGAGATGGATCAGAGAGCCCTGGCAAATATCCCAGAGGGAATGCACAAATACTGGCTAGTGAGATGAGCAGGATGACCCAATATGTCACTTGCTCTTCCTGACATAAATCACTGAGTGATTTCTAATGACAATTCACTGCTCTGGGCAAAGGTGCCTTCATTCACACAGTCTGCTGCCCTGCCACAGGCTGGGCTTTGCACCAGGAGAGTTATTTCTTTGCAGCAGGTCATCCTCTTGTGGCAGAACAACTGTGGAGACTCCGCTGTCCTGCACCGTGGTCCTGTACCCCTGGGGAGCCAGAGTCCCCTGCTCCCAGGTGTGCTCTGCCATCGTGGCCACAAGAAAAGCTCTCTCTAGCTGCGGCACAGAAGTTAATCCAAAGGATCGGGATGTATTCAGCTGCTGCCAGCTGCTCCCTCCCTCCAAGCTTCTGGAAGGCCATGCCCTAGCTGGCTTTACGCTGGAGGCTGAGCACAGTGAAAACGCTGGCTGGTTTCACAGCACATGCCAGGAGCTTGGTGTAGTAACAAGTGTGACGAGCGCAACTCGTGCAGCTGCACGGATGGCAAGGTTACCTGTACCTGCCATCAAGGGGAGCAGCTGCTCGCAGGACGCGCCCCTGAACGCTGACAGATCATTTGCTCGGTGCATCCTGCTGCAAACAGATGTCTCCGTGCAGCAAAGCGGCCACCCGAATGCTAAAGCAGCTTGTTCTGGCTCTCCATAAAGATGTCATATTTGTTCCCTGAAGTTAATCTTTAAAGATTTCCAGAGCGGTCAATAAGCAGTGGGAGTGTGCAGAGCAGGCTGGAGCAGCGGCTGGGCACAGCACCAGTGCAGCAAGCACCCGTGCTGAGCCCCCTGCCCAGCGGTGGTGACTGTCCCCGCCGCTCGGGACCGGGGGCACCCAGCGCTGGAGGGCTCCAGGGACTGGCATGCCGAGCCCCATGGCACTGGGGGCTCTTGACACTGAGCCCCGGAGCCGTCTGAGGACCTGGGCAGAACGAAACCCGGCCAGCATTGGTGGGGCTCCCAGGACACACCAAGTCATGCTGCCACAGACTGGCTGCGGGCACACAGAGCCCCGTCGGCAGCAGGGCTCCTGCCTGTCTATTCTGAGCCACAGGCTCTGGCTGCGTGCAGATGGCTGCAGGGAGCAAGGGGAAGTTTAGCTTCAAGCTGGCAGGCAGATCAGCAAGGAGAGGAGTGCTCAAAGCCAAGAAACTGGAAAGCCATTTGCACGGGGCAAGGAGCGCGACGCTGGGCTGAGCTGGCGGTGGGGACAGCGTGTGCAGAACAGGATGAGCCCGTTTCTGCAGAGCACAGCGTGCACCCCAGCCCCACAGCAGCTGCTGAAAAACTGGTGTCCATACACAGGCACAGGTAATGTCTTGTTATCCTCACAGAGCTGCCCACACCCTTCCCTGGGCCCCCGGTCCAGCACTATGCTGGCTCCAAGAGCCGGGGGGGATGTGAGCTCTGGGGGCTGCTTCAGACATCACTTCCATGTGCTCCAAGAAAGGCAGGATGGGAGCGCTTCAGGAAAGCACCCCAGGTCCCAGCAAAACCCCTTCCCCCATCTGAGAAAAATTTCCATATTCATGAGCCTTATCACTCCCCTCAAGCTGCTGTGTGAATGCAGCAATTCAAAAAGCAGCACCACACAAAGACATATTTTGAGGCCGTTGGGGAATCAGCAATAGTTTCTCAGACTCTCTTGCTCTGTGTCCTGCTGGATTTGAGCTGTGTTCCAGCGCCGCTGGTGCCCAGGCAGTGACAGTCCCAGCAAGGCTGGCACAGGTCAGCAGTCCCTCCCAGCACTGTCCGTCACATGGCAGCAGCAGGCTCAGTCCTGGCACTGCCCATGGAGAGGGCACTGCTCCCAGCTGTGGAGGGTGGGAGTGGGCCCTGGTGAGGTGTTGGAGTCAGTGAGCGCTGCTCCCTGAGGTGGAGCTGGGCAAGCTTCAGGCTGCCAGGTCAGTGTTATGGCCAGCTCCAAGCCCCTGCCACCAGCCAGCCTGTGGCTGGCTCCCAGGCTGGGGTGGCCACACTCAGGATGGCCATGAAGCCTCTGCTGCTGCTGCTTTCAGCCCTGCCCACTGTTGTGATTGGCATTTTATTAAGGAGAGCATTATCATTTGCAAAAACATTCCAGACTTTGTCAGTGCTTATCCTTGTCTGACTCCACAAAGCTCGTTGAGCTTTTATCTCCTGCAGACTAGATTACAGTAATGCCTCGACGCTTGCCAGGAGGGCTGATTACCAGCCCTCAGCCCCACAGGCAGCGCAGATTGTGCCCACTGTGCCCAGCACCAACCCGGCCCCTTGCCGGGGGCTGCTCCCAGTGGGTGTCCCTCTGGACAGGTCTGGAAAGCAGAGTGCTCTGGCCGAGTGCCCAGCCAGCCTGTGCCCCCCCTGCCCAGCTGCTGGGGCTCAGCAGCCAGCCCTGCTGCCACCAGGCTTTGCCCCTGGCACAGCAGCCCCAGGTGTTCCAGTGCTGCCTTCCCAACAGCCCCAGCAGGCGACTTCTCCAGCAGTGTGCTGTCCCTGCTCGCCAGCTCTGCAGGCTGCCATCACACCGGGCTGTGTGGAACAGCCCTGGCATTTGTGGGGCCCAACACACTCCCTGCATGGGGTAAAGCTGCCAGAAACCTCCTCTTCCCAGGAAAGGTCCAAAATGGCACTTGTATGTTCAGGCAGTGACCACAGCCCGGAGCAATGCTCCCAGAGCATGCTGTGGGACTGAGCCGTGGGTGGCAGCAGCAGGGGAGAGGGGAGCAGGGAGCAGGCTGCCAATGAGATACCTCCTCCTGGCTCCTCAGCACGAGTGCCACCATATCCTCTGCCCACCACACACCAGCTCCTGCTGCTCTACCTGCACCACTCTGCTGCAGGTTAAATTAAGTATTTCTAATAAACTCACGTTTAAATTACCAGCCCAGGCAGGGGCCAGCTGATTTGAGGGCATCTCACTCTGTTAGCCTTACTGCAGTCAGCACTGTGCCAGGCAAAGGCCTCACCTGCATCCCCAGGATCAGCTGGGATGGGGCCCTGCAGTCCCCCTTCCTCTAGTGGGTGAGACCTCAGCTGTGTCCCCTGCGCCCGAGGACAGCCAAAGAGACCCGCCACATGCCCGGCCACATGCCTCAGCACTGGGAGAGAAGGAGCAAACAGCTCCTCTGATCTGTGCCAGTGATGGAGAAGATGTCACAGGCAGCAGGGACATGGGGACAAGCCAGCTCAGGGCATGCAGCTTCTGTTTTGGGGAAAGAACAGTGATAACACACAGCAAGGACAGCAAGTGTATTTATAGCCAGAGCAGCTTCTGAGCAGGTGTCTGCAACAGGCAGGTGCAGCTCGCAGGATCTGCAGGGGCAGCTGTGGGGAAGAGGCTGAAGCACCCAGGCAGGATTTACCCCTGGGTGCTGCAGCTTTGTTGTCCTGAGCCCAGGGAGGTGAAGCACAAACCCTCGCAGGCAGCGGGTTCTTTCCAGCACGCTGCAGTCAGTGTCTGAGCCCTGAGCTCCACTGGCTCCCCCCACAACTTATCTCAACTCTTCCCAGATGGCTTTTATCTTTAAACTACTGTACAGCAATACAAAAAGACAACAATAATTTAAGATCCTCTTTGACTGCAGGCTAATACCAATTCACTCCGCTTGCCGAGGGATGGCACTTTCCCTTTTTTATATAGCCTCTGTGATTTTTCTAGCGTATGCAGATAATCTCAAGCTCCTCATAAATGCAGCCATAAACTTTCCTCCCTCTGCCCCCTTGGAAGTGCATAAAACCAGCGGGATAACCAGCATCATCCTGGCAGGCCTCTGAGGAGGCAACAGCTAAAGCAGGGCTCAGCAGCTGGGCAGCACTCATGGGGAGCTCCCAGAGCTGGCACGGTCACTCACCCCATGCCAGCCTGGGCAGAGGGGAAGGGGCAAGCACAGAGCAAGGCAGCTGCATCTCTGCACATCAGGAGTCTCTCCACATGCACAGTGGCTGCCTGGGAAGGTGTCCCTGGGCAAGGCTCCTGGCCAGGGTGTGCTGGGGACTGGCACCTCTGGGCACAAAGGCTGCCAGCCTGAAATCAGCTCGTGGTCCCTCTCAGAGCCTGCCCAGCTCACACAAACACCTCTTGGGGCCTGTCTGGAAGGAATTCCTGCTTACAGACAAGCCAGGAATGGTTCTCTTCTCCTGAAGAGATTTTAAAATATAAAATGCTCTTCCTGTGTGGATGAAAGACCAACATCATCTCTCAGTGAGTTATTTGCTGTCTATGGAAATGTAGACTTCCAAGAATTCAGCCCTATTAGTTTTGGGGCTTTTTACATGCTAGGCCTGAAATAATTAAGCCTTCACATTCTGACTCATTTTCCAGCCTGTTCACCAGCGCAGCTGAGAGAAGGTATACTGTCAACAATGGAACTTTTCCCCCAAACACTTTAAAATCCGAAGGTTCATCAAAATCAACTTTAGTTTGCAAACTGTTTAGGTTTTGACTTAGCAGCTTTTTTTTTTTTTTTTTGTGGCAAAAAGAACGGTTAAGAAATGCTCCCAGGCATCTCTGCTGCAGATTCTGGGAGAGCAAAGGGGGCTGGCACAGAGCTCTGATTCTCAGCCAATTTTTCCAGCACCAGATTATAAGCATCCTTCTTCCTCTTGCTGGAGTGCAGACAAAAACTGCATGTTCTCATGAAAGCCTCCAGCCATAAAGACAACAAAATGGTGTGTTGTTTAACGGAGCATGGCTGTGGCTCTGTGTCCCTGGGGTTCTGCGTGGGCAGCTCGGGCCCTGCTGGCCCCCACTGCACCCCTCGTGTGGGGCACATCCCTGGCTGAGCAGTGTGAAGGTGCCACCGTGGACATCAGCGTGTATCATCCCCAGACAGGAGTAAACCTTTCCAAGGCTTATTGCAAAGGGGGCAAATTACTGGAAGCCCCTTTCCAGCAGAAACCTCCTGCCTCTCTGCTGGCTGCTCTTTCTCAGCTCCTCCTTGCATTTCCCCTTGGCCTCAGACAGTGGAAGCACCTGGAGGAACATCTCACACAGCTGGAATGGTGCTGCCACACCTGGCTCCAAGGTGCCCAGTCAGGTTTGGCAAGGAGACCTCAGGCTCTGTAGGCTCTCTTGCTAAGGCCACCCCTGCCCATAGCCTCTCTGCTGGCTGCTTTTTCTCAGCTCCTTGCCGAGAGTGAGAACCAGCACTTGCATTTTCCCTTGGCCTCAGACAGTGGAAGCACCTGGAGGAACATCTCACACAGCTGGAACGGTGCTGCCACACCTGGCTCCAAGGTGCCCAGTCAGGTTTGGCAAGGAGACCTCAGGCTCTGTAGGCTCTCTTGCTAAGGCCACCCCTGCCCATCCCTGCCCTGGGGTGGCCTGGGCTGCTGGTGCAGTGCTGAGTGTGCAGCTCCATCAACAAACCCTTCCCGGTCTGCTCCCCACCAAGAAGCAGCATCGAGTTTCTCCAGGAGCCATCTCATTCCAGGTGCCTCCATCCTGCAGATGACAAATCACTGCCTGAACGGACAGGCTGCACAGCGTGTCTCTAGTTGAGCTGAGATTTCACCCAGTACCACATCCCCAAGAGTTATTACCAGTTTCATTAGATTAATGATTGCAGAACCACCAGCAGCATCGCAGATGAGGCGTTAACGTTTGCATTCCCATACAGTAACACCAGTTGCATGGTTTTGCTTAAATCAGGACAAGAGACCAACTGGAGACTGACACAGTGAGGTGTGATTTCTTGCTGGCTCCAGCAGCAAGAAGACAGATTTATGATGCTTAAAAAGCACCAACTGGACTGGGAGACAGAAATCTTGGTCTGTGCATAATGACACACAAGACTTTAACGCCAAAGACACACAGGACTTTAACCCCCTGCATGCTATAAACTTCCTCATCTACCCTCACGTTAGCCTGGTAGTAGAACCCCCACTAATACAGTGGGGTAAGGAAAAGAAACTAGAAAACATCCATTCACTGCCTAAACTGTCATCTGTGCTGCTAATAGTCATGGGCAAAGCACATGGTGGGCCTGCTGAGATAAAAAGAAGCTAAGAGATTGTTTGTACCATTCATACATCTTGTGATAAATGATGTGTGAAGTTTTACTGCAAGGTCCCAAGGAGGCTGTGAGCCTGGAACACCAGCTGAGGGAATGCCAGCTTGGGGGAAGGACTGAGAGGCAAATTTGGGGAGGCTGGGGAAGGGTCAGGAGCAGCCTGAGCCACCTCTTCCAGCTCCATGTGATATCCCAAAGGCAGATACAGGGTACTGAGATTTCAGGTCTAAGGGAGGCTGAGTGAGGGAGACTGGGGCATCACATCCACACCAAGAAGCTGGAATTGAAGATACCTGTGAAACACTGAGGCAGCCATGTCCAATCCTGGTGGCTAAATATGCTCCTAGGGGGATTTCTTGCTTTACCTCTTTTAATATTTCCCTATGCTGTGACCCAGTGCTACATGCAATAAAACAATTTTTCAACCTGAAAATGATGTTTTGTCCTCAGCTTGAGGCTGCTGAGGACTGGTGCCCAGTGAGCTGGAGTGAGCCAGGCTCTATGCCTCTGGCCACAGTCCACGTTTGAGCCTCTCAGCACCACTCCTGGAACAAACCCCCGGGTCCCTGGGAAGCTGTCACCCACCCACATCTGCTCTCCCTGCCCCATGCACCACTTCCAAACCCTGCCATGTGGGTCCTGATGCCAGGAGCAGATCTGTGACTGGGAGCACTCCGAGCCACTCTTCCCCACCAGGGCTTTGAGATTCCTGAAGCAGAGGATTGATGCCATGACTATCTTAGAAATGACACATAAACATGAAAATTGAGCAAATGATAAAATGTAGATGAATTTTCAGGAGCAGAGAGACTGAATAAGAAAAACCATGGCATCAAACTACACAGTTTATTCACAGGAAAGATATATCTTGACAAGAACTAATATTTTATGTGGCGCAAATAATTCAGTAGTAACAGATTTGCACATTTACAAATGTGGTATTAGGAACAAAGTCCTGATTTCCCCTACTTCTCATCCAAGTCCCTGACATACACAATCTCCCCACCCTGCCCTCAGTGCTGCCTCACATTCCAACACCCTCCTCTTCCCTGGCCTTCTCCTTCCTCCCCACAGGAGCTGCCATGCTGGAATGGGCCTGGGGCTCCGATGTGGAGAGGGAGCACCTGCTCCCAAAGTCTGATGGGCAGCGCCGTGGGTGGACTGTGGGTGCAGAAGAGCCCACCCCACACACCCCAATCCCCCATCACAGCAGGGGCTGCCCCGAGCCCCAGTCCCTGTGCCAGGGCTGCTCTCTCGGCGCAGGATCCTTCTCAGCCTTAGCCATTCACAATTCTGTGGCTGCTGTTCATGGAGACAGCTCAAGGCCACCCCAGGGGAAGATGGCCATGTGCAAACAGTGGCCACCATGGTGGGCGCAACCCCAGAGGGATGGGGAGTGGGGAGCCCCAGGTCACCCCAGACTGTGCCACAAGGCCACCAGGATGTCTCTTGGCCAGGGTGCCTCAGCAGCTCCCTGTGCTGCCTGTGCCAGACCATCTGTCAGCACTCCCCAGCTCTCCCTGCCACAGCCAGAGATTTGCACAATCGAGCCCATTTAACTGATGCTGGAATCTTCCTACCTGGTGTGAGGCTCTAAGCCTTATCTGCATTTAGGAATTGTGCTAAGCCAGCAGATCTCCTGCGTATTTGCTCTTTGAAAGCCCACTCTGAGGAGTTCTGGCAGGAAGGCCACATAAAGGGAAAGCCCCACAGCTCCAGCCCACAGATAAAGCTCTGCACCATACAAGACATTTTGATATTTTATGCCAGCATTTGGCACTGCTCCAGAAGAGCTCTGAGTTATCTTAAGCTTCATAAATGCAGAGCTAAAGCATTAGCAAGGGAATTGCTCCTAAGTCAAGGGTTAGAGGCGCACAGCAAAATGGGTTCTTAGGGGGTGCTGTCCCCCTGGCTTTGGGGGATAAGTCTGTATTTACCACCCCCCTCCCCAGCCCTGGGCAAACTGTGATGCTTCCCAATGCTAAGCTGAAGGGTTTTACTGAAACACTCCAGCAAAACGATTCCTCCTGGCTCCTAAGTACATAAAAGCATCAAAAAGTAAAAATGTATTCTACACTATGGTGATTAATTAGGATGATGGATGAGGACAAAAATCTGGTTCCATTGCCTCCTTTGCACAGGACTGGTCTGAGTGGAGGAACTGGGAGGTCAGAACACAGGGGTCACACCCGTGCACTGCAAAGAATGGCAGGACACAATGGTGACCACCAAAAACGTGCCAGAGGCTCTGCCCACACGGGCATGGGCAAGGCAATCGCATCTACATCCGTGCCCACCCCGGGCTGCCCATTTTGCAGGAGAGGATGGTGGGAGCTGAGGAGCTAAAATAGATGGTCTTGAAATAATCTTGAAGGAGAGAATCAAGGCAGCTGCTCAAAGGCTTGTGCCAGCCTGGAGCTGAATCTCGCTCCAGGAAAGGTGCTGCAGCAAAGGGGACCCTGCGTCTGATCAGGGAGCTCCGTCAAGAGCTGCAGCACTGAAACAGACACAGCAAAGGAACTGGGAAACAGAAAACAGGAAAGAGGAAATGGCTTCTAAACAGTGGAAATGTTCTGCTTTGGAGGAGGATGGGGCCTGGAGAGGGAGGATTAGCCAGCTATAAATACAAGCAGTGCTGAGTTAAAAGGCTAATTAGAATAGCAAAAAGAAATACAGCAGTACATTTCAGAGATGATTCTGACTAACAAAGAGTTTTTCAAATCTGTTTGCAGAAGTGAATATGAAAGAGAAAATTGGATTCCTATGAAATGATTTCAAAAATTGGAGGAGGAAAAAGGTAATGGCAGATCTCTTCAACAGCCAGTCAGGCTCCTGACATCTTCATCTGCTGCAAAGGCAAAGAGAAAGGCGACAGGTCTCCGTTTTCATGTCTTGGGAGGAAAAAAAAGAGCTGGTGACAAAGAATGGTTTGTGCAGAGATGGGGCACAAAAGTTGATGCCAGACATTCTCCCTGAGGCAGCCTGGAAAGAAGTGCCCAGTCTAACTGCTCCAGGCTGAAGGCAGAGGCTGCAGCTCTCCCCTCCCTGAGGGCTGGGAGCTGTGTGGCCCTGTGACAAAACACGTGGAGGGGACATTGCCACCACCACAGCCCTTACTGCCCGTGGCCAGGGAGGCTGATGGGGCCCAAGGTCACCCTGGCTTCAGGTCACGGGGTGGTGGAGCCAGCCTCTGGGGTTTGCAGAGCAAACCCACTGTGTGGCAGCAAACCACTGAGCCCTCGGTGATTAATCACCTACAGCCTCAGCATGTGCCAGAAATGGCTTTAGCTTCCCCCAAAAGCTGGAACAGATGGTCCTCAAGTTCTTAACCCAATAAATGTATACAGACACACAGAGACACACGTACATGCATGGAGATATATAAAAATACACCCTCTACCCCACCTCATCCTGCAGACATGCAAGGCTGGGCTGAGCCACGCCTGCCCCAGCCATGCTCTCCCTGTTCTCCTCCCGTGACAGAAGGATTTAATGCTCTGCTTTTTCCAAGTCTCTGGGACACAGCAATATTCCAACACTAAAAGAACTTGGACCTAGCCTGAGAGAGAGCTTGCCCCACACATCTGCTGGCCAGAAGCAGCATGAAAAAAGGAGGCTGACATCAGAGCAAAGGCTAGTTTGGATTCACATCCTCTATCTGGGCTCCCAGTAGTTTGGGCTGCAGTGCAGGGGTGCCACCAGAGACCTTGGTAGCTGGAGGAGAGGGACTGACATCACCAGAGCTCATGGTGAGGTAAACAGCCGAGGATAAATGGGATGACTTTTATTCTTCATCTGTTCATGACAGCACTGGTGGCTGCTGTGACCAGAGCCACGGGTCACAATGACATCAGGCCATTAACAGGACAAAGAGTGACAACTGGGATCATGCAAGAAGCAGGGATAGGGCAAAGGGGAAGGGGTGCTCAGGAGGAGCAGACAAAGAGTGCTGCTGTCTCCTCGCTGGCAGACAGCACGAGCTGGCTCCCTGTGAACCTGTCTGTGGCAGTGGGCAAACAGGGACAGCACAGTGGCTGTGGAAAGGGCTGGCTGGCTGATAACTCTCTGAAATTAAACTAATTGCACTGCCTAGTAAATCCTAACAGCAGCTACAATACCTTTACTCTTCTCCAAAGATGCTGAGTGGCTTTATGAGCAGTAATTAACTCCGACTCACACAACAAGCCTTTGAGGCAGGTGCAATTAGACATGTGGAGAGGGAAGTCCATAGCCCCAGGTGCCACAGCCTGGCAGTGTGCAGGGAGTCCCTACAGGACCAGCTCCCTCCCCAGGCTGCAATTACAGCCCAGGAGACCCCACTCCCTGTGCACCACTCTAATTAACCACCCCATCTCCCTGTGCACTCACATCCATATTTATCATGATTTCCTAGAACAGACAAAAGGCAAAACCATGAGAAGCTTTGGTAATAAACAGCCACCAGCAGCAGCCCTTCATCCTGGCCAGACCAGAAGAGTCCATCTGTCCTCATCCCGTGTCCCTCCGTGTCCCTGCTCCCACCAACACGCCCAGCCCGTGGGGCTCTGCAGCTCCCTGTCAGTCTGCTCCCACACCTGGCTGTGCTGGGCAAGAGGCAGCCCTGGAGAATGGCACCTGGCTTCCAGACACTCCATGGGCTTGGCTCTGTGTCCCTGTCCTCTCCCTGCTGAGATCTACGAGACCCCATTCAGCAGAAAGCCTGCACTCCAGAGAGTGCTCCCTGGTGTGTGGAGCAAGGAGAAGGGAAGCAGAAAAATCCACAGACACACACCTAAATAAAATATTTTAAAGTGAATTTCCCATGAGGTGTCAGCAGCTCTTTAATATTGTGCTGCTTTTCCTGGCCAATCATGTTGTCACTCCAGCTGGTGGGAGAGTGATTGCCAGCTGCCTGTGGGAAAAGGATGACAGGAATGTCTCCTCTTGCCTGGGAGACCTGCACTGGCTCATCCTCCTGCACCACTCTTGACTCCACAAACAAATGGCTTCTAGCAGCAGGAGCAGAGAGGCAGCAAGAGGGTCAGCAGACACACGTGCTACCACGGATCCCTGCCCTGTCCCCAGAGGGGAATGGAGTGGCAGGTCCCAGCACGAGGCACACAGCGTTCTTCTCAGGAATGAGGAGCTGGTGTCACAGGTGTGGAACAGAATGGAGCCTTTTTTATCCACTCAGCCCTGACCCACTGGCCAGCTGGGCCACTGCCCTAGCCCTGGAGATCTTGCTGTCCCCCAGCAGCCAGTGGGATGCAAAGCCATACAGCTTTATCCTTTGCCAATCCCCACTGGATGCCTGGCTGGCCTCTGTCCTGCTCCTCAGGCTGAGGGCATTTCAGCTGGAGAAATACTGTAGGAATTAGGGAGCAATACTGTCCTGTGTCCCTGACCCGTGGTGCCTGTGGGATGGCATGACCCTGGACGGCCACTCCAGAGGCAGAGGCTGTGGTATGGAGTGGGGACAGCTGCTGTGAATGTCTCTGTAACAGCAGGTGTCACCTCCACTGGACACAAGAGCTCTGTGCCCCGTGGCAAAGCCAATGCAGCTGAGCTGCACAAACTCAGCAGGTCAAAGCTGGCCAGCTGCAACTTGCAACTTCTGTGAATGGGGAAGAAATAGTTATTTCCCCTAATTACAACTTAAATGCCAAACAAATGCCTGTCGGCTATGGTAATTGCAATGTCACTGGGGGATTAGTTTAAATGCATAACCTGTCGGCTATAGTAATTGCAATGTCACTGGGGGATTAGTGCCTGCTCTGCACCCCGAGAACCTGCAGCACCTCTGCCAGCCACGAGCGCCCAGCCCCACAGCCGTCTGTGCAGCCCACGGCTGCGTGGGCCCTGGCTGACAGAGCTGCTCTGCAGCCTTGCCAGCAGCCGTGGCTGTGCCCAGCTCCCAGCCCAGCCCCAGAGGCAGCGCGGTGTGCCCAGGGTGCGCAGGGCCTGCAGCTGGCCGCCCCCTGAAGCTGCTGTCGCCCAGCCAAGCGGCCCGTCGCAGCGCTGATCGATGCCGGTCAGCAGCAGCAGCGCTCTCCAGCTGCTCTCGGGCCAGGGCCACGCTCCTCCCGGGGCTTCCCTGGACTTGCCATTGTCACTGGTACCCAGGACACGGCGCGGGAGGGGGCCTGGCCCCACGCCACCCAGCCAGGCACCAGGCAGCCGCAGGGCCAGCTGCACATCCACTCCTGAGGGGCAGCCACCGGCGAGAGGGACAGGCTTGTAGGCTCAGCTTTGTATGTGCAGGAGGGTCTCAAGCAGTGACACTTGCTAACTACGGTTTAGAAAACAACAAAAGGAAATTCCAGAGAAAAACTCAGCATTTAGTCTCACCCCCACCCCCATTTTTTTTTTCCTTATTCAAAAGAAATAATCTTTTAAGCATTAAAAAACTCCCCAGTGCTGCTGATACAAAATGCATTGTAACCTTGAATTATATGTAGCAGGGCTGCTTTCATTATTTATTAGCAAGATCAATTAGAATATTCTGTTTGCAGAAGAATATAATCCAATATGTACTTCAAGCACTAACAGCTAAATATATGCTTATTTAAAAATCAATCTAAAAGTCAAGGTTTCCTTTGTAAATCCTTACTACAGATTAAAAAAAAAAGCTTTGAGTGTTACCACCTGCTGAATGCTGTAGTCTCAAGGAGACAGTTACACATTTTAAAACATCTCAAATGGGAATTGATTGCGCCAGGCAAACAATTGCTGAACCCCCAGCGTGGAGGGCTCATGGCCTGCGTGACGACTAACTCCCACGGGCAAGCACCCTGGGACCACAGCCCAGCCACTCCACAGGGAAGTGGGAACAAGCCCCCGACCCGGGCAGCGACGGCAGCACCCCCTGCCCGCCGGGAAGGGCACCGGGAGCGTGCCAGCCGTGCTGAGTGACTCACACCGGCTCCCAGCATCCCAGCACAGACTTGTTTTTCACTGACTTCCCCAGGCTGACATGGAGCCAAGGCATCCGCCTGCCAGCCCGGCTCAGGATCCGCAGTGTCCTCGCCTTTCTCCCCCGAATCACAGGTTTCTAAGATTAATTGTCATGTATAATTTATTGACCTCAGCCACGACCTTGGCCCGGCGCGGTTTCCTTTCTCTGCGCTGGGGCGATGGCAGCAGCAGGCTCTGGCAGGGCAGGCTGGGCAGTTCTCCTGGCGCCAGACATGCCGAGGGGCTGCCCCACAGCCCTGGGCATGCCCCAGCCCCTCTGCTCCCACTCCATCCACTCCATCCCCACCCTGCAGTTTTCTTTTCCCGGCTGTGCCAGTGCCCGCTTTAATCTCCCCCCTGCTGCCAGCCCAGCACGGGCTGCTCAGCCAGCTTCCCGCTTCTCCTTCTTCCTTAAGCCCTTTCTCTTTCGTCTTCCATTTTTAAATCTTATCTCCAGGTAAAGAGGGTATTTGATGGGATCAAAAAGTGACCTTTAACAAGGGTAGCAGAGCTTCAAACAATATTCCTGCAAGTTCATGCACACTCAAGTGTTAAAGGGAACAGTTCTCTGATCTCCTGTTCCTCAGTGGAAAAGTCTTTTCACAAAGATTTCTGCCAAAAGCTGGTGCAGCAGACTGAGGAAACTTTCTTAAAACCCGGCACCTAGAATTTGGCACAGGCTGTCCTTAGCTTCTGATAAACCAATCCTTCAAAATCTTTTGGTCTCAGTCTTCTCCAGCAAGTGCTCCAGACACACCGCCCTGCACCTGGGTGGAAGGAGGGCTGGAACGGGATGATCTTCAACGTCCTTTCCAACCCAAATCATCCTGTGAATCTCTGGAGTGTTTGTTTCTCTGCTCAAGTTCCCTATCTCTTGCCAGTTTCCTGGGTCTGACAGATTCCCAAGCATCCCCCATCTTTCATTCAGCTGAATAAAATCCCTGAAATGCCTTTTAGGTAAAGCATTCCAGCCATGGAGGGAGGTCAGACAGAAGCAATCAGAGTGATCAGACAGTGATTAGTGGGCTGAAAATACAGCCAGAGCACAGTGGACAGACACCCAGAGGCTCCCAAGGCCTCCTCAACAGCACCATGTCCTGCTCCAGCCTGAGGCCTCCCAGCCGTGCTGGGAGAGACGCAGGGAGGGAGCAGCAGCATGAGCCGTGGCTGGCATATCCCCTCCTGAGAAAACCAGGCTGTTTGATCTACGACCCGGGGGTCACTCCAGTCTTGCTTGAGACCAAGACCTACAGACCTCCCCATAGCACCTTGTGGATAAATCCCAAGTGGGGAAAGAACAGCCAGAGCTCAAGGACGATGTGGGCACATAGCAGTTAGCTTCCACTGTGCCATGAGGCCAGTGGGTTGCGGTGTCACGTTCCCCCGGGACCTTGGCAGACCAGAAGGGAGCAGCGGGGGCCAGAGCCATGTTATGCCAGATCAGGACGGTCCCACACTCCCCAGCAGCAGCGCAGAGCCAGTGCTGGCAGTGACGCGACCCCCGTGCCGCCAGGAGGGCAAGGGGACACACGTGGGGTCCCCCATCTGCAGCGGAGCTTGCTGGTGCCTCCCCAGGTGGCAGGGTGCCCGGGGTGGACAGACGGGAGTGGCGGGTGGGTGGCAGTGACAGCAGCGTTAATCATTTCCGTGGCACCGCGCACGAAGCCCGCGGCGGGCACAGCCTGCGCCGCCCGCTGCCAGGGGCTGGGCGCGGGCACGGGCCGCGGTGACCCTCGTCCGCCTGCTCAGACAGCCAGCACCGCGGCCCTGCTGGCCGACAGCGGGTCCCCTCCCCGTCCCCTGCTGCCCACCGTGCCTCTGGGGAGCGGGGCGAGCGGCAGCAGCTCTGGGTGCTCCTGGAGGGGATAGACGGAGCCGCGCTCCCACCTCCAGTGCCCACACACACACCCCTGCAGCTCCTCGCCTGGGGGATGGCGACCCACCGGCAGCCAAGGGCTGAAAGTGCCTTGTTACTGCTTCTGTAGCTGGCCTTCACTTATTTGCAGCCGGAATTCCCCAGGAGCCAGGGCTTTTACTAGTGGCTCTGCTGTAGAACCATGTCATTATAGATTGCAAGTTCCTTAAAGGTCAGATAACACAACACAATTGAATCATATTAGTGAGCATAGCGAGCTGATATTTTCCTAGGAAAACCCATAAAGCAGATTGTTTGCTGCAGAGAAACACACTGTTGTATAGCAAAGCCGGTGTAATCGTCTGCACAAACAAACAAGTGGTTTATGAGAAAACCCTCCCTTGCTGCAGATCCTTGGGGTGGGAGCCAGCAGGACCAAGCACTGGGCACCTCAGGCAGGTTGGATTTCAGCTTGGGTCACAGGACTGAAATACATTGCCAGAGACAAGCAGGGAAATAAACAATTTCCAAGTGTATGGTTGAGAGACAAATGCTCAATATTCCGTTTAATATCTGGATGCAGGTAGCGGTTAATCCAAGACAGTGCTATTAAAGAAATGCAGAATTGATTGTGAGGATGATTGAAGATTTCTGAAAAGTACAATTTCCATGGCCACGATGACCCCACCTTTTTTTTTTCCTAATTTGCCTGTAATCTGTTCAGACAAATCCTTTTATCACATTTATTTCCTTTCCAAGTTTCAACAGTGTGATTAATTACAGAACTTTGCAGTCCTACTTATCCTACTGCATGCTCTAATTTTGCTTCCTTTTAAAATGGTTTTCCATCCCTAATAGACACCTTTCCTTGTTCAGCTCATTTACTTTGTCCCTCTGAAATCTGCTGTCACTAACCCGTCACGCTGGCAGCCACCCATCCTGCCTGAATCCGCATTTCCACCTGGAGGCAGCCAGCACCAGTGGCCACGTGCATTCCAGAAGGGCGTGGGCCTTTCTGTGGGGAGAGGAAAGGCACAAACCTCTTTTTCCAAAAATCTGGGTGCTTGTCAGACCCTAGGGTCTGCAGCCCTTCCACCAGCCTGGAAATTCTCATTTGGTTCTAGATTTAACTACAAAATGAAAAAACAACTGGAATCAGCACAACTGCTTTAACCTTCCCCAGTCACAGAAAGAGGAGGAAAAGTAATTAAAAAATAATTTTGAATACACAAAGCCACATCTCCTGTCGTTGGCCTTCAGCACCCGTGTCAGCTGCCCGGGGCAGCAGAGCAGGAACAGCACTGGCTCCCACTCCCACCGGCGTGGCTCTCCTCTGCTGTGCTTCATCATGTCCCAGCCAAACAGTGGTGAAACACAGGCAGAAAAACAATTAGATTTAAATCTTGTTTCCTCTTTCTATCTCGCCTTTTTCTTTTCTCTACTTAGATGCTCCTCAGTGCACTAATAGGATTTGTGTTTAGCACAGTGCGAAAGGAATGATTTATGGGGCTGTCCGCGCTACACACTCCCAACGCCACTGCAGCCCCCTGAAAGGGCACTCCAAGAGTAGCCAGACCAGAGTGCTCCGGCACTACGTGCAGTTCTTTGTACACACTGACCACACGATCCCTGCTGTCCTGGCTCTCACAGTGCCTCTGTGCTTTCCTCACACTGCACTTGGCTCTGCTCAGGGAGGAAATGGGAACAAGACCCTTAACCAGCTTCAGCCCTACTGCCACGCACCAGCCACGCTGCTTCCACAAACTGATCTGCTGGTTTAACTGATGTTTCAGCTCAGACTGACTTGTGCCTCATCTAAGCCAAACAGGGCTCAGTCCCTGCATTTCATTACCAAATGTAATGCAAAGGCCATGTGAGAACTGACCAGACCCAACAGCTGAAGCGTGGTCAGGAGCACAGCACAGTGAAGACTGCAGTGCCTCAGGTGCCAAAGTCCCACCGAAAGTCTCTGGGACTGGTCAGATTCTCCTGGTGGCTCTGAACGTGGCACTGTCAGTGCAGCTCCTGCAGCTCTGCACCAGCAATGCCCTTCATTAATTCCTAATGCTGCCCCAAGTACATTTCATGTCCTCCAGGGCTTGGCAGCCCCTGTGAGCTGGGGCACAGAGCACAGCTCCTACCTTCCTTCCACATATAACAAGGAGCCAAATGAAATAATGAAAGAAACTCATTTTAATGCCACAGAGGGAATTGTTTTATTGCTAAAGCAGCAAATAGAACTAATTGAATCCACTGGAAAAAAAAAAAGGCGCAAAGGAATGGAAAGGGTAGGTGTGGAACACAGACAAAAAGGGCGAGCTGGAGCCTGAATATTCATGGACCTAGAAACCGCAAACCCTTGAATGCAAAATATCTTCATAACTGATCATATGCCAATGGCAGTGCATGCACAGCTCGGAGACAGGCTTGGAATGTTTGCATTTACAAGATTTTTTTAAGTAATATTATGGAACAAATTCTCTGGTTCATTAAGCTGCTTTGCACCTCCCTGGTAAAAGAGAACGTCCTGTGAGTGAGCACCAGGACTGGCTCAGGTTCCCACCAAGGCCGAGCGCAGGGCAGCTGGCAGTGCACAGCCCTGGCACAGCTGTGGTGCCCCCAGTGCCAGGCACTGGGGCAGGCTGCTCCTGCCTGCTGTGGGGGCTGTCGAGGCAGCTCTGAGCTCAGCCCTGCCACAGGCTAGCACGGTACTGCATGGCTGGGCTGCCGAGCTGGGGCACCCCAAATCACCTCCCCTTTCACCTGCCACAAGCTTTTAAACTCAGTTTGCAGTGAATTTGAGTTTTCAGTGGCAACATATATATTAACATGGGGGTTACGTTTTAATTAAGGCAGCACTCATGTTCTTCATTACAATACTAACTCATCCAGCAAGGAACACCAAGGATATAAATCCCATTAATGAAGAAGGAGATACGTAACCCGCACTGCATGCTCCAGCACAGAGGCACCAGTACAAGATGACTCTCATATGAAGTGCAAGGTGAGAAAGCCAGATTAGAAATGCAGTTTATACTCCCAAGGGCCATACAATGTACATCAGGCACCACAGGCCCTCAATCTGCACCCCGAAGGCACCCAGAACACCAGTCCTACCTCAATCTATTTTCCTACCCCGAGAGAGAGCCCAAGGCATGACACGGCTGCTGGGTGTGCTGGTGGGGGCATACAGTGCCTGGGTCCCTCCAGCCACACGTGGGAGGGGAAGGGCTGCAGCTGAGACCCTCCCCAGCAACAGCAGCAGTGCTACAGGATGAGGGTGTCTCCCCAGCCTTGGGGTAACTGGGGCTCAGCTCTCCCCAGGCTCACTGGAAGACAGAGGCACCAGTGAAATCCACCTCTCTGCAAAGCCCTCCCTTCGTCCCTACACCAGCATCCCAAATCCTTACCCTCTGGGCACAGCAAAGAGCTTCAGGCTCACTTCTGCCTGCAGCACACTCCAAGCATTAGAAAAAGTTAATAGGGGTCACAGGGAAAGCTGCCCTGGGCAAAGCCATGCCAGGGCAGCCGGGGGAAGGAGCCTGAACTGGGCAGCAGGAGACAGACCCACCATGGTGCCATGGGACCCTCTCCAGCCAGAGCCCCAGATCCATCACCCCGCTGACAGCCAGCAGCTCTGAGCTTAACACTGATGAACAAGCTCCTCACACGGCCTGGCCATGAAAGCACTTCTTCACCGCTGCCTACTGCAAAAAAATGGCTGAGGAGCTCCTGATAAGGCTTTCCAAAGGAACCCATCTGCAGCAGAGACGTGGATCGCCTCCCACTGAGACACCGTATCCCAAGACAAGAGTGCTTCAGAGTATTATGTGGGAACAGAGTAATAATAAAACACCTTGCTGTAACTTTAGCAGCAGTGGCTCTAGCAGAAAAGCCTGTAATGATCTAATAACACATTTCCCTTGCTGCCACTCCAGCCTTGTGAAATCCAGGGTAGTTTAAGCCATAAATCCATCCCAGCTCTTCCTTTGTCATTAATTGTTAGGCTATTTGTATCACATATTTCACATACCAAATACACTCCAATTTCATGGTGGGCTAGACTGCAGAAATGCTTCTTTTAATCTATTTTAATTTTAAAGTGGTACCAAACTTAAATATTTTCTAATGGAGTGTATGTTTTACTCACATCTAATAGTATCACTACAATTTAGAAACAATAAAAGTCAAGCTCCCGTCTGTACGATAAGCTTGCAGCTCTATTTCCAAAGTTCAATCAGTTAACCTAGGAGAGCAATAACTTCCCTACAATGAGTAACAGTGCGGAATAATATTTAGATAGAGATAAACCCTTTTTGCATAGGAAATTACATTATGATTTGCTGCGTCTATGAAATTCTCAGCAAGATGCTTTAGTTTACCAATGAAGTTGTTGCCTCAGGCATTTTTCCGGCGTTTCGATTTTTTGGGGAGGGTCTAGATGATTTTGAGCTGAGTAAGGAGCCCGTATCATTCCGGATCCCAGCGTGCGCAGCACACCCAGCAACAGAGCTGCTGCAGCCCCTTCCCCACACTGGCAGCGCAGGATGAGCAGCCCAAAAACAGCAGCTGGCCCACCCCAGGGGCTGTGCAGCCCTCGAGGCCCTGCACACTGCAGCAGCCCCTCGGGGTCTGCCCTGCCAGACCCAGCTCCTGGGGTCACGCACACGCTTACGGCAGCGACTGCAGCAGGCGCCTGGGTGCCCTGGATTGTGCTCTTGTGGCCAGACACCCATTTCTCTGGGGGAGCCATTAACAAAGACCAAGAGCAGGAGCACTGCTGAGTGCCATCCCTTCGTGGCCAGGCTCCTGGCACACGTAACACCCTCTTTTCTGTGGCACAGCTCAGCAGCAGCACCGCCCGTGGCTCCAACATCCTCCCTCGTGCTGCGGAATCACCATCCCCACCCCACGGGCTGGCGCCCCAGAGCCCCTCTAGATCACGCCTGACTGTGGATCTGCCTTTCTGTGCAGGGTGAACAGCTCATGTAGAGGAGGTAGAGCCCTCTCCTAGGGTACCCAGAGCCCTTTCCTGACGTACCAGTGTCCCTCAGTGCACCCTCTGGCTCTGCAAGCTACAGTGCCACAGAGCATGAAGCACAGGTGGCGACTGGTAATTCAGGAATTAAGTGGACAAATAAAGAGCCCTAAAATGAGCTTGAAAGTTGTGAGTGCTGACAGTGCAGGGGAGGGGCACTGTGGGATCGATGCTGGTGCTCCCCAGGGAACAGACCAAGGAGGGATGAACCAACAGCCAGTTAAAGACCTCCAGCAGCAACGACTTTAGGATCCATAGGTCTGCCACCAGCATTTCTTGAGTCAGCACTGTGGGTGGAAAACGGTCAGTTTGCTGTTGAGCAAGCAGGACCAGAGCTGAGTAAGTGACAGTTTGCCACCTGCACAGGTGATGCAGCACCTTCCACCCAGGGCTGAGCTGGGAGGTGACCCCTCCCCACATGTCTGGGCTCAGGGTGGGCAGCAGCTGAGCCTCCCAGGGCACAGAAGCACCTGAGGAGCCTCAAAGCCTCTGGGGCT
Source organism: Onychostruthus taczanowskii (assembly GCF_017590055.1). Classification (NCBI taxonomy): domain Eukaryota; kingdom Metazoa; phylum Chordata; class Aves; order Passeriformes; family Passeridae; genus Onychostruthus; species Onychostruthus taczanowskii. The sequence continues at coordinate 13,634,067 of NW_024499128.1, read as the reverse complement.
GGTGCACGGCCCCATGTTGGTTCACACAGGCTGGGTGTGTTTGTTCTCCCTGGCTGGATGGTGGCAGCTCCTGCTGGGCTGTGCAGTCCAGCCGTGGTTGAACACCCAGGCCTGATGCTGACGTTGGCTTCCCACAGGCGTGCTCACGGCTCGGCTTAATTATATGAGTGTCCATCAAGAACAAATAGAGAGGGCAGAGCTGGGGCTGAAATAAAGTTATTTGCAGATGTGGATGAACGCTAGTACTAAATATATTACTGTACCCATCTCAATGCAAGATGAAAGGAAATACACTCTGAAACAAAGGAGAACCGCAGATCTGGGCTATCACAGCAGCGCTGCTCTGCTCGGATCCAAAATAATTACTGCTAATAAAGGACGGGGCCAAGTCCAGTCCAGCCTGGCTCTGAAGGGAATGGAAATCAGATTTTGGCTTGAAATGTGTTATAGCAATTCTGTAATACAAAATAAAGTCTGGCAGATGGAGTTATTTTTATCCAAAGCTAGTTCTGTTTAGTAGGTCGGTGGCTATAACTGACGTCCCTTTGCTATTTCCTCTTCCCCCAGGTCCCCCTGCCTCAGTTTCTCCAGGCACTGACAAGATTGGAGCAGACAACTCCAGTATATTTTGGGAGGATCCTACTTAGCTGTAAAAATCAATTGTGAATTTTGCATCCACCCCCAGCATTTGGCCTGTTTATATTGCCAAATATATTCTGTAAAGAAGTACCGTACTTCACAGGAGAGCTTGTCAAGGTAAATACCTTAATTTACATAAAATGTGACTAGCAATTGAAATGTTAAAGCCATAAAGAACAAGTTTATGATCCATCCTTGATGCCTGGATGTATAATATGACAAGGGGGGAAATACTGTGCCTTGCAACATTTAGTAAATTGGTGTGTTGACACTGGGGAGGGAAATGGGAGACTTTGAAAAAAAAAGATTGGAGGGTTTTTCTGAGGGCTGATTTTTGGCTTTTTTTTTCTTCTCCCTTTTCATAAGTATGAATTTTTCCCCAGCCTTCTACAGTCAGCTTTCAACACTCTCCTTCAGCTTGGAAACTGCAGCTACCTAACTAACAAATGGGGGGAGCAGTGCCCATGTGCCACCATGGAGCAGAGTCTGGGCAATAGCCTGGCCATGCCCAGGGAGAGGAGCTGCTCTTGGCAGGGTCAGGCTCCAATCCTGCCCAGCCACTCCCCATGCCCCTGACAGATACCTTCAGTCTAAACAGGAATTTCTCACTGTGATTGAACAGACTCTTGTAATTCTGGGGTTTCCTTTAAGCTTTTTCAAATATAGGGGAAACCGATTCAAACCTCATACAACCCTAAATAATACTTATTTTAAAGTGGATTAAAAGCCTAAAATGAACTGCTGCTCACATGTACACAGCAGTGACAATATCCACACTGGATGCTCTGGAAAGTTTGATCATGCAGGCTCCTCACCTGGACTCCATACAAATGTTTCAGCCATTCATTCATGCTCATACCACCCTCATACCCTTTGCAATTCATTGAAACCACTTCAAGCAAAAATCATTTGAAAGAAATTACCTCTGTGTATCACACTCTGAGCAGTGAGAAATGTCCCACATGAACCAGACCAGCCCCCAAAGCAATAAAATTTCTGCTGAAGTGCATGAAATAATGACTCAGAGAAAAGGAGTCCTCATGAAAAGAAGAGGTAAAAGAAACCCATGAAAATAAAAAGACTCTGATCTTTGTCGATACAAAGTGTCACAAATTTGTGTTGGAATTTTGACTTTGAAAATCTAAAGCCTTTGCCCATAATTTCTCTGAGAAGCTGTTGTTCCTTGTCTGCCAGTCCGGGCTTGGCGCAGGCAGAGCGAGCCTTGCTAGCCAGGGAGCAAGCAGGGGTCAGGGGCATCATTTAAACCAGAGAACACGACCACCCAGCACTTCCCCTTTGCTGCTCCAAAGGGCTGTTTTTCCCCAGGCCTGTTTTTGAGTTTTCTGTAACTCTACATGCACAAGCAGTCCTGCACTCACAAAGAGAGCAAAGCTCACAAACTCTGACATCCCAGAAAACACTTAAACCCTTAGCAGCAAAGCACCAGCGTGTTTACACGTTATTCAGCAAAATCCTAGAGAAAGGATGTTCTTGAGACTACAGTGCAACAGTTCAATGATTTCAGGACTGGTGACATGTGCCAGTTCCCTACATGCTCCAGGGGAAATTCCAGCAGTCATTGGAAGAGGCATCCCCAACACGTGTGGGTGCGCTGAGCGCTGTGTCCATAACCCTCCCAAGAGAGCTGTTTGTCTGTTCCTGCTCCCAGGCTCCTCACACACACCGGGATCAGAGTGGGAGCAGGGCAGAACCCCAGCTGGGCTTGGTGGTGGGACATGGCCCTGGGCACTCCACCCCAGCATGGGAGGGAACGGGGCTGGACACCTCCCTGCCGAGGCAGAGGGGGCCGGTGCCTGGGGCTGCCGAGGGCCACAGACAGCGCCCTGCTGCCTCCCCCCTTGCTTCCACCTTTCTCTCAGCACTTGGTGCTCACAGTCAGCCACAAACACATTCCTCATGGGGGCAGAAGCAGTGACAAGCCCTGTGGGAGCGGGTGCTCCAGAGCCCTGCTGCCAGTGTGTCGGCCCGGCACTTCTCTCACTCTCTTTGCAGGAAGAGCCAGAGCAGCACGCAGGGGCTGCAGGTGCTGAGAGCAGCTGCCATTCCATGGCTACAACTGAGCAGCATGTGGATAACCACCATCAGGTGACAAAACACTGCAAATAGGCACAACTCATTCCTTCATCCCATTCCTTGAGCTAAAACAGAGCAGAAAGGAGGCAGAGAGCTGCTGCCAAGAAGGGTGCAGGGTGGGCTCCCCCAGCCCAGCACACAAGGCAGGGGCAGAGCTCTGGCACACAGCACATTCACTGCAGTAGCTGCAGGATGCAGAAGAAAATCCATGCCTGCTGCTGGAATGGCTCCTCGTCAGTCCCCAGATGGGCAAAACACGGGGGCCAACCTGCACAAAGCCTGACCCCTGCTCGCAGCCCCCAGCCCAGAGCTGACCCAGGTGTCAGCAAAGTCCAATACACTGCATCCACAGCAGAGGGAGGCAGCTGAGTCACTACATTTCAGCAAAAGCCAACTCACAGCAGGGCCCAGAAACAAAATCAATACACTTTTCCCTAAGTTACCAGAAGTGCAGTGGGTACAACACTCTGGGAAGGCCTTTGCAGAGAAACACAGCAGTTCCCAGGCTCTGCAGCTGTGCCTGTGGGCAAAAGCAGACCCAAATCCATCCTTCCATTGTAGGTGTTCCCACAGCGCCGTCAGCACGGGCTCACGGTGCTGATGGAAAGGGTTTGATTTCCTGAATGCCCTGAGCTGATCAGAACAGCACAGGCATTAGCCAGCAACACAATTACAGCTCACAGCGAGGTGACACTGTGTGGGATGAGGCTGAAATGGCCCCAAGCCATTGCTGCCCAACAGCTGCTAGGGGACGCTGAAGAGAGGTCCCTGCACACATCCCTGGACGCAATTCCTGCCAGCAGCCAAGGCAGCAAAAGCCGGGTGCTCCAAGGTTGGATTGTCCCTGGGCACGCAGGGCTGCCCACTGCCCCAGCCTCCGGGTCAGCACGGGAAGGAAGGCGAGGTGGCCCCAGGGGGAGCAGAGCCCGTGGCAGAAATAACAACACACAGCAGCCACCTCCGCAGGCAGAGGAACGCGGTGTCCGCAGGGATGCGACTGGGAATGCCAGCGGCTCCACGGAACCGCTCACTCGTCAGCACGTGTTTATTACCGAGAGAAGAGCTCCCTGTCATGGCATTATTCATTATTTGTATGAGGCCAGCAGCTCACCAAATAACACGCAGGCCTGACTGCTCAGGAGAACACTCCAAAAAACCCAGACAAGCAGTGCAAATAGCATTAGACATGCAAGCCGCTCCACTGCCTGCCATGGTGACTGCTCCTGCAGCGGGGCCGCTCCACGCACACAGCTACACCCCGTCCAAGCACTCAGCCCTGGAGGCCCACGGCAGAGAGGGGAATGTGAGCTAATCACGGATACTGCTGCAGCTCTCCATGAGGGTTCCGATGAGGAGGAAGCAAGGAGTAAAGCCATGTGCATGTACACACAGAATTTAACTCTTCCAATCAGCAAACCTTAAAACTCAATTTCAACTCAGCACTATCAGGTGTTCTTTTTGTGTTATGGAAATGATATCTGTGTTAAAACCGCACGTTTGTTTTCAAAATATTGTTACAAATCCCCAGTTTTTCTGCTAAAGGTAGGATGTCAAAATAGCCTTAAAAGTGTAACATGACAGAACACAACCTCCTCACCGTGCTGAGCCTGCAGGCAGCTGGGGATGGTGGCTGGGAGCACTGGGCTGTTCCACTCAGCTCAGAAAACCTCAAGGGTTCCCAAGTGATGAGGTCCCCTGTGCTGGTCATTTGCAGCAGCAGAAAGACACAACGAAAGCCCCCCCATTCTGGGGCTTGGAGCTCCCACTCCCCTCACACAGCCACTGCAGCATTTCCCTTCCAAAGTCCCCAGACCAGCAGCATCTGAGCATCCCGAGGTACTGGCATCAGCACAGGTGAGCATGTGCAGCACCCACAGCGGTGCAGGGCAGCATGGCCATGGCACAGTGCCAAGCACGACCACCTCCCCTCCTCCTCCAGCCACACAGAGCCACTGGGACCACACCGACCCCAGGGCTCCCCTGCAGACCCCTGCCCACCTCCCTGGGTCCTCTCCACTCTGAGACCGAACCAAGGCCCCTAGCACCACAAGGAGACAAACCTGCCCAGGTGCTGGACACTGCAGGCAGTTTGCAGCTCCCATTATCCACAACATCCCTACACAATTGTGTGCCCTTGATCCACGCCCAGGCAGGGAACTCAGACATGTCCCAAATGCTGTGCCTGTGCTTGTAGTGAGCATTTATGGATGTAATCTCCATTCCCTGGCCTCAGAGGCCTCTCTGTCATTCTGCCATCCTTTTTGTGCTCTGAGAAAGGCTGTCAGTGCTTTTCCAAACGCAGGATAGCTCAGGACAGAGCTCATGGAATGGGACATGCCCACTGAGGCATGAGCATCACACTGGAGAGAGCAAATGCCTGCAGTCCAGCCTGGCCACGGGGGCCATGCAGAGATCGCTGTGCCTGGGCACATGAGAGAGCAGGGGGACACTTGGACACTGGCTAAAAATCAGCAGCAGCTCCTGCAGGAAAGCTGGCATATCCTGGGGAAGGAAGGAGCAAGTTAAAGACAACAGGTTACAAAGGAACAGCAGCGGAAGATTGGATGTCATTTAAAGAAAGCTGTACCATGGAACTTGTCCTTCAGACAGCACAGCATTAGGATGGACAGAATCATAAACTGCAACCACACAAACAATCCTGGCAGCATAATAGAAACTAACCAAAACTAATCTGGGCCCAGTTTGCACCAGTTCGTGTGTGGGAAGACCTCTGTTTGCAACTGACGTGAACTGCATGACAGCACATGAACTGAGCTGAAGAGATCAGCGACAGCATACAAACCTTCAGCTGTCCCTACAGGTTCCCAGGAAAAAACAGAGCAGGCAGTGTGGAACTGCCATCCTGACATGCCACCCTGTCCCCAGCAGCACAGAGCTGGCATCCCCTGGCCCGTGCTAGCATCAGCTCCAGCCACTGAGAGAGATCCTGGACCGGACATCCAGAACGTTTAGGGCTTTTCAATCTCAAGGCAGCAAAGACACAGGTAATGCAGCATGGAGTACACACAAAGAAATGGCATTGCCCTGGTGCCATCTCCATTTTACAGGAGAAACCGAGGTGAAGAAGGTATTTCCCTTTGCTCCAGCTCCTCGAGGCTGGGAGATAATCTTGTGACTGAACAACTAAGCAAAGAACCCTGAAGGTCTGCCATCCCCTTATTTCACTATGTAAGAAAAAACCTGACCGTGTTAAAAGCTCACAGTGTGTAATGCAGAAGTCACCATAAGGAGATGACTTCAATAGTTGCTTCTTTGCTAAAAAAACACTGACATTTCTGTGGACAGGAAAAAAATCTCCAATTGCTCTACCTGGGACACAGCTATGAGCTGTCAGCCTCCCTGGCACACTCAATCAGGTGATCTCAGAGAAGGTCAGGAAGAAGCAGCTGCTGGGATGGACGGTGAGCTTTCCCCATTCTGCTTTTTGGTTTGTGTCTGCAGGGCACTAAAAGCCAGTGCATGCCGACAGCCCAGCACCAGTACAGCACCAGGGAAGCTGTGGCTGCTGCTGAGGCACAGACCACCAGCAATGTCCTGCCCCTGCAAGGCCGAGCTCTTGAAGGAGGGGGGAGAAGCACGCGTTTGGGCTGGGCAGGTGTGAAGATAACTGCAGGTCAGGCAGCCAGGGCTGCAATGGCACAAAGCACCAGTTATTACCACCCCACAGCCTGCTCTGCCCAGACCCTCACACACCAAGGGTGCCCCAGCCTGTTCTCCCACCTCTCCACCCAAGCAGCAGAGCTCCAGGGCTTGAAAGGAGCAGCACACACCAGAGAGCTGCTGCAGGGATAGGAAATACCAAACTGCATTCTGCAAATGAAAACCTGTGTGTGCCTCTTACTCCACAAGAGGAGTTACACCCACTCACTAGCCCTTTTCTAGTAGCATAACTCTAAAGATGAAAAAGCAGCTGCTCATCATATTCAGTGCTTGATCTTCTTCTGCTTGTTTTGAATAAAACCAAACTTTTTTTTTTATGTGCCACTTTATATCCTCTTCTAGCCAGCCTTCTAAACTTATTTTTCAAGCTAAGCCTCTCCTCCAAGAAAATTCAGTACAATAAAATACTGTCTGAAATTATATCTATAGACCCAAAAACTATAGCCAGTCCTTTAGTTCTTCCCCCCATCAGAGCAGCACACTGAAAACACTCTCAGGGACAACCTCACTAAGTTCTGATGTCCACTTTCTTGAAACCCCTCCAGAAAATCCCACAGCATTTCCCCAGAGCCAAGTGGATGCCACACCAAGTGTTACAAAGACTTTCCTCCCACAATCCCCACAGAAGATTGCCTGGAGTTTCTCACCTTTAAATACCCCTAATATGCAGACCATGTACTTTATTTTAATAACGAGGGACCAGATAATCCAGGCAGTAACTTGCCTGCTGCCTCTCATTTTTAGCTTCATTTGCAGAGCAACTAAGCAGCTGCCATACTAACCACAACAAGAACTTCACCAGCTCAGCACAGACCTTTTTATCAAGAACCAGTACAGTTTGCTTTGAATCATGAACACAGAGCTGCTGGGAGTTTTTAAGTTCCATTGATGTGCTGCATTCTGCTCAGAAATTTTTAACGAGAGAGAAAAACACTGAGCCATCACAATCCATTGATTTCCTAAACCTGTCGAGACATTTAACACTTTCATACTGCAGTCCAGTGTTTTCTAATAACCAGGTCTTATAGCATAAAATTCCTTTAAAATGTTACCCAGCGTCACCCAACAGCATTTAGAGACTTCTTCACGAACAGAATTAGATTTTGTCAATGGAAAAAAACTTCCTAACGTGGAACTTGTTGAATAGAGCAAACCTCATTTGTGAAGCAAAGCCTGTGCTCGCATGAAGGCAGCATCCTTCAGCCCTAGCAGCACCTGGAATAACTTGCGATCTTGTTTATTTCAGTAATTATTAATTACCGACCTATTTAGGCGTATTGTACACCAACTGCAGCTGAACCGCTACGGTATGCTCACACACTCCGAGCTACCGAGAGGGATGTTATCAGAGATTTCCTGCTTTTCCACCAGAGCAGCGCGTTTTCCACCGCCACCGCTGCCAGGCGCGGCCCCGGCGACCCGCCCGCCCCGGCCCCGCGGGTCCCGCCGGTCGCGCCTCGGCCCCGGCTCCCACCGGGGGCAACGGGGGACCCCCGGGACCACGCCGGAGCTGCCCCCGGCCCGCACGGACACGCATTCCTCGCTCCCCCCGCCGCGGATCGCGCCCGCAGCCCTCCGCCCTCACCTGTACCACTCCAGCCCCTTCTCGTAGTTCCTGTCGAAGAAGTGGGGCTCGGTGCCCACGGCCCGCACGTCGGGGTGCGCCCGGATGGCCTCCAGCAGCGCCCGCGTCCCCCCCTTCTTCACCCCGATGATGAGGGCTTGCGGCAGCCGCTTCTCCCCGTAGTCCGGCGTGGTGCTGCTGCTGCCGCCGCGGCTGCCCGGGCTGCCGGCCCGGCTCAGCTCCTCGTCCGTGGTGCTCGACTCCTGCGGGTCCCTCTCGAAGGCTCCGCTCTGCGCCGTGATCACCTCCCCGGGGGCCAGCTGCGTCCGCAGCCAGGTGCCCGCCGCCCCTTCCCGGCTGCCGTTGGAGGCCCGCGGCGGAGCGGCTGAGGGGGCCGGGGCGCCGGGGCCGCCCGGGGGGCTGGCGGAGGAGCGCGGGGCCGCCGTGACGGGGAAGGCGGTGGGAGAGCGCGGGGCCCCGGGGGCCGCCGAGCCGGGGAGCGCGGCGGGGGAGCGCAGGGCGGCCGGGCCGGTGCCCCCCATCAGGCTGTAGCACAGGTAGGTGAGGCACAGGGAGAGGCTGCACATGCAGAGGAGCTTCCGCGCCGGGGGCCCCTTAGAGCCGCGCCCGCCCGGCACCCCCGGCTGGGCGGGGGGGGACATGGCTGCTCCCCGCTCCTCGCCCCGGGCACCGGGCGCACATGGTGTCAGCCGCCGCCCGGCCGCCCCAGCCGCATGGGGCGCCGCTGCCCGCCCGCCCCGCCGCCGCCGGTGGGGGGGGGCCCCGCATGGCACGGTCGCCGCCGGCCCCCGCCGGGTACCGGGGCGCTGGGGCTCCGCGCGGCCGCGCTCCGGTGCCACCGGCTCCGCACTGTTGCCGCCCGAGTTCCTGCCGCGAAACTTTGTGCCGGGTGGGAGGCGGGAGCGCGTTCCCGGCGTGGGGAGGGCCCGGCCCGCCCCCGCCGCCGCCGCTTTTTTTGACCTCCCTTTTCAGCTGATGTATCTGTAGAGGCCCTTCTTGTTATTCTGTATGTCCTTTGCCAAACTCAGCTCCAGCCTTGGCCTTCCTGCTTCCATCCCTACACAACCAGGTAGTTTCCCTATGCTTTTGCCATGATCCTCTTCCTTTTTCCACTGCCTGTGCATTTCCTTCCTCCCCTCGAGTTTGCCCAACAGGTCCCACCTTGGCCATGTCAGACTTCTTCATTGCCCAGTTTCTTGTGCCTGGGGATCACAAGCTCCCATGCTCTGTGGAAAGGGCCCTTAAAGACCTTCCAGCTCTGCTCTGCTCCTTGTCCCTGAGGGCAGTTTCCCAGGGGTCTCATTGACTAACTCCTTGAAGAGCTGGCCGTTTGCTTTCCTAAAATTCAGAACCCTGACTTTACTCTTTGCCTGACCTAAATCCCTCAGGACTGCCCGTCTCATTGACTAACTCCTTGAAAAGCTGGCCATTTGCTTACCTAAAATTCAGAGCCCTGACTTTACTCTTTGCCTGACCTAAATCCCTCAGGACTGCCAGCTCCACAGAGCAATGCACCTTTGGGATCCCAGCTACACTTGGTCTCATTGCAAAAGCAACATCTGGAAAAAAAATTTAACTGCCAGTGTTAGGCAGCTACCCAGAGCTGAGAAATGTACTCACAAAAAAAGAGGAAAAGCACCAATGTTTCCCATAATGAACAAAAGCTCAATGCTGCTCTCAGCTGGACATGTGTTCTCCCTGTGCAGCTCCAGTTCCAATGGAGATAATTCCTTCATAATGTATTTTTTATGGCACACATGAGACCTCTGAAATGCAGTGTCTTGTGTCCTGTAAATCATTTTCTGTAACTTGTGGATTCCTTTTCAGCTGCATTACAGCAGTGTGACTGTTTGTGGGCTGAGCGGGGCTGACGGGAGCCAGCCTGGCGTGCCCGCTCGCGGCGCTGCTCTCGCCTGTGGGAGCCGGCGTGGCAGGAGCGGCACAGCCGCCCCGGCAGCAGCGCTGGGCCGCGGGCACCCCTGGGGCTCTGCCCGGGCAAACAGCTCCTGGCCCGCTCTGCCCCAGCCCACAGCAAGGCTGCTGCCAATTCGGAAATCGGGCTGGAACCTTAGCGGGAACCCAGCAGGGCGGTGAGGGTCACACGGCAGGCTGGGGACAGACGGACGCTCCCAGGAGGCAGAGCAGGTTGGCTTGGCTGCTCTGCTTGGCACGTACACATGGCCTCTCCTGTAAATGTTCTGGTATGTATGGATTCACCTTGAGAGAAATGAATACATCTTCTCATACATGGAGATACGTTTATTCCAAACTGGAGAACCTGCTGGCAGCCACAAGCCTGCTCCTGAGTTTTCCAATATCAAAAACCCTAACCTAACCCAAGCCAAAACCCAAACAGTTTTCAGTTTCAAAAATAAGATAAACCTCAAACTAGACTCTGTTTAATGAAGTGACAGTGCTTTGGTCTTTCTGACGCTGAGAACAAACCCAAAGTGCAGTGCTTAGCAGAATGCCCCAGCTTGACATCCCTGGTGCTCTGGCTCCTGTGACGTGCTGCACAGGAGACTAACAGGATTTACAGCAAACCACACAGAACGGAGAGACAATTTCTTCTTGGGCACCAGCTTCCAGCCCAGAGGAAATTTTATAACTGGAATGTGAAGCCCTCTAAAACAAATGGTTCATCCTTAAATGCCTGCTGCTGGGCTCCGGCTCCTGATTCATCACAGAGTGTGTATTTCTCCTGCGTGGATGTCAAATGCATCCATGAGCAGATCTGAGTGTTATCCAATGCTGGCTAGTGCTGTTCAGCCATGGATGCAATAGGAGCTGATGGAGTGTAACACTTTATTTGACAGTTCTGCTCTTAAAGGCCTCTGTATTTACCCTGCATACCTGCCTCTCCAAAGCACATCAATTAGCAGTGGGAGCACTTCCAGGCGGGCAGGCAGCAGTGCCCAACCTAGCAAGGCCAACTGGGGATTGCCTGGGTTGGGCAGATCACCTGGTCCATGCCCCACATTTTGGCAGGGATCAAGATCAGTTGATTTTGACAAAGGGAAAGGAATCTGGGCGGCCATGGAGCAGCCACCCCTTGCGTGCAGTTTTTTCAAAGTTCCCATCACTTGGAGGGACTTATGGCCGCCCCACCTGGGCAACATGCCTGTGATGCTCTCATCTGCACAGGGGCAGCAGTGCTGAGATTTGTCCCAGAATCTTGGACATGGGGACATGTGGCAATAAGTCATGGCTGGCAGCTGAGAGCCCTTCCCTGCAGCTGCCAGGGTCTGAGTGCACGTGCTGATGACCAGGCTGCAGTCAGAGCCACGTTTGACACATTCTAGGCTGGGAAGCCCTTTCAGAGGTGCTGCTGCCCCAGCTGGAGCTGTGCAAAGGCTGCTGGCCTGGCTCATGGGGGGAGGCAGAGCTCCACTCCAAGGCTGAGAGGACTGAGTGCTGGCACACTCACTGCTCAGCCATGGGATTGTCTACTCCAGTATTCCCACACCTCTGCTTCGGGAACAGAAACTGGGAGAGGAGCAGAGCCAGGCTCTGAGGACATCTTCAGACTGCAGAGCCCGTCTGAGGGGGGCCAAGTGAGAAGGGGGCTGGAGAGCATGTCCCTGCTCTCTAAACACACAAGCAGATGAGCACCAGGAAAGGAGGAAAATGGCCTCACATAATAGTCTGTGCTGGCACAAAAACAAAGAGGTATGAGTTGGCACAAATAACTTTTGGCTGGAAATCAGATGGTTTCTAACAGTGGGAGAAATGTTGTTCTGGAACAGATTCCTGAGAGCAGCGTTGGGGGCAAGGTATGCAATTAGTTTTAAGATTGAGTTTGAAATGGACTTTATAACATCATTGCCAGCAATTGCAGGGAAATGGGATTTGATGGCCCAAGCTGTCCCTTCTAGTTCCACGCTCCTGTTGTCATTCACAAGCGCCGATCAGAGCAGGAGCCCTCTAACAGGAAAGAGCTCTCTAATCTGTCAAAGGCTTAACAAGATCCAGTGAAGAGAATCTGGAATTAGACTAATTTAAGTGCAACGAATAAGGTGTATTTTAACAGGGACAGTAATTTCCTTTCGTAATAATTTGTGAAGGAATATCACAGGACACGTCTCTTGGAAGGCTTTACACTGCAGCTGGAATTCTTTGTAAAGAACTGGGCCCAGCTGGGAGCCAGGATGTGGTCCCTGCAGGAGAGTCTGTGGCCTGAGAATCTCTACATGCCAATACCCCAATTATTGCTTCTTCTAAGGACTAAATTCCAGAGATTATCACCTCAATTTCATGACTTTTACAAACACTAGGAATATATTTTTCAGAAAACTTCAGAGGCTAACCTCCCATAATTCCTCCTCATTATGTACTTGTCAACAGAAGCAACAAAACACCTTGAAAAGAAGTGGATTAATGCACACTGTGCTCTACATCCTTCAGGGAATGAATAAAGTTTGTAAATATATACTGAATAGCAAAAAACCCAGTAAAACTGCAATGACATTTAAACTCCAGTCAAAGAAGGAACTTAAGATGTTTTGCAGTGGCATTCCACTCTGTCAAGCCATTTCCCCATTCATAGAAACAGCTTCAGGTTTAGAATCATTGTTAATTCTGATGGTGGTTAGTAGCAGCTCCAGTGATCTAAACGGCCCAGTCTGGGACCTACATTCATTTCCTTGACCCAAAATTACAAAGGTGGAAGAAGACATCACTGGGCAAGCTGCTCAGGCACCAAACCCACTGTTTCACTGATATGCTGTTCACAGTTGCTATAAAAAAAGGAACAGCTCTTGGACTTAGAAAAATGCATGTACCACAAATATGCTGTGGAACGTGGTTTATCCAGTGTATAGTCCTGAAAGTGGAGCCAGAGGGAAAGCCAGTCAGCCTGAGAGGTGTGTCCTAGCAGAGGTGAGAGGAGGGAAGAAAAGGGGCACTCACAGGTGACACAGGTGGTCCCTCAAGGTCCCACCAGCTCCTGAAGTCTGCCTTTGCACACTCAAAGGTGCTGAACACCCCTGGCCCCCACTGCTCCAGAATCAGAGCAGCTATGGCAAACACAGGCAATGATGGAGCTTCAGGATCTTTGGTTTCTTCTGTCACCGTTGGGACAAACAGGCCTTAGGAAAGTCAAGAAAATATTTGAAACTAGGAGATTTTCCATCTATTGTTGAACAACTGAATTACAGATCTGTTCCCTCCAAACCTCCCCTTGCAGTTCTGGGGCTCCCCCTCGTCCCCCCCACTTCTCCTTCAGTCAGCCCCCTGCCCACGCAGATCCCTGCGGTGCTGCGGTGACCCAGCCTTGTCTGTCCTTGGGGAGATGCTGGGGAGACACCCCGGGGCTGTGTCACCCTGCCCACCCCGAGCCCAGCCTGGCACAGCCAGCACCCCGGGGACAGGGCCGGGCAGCGGGGTCCGGCTGGGGGGCTGCAGCCCCAGGCCAGCCCTGGGGAACAGCCTGTCCCCCCTGCCAGCCCCCGGGGCCAGCCCTGGGGAACAGCCTGTCCCCTGCCAGCCCCCGGGGACAGCCCTGGGGAACATCCTGTCCCTTGCCATCCAAGGCCAGCCCTGGGGAACAGCCTGTCCCCTGCCAGCCCCTGGGGACAGCCCTCCGGAGCATCCTATCTGCCCCCTGCCAGCCCCAGGCCAGCCCTCTGGAGCATCCTGTCCCCTGCCATCCAAGGCCAGCCCTCCGGAGCAGTCTGTCTGTCCCCCCAAGCCCAGCTCCTGCGCTGCCCCCCGGGTGCCCTCGGTCTCTCAGCACGGGTTTTAGCAGCTCTGGCCGTGGGAAGGGCACTGCACCCCCGTCTGTCAGGGGCTCCGTGAGTGGCTCTATCTGCACGGGATCAGGAGATAATCTCCCGCTCTAATCTCGGCTCTTACAGCAAGAGGAGCAGGGCTCGCACAGGCAGCCCTTCGCTGACTGCACACAGGATGACATGCCGAGCCTGTGCTGAACACGGTGTTAGGTGGCTGTCTCCACCCTGGGTAAACAGGGGTGACAGAAAGGGGAACACGGCATCCACAGAGAAGCTGTCTCACATGTGCAAAGTATCTGAGTGTATCACTGCTTGGCAAGAGGAGGGAAACTGAGGCAAGGAGGGAGGCAAAGGCCACCTGTGGTCACAGAGTGACTTTGATCCCAGTTTCAGCAGTCACACTGTCTGATCCCAGCCCTGATGAGGGCATGACACCCAGGGCTGGAGGCTGGTGGAGGCTGGCAGAGGCACCAGAGGCTGGCAAAGACTGGCCCAGGAAGCAGAAGCTGGCAGAGGCTGGCAAAGGCTGACAGAGGCTGGTAGAGGGTGGCAGAGGCTGCACAGGGTGTGTCACACTTGTACCAGCCCCAGCTGTGTGGCTTCAGCTTCGCAGCCAGGGCTGCCTCCAGGGAGCTGTGGCTCAAGCACAGCCCTGTCCTGCTGCTGCCATGGACTGCACGCTGTGGCTGCAGGGAGCTCGTTCTGAGCCATCAGCACACATGCAGCCAGCCAGCCAAGGACAGACATGCAACAGGACAGCCAGGAGACCACCTGGCCTCCCTGCTCCCTCCACCTGACCTCTGTGACTGCCACTGTTAGTGCCCTGCTCACTCGGTGCTGGGAGGGTCCCTAAAGCACTGGGGGAAATCCTGAAGTGGGAAGAAGTGGGACACACCTATCAAACAGTGCAGAGCCGAGGACCTTGGACACAGCTCATCTGCTGCATGGCCCGATGCCACATTAGTATCAGGAGGCTGGATTAGAAATGTTTCATCAACATATTCTGTGCTTTCTAAAATGCCCTTCACCAGCTGCGTGGGCCACTCCAGAATGCCCTGGCTGGGCGGCTTGGCTGCCCGAGGAGATGGGCCACGTGCTGCAGGCTGGCACAGTCCATCCCCTGCTGCAGGACACCTCCTGTGCTCCCTCACGGAAGGACTGTGTGTGACCAGATGCCGCTGCAGGCTGCAGCCTCCCAGCCCGGCAGCCGGCTCACGCCAGGCTCTGATGCAGTCGTGGCCTTCAGAGAGGGAATGGCCAGTCCAGTCTCTGCAGCCATGTGTTCAAGGGGATGCAGCTCTCCCCGAGCACCAAGGTGCTTTTCTTGTCCCTTTCCTTCTCCCTCCATGGCCTTTTTGGGCCGTGGAGCAAAGGCAGTCACTACTGCCCTTCGCTGGAAACAGCAATGCCCAGTGGGAGTCGCCGTAAATCATCTGTTCTCTCTCATCCCTCCCCTTCCCTGTATGGTTCCTCCTCCCTCCTCACCTGCCATTCAGCCAAGCCCTGCTGATTTCAGTAATGTAATCCCTGCTTATTAGATAGATCCTCCACCTACCTCATAATTTCTGTAGCTCTTCTGTGAGCTGCCTAATTTATCACTCTGCCTGGTAACAAGGTACCCAGTGTGCTACCACTAAGATTTATTCTTCAGAAACACCCATGCCACCTCCTTGGCAGGGCTCTGCTCTCTTGGCTCCTGAGGGACTCTTTCTTTCAGGATTTTGAATTATTTCACTTGGGATTGAGTCTGAAAGCATTCCCTGGAGGTGATATTTCCCATCCCATAGCTGCCGGAGATGGAGCAGTCCTGCTCTGGAGGACAGAACGTTGAGGGATGACGAGAAGGACCAGGATACAAAATGGGTGTTTGCCACATGTAGTCCTCTCTGATGAATCCTGCAACCTGAGCTTATCCCCTGCTGTGAGAACACAGCAATGTATTCAGTTTGTGATCCAGTCCAGCTGCAGGAGTGATTTCCGGGTAGAACCAACTCATGTAAAAAACATTTGGCTTCATCTGGGAGCAGAAAACTCTTGCCGAGGGACTGACTGGGCACGCTGGTGTCAGTGCGTGTCAGGCCAGGGTGTTACTGGCAGTTCCAGCCCACAGATCCCAGGGATCCCCCGTGTCCTCACAGCACCTCCTCTCAGGGCTGTCAGGGCACAGCCCGGCTGCACGTGTCCCCCCTGCCCTGCTGTGCTTCCCTTCCTCTGTTCCCCCTGCCTGGGAACAGCAGGGCTTGGCCACGGCCAGGGCTGCGGCAGCAGCACCAGACAGCAGCCCCCCAGCCCTCAACACCCCTCTGTGCCTCTGGCCCCTCTTCCAACAACTCTAGCAGGTTGGCCTGCATGGGCCAGGTTTGTCCTTGCTGTGGCACTCAGCTCCCAGAAGGAAAGGCAGATGTGTCCGCCCAGAGCTGCCCAGAGCTCAGGGAAAGGACACTGTGATGGAGGTGGAAATACCTGTGCAGGGATTGCTGGGCCCTTTCCCTCCTGCTGTCCTTGTCCCTGTCCCATGAAGGGCCAGCACTGTGCTGGGAACATCCCCTGCCCCTTCCTTGTTTCCCCCTTTCCAGCCATGTCCTTTCTTCTGCAGCTGAGCAATGCAACCACTCTTGTCCAGGTGTAGGTTTCCTTCCATGGTGTGAGAAGTGATAGCCCATAAACTTGAGAGAGTCTTGGGAATGTTTACAGAAAGGAAAAGCTAAAAGCCCTGGTGCTGCCAAAGCAGGGGGCTCAGGCTGGCAGTCAGGCACTGTGTGACCCAGAACCCACCGTGCAGGGGGCTGGGAGCAGAGGGGATGCCCGACACTCCTGAAACAAACTTCAGCTTCACCTGAGCAGAGCTTCTAAAAACTCTGCCAGAAAGGTCAAATAGTCCTTCCCAGACCATGAGCCTTTCTTAGAGAAGAATCAACTACAGCTCTCATTATGGAAAACAGTCAAAATAATACAGCTATGCTCCCTCTGAGGGAAAATAGATAGTGCGAGTTATTCCATCTTCCCATTCAGCGGTATCAGTTTAGAAAAGCGAGGCTATTTACAGAGAGCATTTTGCTTCCAGTACTTCTGAAGTAAGTGAATTCTGAATTAGTTTAAGTGCAGGATAAATCAGCGAAATAGGAACATCTTTACACTCCAATAAGATGCTATTACTCATAAGCATATTGCACTCCAGCTTGTGGGCTAAAACTACCAGTGCATGACAGGACACCAAGGGCATGAAATGCAGGGGATCCATGAAAATTAGCACAGCACCTTTGGTGTGAAGAGGTAATTTGGGATATTGATGGGTGATGATGGCAGCCCAGTGCTGAGATGCTCTGACCTGATCCTGTAATCCCAGATGCTCCAGACAGCCTTGAAAATCCCAAACCCCTTCCAAAAGCAATCTGTATTTGTTCAGATTTCAGATCAGAGGCTGAAGCAGGAACATGGAATTAACTGTTGTGCAGCTGTTCAGGACACTGAGGCCCCATGACTCATTTGCCACATCCATCATGCAAGGGACACCCCAGGCTGGGGCAGAGGGGTCAGGTGCCCCAGCCAGGCACACTGCACACGTGGCAGGTGACAGGGTGTGTGCAGTGAGTGTGACCCAGGCTGCAGCACAGTGCACAGGGTGGCAGCTGCACAGAGGTGAAAAGTGAGGAGCTGAGGCTGCTGAAGAGGAAGATGGAGCATCACCACAGGATGTTTGAAGAAATATTTATTTGTTTTTTACATCTGTGACGTCCCTGGCTGGGGGACACCCGCAATTGGGCACAAGGAAAAGGGCACAGGTAGTCCCATGCCCCATTCCCCACTACATGGGTTGTTGGCCTGTGGCACAACACTGGGCAGACCCCTCCCCTGGCAGCACAGCATGGAGCTCTGGTGTTTCCAATGTGTGGGATACAAATAGGATATGCACTCAGAAAGACAGACCTGGAGGGCTCCAGGGATGACTGCACATGATGGATTGTGCTTCGTGGGTGCGATCAGCTGTTGAGCAAGACCTCCAGCACAGGCAGTCACTTCCAGCCCTCAGGATGTCTCTCCAGGGAAAGAACCTCCTTGGGCTGCAAGGAGCAGAAGCAGAGGAACGATGCTGAGTCTTCATCATCCATGTCCCAGCTGGCTTCAAGCAGCACTTCCAGCCCTCGGGATGTCTCTCCAGGGAAAAACCTCCTTGGGCTGCAAGGAGGCAGAAGCTGGTCAGAGGAACGATGCTGAGTCTTCATCATCCATGTCCCAGCTGGCTTCAAGCATGACAATAAGAGGAAGAAGACCAGAGAGGGCTTTGCAATTTTCGCCATTTCCCTCTCTCCTCCCCTTGCAATGGGGAAGGAGACTGAAGCTCCTGAGGCAGTTCCAAGCATTGGGTCAGTGACCCAGGCAGGTCATCACAGCACCACGTGCTGAGGTACATTGTGCTGAGGTTTGCCATGGGATCCCAGCTGCTTTCACTGCCAGGTGACCTTCCCACGGGCTGGTGTCTGGGTCCTGTACTTCCAGCTCTGCAGCAGAGGTGTCAGAATCCTTTCTGGGAAATGGAAAGCAGCCACGCGCTGGATGCAGAGAGGCACTGAGAGTCTCTCCCTGATCCCTTGACATCTTTCACCCTACTTCTCACAAGCTGCTTGGATTCTGTGTCAAGAGGGTGATTCTGCAAATTACATCGGTTCTTGTCTCCTCTCCGTTGGCATGGCAACCTGGGAGGATGGATGGCACAGCCCTGCTGTAGCTCTCAGGGATGCAGACACATCCCGGCTCCTCCGTGGCCATGCTCCCGCTGATCAAGGCAGGCAATGCCACGATCCCAAACAGAGCAGCTCTGTGGCAAACACAGGGTCCAGCTCCCGGGTGCTCCTGGGCTCTGATTCCCACTGGTTCTCAGCCCTCCCTGATTCCCTCAGGGAGGGCTGAGATTGGCTCAGGTGAGGCAGGAACAAACTCAATGCAGGGCAGGGGTGCCCAGGCCAGCAGCACTCCAGACCCACTTGCCAGCACGGCCACATCCCAGCTCTTGGACCTCACAGTCCTGGGCAGGGATCCACTATTCCTGCTGTCTCAATAAATAAATTGAAGCGTTTTCCAGCTCAGCAACCAGAGCCATTGCTGGGCTTGCATTTGTGTCTGATTAATGACAGTTGGTCATTTACACATCTCTTGGGGTCTCTTGTCTTTCCTGGGTAATTCTGAAGTTATAGCTGTTTACACAGAAGAGAATCACATCACCTTGCCAAGAGCACAGCTGGAGTGATCCACATGGAAATTGATCTTCAAGGACCTGAGGAAATGGCACCCCCATGGAGTTTCAGTGAGTGCTCATCATTTCCTGGAAAACAGCTTCTGCAGGCTGAAAGTTGCCCACCTAAATCTTGGGGAGACTGTGGCCATTCCTGCTCCAAGGATCTGAAGTGCCTGAGACTGTTTGACTTCACCTTCCTTGGGAGAGGCACCAAGAGAGAGCCAGGGGGAATGGGACTGGCCATCACAAAAGCCCTGTATTGTGGATTCTTCCCAGCTGGGGATGGGAGGGTTGATTTCCAGGAGCAGACTGGCTGTCAGACCATTTGTGATAAATCTGTTTGCAAAATTATTATGTTAAAAGGTTTTAATTATTAGGGACATGTTAGGAAGACAGCTGGGTAATACAAATACAGCCTTCTGTTGTTCCCATCAGGCCTGATCAGTCCTTGGTTTTCTCACATCCCAGCATAAATCTGGACTAATCCTCCAGGTCAGAGGAATCAGGCTGCTGTCATGGCAAAACGCAGCCGGGAAGAGTGTGCTGACATGGATGATTTGGGGGTTGTTTTTACAAACCAGGACTTGTTCCTGAGTCTCAGACCTGGGATTAGTGCTGGTGCTGCGTCCTGAAGATTCCTCTGTGTGTGACCTTGGAGCTGCTCTGCCTTTGAGAAGCAAAGGCTGCAGCCCAGCAGCGCTGGCAGCACCCCACTCCAGCTGGGGCTCCGGGAGGAGCTTGGAGCCAGTGCAGATCCTCAGTGCTGGCAGTCAAGAGCTGCTGTCCCACCTTGCTGCCATGGATCCGGGCCTTTCCCAGGGCTGCAGGACTGTGCTGGGTGATCCTGGGCAGGCGACCACCTGAGGCAGCCTCCCTGTGCCCGGGCAACTCCCTCGGCCCCTGGAGCGTGGGCAGCCAGGCGAGCGCAGGGTGTGACAACACCGCTCCAGTGGCACAGCATTCCTCTGTGCAGAGGTGGGAGGAGGTGCCCCACAGGTAATTTACCACGAGATTCTTCTGGAGTACCCCACTCCAGCACTACTGCTATCCCCCACAGCCCCCAGGGAAGTGGCTGAGCAAGGGCTGGGCAGACTTCTCTCTTGCTTTCCCTGCTTGAGTGGACCTGACCCCAAACTTTGCCAGCAATGCAGGTTTGACGCCTCCCTGCTCTCTAGCCCAGCTCTCATGTGGCCCTCTCAAAAATATTTTGAATTTATTAAGTTCAGTTAACTGACAATGAATCAAAAACAATTTTGTACAGGTTCCTTTTTCATTATAAAAACATTCAGTTTGTCCTTTCATTTCTCAAAACTGTCTTTCTGTGGTCATTTTCCTGAAACCCCTCTCCTCTCCTGCTGGTGATAAAATCACCTTTCCTTACCTGGGCTGTCTGGGAGAGCAAAAGCCTCAGAAACTCCTGAATCCCTGCACCTTCCCATGGGAGAGGCACAGGGAAGTCCTCCCTGTGCATGTGGTGTGTCCTCGGGAGGGACACTGAAAATTCCTGCCAAGGCGCCAAGGTAGCGCTTGCGGCAGAGCAGCATCTCCCTGGCACGGAGCCCTGTGTGGGAGCACAGCTGGCAGCAGCTGGCAGTGCCCTGGGCTGGGCTCACGCCCGGCTGCCCCAAACCCGTGCCTGCAGGCTCTGAGCTGAGTCTCGCTGTGCTCACGGCCGGGTTTCTGCCCCTGTGGGCACCTCAGGGCTCAGCCTCTCCCGGGGCTGTTGCTGAGCTCGAGGGGAGGTGTGGCTGGGCAGCCCCCCGGCAGGGTGGCCAGCGGGGAGGCACGCGTGGCACGGCTGTGTGCCCCCAGGGCCAGCACAGGCCGTGTGCCCGCAGTGCTCCTGAGCGCCAGGCTGTCCCCTCGGCCCGCCGGCAGGAGGAAATCCATCTCGCTGCTTATCGCTGTGCTGCTCGGGCTGATTTACTGTTATTGGCAGTCAGCAACCTTTGCCATTTATATTCGGTGCCAAGCCTCAATTTACAGTATACTTTCTGCTTCAGCTCACCCCAGCCTCTATCTCCACCTTCCACATTAATGCAGGATATGTGTGGAATTCATCTTGGAATTTATTTAAAAACCATCAGCCATCCTGGCTTTAATACATTCCCTCATCAAGGCAGCACAAAGCTCAATTTAAATGAAAATTGGGGAATTATGGATTGTCACCCAAGCCAGCACCTCCTGCTGTACTGGCAGGTCCCCTTTGGCACAACCACAGCCAGGCACACAGGGAGCCACAGCCACTGATTGGGATAAAAGTAACACGCCTGGGAAAGTAAAATCTGTAACACGAGCTGCCCCAAGTTTCATCAGGACTTCAGGAAGAGTCTCCAGTGTCACAGTCAGCAAAGCCAGCACCTCCTGGTGCCAGGGCCCTGCACAGTTCCTGCCCTGGAGCTGGGAAGACGCTGCTCTGCCTTTGGCCTCAATCCAGCAGCAGCAATTGGTGGTGGCTGCTGCTTTCCTTGAAAGAGTGTGGAAAATGGGTTTACAGCTAAAAAAGGAATTAAAATACTGAAGCAATAGGCCAGCAGTGAGTAGCACATAATCCCTGCAGAATAAGCAGAGCTAAAGAGCTGAAAGCAAAAAAAGAGCACAAATAGAAAATCTGCAATTGTTGTGCAGCTTTGCTTGCTGGGAGCTGTTCCAGCACCTGCACAGAGACCCTGGCTGGGGGCCAGACCCTGCACCCAGAACCCCGGGCACAGGGGCCAGGGGCTCTGCCCGTGCCTGTCAGCGATGCTCGGTGATGAGGAGCTCCGGGTGGCCTCAGAAGGTGTCACAGGGAGTTGTGTGTGCAGAGAAATGATCCACGAGGCCAGGAGAGCACAGGGCAGAGGGGGGTCCTGCAGAGGCCGCCAGGAGAGCCAGAGGCAGGGCTGAGCAGTGACAGCGTGCTGGGTGGCACAGTGGCTCTCACCCCGGCTGACAGGTCTGGCCGTTTTCCTGCAGTTACACAAACAGGCTCGATGGTGCCACGTGTGCCCGGTGCCACAGCCAGCAGGGTGGCTGTAGGTGCTGTGGCACTGTGACAGCCACCGGGGCTCCGGGCATGAGCCCCTCGCGTGGCCGGGCCAGGAGTGCTGAGCTCTGGGCCTGGGGGCAGCTCAGTGAGGGGCTCTGGCTGGAAGCTCAACTCCATGGGGATGTGAAGGTTCCAGAAGGCAGCTGCAGACACTGCCCAGCAGCCAGGGAAAGGCTGAGGCCACATGTGCCCACTGCTGCAGGGAGGGGGCTTCTGCACAAAGTCAGCAACGAGTGACAGATATTGCAGAAAAACCCTGTTTCCCACATTTGGCATCAATTCATAATATTCTTTTACTCCTTTGAGGAAGGGACAAAAGAAATATCATTGACAAGTTTTTCAGCTTCATTACAATATTCTGTAAAACAAATGTGCCAGTGTATCAGAAAATACAGATGTTGCAGCTGTCATTTGGGATAACCTGATTATCCTTTTATTTCTAGCTTTGTTCAAAATAAATTAGCTGTGGTAGTCTGTTCGGATAGATAATGAGGGTCAGGCTGAACACCGGAATGCAGGGAGCATTCTCCAGGTCAGAGCTGCAGCAGGCTGCAGAGCCAGCCTTGTGCTCAGCACACTGCCCAGGCCTTCTGCTCCCTTGCCAGACCGCTGGGAATGACGGGGAAATGCTGGTGCAGGTGTGTGCTGCTGCTCCAGCGCTGCCGCAGGCTGCCCGGAGCGGGTCCTGCCCGCGGCACGTCCCGAAGCCTCTGTGGGATGCTCCCTGGCCCCCCTGCTGCCGCGGGCTCCCAGGTAAGGTTTTCCCAGCGCTGGGCAGCCAGACGCGGCTGCGGTGCCGCAGGTGAGCCGGGGCTGGCCGGGCTCTGACCTGCAGCCACCCCGGCTGAGCGTTCGGACTGAGAGCTGCTCTGCTTCTGGGCTCTGATCTCAGCCTAGCTAACAACCGGATCCAGCACAGTCTGTGCAGAGATTCAGTGCCCCCATCCCTGCTATTAACTCCACTCGCTTTTTAACAATAGAAAGTGAACACATTTTCTTTGTAAGTCTGATGTTATTTTGGCAGCTGTTGAACATGTCAATCTTTGCAGAAGCTAATTCTTCTGAACCAGGCCACAGTCAAATTCTTTTTTCTAACTGTAGATATTTAAAGCCCAAATGATTAGATAATCCTGAATACAAATTAATAAAGCCCAAGAAGAAGGGAAAGGGAAAACAAGCCGCTTTAGTGAGGTCCCATCCCATATGTTCTGACAAAAATAATGCAGATAAAGGCAGGTGTAGGTGTGCGGCAGGACTGGAGCGTGACTGCAGACTGCCTTCAGGCGCTTGCTTTGCCTGTGCGATGTTTTCGGAGGTCCCCTCGCGCCTCCAAAGCGGCTTCTGCGCTACATCAGAACCAGTTCTGGTGGCTCCAGGACCAGCTGTGGGTGCGGATGGAGGGGCAGCGAGGGGCCGCTGTCGCCCTCTCCCCTCTGTTTGAGCCCCAGGGTGGGTTAGCGAAGGGCCGGGGGCTGCCGGCGGTGCCAGGGCTCCCTCCCGGCTGGCAGGGACAGGTTCCGGCCGCCCTGGAGCCACCCCCGCTCCGGATGGAATTACAGCTCTGCCTCTCACTAGTGAGGAGTAAATGCAGCCCCGGGGCGTGCGGCCGGGGGGCCGGTGTGCGGCCGGGGGCCGGGGGGGCACACGGAGGCACACGGAGGCACACGCAGCCCCGCAGCCCCGGGGATGCCGAGCTGGCCCTGGACCTGCCCTGGCTCCGGCGGGCATGCAGGGCGGCTGCCAGCCTGGAGAGGTGAGGCACAGGCTCAGGACCAGCGCTGAAAGCAGCTCCAGTGTCCCGGGGGTTTCCTGGGGAGTCGGAGGGGCAGCAGCAGCGCAGCAGCACCGCGGAGCAGGGGCTGAGCAAGGCTGGGGCTGGACGCTCCTCACCGAGCAGGGCTGGCTGCCCACACGCTCATAAATATTCTCGGTGCAGGCAAGACTGGCTGGGTTTTGATGGTGGTTTTGCTAGAGAGCTTTTGCAGGGATCTTTATCATTCAGTGTCTGTGTAAAACACTTTCCAGAGTCTAAATTCTGCTATAGAAAAACTATATATCAAATGCCCCCTCTGCTGATACACTGGGCAGGAGTTGCCAGCCTGCGCTGACAGCCAGCTCCAGGCAATATGATAGATATGTGGCTAATAATCAATCGATACTTTTGTTTAGGCCTCTGTCTATCAGTCTGGCATTGTGTGAACTAATTAGATGATAAAATGTGATGAATGTGTATTAAAGTCAGCTTCCTCCTGTTAGTACTCCAGGGACCCTTTCCATTTTCTAGCTGACCTTTTAGATCTCAGCTTTATTGTACGTGAACGCAATTAAATCAATTTGTCAGATATTTGCATTGCTCCTGCTAGTTCAGAATTCAATTAGTCAGTGTCACTTTACCGTCCTTGTCAGCCTCTGCACCAGCTTGGGGGAAAAAAACAGCAAAAAAACCCACCCTAAAAAGCCTGTTCAAACCAAACCAAATCCTACCAAAACTCGGCTCCTCTCTCTGTGGCTCATTCCTCCAGGGCTCACGCTATTTCCTGCTGCTGCCCCGTGCCAGGGCTGCATCCCAGCTGTGGGGCTGTGACACCCGAGGGTCCCCTGAGCCAGGGTGGAGGGGACCTGACTGGAGCAGGCAGACCACTTGGGGCTGCTGGGGCAATTAGCAGGCACCCCTTGTTACCACTGCTCTGTGCTGAGTGAAATCTTGTCTGGCAAAATTATTCCCAGAAGCAGAATGAACCTGCAGCAGCCATCGCCACGCTACAAGGGTTTTAACAATATTCAAATGAGAGCCAACCTTGGCAATTATTTTTCTTCCTGCTGCTCTGAAGTGATGGCTCCTTTATCCATATTTTATCAGCCAGCAAGGAGCTCTGATAGTTAAGATTCTGCTGCTTGCTTAGATCCATGAGAGCACATCCTGCAAGTCTGTTTGAAATTAGCACACAGGAATGGGGCTGTGAGCCAGGGCTCGGTCTTTGCCCTCCCCACTGGAATGTGGAGTTACTCTTCATGGTAGAGCTGGCAGGGGCCCCCAAGCACTTGGGGGCCATTGGCTCCCTGGCACTGTCTCCAGCCCCTTCCCCAGCGCTGCCTCCACCCTCACCCACAGCTGGAGCGTGCCAGGACGGCCACAGGCACCCTCCACCTCCTTGGAGCTAAAAGCTCACACGGGGAGTGCAGCTCCAGGCACTGCCAGAGCTCTGTGATGTTCCTGCTCTGTCTGGGCCGGGCTCAGCCTCGTCAGTCCCCACGGTCTGACCCAGACCTCCTGCTGCTGTACAGGAGCCACCCTGTCCAAAGCCACCTGGGATGGGCTTTGGGCAAAGTTGTCTCTGGGAAACGCTTGCAGAGAGCCCTGCAGGTACTTGCAGTGAGAAGCTATTGCCAGGGCCTCACAAAGTGGAGAAATGCCACTAGGGAGAGCCCCAGCGAGGGGCTGGAGCAGGGGATGGAGCTGCTGCCCTCCTGCTTTGAGCAACACCCAAGAGAGGCTCAAAGGATCTAATGTTTGCATGAGAGGAGCTTTGCTTGCATAAGCTCACCTTCCTCCTCTGAGTTCTGGCTGGGATATGAATATCTGCACCATGGCAGGTATAATTAACAGATGGAACTGGCTAATTATGTCCTTTGCATGTGCGCAGAAGACGCAACTGTTAATTGCTGTTTGCACATTTATTATTCTGAGCACCAAGGCCGCTGGCATTTACTGTGACATGTGCCCTGTTCAAAAACAAACACACTGTGCTCCTGTCTGCGCTCTGGTAGGATTTAAGGCCTAATGAATCTCAGCTGCCCTGTGCTTTGTGAGGCTGCTTGGAGGGAGGGTGCCAGTGGCAGCCCCCAGCCCCCCTGGCAGCTGATGGAGCGGGGGCCTGGCTGCACACTGGGGACAGCACTCCAGGCTGTGCAGGGGAACAGGGTCACAGGCAGCCAGCCATTGCCCACTGCCAGCATCACAGGGCTGTGAGTGCCCTGCACTGAGCTCCAGAGGCTGTGGAACATCACACAGCTCTTCTGTGGATGGCTCAGAAGCCAACACAGAAACCCTGGACGTTTATGGGACTATCCTCAGGTCAATGTCTGCCGGCTGGAAGAGCTGAGACCGACTGCAGGTCACAAGTTGCTTCCAAAATCCCCACCATGAGTAGCACCCACCATGCCGAAGCCTTTTCACTTCTGAGCAGGTCCCAGCCCCTACCTCATCCCCAACTCTGCTCTGAAATCAGCAGCAGCAGCAAAACCTCTCATGTGGACCCTCTCCCAGCTTCAGACAAGGGCTGTCCCGCCCGGTGAGGAGTGACCCCCCAGGCTGGCGGTGGGTCAGGGGGCCGCAGGGGCTGAGGAGGGGTACGTCAGCACAGCCCTGCTCCTGGCTGGGCACGGGATGTGCCCTGCTGGAGCACAGCCCACAGTGAAGCTAGGTATGGACCAGAAAAGCCACCCTGCCTCTCTCTGCCTCTCCAAAGTATAACAAGGAAAACAACAATTATGCTTTCAAAAGTAATGGTGAAATCTTGAATGAGTATTTGTTTGAGATCAGCGCTTGGAGCTCAGCAGTTTGTTATATAAACATTGGAGATGAATAGCAGAGGAATTTCTACCTTTTCTGTTAAAGAGTTGAGATGTATTTCAACGAGCACACTTTCCTCAAGGGGTCTGAGCTAACAATCTCCAGGTGAATGCGTTCCTTTATGATTACAGAAGGCTGTCTCTGTCATTCCCAGAGAAACAGGACATGCTGCATAAACCTCTGCTCCTCGACTTGCCAGAGGTGAGACACCAGCCATCTCTTCAACGTGACCTCACCAGTGAAATTATGGGCTGGAAATTTCAAAATCTTGGAAATGCAGAAGTCAAGTTTCTTATGCTGATGTTAACTCAGGCCCAATTGAATTTAACTTGTCCATTTTATGTAATATGTCTTGATACACACTTTGTCATGGAACTCAAAATAGAAAGTATTTACTTGTTACAAAGATGATGAATTTGTGTTCCTGTTACAAATACATATTTTACACGCCTTTGACTGATGACTTTCAGAGCTCAGTGTAGCGTTGTGATGCGGGTTTATATTTTCAGAGCGCAGAAAGGGAGGGGCAACATGGGCAAGAAGGAATAAAACCCAAAAAAGAGCTTGGCATTAAACTGCCTCAGAGCCTGTATTCCTGCCTGTCTGGGGCACGTCCCTGTGCTTGGCTGGCAGCTCACCAAAGCCCCTGGCCCAGGGCATGGAAGCTGCTGAGGCTGGTTGGACCCCACTGCAGTGATTTCAGGGGGACTGGGGGGAGATTCCTGGCTTGGGGCTGATCACACCCAAAGCTGGGCTCCTGCAGAAAGGGAGAGGCTGTGGAGCAGGGATCAATGAGTGCCCAGGCCACAGGCTGCAATATTCAGGCAGGAAAAGCTTAGGCTCTTTTCAAGGAATTGAATGAAAATATCAAGAAAGCAGCAAATGCTGTAACTGTTTCTTAACTCGCTTTTGTTTTTTAAATTTCTTCATTTAAACACTCCAAAGCTGGTCCTGGGTACTTATAAGCTGCTCCAGTATCAACCTGATGATTTGGATAAAATAATCACAGACCAAAGTGGGATCGTGTGCCCCCAGAAGGCCCCAGAGGCGTGGGATCTGTGGGGAGGATTTGGGAGGTTGATGGGAGGTGGCTAAAGGAGAATGAGGAAAGTCCTGCATGGAGATGCCCTCCCTCCCTCCCAGGGGGCCACGAGAGCTGCTCATGGGCTCCAGCAGCAGCTCCCAGCACAGTGCAGGGACTGTGCACAGCTTTCATGTCCTGCCTGTCCCGTACGTGCATGGGACAGGCAGGGAGCTGTTCACTATTCCTGCTGGTCCCCCCGTGATAAATGTTTTCCAGAGATCAGTTCTAAACGTCCTTTCGCAGAGCCTGCTCCCATCCGTCCCTCCCGCACCACTGGGCAGAGCTCTTTGCTGTGCCAGAAGAATTACAATTCTGCACCACAGAAGGAGGAAACAGAGCCATTAATTTCCTAGCAAGTCTGCAGGGCACTTCCAGGACGGATGCTGCCTTTAGTGAATGCTGCTTAGCTGTGGATGGAAGGGGAGTGCTTGCGCCAGTCAGACCCCCAGTACACCCTGCACCACACCCACGAGGGACCCCCTGAGGGGCCACACACAGTATGGCCAGGCAGGCGAGGGGCACCAGGGGGAGATCTGAATCCCAGGGGAGACCCTCCTCTGGCCGGGGGGCTGGAGCAGGGGTGGGTTACACACCTGGCAGCCAGGAACACCAGGCAGGGTGGAAGGCAGGATGGGTAGAATTGTCTGAACACCCCAATTCTTATAACTGAAGTAAGTGTGAATCATTTGAAATGCCAAAATCTTGACAGGATAATGAGTTGAACCCAAGTGTGAGTTCAATTATGTCTTGGGGTGCCACTGAGCGGGAGCTGCCACAGCATGGAGGAGCAGGGGCAGCCCACCCGCCAGCCCAGGAGCTTCCCCTGCCCTCAGGGGGCTGACCCCATCCGAGCAGGCTGCTGCTGCAGCTGCGGCATGAGGCTGGTCCCCTCTTGCTGTGGATAGGGCAAGGCAGAGCTGCAGCTGTGCAGCCAGGTGTGGTGGGCAGGGTCCCCTGAACCCACTCAGCCCCTCGCCCTCTCTCATGGGCTCCTGACTGGCCCTTGCTGGGAAGGAGGTGGTGACGGGCTGCTGGAGCCCAGCCTGCAGCAGTACCCTGTGCCTCTAGCTGCCAGATGAGGAGGCATTTCCCTCACTGGCTGCTGGAGCCCAGCCTGCGGCAGTACCCTGTGCCTCTAGCTGCCAGATGAGGAGGCATTTCCCTCACTGGCTGCTGCTGTGGCAGCTGGGCTGGCTGCTCCCCCAGCTGCTGCCCTCTGGCCCTGCTGACAGCGATCCCAGCTCTGCATCCATCTCATTACTGCTGCGTGGTGGGAGCAGAGATGTGCGGGGCATTAGTCCTGCCATCAGTCATGCTGGCAAGAAATATGTTCACAACTTTTCCTCCAGCACTGCCCCTTTAGCCCACACGCTGGCAGCAGCTCTGTGATTGCCTTGGATGGTGGAATGAAGAGAGCAGGCCACCATCTGGTGTGGGTTAGCTGCAGTAGGCACTTGCAGCAGCCTTGGGGATCACTGAGCACCAGTGGCACCAGGCAGGGCCCACACACGGACCTGGCAACGAGTGGCTGCTAGTGCCACCAGGACAGGGCCACACTGCTGCTGCTCAGAGCCAGGAACCAAATGCCAGTGGCAGGGATGTGGCCCAGCACATTGCAGCTGCACTTCCAGGACAGGTCAGTGGGGCTGGCTCTGGGGTGCCCAGTAAGTACCCAGTGAGTTCCTGTCCCTTGTCCAATGGTCGTCTGTCCCAAACCTTTGCTCCCACACGACCACATGAGGCTGTCTGCCAAGCAAGTCAATACAAATCAATCAATGTTTGCGCCCTCTCAATAACTCTATTACACCCTCAAGGACAGATCTAAACCACCCAAATGGGCCCGAAGCAGCTGCTGTGCTGCCAGCAGAGCAAGCGCCAGAGACTGTAAATCACGCAACATTAATATTGTCACTGACAATGAAAATCTCTGTATTGCCACGTCTGCCCGCCAGCGGTGGCCTTCAGATGCGCTTCACAAGCACCCACGCTCCTGCATCCACACGGAGGGTGGGTGAGGGACACGGAGCAGGGGGGACACGGTGCCTTTGCCAGGCAGCCGACTCCAGGCAGCAGGTCAGGGCCGTGCAGGGTGCCCGTGGGCACAGCTTGGGGAGCTCACCCAGCAGTGCCCACCCCGCACTGTCAGAGAGCTGAGGATGAGCAGTGGTGCCTCCCACAGCATTATGCAAACACAGCCTTCTCCGACAAACCTGGAAGGGCAGAAGCCTTTATACCCATCACATGTCCTCCAGCCCCAGCTCTGCTCTGGGCTCCCAGCCCTGCCCACAACACAGGGCGGGTTTTGCTCAGCCAAAATTCAGAGCAGGGCAGTGCATCCTCAAGATGTACAGAATCTGCAGAGCAGCAGAGGCAGGAGGAGGAGGAGAGGGCACAATGGGTGCAGAGAGCTGACAGGGACTTGCATTCCTGGCTCCAGTGAGGAGAACTGGGCTGATGGCCACAGCACTGAGGCATTGCCAGCTGGAGATGGAGCA
The DNA here is from genome assembly GCF_017590055.1 of Onychostruthus taczanowskii. NCBI lineage: Eukaryota > Metazoa > Chordata > Aves > Passeriformes > Passeridae > Onychostruthus > Onychostruthus taczanowskii. The sequence continues at coordinate 13,603,926 of NW_024499128.1, read as the reverse complement.
GAGAGTGCAGGAGAGGCCCCAGAGCAGCAGGGCCTCTGCTTTCCCTCAGATGTTGTGCAAAGTGTCGAGCTGGGAGATCGATGGGACATGCAGGGACCTGCCGACGGAGGTGGCTGAGGCTGGGTTTGGAGGATGCAGAGGGAGATAAAGCACTTTGCAGCATGGCAGAGAGGAGGAGCTGACCATCAGGGAGGCTGCCTGGCCCGGAGCCCTCCCTGCCCAGCAGTACAGAGCCAGAGGCCTGAGCCCACCCTGCCAGCACTGCTGCCTCTGACTGCTCCTCTCAGCCGGAGCAAACACGGCCTCCCGTGGCCACAGCAGCCTCAAGCTGCCAGGATTCAGGCCGGGACAGCATCGCTTTTGGCATTCTTTAGATGTACAAGACACTGTTAGAGCCAGAGCTTCAGAGTCAGCCCAGCAGGACAGAAAGGTCAGAAGACATTCTGTCACTTGTAAATAAATAATAATAAATTACCATGTTTGAGCACACTCAGGAATGCCTCAGTGTGCAGAAACATCAGGCTGGATTAGTGCACAGCAGTGATGTGGGGACAGGAGGGTGCTGCCACTGCTGCCTCTCTGCCTGCGGCGAAGGGCACGTCCTGCCGCTCTCTGCAGCTGAGGTGTCACTGTCACCTGATGGGCAGCACCATAGAGCCCCACTCCTCCCTGATGTGTCCAAGACAGACACCACCTCCGTTCAGGAGCATCCCAGCCCAAGGGAGCAGAGCTGGCCTTGAGGAGCAGGACCTGCTCACAGGGACAAGGCTGAAGGCAGTGCTCCCAAAAGGAGGAGGTGAGGAGCTCCTCCAGCTGCATCTCCCAGGAGATGAGCCCTCCACTCCTGCAAGTTTCAGAGCAAACTAGAGCTCATTCTCCCCACCAGCCCACAGCTCCTCAGCCCCGGCAGCTGCTCCATCCATCGAGTGCCTGCTTGAGGTCTATACGAGCATTCATATGGAAAAGATCTACTCCTTTGAGTCATTTTTCATTAGTTGCAATACTACTGAGCAAAGCAGGGCTGGTTTTGTAAATTAAAATGGGTTGCAGTTCAATACAGAATACTTCATTTGCAGCCAAGTTAAATAAGAGAATCGACATAAATATAATGCAATTACTTTTGCTACTTTCATAATGCCTTTATGAGGCAGATAACCATCCCCATGAATATATTATCCCTCAGTATCTCTGCATCATTTCTGGACTTAAATCTTTTGAGTAGTATCAGAAGAATGGATACATTTAATTAAGTATCTTATTTTAGAAGTCAATTTTACAATGATCAGGACGCAGTATCTTTAATTTTCAGTCATAGAAGAGGCTTTCTTTCTGCTTCCAGACTGTTGTAATTTTAAGAATCCAGACTTGAACAGAGCCAGGACATGTGTGTGTCTTGCTGCACATATAGTACAGAGAAGCTGCAGAGCCTGGGTGTCCCTCTGTCAGCCGCAGGCAGGGGAGGGCTCCTGGGGTCCCCACGGTGCTGGCTGTGGCTCTGGGTGGCACGGGCTGCTCTGCCCAGTCTGAGGTGACCCCATGCAATGGCCAGCGATGGAGCGGCGTGTCCCCGTGTGTGGGGACACTGGGCTGAGACCAGGCTGCCGCGCCCGGAGCCGCCAGGCAGCAGAGCCCTTTGCTGGGCTGGGTGTAACATCCTCCCTTGTCTGGGTGCTCAGTGCCCAGCGGTGAGTCCTGACAAACTGAGGGGGCTGGGATGCACAGCAAGGCTGGAGGGCAGCACGGGAGCTGGCACTCTGCTTTGATGATGCATGACACTTACCACACATTTTTTACATTTTTGCTGCCTTTACAATTAATTTTCGTTGCTCAAACATGACTATTACCTGCTGTGCCCCAGCCCACCTTCACCAGCTCCCTTCATTAGCAGGGTCTTCTAATCAGCCCAGAGCTAATTGCAGGTTTCCTGGGAGAAAGGCAAGCTTGATAAGGGGATCATTGTACTCATGTTCCTCTCAGCAGACGTTTCATGTAGGGAGCAGGAGAGATGTTACATGGCAGGGAGGTGGGATAGCAACGTGGGGAGACAAAGGACAGGGAGCAGAAGGATCCCTCAAGCTGTGCCTTGATGGAGGCAAGGAGGGGACAGGTGGGTGCTGGCTCCAGCCCCTACCCCAGCTGCTCTGGGCCCTCCCAGCTCCTCCACGTCCCCTTCTGCACAGAGACAGCACCAAGGGGTGACAGCCTGGGCACTGTCTCAGGAGCCTGGCTCCACCACAAGGGAGCTGTTCTCGCTGCAAACACCGTTCCTTCAGTGGTGAAAAGGGGTATTTTATTTTTTTTTAATCGTTGAAAAACATAAATCTTCATTGAATTAGAAACATGTAGGTCTTACTTAAGAGTCCCAAAGGCAGGAAGCCCCAAGAAGGTCCCTGGCCACCCAGAGGGACCCACTGCAGACATAGCTGGGGCTGCTCCAGGCTGCCCTGTGACAGGCTCCAAGAGGGGGGGATGCTGTGTGCATGCTAAAACCTGCTCACGTCACCCTGTTTCACTTCGGTCTTAAAATACAGAGCGCAGAGAGAGAACCAAATTGCCGAAACTGGACTAAAACTCCTTTGAAATGTGCTTGGTACCAGAGCAGATGGAATCCATCTCCTCCGGGAGGGGCCTCTGCAGGCACATTCCCTATATTTGCTTTTACATCACTAGCTATTTTAGACTTGCAGTGCCACTTCTCCATGAGCAGCCAGTAAAAATATCCTGTGGAAAGCGCTGGTATTCCTACCTCTGCACTCGGAGCAAAGCTGCTCATCTGGAGTGCAAAGAGGCGGCAGCAGCTCTTCGCGGCAAGCAGCATCTCCTGCGGGCATGGGACAAGCCCCTGGTGCTGAGGACACGCGTGGCACCCCGCGGACGCGCCCGGCCGCACTGAGGGCTGTGCCAGCCCCCAGGGGACACCCCCAGCCCCGGGGCGAGGGCTCCAGCCGGGAGCACGAACCGGGAGAGAGCCCCGCGGGTCCGGACGTGTGTCCTGCGGGAGGGGCGGCTTCGGGACACGGAGTCCGGCTGGCTCCGGCCGCGGCGGCACACGGGCCCGCACGGACCGGCACGGAAGGGCAGGAGAGGGGTGCGGGCCAGGGTGTGAGGGGCAGGGCAGGGCAGGGCTGGGCTGGGCTGGGCTGGACAGGGCAGGGATGGGCTGGAATGGGCTGGGCAGAGCTGGGCTGGGATGCTGGGCTGGGATGGGCTGGGCTGGGCAGGGCAGAGCTGGGATGGGCAGGGATGGGCTGGAATGGGCTAGGCAGAGCTGGGCTGGGATGGCTCGGCTCAGCTCAGCCCATTAGCAGCAGCCAGCCACGTGCCCATCTCCTGCAGTGGGAATCGGCAGGCTCCCACCACCTGCAGCTGCCCTCCGTGGCATTTGAATGACACAGCTTTTCATCTCCAGGCTGAGTAGCTACATTTTTAAATATGGAATATTAGGGGTTTATGACAAAATCAAACAACACTTGCTGGAGAATTGATTCTGCCTCTTGTTTCCCTCCTAGCTGCTGCCACGGCATTGCTCCTCTGCGAGCCATATATAAGCCCTGGAGCAGCACAGGGCTGGTTTTCAGGACACTCTTATGGCTGCCTTTTCAGCATGAGGAATAGCAGCCCAGCTGCAGACGAGAGGATAAAAAGTCCCTCTAAAATTCCTCCAGCAGATCCATACTCCATTTCTGGTGGTGCAAAAACAACCGCACAATTGATTTGCTCTTAAGCCCAAATTTGTGAGTTGCAGAAAGTTGCTGGCTCCAAAGTCACTGAAATTCCCAGCATGTCCCAGAGGAGCTGTTAGTTCTCAAGTAGCTGAAATCATTGAGCTGAACCCCTCTCTTGCTCCCCCATCAGCCTGGAAATCACCTGACCCTCACAGAGCTCATGCAATCCGGCAGCAGAAATGTGTCTTGCTCCACAAGTGACAGCTCCTGTTTCGTTATGCAGGATGAGATGAAGAATCCCAATCTTCCCCTTAGTTATTCCTTCCCTACTTTCTTCCTGATTGCTCAATACAAAAGCTTCGAGCCATCTTTAAACCAAATTGCTTCACAAATGACAAATAACAAGAAAATAGGCTTCATAACCAGGAATAATGAAAGAAATCATTCACTTTGATATCAGGAGCTGGTCGGTGCTAAAGGAGCCCTTCAGCCTGAATAGCAGAAAAGCACATTGCAATTTTCATGTACTTACTGGGATAAAACATGTGACTCCATGGATGCTGCAGCTGTCATCTCGCACTGGTCTTTACACTTTGATGCTGAATTGCACAGGTTATCTTGACACTTGCTGATAAATTTTAAATCACCTCTTCTGCTGTATGCGAGAAGGGGCAGGGAGAGCACATCTGAATACAAATGTTAATGATATTTTTTAGACCTTGCCAGAGAGTGGGAGTAGTGGTGGGGATGGTGTTCAGCGCTGTGCCCCCAGCTCTGACCCTCCTGCCACAGCAGGGCTCCAGAGCACAGCCACCAGCCCCAGCTCTGCCTAGGAGGGGGCCCTGCTGCCCTTTCCACCCCCCAGCTCCTCATCTACACACTGCTGACCAACACAATACTCTTGGCACAATTAAGCAAATTCCTGAGCAAAACTGTCTAATTTTCCAAAGCTTTTATCTTGGCAGCTACAATAATGGCTATAAGAAGATGATGGCTACAAATATGTGTGCCCACACCAACTGGCAATTAGAAAATCATAATTTTGATTCCATCGTGGTTTTGTCCAGAGAGAGCTCTGCAGAGATCGAGATTGTGATACGGCAAACTTTCTATTCAAAATATGTATAAAAAGTGAGGACACTCAGAAAAAGCCAGAAGCAGCCCCTGCAGAGCTGCCTGGTCAGATGTGCCACAGTGGAAGGAGGCTGGTGCTGCTGGTGTTCAGCGTGGGGTTTGGAAATGTGGGGCACAGAGCTGGCACCCAGCTGCAGGGCTCACAGCAACCCTGGGGAGCACCCAGCTTTCCAAAACCTCTTCCCCATTCTGATCTGACTGGCAGCCACAGCATCAGGGCCTTTTTTCCACCTCAACAATGCCTTTGCCCTTCTCCCCTTTCTTCCCCAACTAAGACAGAACACTCAGGGTTCAGAGAGGAGTTTGCCCCAAGGATGTTCAAGCATTAGAAAAATCTCCAGTGCAAACAGATTAATTAATCTAATCAGACACATCTCTCTAGAGGAATTGGATTAGTCTTTTTGGATAAGGGTGGCATTAAGCTGATAAGTAACACATGCAATGAGATGTTGATTTATTGCAAAGGAAGGATTTGAAAATTCTCACAGGTTCCTGATCTCATCCTAGGGCTCCAGGTTGCTCCTGAGCAAATAAAACAGCCACATGCTCCAAAGTTTCCTTTGACACTGCAGGAGCCACTGAGCCCTGCATGGCCAGGGAGTCACTTCTGCCCTGGCACCTGCTGGCACCCACTGGCACACAGCCACTGCCTCGGTCACCTCCATCCCCCATGCTGCTGGGAAACAGCTCTTTGGGACATTCACCCAGCACGTTCAGCTCGGGGTAAGCAGGGGCTGAGTGAGCACTGGGCACACTCCTACCCTGCAGGCTCTCAGGATACCCCTGGAGAGGCCCAGGGGGTGCTTGGAGGGGGCTGCGAAACATTTAACTACTCCATGACATCAAATGCTCCTTCTTCCCAGTTGCAGCTCTGTTCCATGGGGACAAGGGCTGATGAAGCAGGAAGGACAGCCAAGGTTTGATTTTTTAAAGTTTTTTGCCAGAACATGAGCATATTCAGGGGAAGATTTTATCTGAAGATAGAGAATTCTGCTCTTTGCCTTGCTCACACTTGAAGTGCCAGAACAGACTTCTCTGCTCTCATCTTGTGTGAATACAAAGCACCATCTGTTTCCTCTTGTCCCACAAGTCTTGGCATACAAAGAGTTAGCAGGTGCTGCTCTGTCTGTCTTCACTGAGATGGAAAAGTCCCCAAGACAATCAGGGCAGTACATCCTTTCCACTCTGTCCATTTAATGACTGTCACAAGACACCAGATATCCATCCCCATTTAATCAGGTGTCAGTGGTAGTTCTACCCACATCCGGCATGCTTAAAAGCACAAGTGCAGCTCTGTGTCCCGGGGATCCACTGCCATTCCAGTGGCTCCCCTCTGTGCCAGCTGATGGCACCAGGACTTGTGCTCTGGCAGTTTGGGGATGGATGGGAATGTTTCCAAGGTCCTTGTTCCCCAGGCAGGGGACAGCATGGATGCACTGTGGCAGAAGGAGCTGGCTTCGCAGCGTACCTGGGCACAGTGTGGTCCTGGCTGTTACAGGGAGGAGCAGTGCATCCACGGAGATGCATCTGGTGACTGGTGCAGGGAAGGCACCGGGCCAGAAGGTCAGCTTGGCAAGTAGGGCGTGAAGTAGGCAAGAGCCCGTCAGCAGGACCAGGTGCCCAAGCCTAGTGCCAGCTTTCATTAGGTGCTCAGAAAGCTGTGCCACAATGGCTTTGTCACAGCTGTTTTCCCCGCCTCCGGATTTCCCTACAAAGCTGTTGTTTTCCTTGCTGCAGTTTCCTCAACATCACCTCAGGAGCCTGAGTGTCTCTACGCAGCCACACTCGTCCTTTGCTCGGCTCTGTGCTGCCAGCACAGCAAAAATGCAGGGGAACTGCAGAGAGCAGCAGCTGCCTGGGGCCATGCTGTCGGTCACGGTTACAGGTGCTTAACGGAGTGGAATGAAGTGGCAGGCGCTGCTTTCAGAGTCCCATCCACAGCGAGGAGGGCAGGTGAGTGCTGATGCTCCTGCCCTGCTCCCTGCCGTGCTGTTGCAGCTCTCCAGGCCTGGCTCCCACGGGCTGCAGCTGCTCCAACCTGCCTAGCAGGCCCCATGGCACCCGCTCCCCTTCTGTCTTCTCCAGACACCTGAACAAAACCAGGCACTGGGGAGGGCTGGATGGACACATCTCCTCCTCCTGATCCCGGTCTGGTCTTGTTTGTGCCCACACGGGGATCTTCCACCCAGAGGCAGCCTGGCTATCCCACAGGGAATGCAGCAAACCCTCCTCTTCCAAGCCCCCAAGTTCCCTGCACTGCCATTCCCAGGGTGACTGTGCAGTCTCATACAAGTCTGAGGAGCCTCCAGCACCATTCAGAGCAGAGTGTATTCCCAAAATCACCGCACTGCCGACCTTGTGTGACAGGTGTGGGCTGCCTGCATACCACTGGAGTTTGCAGGGTAATTCAGCTGGGAAAGCTCTTCATGAGCAGGCAGCAAACACAGCTGCTCACCACCGCCCACCTCACCCACAGTGACCTCTCCTGCATCAGGAAAACAGGATAAAAACTTCACAGAGTGAATTTCTCAGCTGGAAGAAATGCAGAAACAAACACAACTTACTTGAACTCTCACAGCAGGTGCAGTGTTGCCTGCTGCTCAGAAATCCAGCAGGCAAGTGGCTGATCCGAAACACAGGCAGCTGCTCCCTAGCAGCCAGCTGGGCACCCCGGAGAGGGGGAGCTGCCTCTGACCCAGACCAGCCTTTGCTTCTCCCCCTTGAGCACAGACAGGACAGGAGCCTCAGGAGCCCAGCAGACAGAAAGTTCAGTCAGCCCTTGGACAGAAGCATTGCCCAGGCAAAGCCTCCTGAGCAAGCAGATCCAGCTGCAGGGTTGCTGCTGCTGCTCAGAACAGCCATGGTGGGCACTGGAACCCAGCTGGGCTGGGCTGGGCTGCTCAGCAGCTCCCTCCCGCTGTTTGACACTGCTGCCACCCTGCCTGGGGCTTCTACAGCACCTTCCCCTTGGCAGCAAAGTGCCGCACAAAATTAAAGAGCCCAGAACAGAGAGTTTCCTTTCTCTGTGTTCCTTCGAGCAGAAGAGGTGAAAGGAGAAGCTGCAACCCAGCCTTGCCCCGCAGGAGCACATTGTGCCCGTGTGGCAGGCAGCACAACAGGCAGCTGGACTGCACCGCGCTCAATCACGGGCAGCACAGGCAGCCGAGGCAATGGCTCCAGTTCCCACCCAGCAAGTGTGTCAAGGTGGTTTCTGCTTGTATGGGACTGTGCAGGCATGTCGCTTCCCTCGGGGACAGGCGGCTCCTGGCTGGGGAGAGGCTGTGACACTGCCGCGGCGGCACTAGGCTATGCCCCCGAGCCTCCAGCCGGAGGCCACTTGGCAGGACAGCGCAGGGGCCAGCACAGGGCAGAGGGTACAGAGCCACAACAACGGGCAGCACCCCTAGGGTCTCTGGGGCCCGCTCGGGCCCAGAACGGCTCAGAGGTTTGCAGAGCCGGCGCTGAGGCGGGCAGGACCAGCGGCGAGCTCTGCCCTGCGCGGCAGATGGGGGCACGAGGCAGCAGCCGTCCACACCTGGCCTCAGCTGGTGCCAGCAGGTGTTTGCACGTTCAAAGCCGTCAGTCTCTTCTCATAGGTAACAAGCAATAGGACCAGAAGCGGCAGCCTGAAGCTTTGCCGGAATGGGGTTTAGAGGGGATATTTTGGGAAATTCCTTCCAGGGCGGGTCAGCGCCGCTCCTGCCTGAGGGAGGAGCGGCTCAGCCCGGGCAGACAGCGCCCTCTGCTGAGGCAGCGCGGGACGGCACCGCGCGAGGGTCTCGGCCCGTCACCACCACGCGGCCATCCCCGCTGTCATCCTCGTTATTCCCGCTGTAATCCTCGTTGCTATCCCCGTCGCTATCCCCGTCGCTATCCCCGTCGCTATCCCCGTTGCTATGCCCGCCGCTGTCCCCGTTATCCCCGCCGCTGTCCCGTTCCCAGCGCCCCGCGCCCGCCAGGGGTCGCTGCCGGCCGCGGAGCCGTGAGGCGCCGGGCAGCGCCGCCTCCCCGGCACAAAATGGCGGCCTGAGGGGCGGGGCAGGGCGGGCGGAAAGGCTTCGGGAGGCGCCTCAAATTTCAGTTTCATTCAGACGGCACTCTGTTATTTTGTGTGTAATAGACAAGATTCGGAGCACAGGTTGGAGGAGCTGCATGGGCGTGTCCCTGGTGTTTCACGGAGAGGCAGGATGGTCGGACACATCCCCCGCAACGACGGATCCCGAGGAGCAATGGCAGCTGCTGCCAGCCTGCAACTGACTCTGGCTTCAGCTTCCCCAGAGCTGCTACACAGCCAGAGGGAGTCTTAAACACATCCCTGAGGGTTCAGACACAAACACCCCAGTGCGATCCGAGTCTCAGAATCCCAGAATAATTTAATTTGGAAAAGACCTCCAGGACTATTGAGTCCAGCCCTTGCCTGATCATCACTTTGTCAACCAAACCAGAGCACTGACTTCCATGTCCAGTGGATTCCTGGACACCTCCAGGGATGGGAACTCCATCCCCTCCCTGGGCAGCCCTTCAGTGCCTGACACCCTTTCCATGAAGTTCTCCCTGATGTCCCGCCAGAGCCTCCCCTGGCACAGCTAGAGGCCATTTCCCCTCATCCTGTCCCTGGCTGCGTGGGAGCAGAACCTGACCTGCCAGAGGTTGCTACAGCCTCCTGTCAGGAGCTGTAAGGAGCTCCCACCTCCCTCCACCTCCATAGGAGAGCTGTAAGGAGCTCTCCTATGGCTTAACCCCAAGCTGCCACTGAGGAGAGTGCGTGACTCTACCGAAAAAAAATGGTTTTTCTCCTGCATTTCTTGAAGGCCCCGGCACAGTGATCTCAGTGCCATTGTTTAGCCAATTACTAATTTACTAGGAATTCAGTTTAATGCATTAATAAATGTCATTTTCATGACAAATTATCATAATAACACATTTTAATGGGCTGCAAGAGTTGGGAGAACAGTGGGGAAATAAATATATTTTAGTATTATTCACTACATTTGTACCTAATTATATTTGTGGAATAATTACAGTGGCACTGCTTCCCCACACTGAGTTTGTGTTGGCAGCACGGGGGTGATAAATCCCCGGCAGTGGTACCAGCCCCCTGCCGTGGCGATCCCAGCCCTCCATCACGGCAGGGCAGCCCCCAGGTGACACTGTCCGGCCAGGCCCACTGCCAGCGGCTCTGATTTACCTGCCTGTGCTCAGGGGAGCTTGTCTGGGAGATGGATTGCTGCAAGGACCCTCTGTGCCGGGCGTGAATCACGCTGTAATCACAGCCTCCCTGGGCTAAAGAGCACAGAGCCGAGGTTGCACCAGGCCAGGAGCCCGGCTGATTGCGGTGCTGCAGCGGGGAGTTGGAGGGACCTCTGCATCCCACCGCGGACCCTTGGCAGCCCCCGAGCATCCCCCTGGATGGCAAGGCTCTGCACGGAGGAGGGGATGGTGGGACTGGGTGACAGAGCCAGGTGTGCAGGCAGCTCTGGCAGTGCCTGGCACACGGGACCCGCTGGTGCCAGGGGATGGGCGATGGGCTGTGTGAAGAGAGAGACCACCACACGCTGGACCTGGCAGCCTGAGAGCTGCTGCTGGGTGTTGTGTCACCCCGTGTGTCACCCATCAGCCTGTGGGTGCTGTCACCCCACAGGGCAGGGACAGGGTGGAACAGACCAGCAGGGCTGTGTGCGGGGCACTGGCAGGGAGAACCTGGGAGCGCTGGTGCAGTGACAGAGCTTGCAAAGATGCAGGAGGACAGGAGAACAGCAGGACACACAGCAGAACATGAGGGCAGCCCTGACATACTCTCATAAAGGTCAGCACTTGGGCTGGTGGTGGCACCGCTCCATCCTGCCACTTTGTGTGGGCTCTGAAGGGTCCTGGGCAGCAGCAATGAGCCACAATTATGCAAGACCTTTTGATCATAACAGATTTATTCAAAACTCATGCATAAATATTAACGTCCCTGAAGATTTTGAACAACTATTTGGCATAAGCAGAGCAAATATTTAAATCAAACCTGACTGCTGTGCATTGCAAACAGACAGGGCAGCTCTGCACACGATGGCACCTCTGGCAAAGCCTGTCTGTGCACTGGCATTTCTGGGAGCCCCATGGGCTGCTGTGGCGTGCACGGCACATGAGCCTGCCCCCTCAGCTGCCCTCCTGTGCCCTGCTGTCACGGGCAGCCGTGTGGGGGGAACCTGGGTGGAGGGGAGTCCCTGTGCCTGGCCTGGACCTGGGCTGGGGTCTGGGGCAGCCCCCAGCCTGTGACCACCTTCCCACAGCTGGCAGCACAGGCCGGCAGCCACTGGTGCTCAGGGGGTCAGCAGGGACCGGCCACAAGCTGGAGCCCCTTTGCCCCATTTTGCCCCACTCTCTGAGGGCAGCATGCCCTCAGAGGTCCTGCAGTAATGAACACAGATGTGTGTGCTGTCATGAGGCTGCATGAAAGGTTTTGGAATTGTACTCAGCTCCTTACCACTGATGAAGCGTGTCCACTTTGGGCAAATTGCCATTTTCTCATTTAACAGGATTTTAGCTGCTCTCCAGGGGGCTGGGGCCATGTGGGGCTGTCCCCGCAGCACTGCCAGCTGGAGCTCCTGCGCCATGCACTTGGTACAACCCACAGCTGATCTAAACCCTCCCTGCTCCTGCTTCTGATCCTGCTGGGCTCGCAGGCAGGTGCAAGGAGCCCGGTGCAAGGACAGTGTTCATCACCCGTGCTCTGCCCTCACGCGGGGGGAAGCTCCTGGCTGTGGGAAGTGCAGCTCGCTCCCTGGCCAGGCTGCTCCCCAATGACCTGGTCCATGTGCACTGACTGTCCAAGGCTGTAATTCCAGGGCACTGCTGCTGAAGGGTCAGTGTCAGAGAGCCGCGGAGTGAAGCGGAGGTAACAGAAGTCAGCTGTTCAGCCCTGATGGAGGGACCCTTCGGGCTTTGCCACGCGGTGCTGCACCCCATGGCTTCTGGCTGAGTGGGGCCACGCTCCCTCCTGGCCAGGGGTGTGCAGAGGACCAGGAGTCGTTTGGGAGATACTTAGAAAGGAACATCTTCTGCTTTGAAGTCCATAGGGATTCTCCCGTTGGACACCTCAGGGTTTGTCTCCCCGGCTCAGCGGGTCAGGCTCTAGTGCAGCTCTCCGGATGGCTTTGGGCAGCTGGCAGCCCCGGGCTGCCTCCCGAGGGAGGCTGCAGGGACAGCTGAGCCCAGCGCTGTGCACACAGGGCCAGGACCTGCCACTGCCTCTGCCCCCGCCCCGGGCACCAGCCCTGCTCCCTCGTGCCCTCCTGGTTCTCTGCTGGCACCAGCAAATGCAGGAGCGGCAAATACCTTGGGCATGCTTGGAGCTTATGCAGAACTGGAACAAGATAAAAATGTCCTGAGAGGTGCCTGAAGTGTGTGATTTCACAGAATCATAGAATTCCTTGTGAGGTTTAGAGAACAACCCTAGTTCTGTCCCTTTGAACAACAAACATCCTCTTATATGGAGGAAACTGGCAAATTGCAGCAATTTTCTGTGAAATGGGCTGTTTTGAGGCTACAGATGTTGGCACCAGTCTGTCTAAAATAAAAATAATTGCAGACCATTACAATAAAGTAATCTTTTCAGATGAGAAACAATTATGTTTTTCAAAGCAAGCACACGTCTTTACACCTCATAATTATCAATTACAGAGATACCTGCTCTGTTATCTCAACAGCATCTCCAGTTGTCTTCTCAGGGCTAATTGCAGGGGATTTAATTCAGAACTCAAACACTAATGATTTTGACCTTTATGCCTATTCCTGAGGTGTGATAACACTTTAAAGGCTGTGCAAAACTGATCTGCCTGTGGTTTGCATTGCACTTGCCCACCTCCTAGCATGGAGAACCTCTCTTTGCCCTTCCTGAGCCCTGGGCTCTGTGGGGGCTGGACAGGAGGGGACAGGCCCTAGCCACAGTCACAGCCCCAGCCCCAGACCCCCAGGAATGCTCCTGCCAGGGCTCCAGAGCAGTATCAGGCAGGCAGAGCCCAGCAAGGAGCAAATTCAGGCACAGAGTAACTGCAAAGCAGCCAAATGTCAGGGATAAGTGTGCCAGAAGTCCCAGCGGTGGACGGGCTTCCATCACACTCCTAACAGTGTCATCAGCATTGCATGTTTTCTCTAGAAATGGGCTTGGAAAGTCTAGCCTCCAATACAAATTGTCCTTTTTGCTTGCAGAAGGTGGGAACCTGATCTCACAGGGCCTTTGGGGCTGGCACAGGCCCCCTCCCCTCTCCTGCTCTGTGTTACATTTGTGAGTTTTAATATTTAATTGGTGTTTTTTTGCTATTTTGGTCTCCTGGCCCTTTGCCGCAGTTGAGAGCTGGAGGTCAGCAGTGGGGGTGGCTGTGTATTAGTTCATCAGGTTTTTATGATTTATTTGTTATAGATGCGTCACCAGGCCTTTCCCAGAACTCTTGGCTTCTTCCCTTACCTGTTATTTATAGGCTTGTCTTTCCCTCCCCTCCCCGGTACCCTGGGCTTTGGCAGGCTCACTGATGGAGCCCACCTCGGGGGGCTGGGACCCACAAACCTCCCGAACAGATGCTGAGGTGAGGAGAGGGGAGAGCCAGGGCGAGATGGAGGCTAGGGAATGCAGGGGAAGACCTGGGAGCAAGAGTGATGCAGCACTTTAAGAACCCCCTGCTGACAACGTAGTGCCCAGCGGGCTGCATCCCTGCGGCTGGAGGCACCCAAGTCACCCAGCAGCCCTGGGTGGTGGGACTGTGCTGGGGCCGGGGGCACAGTGGGGATCTCGGCGTGGCCAGGGCCGAGCAGGGCGCTGAGGGCGATGTGGGGGCCACGGGCAGTGACTCACCCCGCTCTCTCAGCTCGAGTCTGCTCCGGGGCTGAGCTCCTTGCGCCAGCTGGCATTGTGCCTCTGTTGTCTAGGCAAAGGTTTCCATGACACTAAATAAAGAGAAATATAGTTTTGCACAGCTGGATTCTGTCTTAGATGCAGGTTAGGGACAAGAAATGCACATCCAGCAGAGAGCTGTGGGTAGCAAATTATAAGGGCTGTGATCCGTGATGGCGACAAGCAGAAAAATACCAATTTTTAGGAGTTATTCAGCTGACTCCCAACCAGATGTTTACTTCCAAAGCTGTGTCTTGTTTGTTGGTCTTGCATAATCAGCTCATGGCTTGAGGACGGAAAGTGTTCAAGCCGTGCCATAGAATAAATGAGTGGCTGGAGGGGATGTTTATCTGGGCCTGGGCTCCCACACAGGGAGCTCACATCGTGCCTGGGATCAGCCAGCAACCTTGGCCATGTGCCGAGCCACTGGCCCAGTTTGGTACCAGTGGCACCTGCAGATGCTGCTGCTGGGCAGGTGCATCTCCCCACAGAGGGCTTCAACACTGCAGCTGGTGCAAGGGTTAATTTAAATACCTTTGAGGTGCAGCATTTGATGGATCATCTCTGTGAAGAGAGAAGCTTTACACGTCTTACTTTAGGAAGTTTAATGGAATGTTATGGGATGTCAAGTATACTATGTTAATTGGTGTTAATTGAGAAATTGTCTGAGTTCTGGGGACTCAATCAGAAGGAATTAAAATCCATTCTCATTTATATTTATTTCTGCATATGAAATACTCTTTCTACTCCTCTCTTCCAGGCCCAGGGTGCACCCCACTTTCTGGGGAGAAATAGGTGAGCAATGCCAGACTGGGAAGGGAAATCAGAATAAAGATGCATTAGAGCCTTAGGGAGGTATCTGGAAAAGAGCCTTCTGTGGTCACAACTCAAGCAATTTGCAGCAAATCAGGAATTAAGAGCAGCTCCAGGTGCCTGCCAGGCAGGGATGGGCTCAGCCAGAGGCGAGGGGAGGAAGAGAAGGCCATGCAGGATACCTGGCAGGGGACAGGCAGGGCTGTGACCATGGGGTGGGAGGAGCAGGAGGCTTGTCTGTCTGGGAGCCGGTGGATTGCAGGTGAGGAGGGCCCTTAACCCCCCCTTCCCACACATCATGTAGACAAACACCCATAGCTTGCAGAATGATAATGTGAAAGTAAAGAAATAAATACATACTGGGAGGAGGCAAGGAGGGGGAATGCCTGGCCAAGCAGCTGCTGACCCCTGCCTGCCCAGCACTCACAGCAGCTCTACAAATTAGCCAGGAAATGGGATATGATGGGAGCTTTGAAATAGGGAGTTTAGGGAGAGTTTGTAAAGTGTTTAAAAGGCAGAAGCAACACAAAGCCTCGATTTTAATTATTGCCGTTTTAATCAGCGGAATAGTTTATTATGCCCTGAATAGTGAAGTAATTGGAAATGAGAACGGAGCTTGCTTGTGGTGTAAATTACAAAGTCAGGAGATGAGCAGCCCAGCTCAAAGAGGCTCCAGGCTCTGGGGAGGGAAGGGGATGCAGGAGAGAGGAGAAGGAAGGCTGGGGTGCAATGGGGACACAGCACTGGTGCTGGCCCATTGCTGGGGTGGCAGGTGGACATTGGGCCCCCACCTCCTTTTCAGGGAGGTCTGCCAGCCCTGCCACTTGGCATGGGCAGCTCTGCCTGCTGCTGTCCCTGGAAGCTGGTGGCATGTGCAGCTCTGCCGTGGGTGGTGGGTGCTGGCAGGGCTGCAGGACACTGCGCCCATTCCTCACTGCAGGACCCTCAACTGCAATGGGCTCGATGCACTGCTGGCCCTGTTATCCCTGAGCTGCCACGTGGGTGCCCTGGGTGGACAAGGGGGGGTCACATTCCCCCAGGAGTGGTGGGTCGCGTGCCCCTGGGGCAGGCAGATCACATCCCCTCGGAGACAGGTGATTGCATCCCCCTGAGGCAGGTGGACCGCATCCCTCTGGGGTGGAACCGCTGCCTTTCCCAGGCAGTGCTGAGCCGTGCCACAGGGTCCCAGCTGGCAGGGGGGCAGCCGGGGGCTGGGAGTGTCTGTGCCCAGAGCCAGGGTGCAGGCAGAGGGCTGACAGGGTGAGCTCCGGCTGCCGCAGGGAGGGCAGCCTGCTGCGATGAGTAATATGGAAGTCATTTGATAGCAAGGAAGGGATATTCCTGCTCTCAGTCATGTTTAGGTAATTGGAAGTAAATAACTCCTTTCATCCTAAAACCGGATGACTTCATACACGAGGTAAATGGAAGAAACAAAATCCCGATTTTCGTTCGTGTTCCACGCACGTAGTAAAAATGAACCTTCGTCTGCAGCAATTCTGAGCTAATGAAAAACGAATGAGGTTTTAAATCAAGCCCAAACGCAGAGCTCTGCTGCCAGAGCCACGCGGGGCTGCTGTAGGACAGCCTCCATTTCCAAGGCTTCTCACAGAATCCTGAATAATTTTATTAGATTTTGAGCAAGGCTATTGCCAAAACATTCATTATTGCACCCAACAAACAGCGGGAAACTGGGAGACACAGGGGTGTCTGCAGGGCTGATACCATAGGCAAATCCTGGCTTTCTCTTCTCTCCCTGAAGTTCCAGAGGGCTGAGTTTATTTAGTGATGTCTGTACATCACTCAGATGATGCAGAGTGACCGGTCCTGCCTGATCACTTCTTCTGGAAGGGTCCCTCCTGCACAGCCTTAAATCATGTCTGAACACGTTATAATTCTCCCATGTGCCTGGTGACTTCTGTGTATTTGATCAGTTCAGATTCCATAAAAATGTAAATAATCAAAGCCCTTCTGCTGTTATTTATAATGCCTCACTCTGGGCTGTAATTTATGAATTAATTTCAGCTGCAAGTTTCTGGAGGGAGGGGAAAAAAGATGAATAATCAGACGTGTGGCTGCCAGTAAAAGCCATGACTGCCAGTGTCTCCTCCAGTGTACATCCCCCAAACCCTGCAGACCTGACTGCGGCTCCCGAGGAAGCAGGGGCTGCTCCCTGCCCTGGCACCTGCCATTGGGGTGGCCACAGTGGGTGCCACGGGTGCTGGGAGGGTCCAGGGCAAACTGCTGGCACTGGGACGCCACGCTCAGCCCCAGCTGTCACCAGGCACTGTCCCAGCCGTGGGTGCTCCTGTGCTGGGAGCCCGAGGGAGCCAGCAGGACCCTCTGGGCATCAGCACAGCACAGCACAGCACAGCACAGCACAGCGCAGCGTGGGTTTGTGGCAGAGAACCCACTCCTGGGCACTCATACCTGCTGTGTCATACAACCTGCCAGCTCATTGCTTGACACATGATGGTCTTTAGAGCCAAGGGTCCATCCGGCAGAGGCTGGCAGAGGCAGCTGCAGTGGGACCTGGCCCCTGTGGCCAAGGCACGGCCACAAGCCCCAGGAACCAGCACAGGCTCTGCCCAGCTACAGCTGGCAGGGAGCTGCAGGCTGGCCTGGCCACGCCGGCCGTGCCCCATAGCCCACTGTTACCTCTCTGTTAAGCGTGGTATCTGATCCAGACACAACATTATATGCATTTCTCTGTGAATAAGCTCTGCTTGACACAGTCTGTGATTGCTTTTTTAAAACCATGTGGGGAGGATCAGTTCTTTCATCCACTGATAAGGTATCAGGTGACAGAGGGATCAGCATCCACCACATAAATCTGCAACTAATCCTTCGGAATCAATATTTTTCATTAAGAACCTGTGAGAGTTGGGCCATTATAGGGAAAAATCTGTTTAGGTTGACACCTTGATGAAGTTATTCAGTTCAGGGGCTTAAGTCATTGGAAGGTAATAAAGAGCAAAGAGCACAGAAAGATCGAGGTGCCGGTTATGAGAGTTCACGACGGGAATAGGGGCTTTATTGCAGAGAGAAATTATCATACTGATTTATTGTGGAATTGTGGGAACTTTAAAAGGCTGGCAGCCCTGCCCCGATGTCACTGCCGGCTGGGGACACTGCGCGGGTGTTCCTTCTTACGCCGGGGACTCGCCCCTCCCGTGCTGTGCCGTGGGATCACTCTGCCCTCCCACAGCACTGTGTGCCAGCCGAGAGACCATCTGTGATGCCCAAACCGCTGCTGCCAGCATGAGCCTGCTGGGGCTGGAGGAGCTGCTGCTCCGTGGCTGGGGCACAGGCACTGCTGGGCACTCAGGAGCTCTGCGTGATCCCCAGGGCCACCAGTGTCACAGAAAGCTGGGGGCCAAGAGCAAAGCTTTTCTTCCACCACCCTGAGCATCTTCCTCGCTGCGCCCTGTGTCCTTGGTGCTCTTCAGCTGTCCACACCCTGTATCTTTGATGTTCCTTAGCTGAGCCTTATGTCTCATGGTTCTCATCTGTCTGTGCCTTGTGTTGCTGGTGCTCTCCAGGAGAGGAGGCCTCACTGCCTTCCCACACTGCTGCTTCCTCCATGAAGCACCTCCAGCCACAGCAGCAATGTCTGCGGGGGCTCCCAGGTGCATTTACTCCCAGCCAGCTCCCTTCCTGGCCCCAGCAGGGGCAGCAGCCCCATGACTGCAGGAGGGACTTGGGGGACACAGGGAGCAGCAGGGTCATGGGGAGCCAGGGAGCTGGGGCCCTGTGGGGAGCAGCAAGGGGCTCAGCAGGAGAGCAAAGGCTTAATCCCTAAATAAACTGTAAGAGAAGGAGTGTACACAAGATGGTATACACTGGGGCTGCTTCCAATGTGCAGGATGCTGCTGGATCCTCTGCACAGAGCGAGCAGGGCACTGCACCTGCTGCCACTCTGCAAACCCAGCTTTAATAACCAAAGAAGTCAAACTTATCCAGAAGTTTCCTTTATAGGTTAACCGAGGTTAATTGTGCGAGCTGCAAATGAAAATATCTTGCTCATAAATCCCCAAACCTCATTAAAGAGGATTAAATGATATGACTACTTTGTAAATCCTAAAATTTCACACAAACCTCTCATAAACAAACACGAGACCCCTGATATGCACGGTCTCTGCTGGTGCAGGTGCTTTTTCCAGGAGCAAGGAGAATCCAAGCAGCCACCATCGTGCAGCCACAGGGGTGGGTGCTGCTCGCAGTGGTGGGGGCCCGTGGCTGCATGGGCAGTGCTGCATGGGCAGCGCTGCATGGCAGTGTCCACATCCTGCACCCAGCCAGCACCCGCAGCACAGTGCCCGCAGCTCAGCCCCGCAGGGCAGGTGTGAGAGCACAGCCAGAGAGCCCTGCCAGGCCCAGAGCTGTGCCAGCTCCCAGCACTGCAAACAGAGGCACATCATAATCCTTTGGATCTGGGTAATGCCAGGGAAATTCTGCAATAACCACCTTGGCTCCGAGCCATCACTGATGTTTTTTCCCCCAGAAAGATTTTGTTGTGCAGCTCCTACAACAATAATTTGTTTCTATCCTCACTGACTATCCCCAGCCAGCACTAAATACAGCAGGGATGAGGAGGTACAGAGAACAGCCCCAGAACCAGAGAGCAGCACCCAAATGGGAGAGCAGAACCTGAGGCAGGCTCAGCGAGCTGGCACTGCCAGGAGCAGTAGTGCTGCTCCCAGGAGGAATGGGGTCCACTGGAGTTCTGGCCAGCATCATCGTGGCCCTGCAGGGATGCTGCTCCTCTGCCACGCAGAAAAGGCAAAAACCACCCAAATCTTAATGAGCAATTAAAAGCTAATCAGAGGCAAATCTGTCAGATAAGGGTTGCTGAGTGTGTTTTTACTTGGCTTTGTATCTATTTGTGGAACAAAACATATTGTCAGTGAGATTTGTAGCACTGAGATTTTCATTGTGGTTCCTGGATCTAATTCAGCTCTGTATCGATGGGTTGGGAAGGATGGGACTCTTCTGTTAACAGCAGCCTTTACTTTAGATTTCAGCCAACTTCTACGTGCTCTGTAAATTCCTGCATGTGCCAGGCACATTTCCTTAATTTGTGATGATGCTGTGAACTGCTGTCACTCCCTCTGCCCTCTCCAAAAATTCCCTTCCATCTGGCCACTGGAGCAGGGGTGCCAGTGACCCCAACCACGGCTCAGCCCTGGCCGTGGAACTGGATGGGGCACTGTCCCCCCACCCTTGTGCCATGTTACACGGGGAACTGCGCTGCCCCTTACACTGGGGCTCAGTTCAGTGTCTGCTGGGGTTTTAGCTTTGATTGGCTAAAAAAATCTAAAATTTTTTAAAGAAGGCCAAAAGGCCTGCAGCCAGTGTGATGCAGTGGTGACCCCTTGCCAGGCCTACTGCATTATGTGCAGTGAAAGGCTTGGCAGTTCTGCCCCCTCCCCTGTGCTCCATTACCACCAGTAAAGCACCCGACATTCCCACTCAGAAGATGTGTATCCACGGTGTTCTGCTGAGCTAACGCTGCTCTCTGAGATCTGAATAGGAACAGATTGTCCAGAGTATCTTCCACATTCCTGATCTATTGATTAACCCTGGAGTGGGAATCTATCTAGTAACACTCTCCCGATTCACTCAGTCTACATCACTTCAGCTTCTTAACTAAATCCCTTCCAAATCCTTGCAAAAATCTAACGGAGAGCTGGTGCCTCTGGGTGGAGGAGCTGCAGCCTTACTCAGCCAGTAAATGGCATGTGAATGTGAGGAAGCCTATTGTTGCCCAACACGGTCCCATCAATAATAGATTCACAAACCTCCGAGGGAGCTAAAAATTTCTCCTTTAGGTATGAATTATGGATGCAGTTTAGTGTAATGTAGACATATCTCAGAGGTTTTTCCCAGTTTATATGCTAGTAAAAGCCAGCAATTTGCTTGTGTTCCATCTATAGGTTTTGTAAAATAAAGAAATCCTCTCTTCTGCAATAAATTCTGGTATTAATGAAGGTGAAGACAAATCTTTAACATGCATTTTATGCACAGTGTGTGCAGGTGGGAGGTGTGCAGGGCTGCAGCAGCAGCCAGCCATGTGCTACAGGCAGTGGGAGCGAGGTGTGCCCAGGGCAGCCCCAGCCACAGGGCCACCCTCCTTGCTGCAGCAGCAGCCAGCCATGTGCAGTGGGAGCGAGGTGTGCCCAGGGCAGCCCCAGCCACAGGGCCACCCTCCTCCTCCCTGGGCAGGTGGGCTGACAGCATCCCTGCCCCAAGTGGATTTTGGATCTGGTGGGCAGGGGGATGGAGTGACACCGAAGGGGCTGCCAGGAGCAGGGTGTCCCGCTCTCCACAGAGGGCAGGGGGCTGCCAGCAGGGATGGCCCTCAGCACAGATGGTCAGCAAGTGGTGCCAGTGCCTACTGCCAGAGGTTCCCACTACCCAGCACCTGCCCCTGATGCCTTAAGGCATCGTCCCCACCCTGATGAGCAGCCCCTGGCCCCACAGATCTGTGGGAGACACTTGACAAGCCCAGAGCATCCCCAGGGGTCGAGGGCTAATGCTTTTTTTAATACCCTCTAATAATTAATACTCTATCTCTACAATGAAAAATCATTATAAAAAGATTGGTTATAACTAAGTAGCTCCTTCTCAAGCACAGAATGAGCAGCAATCCCGAGGGCTCAGCTTCTGTCAAAAAAATCCATAGCTGCAGATTCATGTCAGCATTTCCTACAGCTCCAACAACCACGAAGCAGCCAGTGGGAATGAACCAACACTGGCAGCTGCTGGCCCGGGCAGGACCAGCCCAGCAGGATCCCTCCAGGCCCTGTGGGCAGCGGGCAGGGGCTGCAGGGTGCTGAGGGGTGCTGCTGGGTGCCATGTCAGCCAAGCAGCAGCACTGTCTGTCTTGGTTCTCACTTCCATCCCTGGTGGGAATCCCGGCTGTCCTTTGTGAGTGGCTGAAGGGATTCCTTGTGGATCCAGGGCATTTCAAGATCCACTGTGGTGCCAGTGCCAGTGGCTGGCTGTCCCCGCAGTGCTGGCATTGACGTGAAACAGGGGACACCAGTAGTTTTGCAGCCTCTCCAGCCCTGCTGGAGTGAGCATCAGTAGTCCTGTTGCTTGGGGATAACCCCAACAGAGCCCTGCCACCCAGACAGGGGCAGGGCATGCTCTCCTCTGTGGGCTGAAGTTCACAGTAACTGCAGCATTTCCACAATCTGGGGCCAGATCTGTCAGGGAAATTCCTAGTTTTCCAAAGGCATTGGCCTGAAACACAGTTTATACTCAAAATCTTTGTCATTTCCTATCAGCCATAAAGAGGGTCTTTAAGCACGTCTCTTGCAGACATAATGTTTCAATTTGCAAGTTTAATTTTTTTCCATTTTTTTTCCAGAGAGGCGTTGTCAAATATGTATTTATTTTTTAAAGAAAGAACAAACTTTTATAGACCTTCTGCAAAACCTTGTAAAAATATAATCTCTCCTTGTGCCAGACAACTGGTGCCTGCTGACTCAATTGCTTTTATATATGACACGGCTTGAAAAAAATGATTGCTACTGCCTAACTCCGAGCAGATTGGAGTGAAGTGCGGGGCTCATCCATCAGAGGTGCCATGTTGGGTACGTGGAGTGCAGAGCCCTGGGGCTGCGAGCATCACGATGGTTTTCTCCTAAATCTTCCCTTCAGCCATGGCGCTGAAGGGCTGAGCGTGCTGGTGCTGCCGAGCTGCCAGAGCAGCACCATGGCAGGGTACTGCCCCAGTGCTGAGAGTCAGACACTGCTTGTCACACAGAGCAATCACAGGCATAAACTGTCTTCAATTTAATAAATATGCAAAACAGTGTTTAACAGCCCTGAAATAAACTGTTGAGCGACGTGGCCCATAGAGCTAATGTCATCCTCGCCCCCAGCGCCGCAGCCGGGTGCATGCATGTTTGAGGGTGCCACACGTGCTGCACCCGCTGATGCACCCCTGCTCCCCAGTCCTGCTCCACTCCACGACCCCAGGCTCAGTGTCAGTGGGCTCCTTGTCCCCTGGGTCAGGACAAAGTGGGTTTGGGGGCAGCATCCTGCTCACACAGGAGACAGGGGGTCTCTGCTGGAGCAGGAAGAGCCAGACTGGAGGTGGGTGTGATGGGAGTCTCGTCAGTTAATAAATTGAGGAAGTGACAGCCCAGTGCTGTGTTGAAGTGTCGGGGTGGTATTTCTTGGAAGTTTTGTGGTGCATGTACTTAGGCAGGAGCATCGATCTGAGCCCAGCACAGGAGCCAATCGATAGGTGCGTTATTAACGGGCTGTGCTCATACCTGGTGATGGCTCATGAATAAGTGGCCTTGCCTGGGGCCAGAGGTCAGACTGCTCTGCCATGATGGATGCCTTTTGAAATTGCTGGATTTGAGTTGTCAGTGTTTCATTCCAATGGGTCCTGTGGGTTACCTGTCCTTTGCTTCCCATGTGTCCACCCCCTTGACTTGGCAAATCCAGTGGGCAGAGCCACACTGCTGCTGCTGCTGCTTTAGTATTGCCCTTCCCTTAGAGCAAAGTTGTGTCCCAGGAAAGTCCCCATCTGCCCCCCAGCCACCCCTCCCTGCTGATGGGGCCCTGGCTCTCACGCTGTCCTCAAGGGCTAGGCAGTTCTGTGGGGGGGTCAGCGCAGGTCAGTGTGGATTGCTGTGAGTCATTTGGGGGATGGAGCCCAGCCCCAGGCTGCCGCCTGCCACAGGGACTGGGGCACCTTGCAGGGACTTGGTTTGATGCTGAAGCAATGGCCCCTGTCACTGCAACAGGACCCTGGCATCACCAAGCACTCCAGTGCCAGTGGTGCCTGCTCTTGCTGCTCTGGGACCAGAGACAGGTAAGGGGTGGGAGGGGGCAAGTGAGACCTCTCAGTCCATCTTTGCCACTCTCTGAGGGGGGAAGAAATTCCCCCTAGAAAAGCTGCTCCTGTTCCCTGTGTCCAAAATTCAGTGCTGGAGAGATGTCCTGTGCCTCAGAGCTGGTGTCGGGGGCCAGCCTGCAGTGGGGGTCTGGGCGAGGTGCATCCATCCCATCAGCTGCCCGAGCCTTTGACCCAATCCTGCAGCAAGGACAGCACGTCCCCTTCCTAGAGTGCCCATGGGGACCCACAGCATGAGAGGGCTCGAGTTACAGCCAGGCTGAGCTGGGGAGTGTTTAACTGACTAATTAAGCACAGACCTTGCATGTGGGGACTTCCTGAACAGGGAGATGCCAGGGGGACATTTCTGACTGCTGCTCTACTGCCAAAAATTAATTCTTTGAGATGTTGTGTGGATTAAAAGGCAGAGCCAGGCTGGAGCTGGTAATTAGCAGCTCTGGGATCGGGCAGTCCTAGCTAATGGAGCAGCTACTCCAGGGTGGAGACCTGCCTGGACAGGAGCTCTGCACTGGCCAGAGGGCAGCAGGCATGCTGGGGACACCGAGGACATCAGGATCAGGTCTCCACCACGGATGTCAGTGCCCGTGATAACCAACACCCATGATCAGAACTGGGCAGACAAAGCATAACCCCGTCCCTGGAGCCCCACTCAGGGGGCTCAGATCCCCAGGACCAGGGACAGGAGCTGCCAGGGCCTGTGGTGGGAGCGGGCAGGAGGCAGCCCGCCCTCCTTGGAGTGCAGCTGCCCTGGAGATGGGTGAGACCCTTTTGGCCAAACAACTCCCACCACCCATGCTGATGCTGAGATGTTCTGAGGGAAAGTGTCAGCACTGATGAAGCTCTCAGTGGAAAATACTGGCAATGATTTGAGGTATAAATGCCAACTTTCATTACAGCTCTCCTGGCTGTTGTGTTACAGCTTCCCTGTAGCATTTTCTATGAGACAAGATCACATTCACATTATCACTAAAACATTCCTTCCTCAGCCTCTGAGCTCACTTTCTCCTCAACTGCCCCACCCACAAGATACATGAGAATTTGACTTTGTCCTGGTTTGTGATGACCAGCAGTCAAGGAAGAATCTTTGCCCAGGAAGATGTGAGTGTGAGTGGACCTGCGAGCCCACAAAGCAGGAATCTGCAAAGCTCTGGCAGGAAACGAGCCCTCAGCCTGCAGAGCTGAAGGACAGAGCAGGAGGGGAAGGTGTTGTACAGCAGAGATGAGGGGATCCTCTGACCCCTCCAGGAAACGTGGAGGCTGCTGAGCTGCTGCGTGATGAATGAGAAATTCAGAGATTACAATAATTTTGTTAAAGGGTTCTTAACTCTACTCCGCTCTTTTGATTAATGGGATTTTATGAAGAGTGCAGGGAAAGGTCATCTGACACGTGTTCAACAGCTGATGACATTATCCAGCTCAGCCGGGGAATTGCTGCTCCCAAACACCTGCCAGTGTGCTTCACTGCCAGCTGTAAAGTCCTGCAGCATCTCTCCAGCTGCACCGGGCACCCCAGCACCTCCACAGGGATCAGTAATGCCTGCAGACAAGCCTTGCTACCCGAGTCTGCAGGACCAGGTGGCACAGTCACCCTCACTGCCCTCACTGCGCTCCTTGGGAAGGGCTCTTAAATGACTGACTGTCTGTGCAGATGTGTGGTACCCACACGTGTTTTATACTTTACATACAGCACATTGCACAGAGCCAGTAGCTGCCCACCAGCCCTGTGCCTGCCTGCTCCCTGGCTGCAGCTGCATGCAGGCTCAATTCCCTGGCACTCACTGGTTTGGGACCTGAGCCCTGCACAGCCCAGCCCAGCTGGGATTCCCCGAGGTCAGTCAGACTCATCCCAGTGCTGCTGCTCCCAACCCAAGCTGAGTTGCTGCCAGCTCCTGGCCCTTTCCCTCTAGAGCACCCTCTGGAGCACATCCCAAAGCACCCTCTGGAGCACATCCCAAAAGCGCGAGGAGATGAGGCAGTGATCACTAGCCCCGTGTGTAAATCTGAGCCTCAAGAGCCCTCAGTGCCAGCTCCCAGCAGAGCTGGCCCAGGCTGCTGACATCCCTCCTTACGCTCTGTTAAGCACTGCTCCCTGCTGCCTCTCCAGCTACTGCTCAGCCACAGATTTACGGGCTGTACCAGCAGGAAGCGCGGTGCCCTGGAATTGTGCCTCAGTGCCACTCCTTGCCCAGGCTTGCACCCAGAGCAGACACTGTTCTGGGGTGCCCCCACACCCTCCATCCACTCGGTGGGGACGGGGGCACAGGCGTGCTGTGGGGACAGGAATGTCACAGCCCTGCCCTTGCAGGGAGCCTGCTGCAGCTCAGGTGCTCCTCGTGGTGCATCTGGCAGAGGCTGGCACGCTGCCACGCTGGGCTCACATGCACCATCAGCTGGTGCTGAGGCTGGAGCATGATGGATGGCAGTGCCAGCTCGGGCTGGTGCTCCTTTTAATTGTAGGTTGTTTCCCCAGGGGTGCTGAATTCTCTGCAGGAATCGATGTCTGTCCTCAAACCAATTAGATATCACAACAGCTCTTTAAAACAGTGCATATTCAGTGTCTGGGAGCCCCTCTTCCTCCAGGTGAGGATGTTCCTGTGGCTGGGGCACACAGGCCAGTCATCAGCAGGATCTGTGCACGGTCGTGTCTGTGGGCATTGGCACAGCCTGGTGTCCTGGCAGGCTGATGGCAGAGGTGTCATTCCTCCTTCCCTCTGCTGTGTCTCTGATGAGTCCTGTCCCCACGCAGGGGCTCAGGAGTGCCCCCTCCCCACTCCACCTGTTCTGCAGCTTCCGCTGTTCTTGCAGTAACAAAACTTCTGTATTGTGATATGATAATCTGCTGGGTGTAAATGGCTTGTCCAGCCAGCCCTGCAAATCACCTCTTATCATCACACTCAATGGGCTGTGTCAACCCAATTTCACAGACAAATGCTTCTCTCCCTGACCATGGGCACTGACATGGATAACTCTGATTTACAAAGCCAATAAAAATAAAATCACTAAGAATTACTAAGAACCACTGACTTAATATAGGAGATTAGAATCTCCAAATTTAGGGTGACTGAAAGCCATTTGATACATGAACAGTGGAAATGGGTTATAGAAACGTCGGCCATGCCAGGGTCAGGTGCCAGAGTGCAATGATTTATTGGTGAGAGAAGGGCTAATTGGTGAGTTACCTTTGATGCTTTCCACTTATATCAGAGTTTGTTTGTCTTTTACTTTTGGGTTCAACCAAAATTTTTTGTGGTAAAAAAAACCCTCAGCATCCTGTTCATTAAAGTAGCAAGGTCAGGCCAAAGGGTGGAATTGAGCTGGAAATAATCAGGTTGGTGTGATTAATTGCATCCTCACTGGCACTCAGAGTGAGCCTCTGGCACAGCCAGCCTTCAGGGGACAAAGCACCGGCCACCAACCACAGGCAGAGGCAACATCAAAAACCACCCATCAGTAGGCAGAGGAGGGGATGTACAGCAAGCAGAGGGAGTGCCTGTGTTTCTTACCCTGTCTCTGTCCCTCACTGGGGGCTGCTCCTGCCTGCGAGGGTCCCAGGGTCTGCTGTGTGCCCTGCAGGGGTGAGGGGGCACCCAGGCAGCTGCAGGAAAACCCCAGGAGCTTCCTCTGGGATCGCCCTGCCTGGGGAGCTCAGCCTCTCCCCACCTCTTTGCATGATTTTTACTCTTAAAGAGCTTCCTGTTTTGTCCCTTGTCCTGCACCCTGTTTGCAGATGTTTGCAGATGTGGTTTGCTGTCACAGCAGAGTCTCCAGGCTGAAGGCCTGCCCTTCAGAGCAGGAGATCAGGGGGCTGCACCCTCCACGGGAACAGGCACAGCCAGAAAAGGGGATCCATGAGCCAGATGGCAGCACAGTTCCCAGGTGCTGGTTAGGAGGGATGGGAAATTGCAAATGAAAGGCTTGTGTAGACTTTAAACTTCACTCTGCCTTCATAAAGGTGTCAGCTGGAATTATTTTGGGCATTTACTTGCGTGGTCTAGTGCATCACTAGCTAAAACAGTTTTTTTTAAATAATGGAATTTGCTGCTTGGCTCATGCATAAAAAATAGCAGGAATGCGACCCAGTTGCATAATTTTTTAGTAATAAATAGAGTCAAAGTGTTGAGCTCAGCTGCTGGCACAGTGAGACACCCTGAGTGGGGGCAGAGGGCAGGGCGCCCTGGGGGGCAGCCCCCCGTGACATATTGGGAACACATCCTCAGGCAGCATGGACTGGAGACCCTGGGACACGTGGCACCTCAGTGGCCAAAGTGTCCTGTGCCACAGGGGGACCCTTCCCCATGGGGCTGCCCCTGCTTCGTGCCCCTCCTGCATCCACACATCCTGCACAGCTCGGTCCTAGCATGGCAGGGCTCCTCTTCCCCCTCCAACTGCTCCATCTCCAGGAAAGCCACTCTCCTCCTGGAGGAATGTGGAGCATGAACCATTTCGTCTCTGCACTGTTAAGCTATTGGGGCATGAAGCACGTTTCAAAGGAACACCCACAGACATTCTCTGGACACAGCCCAGCGTGAACAGGGGAGTCACTGAGCCTGCCAGGAGTGCGAGGTGTGG
The DNA here is from genome assembly GCF_017590055.1 of Onychostruthus taczanowskii. Lineage (NCBI taxonomy): Eukaryota > Metazoa > Chordata > Aves > Passeriformes > Passeridae > Onychostruthus > Onychostruthus taczanowskii. Next base: position 13,575,995 of record NW_024499128.1, on the reverse strand, counting down.
CTGGAAGGACGTGGCAAGGATGACAAGGACAAGGCCAAGGATGAGGCCGAGGCCGAGGCCAAGGACAAGGTCAGCCCTTGGGCCCTGCTGGTGTCAGGAATGTCCCATGCCTCGGCACTGCTGCTGGGCTCTGGCCGTCAGACTGGGCTCAGCTGGCAGACATCACCAGGGGTCTCTGGAGCTGTGGGTGGACACAGGACCAAAGGGACCCACATTCCAGCCTCCTGCTGCCTGACACCCTCTGCTGCCCCAGCACACCAGGACATGTGCTCTGCTGCTGGCCATTACAAAGGAATGCAGCAACTCATGCTACCTGTGATGAACCTGGAGAGAGCCACGGGGGCTGCTTATGGCCCCCGAGAACCATTCTGTTCCTCTTGCCTGGAGTAGGCCCAGGGGCTGGGGAAGGGCACAGACAGACCCCCATGACACTGCCACCCTGCCCAGTGCAGGAGCCTGGGGCATGGCACAGGCTGGTCCTGGCCCTGCTCCCCCGAGCCGTGGGGTGCCCGGGAACCCAGGACTGCAGGGAGGGAATGCCCTGCCCGAGGCAGAGCAGTGCCCTGAGCCCAGGGCCAGCAGCCCCTCCTCTGCACAGAGGCTGTTGGATAAGAGTGGCATTTTGATTGATGCCATTTGACATATGGAGAATTCCCCACAGCAGGCAGTCACTCACCCAGCTGATTACGGACTCTGACTTCTTTCTCTAATTAAAACTCTCCCTCCCATTTTAATTCCTTTGCCCCAAACTCCCTGTTCTGGATCACCTCATAATGTGACACTAACTGCCTGAGACAGGCACCAGGGATGCCCCACGCCCAGCCAGCCAGCTCTGGTGCCATCGAGCACAGAGCCCAGCCCAGCCCAGCACCACAGGCTTGGGCATGAGGGGACACCCCTGGCACCCCTGTTCCCCTCCAGGCTGCCTGTGATCCAGCCAGCAGGGCCCCTGCCCTGGCCAGCTGTGACCCAACCCCACCAGATGGGCCCCTGCCCTGCTCCAGCAAAGGCACGTCCCACTCTGCATGTCCCACTCTGCATGTCCCACTCTGCATTCCCACTCACATGTCCCCCTCTGCATTCCCACTCTGCATTCCCACTCACATGTCCCACTCTGCATGTCCCACTCTGCATGTCCCACTCTGCATTCCCACTCTGCATGTCCCACTCTGCATTCCCACTCACATGTCCCACTCTGCACGTCCCACTCTGCATGTCCCACTCACATGTCCCATTCACATGTCCCACTCACATGTCCCACTCTGCATGTCCCCTGACTGTCCAGTGCCCATGGGGACACTCAGCCCACAGCCCAGTCCTTGCAAGGCCAAGGTCTGGATTTTTGGCTGGCATCAATTTGCAATGGTCTGACCAGGAGTATTCCTGCACAGCTCCCCCTGCACCAAGAAGTCACATTTCAATGACTAAGTTGCAACAATTTCCCTCTGCCCCCAAATCCCACACTGGATAGGAGCCATTCCAATCAAATGCCTTCCCTTAAAACCATCCCACCTCCCTGCAGGCAGGGCAAACAGGGTGGGCAGGCAGGCTCAGCTGCAGACCACATTTCAGCTTTCTCTGGTCAGAGCTCACCGAGGCAGGGTGAGTAAAGCAGGGTAAAACAGGCTTTCTGAAGGAAGGCAACACTCCTCCCCAGGGCTGCCAAACCTGACAGGTCCCACGTGGACTTTTGGCCTGCTCAGACTCAGTTTTAATGTAACTAAGAGAAAAACTATGTTTGAACATGGGATTTAACCCTCTGACAGGAGCTTCATTCTAGCTGAGAGTAAATCCCCAGGAAGAGAGTAAATCTGCCCAGGGCAGAGGGCACGCAGCCCGGGGCAGAAGCTGGGGGCAGAACCAGGGGTGGCAATGCCAGCAGGACACGGTGCTGCCAGGCCAGAGCCCACCTGCAGAGCCCTTTTCAGGGACCATGGCCACCTTCCCCCCTTCCTGCTCAGCTGTACACAGCCTTCCCAGTGTCTCCCTCCTGTGTCCTTTCTGCGGGGGGGTTGCTGTTCCAGCACATCTGTGTTCAGCCCCAACACCCAACACAGGATTGAGGCTGTTTGCCACAAAAACACGTGCTGTTGTTTCACATAAACAAGTTGCCAAGCTGGAGCTGGACTGCAGTGGTAAATACTGGGTCAGACCCCTTCTCAGCAATGTCTGTCCCACCGTAATTAATATTGATTTTGTGCAGCTGAAATATGGCTACACAATTTAATTTTGCTGCTAAGATTTTTGACATCGCTGTTCTTAGAGATTAATGTGGGATTTAATGAAGGATTTGGGCTCTCATCTGTGATGTTCCCTCATCCCGTTGTGTGCCGTGGACCCGCTGCTGAGTGCTTTGCACAGAGCTCCCAGCCGCCGGCCCCATGGCAGCGTGCAGCCCCCTGCCCGCTGCCCCTGTGGGGTGGGGGTCCCAGCCAGGCACACGTGCCCTGTGTCACTGCGCTGCTTCAGGGCCGAGCCAGGGACCAGGACACCGAGCACACTGCAGGGCAGAGCCCACAGGGGTGCTTCACAGCACTGCCACTGAGGCACGGGCAGCCTGACCCTGCCCACCCAGTGCGACAGTGACGCCATGGACAGCAGGACTGGGGACAGGGAGGGCTCCTCTCCTGGAGCCCTGAGGTGCATGATGGCTCCCAGCCTCAAACAGAAGTGTCAATTGTCTTGTCTCAGCTCCAGGTCCAGAAAGAGCAAGGTGTGGCCCTTTCATTCAGGGCTGGGACCAGGGACAGCACAGCCCAGCCCAGCATGGCGTGGCACAGCCGGGCAGGGCCCAGAGCCCCCTGGCACAGGAAGGGGCCACGCAGGCTCTGGCCCTCGGGCTCACGGTGCCACTGTCCTTGCTGGTGTCTCTGTGGGGACACAGCACATGGAGCAGCGACCATGTGGCCAAAGCAGATTTTTTGCTTATCAAATCAAGGAGCAGCTGGATTAGAAGATTAGAAACCAAATTAATTACTAATGACTTCCTGGGGCCTGGGTGGCTCTGACAGGAGTCCCCAGGCAGCGGCAGTGCCGGTGGCGCCAGGCAGGCGCAGGGGGACCGTTCACCAGCAGGCAGTGGGACAAACGTGTGGAGCCAGAGGCCACAACCTGGTCCCCGCTGGGGGCTGTGTGCCACATGGCTGTGCCACTGCAAGCCTGGCATAGCTGGGGCTGGGGAACTGTGCAGCCCCCAAATCCAGCTGCTGCTTAGCTCCTGCTTATCCATGTTGAAATGTGGCCCCCCAGCCCAGGAGGAGCTCGAGGCAGGGGCTTATCATGGCTGGGCTCTCCAGCCCTGGGGTGAGCGGGCACTGCCCCCATTTCCCTGAGGGGTTTTGCTCCTGGGGCAGCGTGTGCCCCAGCCTGTCTGTGCTGTCAGTGTCCAGCCCTGTGGCATGGCCTGGTGGCCCAGCCTGCGGGTGCTGCTGGAGGGGGGCGCAGGTGAGGGAGAGCAGGGCTGGTGCTGCTGGCACAGTTAATGGAGCGGCTCAGCAAGCGCTGGGAAACAGCCGCTCCTGTCCCCGCTTGCCAGGACAGCCAGGCTGCTCACCATCTGCTTCCTGACCTGGATATCAAACTGCAGCAGATGATGAAAGATGTCAATGGGAAGAAAGTTTTCTTCTGCCTGCCAGAGCCTTTTGCTCAAGTGAGCAAGGGCCAGATGAAAGAAGAGAAGGAAGCCAAAAGGATGGAAGGAGAGAAGGACAGAAGGACATCATGGGTGGAGGCTGGGTTGTTTTTAACCAGTTACCTCACAGCCTACAGAGGAGCTTCCCAGGGACCTGGAACCCCCTGAGGTGCCTGGGGAGAGCATGGGGCATCCCAGTCAGGGCAGGTCACTTCAGCCCCTGCCATCACTGCACTTGAGGGCCAGCCCACCGTGAGCAGCCGTCATCTCCCGTGGGTGTGGGACACAAAGCATGTGCACAACTCTGCACAGATGGCACTGACTGGCAGGGCCCTGTGCGAGGCTGCCCGAGCACCCCTGCCCCTGGGCAGCCCCCAGCTCCTTAACTTGTTACACTGGGCTAATTGGTTTAACAGAGATTGCTGGGTCACTAATTACGGAGCCTATTGAACAGCAGATCTCAGCTTAGGGATACAATTAAAAGTTCACCCTAATTAATCAGAGGTAATTAACAGACCTTGCATTTCTCTGACATTAATTAATCAAGGAATCCCGAGCAAATCGATGTGGGCAGGGGGGAGTCAGGGGACAGAGGGAGTGGGTGTTGCAGGGGTGATGTGCTCCCTGACCCACTTTTCTGGGCTGGGAGCAGAGTTGGGGTCTCCACAGCAGCCCCAACTGCATCTCTGTCTGCATCACCCCCTGCCCACTGCCAGGGCTGGACCCCGCTCTGCTCAGTGACACAGGACTTGGGCCAGTGACAGAACTGCAGCACTGCCACCAGCCCTGCAAAGGGTGCTGCAGGGTCCTGCGTCCGGCCCACTGGGCTCAGCCCAGCAGAGCGTTCACGCCCTGCTCCACCTGCCCTCGCCACGCTGGCACAGTGCCACGCAGGCTGCGTGCCCAGAGGGCACAGGGCCAGTGGCCAGAGCCCCGCGGTGCCCTGGGCTGGGGGCTGCTGCAGCTGTGCCAGTCGTTAGCCGTGGCTTGGCTGCAACTGCCTCATCTCCATCTCCCCCAGGAGATGTGTACTGAGATAATCCAGACAAATGATAGATGGACATCGCTGTCTTGTGTATGGATCTGGCTGGGGGTCTGCAATATTTTGCTGCTAAGGAAGCCCTCATTTGTGGCGTGATCGAGGACCCCATGCCAAATCAAGGAAATTGATGTGCTTGTAGTAGGAAACTTAATCACCAGAGGGGAAATGCCCACCTCGTTTTTCTCATGAAAGAGGAATGCAGCGCTTTGATTTTTGGCTCTAGTATAAACAGGCTGTGATTAAATATTGTTTCCCCACTCTTTCTTGTCATTAATCAGGATATAGCTGCAAGCACTGGGCGTGACGTGGGGACACTTGCTTTGATTCCTCAAGTTCTTAAATGGTTTTGTTCTCTTTTCAATCCCATTAAAAATAGCAGGCGGGGTGTTCAAAGTGCTCCTGCTGGAGGGAACTTCAGATCGGAAGGATGCGCGCTCATGGGGGACGCGCCTTCGGCAGGGAGCGCACCCGCCCGCGGCTCCGCCCGCACCTGCGGGAGCGGCCGAGCCGGGCCGGGCCGGGCCGGGCAGCCTCGGACTGCGCTGCGGGAGGAGAAGCCCTGAGCAGCCTCCGGGGCAGTCAGTGCCCGTGGTGGCCAGCTCCGGCACCTGACACGGGGAGCTGCAGGGCAGCCCGTGCCCGGCACCCTCCGTGCGGGCTGCGCTATCGCCTGGCACGGCACAGCCGGAGCATCACTCCAGAGAGCCTGCATCCACAGAGCCCCGCGGTGGATGTGATCCGGGAGGGGAGCCGCGGGGAGCTGCAGGGCCGCCCTGGGACGGGGCAGCGCTGAACGCGCCGAGCTGGGAGCCGCTCCCAGCCGGGCTCCGTTCCCGTCCCTCGGCCGCCTGCCCCGCTGCCGCCCTCGGCACAGCCACGGGGTGCTGCGCTGCCAGGGGGGCTGTTCCGGGCTGTTTCCAGCAGGTGCGGAGCAGCGCACAGCCGGCAGGGAGCGGGGGGCAGAGGGCAGGCTCAGGGAAGCTGCCGGAGGCCGTCACTGGGTCAGGATGGTCCAGCGGTCTGGCAGCCCCTCTGCCCGCCTGGGCTGGCAGCGACCCTCGGCTCGGCTCGCATGGGCCCTGCAGGGCACCCAGACGGGGAGCACGGCACTTCCGCACTCCCACCTGTGCCCTTCCCTCACTCGCAGCTCCGGAGCCCGTGGAAATGCACCAGAAGCTGCTGTGAAATGAGTTAATTTTAGTGCAAAGCTGCCACAAAGCTTCTGCTGCTCTGCCTGCCACGAGCTCTCGTGCCTGGTAGAGCCGTGTACCCGTCCCTCCCTGGGCTGCCCCCCGAGCCCGCTGCCGTGGCCCTGCCCAGCATCCCAGGGCGAGCCCCTGCAGGTGCAGGTGCCCTCTGGGCCCCCGAGCCCAGGTGAGGTCAGCCAGGACACTTCAATGGGCTGTCGGGGAGGCTTTAAAAGCCTCCAGCAGTGCTGGGCTGTCAGTACAGGGGTTGGCATTGCCTGGACCTTCTGCGTGTGCTGGCTCTGTGGAGTTCAGGCAGGTCCCCTGTGCTGTGCCCGGTTCCCCTGCACCAGAGCCATGTGGTTGCACCCCCCGAGGGGACAAGAGGAGGGAACCACTGCCCAGCAGTCCCGAAGATGACACAGGTGGGTTGGTGTTGGTTTTCAGGAACCCCTCCTGGGAGAGGCGCTGCTGCCTCCACAGCCTTCCTGCATCCCGAGACTCTGCCAGCACTTCCTGCTCTGCTGGTCTTTTGTGGCTTTTTAGCCGGCCCATAGCTTTCAGCGTGGGCAGTGACACCTCCTGGCATGTGGAGGGGCACCCTCAGTGAAGTGAGGAAGAGGAGGGCAGGCCTTCCTCCAGCCAGTGATGGTGCCAGAGGAGGCAGCAGTGTAAGGAACAAGAGTGAGTTACCCAGTCCTGTCCCTTCAGTGGGAACGGGGCAGCTCCCTTCTGATTTTCTGCCTTTGAGTTTACATAAGGCAAGGATGGGGTTACAGAGCTGTGGAAGAGCTGGGCTGAACATGAGGTGACACTGAAAACAAGCTTCAAAAAAAAATTTACCAGCTTGTGTTTGAGTACAGACTCCTCATTTGCAGTTAAATATAATTGTGAAGGTCTGTGAGCCAGAGAGATATTTCTAGTTATTGGAGAGCTAGCTCCTGCCCCTGTGATCCCCGAGGAATGATAATGAGATTTACCCTAAGCAGGCGCTGCGGAGAGCCGGGAGAGCTCCGAGCGGTGCTGCTGTGTGATGAGAGCAGAGATGGTTCAGGGTCCCCGCCCGCCGCAGCGCGCTGATGAACCCTGCACCCGCATCGCCTTCCGTGCTGCTCACGCCGTGCCTGCCGCGGACAGACCCGGAGCCCCCGCACCAGGGAGGGGCTCTGGCTCCTTTCGGGACAGGAGGATGCTCGTGGGGAGGGAGGATCCAGCCGCCCTGGGGAACCAGGACACTGGGAACCTGTGGGTCGCCGCCGCCCGGCCTGCACTGCCTCCTCCCCGAGCCCTTCCCTCTTTTCTCCAGGTTCTGGGGCATTCCCAGCCCAGCAGAGCCAGCAGGTGCCCAGTCCCACGGACAAGATTCAGCCTGCCCTGCCCGGGTGGTCACGGCTGGGACAGAGGGCCAGCCCCAGCTGCCATCCTCATCGTCAGAAGGCAGCACCGGGGGCAGTGCCCGCTGGAGCCCATCCCGGCGGGAGCAGCAGTGGTGGGCAGCAGAGCTGCAGGAGGGGGCTGGCACACCCGTGCCCACCTCGGTTATGGTCTTTGCAGCGTCAGTGACAGATATGTAAGGATTAAATTGCAGTAATCTCTGTAATCTACTCAGTGAGATTAAAACCTCCCCCCGCCCCCAGACTTTATCCCTTTCATTCCAGGACTCTTAGCAGTGATTACAGCCGGGGGAAGCCATTTAGCTTTTAAGCACCACTCCATCCTGCTTAAAAATGCATTTCAGAATCAAATGAGTTTGTGCAGCACAGCCAGGGCTGGCTGCTCCGGCTGGGCAGGAGGCTCAGAATTAGGACCAAAGTAGCTTGAGTCAGAGTCAAAATTAAATTTATTGTTTCTGACCTTATTGAGAATACAGTGCATTTACAACTGATTAATGAGGCTTAACAGGAGTTCAGACCCAATTCAAGGCAGCTCCACAGCCTGCACTTCCATCCTGCTGTCTGACGGGCACTTGGAGACTCCACTGCCCTCAGGAGACCCCAAAGCACGGAGCTGGGAGATGTGCCAGCCGGCGCTGGGTGGGGTGTGAATGAGCCGAGGGGCTGTGCCAGCCAGGATCAGCCCTCACTAGCAGCTCAGGGGCCAGGGCAGCTGCAGGGACTGAGCACCACTTCACCCTCTGCAGCACCAGCCTGTGGCTCTCACCAGGCTACACTTGAATGCTGACGGTGCCACAGGGATCCTGGAGACTTTGGGACTGAGGATGCAGTCCCAGTGTGCTCGCAGTGCTTGGGAATGGCTGAGTCCTGCTGGCCTGTGCCCCCCACAGCGTCCACAGAATCCTGGGGATGTGTAGCAAGTCTCTGAGCACCATCAGCTCTGATCCCCACCCTTGCATCCTCCTGGCCCCTCACGGCTGCCCATGGATCTGGCTCGACTGCATCCCTCTGCTCCACTGCCCAACTCCATTCCAAAATGCCAGAATTTTAGCAGCTCCAATTTCCTGCCAGGACAAGGAGAACAGGGAGGCACTTGAGCAGCAGGCCTGGTGTCTGTTTCAGGACCTCACCAGGGCCATGAGGCTGGAGCTTCTCAGCTCTGGCTGCCCCGCAGCACTGAGGGTCTGTCTCCCTGTCCATGCACATGCAGCCTCTGATTCCCAACACAAGGGTAGGTGGCAGTTTGTCAGCCCAGAACCAAGAGGTTCTTAATAGCATCGATATTAGATACAGAAAACTGGACTAACAGTGACACTTTGGCACTGAGCACTTTGGCTCTGGAAATAAATTTTAAACTTGTTCTGTTCTGCCTTCAACATGGAGACATAACAGAACAGGACACCACTTTTAATCTTATTTGCTCTTTCTGGTGTGCACTTTCTTTTAGGTTTCATGTGCTCCTGGCACAAGCTTTGTGTATTTCTGTAACAATCTCCTGATCCCTGCACTTGGACAGCTTTCTGTCTGCCTGCCTGGCAGCTGTCTGTGCTTGGGATGAGCGCTGGACCACGTCCTCCCTGGAGAACACAGGGAGCCCCCAGCAGTGGTTCCTGCTGCTGTCAGTTCACGCTGTGGTGAGATCAGTCTCTCCGAGGGGAAACAAGGCAAAAGGGCTGGCCTGAGGCCTGAAGGCAGGCTCCAAATCCCTCCTGTGTCTGTCACCAGCACTGCTCAGCCACAGCCCCACGGTCCCATGAGCCAAGTGCTGCTGTGAGCAGGGAGGAGAGGAGAGGCTGCCCTGGAGAAACTGCCCTGGAGAAACTACCCTGGAAACCAGCATCGAGGAGCTGCAAGTGGCCTGGGAGGGACAGGATGCTGGGGGTCCTTCAGGGTTAATGTCAGACAAGGCAGTGGGGTTTCTAGCTGCTTTGGTAAATCCCAGTACAGCCAGAGACTGGAGAGCTTGGGAGTGATGAAGGAGGCAAGATGGGAAAGATCTGCTTGGGAAGAGAGCCAGGGACCCAAGAGAGATGGGGAGGAGAGGGAGCACTGGTGGGACGCTGAAAAGTGGCTAAGGGAGGTGGGGAAGGGGAGATGAAGGAGAGGATGGTATAAGGCTGGGAGCAGGATGCAGCACCAGCTCCACAGAGGAACAGGTGAGGGGGCAGAAGGAGGCAGGATCTTTTCCAGAGCTCAAAGTTCTTCCTACAGCCCCCATGCTGCAAGGTACTGGCTGAGGAGAGGGAATCTTCTGCAGTGATCCAGTGGGCTCTTTCCTCCTGCAATGCCCATGCCTGGCACCCCACTCTGGGGATCCCACTGGGGCTGGCTCCTGGGGCTCTGTTAGCACAGGCAGCAGGGCCAGGAGCATGCTGATGGCACCAGAAAGCTGTTGTTTATGTGGAGTGGGGTGTAAACAGCAAACATGTCACGGAAAAGACATGCCCTGCGCAGATACAAAGACTGGAAGCAAAATTGTCAGCTTTACAAAACATTCCTCCCTTGCAAGTAGAGAAACCTGGAGGTGTTGAGGCATCCGCAGCAGCTTTATTTATCCAGACGCCTCTAATGTTCATGCTTAGGCAATGTGTCTGCTGCTGAGGCTGGATCACCACATGGAGGTGGTGATCTAAAATGGAAAAAGCAACTTTTCCACAGATTTGGCAGTTTGTCATGGAGAGGAACTAAGTGATGGATACTTTCCACCGTAGAAAGCAGAACCTGCCGGTGCCTGGCCCCTCAGGTGCCTGCACCCTTGCTGCTGTTCCTGGGCAGGGCAGTGGCCCTCAGAGAGGAGGCTGCAGTTCTGTGGGCTCTGGCAGTGCCAGGGCCGTGCCTGGCACTGTGCTGGCTCTGGTGCTGCATGTGAATGGGGGAGAACCAGCCCCGGTCCCCCACATCAGTGAGGGATCCCAGTGCCGTGGTGCCCGCAGCTCCATCCCCTGCTGTGACCCACACAGAGGGGCTGGGGCTCAGCCCTGCCTGCACACAGACCAGTGGTACCCAATGTCCCAAAAACAAAAACCCGTGGTCACTGAGGGTGATGAGGTTTGTCTCCACAAGGACTCAGCCCACCCTCTAGATCCAGAACTCTCCTGAGGCAACAGGGTATGTCTTCCTAGAAACTCCATTCCTGCTCCCAGGGAGGAGCAGTGCCGTGCTCCCGCCCCAGCCAGGTGAGAGGCTGCAGGCAGCACTGCTTTTCTTTTCTTTTTTTTTTTTTTTCCATTGTTTCTAATGTCTGCACCGAGTTCTGGGTGTTGCACAGGAGGGAACCTGGTCCCCGCCCTGGACTGGCTGCCGGGAGCCTGCGGCATCCTCGTTTCTGTCGGGCTGGCACTTCTTGTCTCTCCCTGTCATCATCCTTCTTCCCAAGGAACAAGACAAGTAGTTTTCTGCAGCCGAACAAGCTTCTAGTGCTGAGAAAGCAGGAGCGATGGCTGCTAATGTCTAAGCAGTGCCGCACGCAGCCCTTTGGCTCAGCAGGAGCAGCCAAGCGGAAGCCTGGGATGTCGGGGTGCAAGAGGAAAGGAAAGAAAAGAAAAGGGGAGCCGGAGATGGGGATGGAGCAGTCCGCATTCAGACTCTGCCACAGCCGGTGGGCTTCCCGGCTCAGCCTGCAAGTGGGGCATCAGACCCGGGACAGGCGGGGCTGAGCAGCCCCAGCCAGCAGTGAAATTCAATTCATGCGTCACTTTAAAGCTTTTCCCTCCTACTTACCGGCGGCACCGCGGCGGCCGATGGCTGCTCCTCCTGCCCTCCCGAGGACAGAAGCGACTGCTGCCGTGGGGCGGCCCCGCCGCGCTCCCCTCGGGGCTGATGGCTCGGGCACCGGGCTGGGGCATCCCGGGGACCGCCCGTGACCCTCGCAGCCCCGAGCCGCGGCTGCCGCTCCCGGGCGAGGGCTGCTCACAGCGTTCTGTGCCGGTCCCCGCTCCCGGGCGGGGGCTGCTCACAGCGTTCTGTGCCGGTCCCCGCTCCCGGGCGAGGGCTGCTCACAGCGTTCTGTGCCGGTCCCCGCTCCCGGGCGGAGGGTGCGCGGCTGCGGGCGGCGCCAGCTGCGGGTGCCCCCGGCTCCACACCGCTGCTTCGAGCGGCTCAGGGCCAGGTGCGGGAGCGGAGCGGGGCAGGGCCGGGCAGGACAGCGCGACCGGGGACGGGACGAGCGCACCGGCACCGGGCAGGGCAGGACTCGGCGGGCAGCGCTGCCGGGAGGAAGGGCCGTGCCCGGCGGTACCCCCGGCCCGGCCCGGGGGAGGCACCGGCCGCCGAGCGGCCGCGGGGGCTCCGGGAGGCGCTGACGTCAGGCGGCCCCTTAAATAGCGACGCAGCCGCCGCTGCCCCGGCACTTCCCGCGGAGGCAGCGCGGAGCCGCCGCCGCCCGATGGCGGGGATGGCCGCGGCGGGGCGGCGGGCGCAGGGGGGGGCGGGGCCCCATGGAGCCATGGCGCGTAGGGCGCCGAGCGGGCGGGCCCCGGCCGTGGCTCCGGCTCCGTCCCGGCGGCTGGCAGGGAGGGTCCTCGTCCTCTTCACGCTGTCGCTGTCCTGCTCGTACCTGTGCTACAGCCTCCTGTGCTGCTGCGGCGGCCCCGCACCAAGCGCCTGCCGCGGGCCATCGTGGTGGGCGTCAAGAAGGGCGGCACCCGCGCCGTGCTGGAGTTCATCCGGGTGCACCCCGAGGTGCGCGCTCTGGGCACCGAGCCCCACTTCTTCGACAGGAACTACCACCGCGGGCTGGAGTGGTACAGGTGAGGGCGGGGGGCTGCGGCACCGGCCCCCGCCCGCCCCGGGCACCCCTTGTCCCCGGCCGTCCCCGTCCCTCGGCGCCGCGGGCGCTCCCCGCTCCGCTGCCCGCCTGCGCCCCCTCCTCTCCCGGCGCCCTCGCTGTCGGTGCGGACCCGGGCCCGCGTTCCTCGGTCAGTCCATGGAGCCGGCGGGGCGGGAGCGGTCCCGGCGGGCGGCGGAGGCTGTCGCCCGGCCGCGCTCCGGGAGTTTTCCTTAATCTCCTCTTGCTGTAGCCCAGCGGGTCGCGGCTCGGTCCTGCCCGTCCGCCGGGGCTCTCGGCTGTAGCCCCCCCGAGCCCCGGCCCTGCCGGTGGGCACCCAGGAGCCGGGACGATGCCAGGGCGTCCCTTCCATCCCGTCTGAGGAAGCATTTGCCGGGGTGAACGGTTCTCCCAAACGCGTGGGTGCCTGGCGGGACGCGCCGTCCTCCCGCGGCCCTGCTCGGAGCGCCCCGGCACGCTTCTGCTGCCGCCTCTGATCGCTGGCTCCCGAGAGGAACAGTCCTTGTCCTCTGCCATCCCACCTCACCGAACTCGAGTGACTGTGGATCTATATGGAATCTCTAATCATTTGCAGAGGTCAGCGAGTGTGTCTCCAGCAGGAGGTGGTGGGATTTTAATTTCCGTGAGGGCTTTTGTGAGGTGCTGTGGGCGCTGTGAGAGGCAGCAGGTGCTGCTGTGAAGCAGGTCACAGCGCCGTGGGCTCGCAGTGCTGCCAGCAGCCCCCTGCTCCCCGTGGCTCCCACCCAGCGTGCCGGCGGTGCTTGCTGTGCTCTTGGCGAGTGCTGGTGTGTTCGGGCAGGGCCGTGGGGCTCCTGCTGGGCTTCTGCTCCCTCGGGAAGCACACGGGGGCTTGGCCTGGCCCTGGCTGCCTGTAGCTCCCAGCAGGGCAAAGGACTCTGTCGTTGCCAGCGTGTCAGGTCATCGTGGTGGGCAGGGGAGGCCTGTGGGCCGCACCAAGCTCTCCTGCCCTCCATCTTCGCGGCGTTTTCCTGGCAGAGATGTCCCCAGGTCCAAAGCAGGTCAGTGCTCAGTGGCAGGCAGGTGGGAGTCAGTGTGACATCGTGCTCACTCCCAGCTCTGTCGGCTCCTGGTAGCTGGGCTCGTGCTTTGAGAGGCAGCACAGGCACTGCGTGGAGAGACCTGCCCTGCTGCCCTGTGTTCAGATCCCTTGGTGCCACTACTGGTGGCAGGTGACAGGAGAGCCGAGACAGGCACAGGTGAAGCTCATTGAAGCTCTTTCCCTCTCTTGAGGGTGTCCTGCAGCATGCGCTGTTCCTCCTGCTATTCAGAGAGCAGCTACAGCAATACCCTTCATCTGCTCTTGCCTCCTGGTGGGTCTGTGCCATTCCCACACCCTCCCCCAGCATCAGGCACTGTCACCCGTCCTGCATCCCCTGAAAGCCTGCAGCTGTGAGCAGCCCTGCAGCACAGGCATGTGAGGACAGTGCATGTGAGGAAAGACACCCAGAGAGGCAGGATTGGTGAAGGAGTCCTGATATGGGTCCTGGCTGGGCCCCTTGCTCAGAGGGGAGCTGCACGGGCTCAGCAGCACCTAGCTGGGAAGCAACCCCCCCAAATCCTGAGCTGGGATCCTTCCCTGCATCCCTGTGTCTGTGACTGATCTGGGCTGTGCGTCCCCTGTGTGCTCAGCATGGGAAATGTGGGGCTGGGAGCCTCGTGGGCAGTGCAGGACTGCACCTGTGGCACTGCTCCCTCACGAGGTTTGGGACACAGCCCCTGCCTGGGGCACGTTGGAGCACCAGGAGTGGTGCTGCCCCGGGAGGCAGGAGCTGTGCCCTCTCCCCTCACGCTGGCAGAGGGGCTGCAGCAGTGTGCAGCTGAGCCCCCTGCGCTGGTGTTCAGCCTGGGATTCTCCATGTGAAGGGACTTGTCCGTGACCAGGAGGGATGCAGCCTGTGGCAGTGGCAGGGTGGTTTTGGAGTGAGCTGGGAGCAGCAGTGGGAGCGTGGCCAGGTGAGCAGCGCCCTGCCCCAGGCCTAGCTCTGTCTGGATCAATAGAGAGATCATGCTGGAGCAGCGGGGCCTCCAAATTAGTTCAGCTAAAACAATTAAATGACACTTCCTTGGTTTTATTACCTTATTTTTTTTTAAACTGACAAATGTGCCAAAACCTAAGCACAGAGGCTGCTAAAGTATAAAATGTGGAATTGATTTTCCTTCTTGCAACTGGAGCAATTAATGTGGAGCAGGTCTAACCCACAGTGGGATGAGCTCCTGTCGCTCTGCCAAGAGCCTGGGAGCAGGAGAGCAGAGTGCTGCCATGGCCCGGGAAGGACAGAGCAGGGGCTGGGGGAGCAGCTCTGGGGGATTGCAGGGGGCTGCCGGGAGCCCGGAGTGGGGGGCTGCGCCTGGCCTGGCTGGGGGAGCAGGTGCTGCTTGTGGAGGTGCTGTGTGCAGGCTGCCCCGGGCACTGACCCCTTGGGAAGGCAAAGGTAGAGGCATTCCCTGATGTCAGGAGAGACTTTGCCTGCGGGAGCCCCTGGCTGCCGAGTGCCAAGTCAGCGATGTCTTTCGTGCCCCGGTGGGGACCCAAGTGGAGAGACCAAGCTGCTGTTTGGTGCAGTTGCAAGTAGTGTGAGAACTGAGCCCCTTTGATGCCCCAGAAACGTTGGTTATCATTTTCTCACGTTTTTCCCTGCCCTGGCATTTGCCTGACGCAGAGATGGCAGAGCTGGCGGGAGGGGACACCTCCTCGTCTGCCTGTCCTTGCCTCTCCAAATGTCACGCTTGTTCCCAGCTGCTCTCGTGGTGCCTCCTGCCTCAGGTGCTGCCGTGGCCCGGAGCATCCCCAGCTCCCCCCGGGCAGGGGGGAACGCTGGGCAGAGCCAGACCCGGGCTCCCCCCGTGTGGGACCACTGCCCACTCACTGCCTCCAGACCCTGAGCCCCCGTGCTGCTTCCAGCTCCCAGCAGGCTCTAATCCACCTCATTAGCTACAGATACACTACAGGAAAGATATTTTTAGCAAGGTCTGTTTTAAGACAACTGAAACCAAACAGCAGCTACTGGTGAATATCGATTCATTACCAATCCTGCACTAAATGTTCAATATTGAGCTTTTTCCTGCTGCAAGTAGTGTGGGCCAATAACCTTCAATATTTTCCAGAACACGGGGAAGACGGTGTGATTTAAATTGCCGTTAACTTTGAGCAGTGCCTCTAATTGCAGCATCTCAGGGTGCAGTTTTCCTCCTTAGGATTCCTGGGTGATCCTGTCAGATGCTCCAGGGCTGTTCTCACTGAGAGGGGCTTTTCCTTGTGGCTGCAGCTGCAGGCTGAGCCTGGCTCCCACCCATCCTGCTGGCTGCCACAGCTGAGCCCGGCGGCGGTGCTGGCACGGGGCAGAGCCCGTCTGCTTCTGCACGGACCTGCCTGCCTGAATGCCCAGGGTGGCACTTGGGCCGAGCTCGGCTTCCCTGGGCTGCCGCCGCGGGTCCCTGGCGTGCCAGCCCTGCCTGTCCCCATCCCTGCCTTGCCCCTGGTTCTGGGGCTGCGGCTGGAGCCCCGTGCAGCCCTGCCAGCAGCACACGGCTTGTCCCCGTGCCCCTGGGCCTGTGGCAGGGCAGGCAAGGAGCCGGCAGACGCTAATTGCTCCCGGCCATCGCTAATTGCTCCCGGCTAATGGCCGGGCTGGCACACGCACAAATGGGAGCCCATTAGGCTTTGCCCGGCTGCACGTTTGTGGGCTTTACTGGCAGTGCATTTGGGTAAAGTTAATTAGTGAGAAGAGAGGAAGGCAGCAGCTTCAAGGATGCTTTGAAATTTCCTTGACTTCAGAGAGTGCCCTGGCTCTGGGGAACGGGCCTGGCGCCCGTGGCAGAGGCTGCTGCATGCGCTGTGCCCGGGCAGCATCCTGGGCACTGCCAGGCCCGTGCTGCCCCTGGACAGACTGCTGCTGTCCTGGTGTCCTGCCCATAGTCAGCACTCAGTGCTCCTGCTGTCCTGCCCGTGGTCAGCACTCAGTGCTCCTGCTGTCCTGCCCGTGGTCAGCACTCAGTGCTCCTGCTGTCCTGCCCGTGGTCAGCACTCAGTGCTCCTGCTGTCCTGCCCGTGGTCAGCACTCAGTGCTCCTGCTGTCCTGCCCGTGGTCAGCACTCAGTGCTCCTGCTGTCCTGCCCGTGGTCAGCACTCAGTGCTCCTGCTGTCCTGCCCGTGGTCAGCACTCAGTGCTCCTGCTGTCCTGCCCCTGGGCAGCACTGCTGCTGTCCTGCCCATGGTCAGCACTGCTGCTCTCCTGCCCCTGGGCAGCACTGCTGCTGTCCTGCCCCTGGACAGCACTGCTGCTCTCCTGTCCCTGGGCAGACTGCTGCTGTCCTGCCCCTGGACAGCACTGCTGCTGTCCTGCTGTCCTGCCCATAGTCAGCACTCAAGGCTCCTGCTGTCCTGCCCATAGTCAGCATTCAGTGCTCCTGCTGTCCTGCCCGTGGTCAGCACTCCTGCTGTCCCGCCAGGTGCTGCTGGGACCCTCACTCGGGCCAGGAGAGCTTCCCTGTCAGAGGAGCTGGGAGACGCTGGAGAAGAGCTCACGGGGGGTGCCTCGGCATTAAAGATGTGTGTCCTAGCTCTGTTCCTTCACCTCGCCTGCAGTGCTGCAATTTGTTCTCACTTTGCTTTGGAAGCACCAAGTTCAGCTGGTGCCCCGGCACACCGTGGGCTTGGCTGCCCTGGGAGGCTGGCAGGGAAGGAGAGCAGGTCCCTGTGAGCCTGGGTGTCCTTGGTGGAGCCAGCTGTGCCCACGGTGTGTGCCTGGGGATGAGCACACGGGGAACAAGGGCCAGAGCTGGGAGCCTCTGAGTGACAGGGAGCCCCCAGGACCCCTGACTGCTGGGGTTCCTGCTGGCTTCTGCTGTCCACTTGCACTCACTGGCACAGGGGGGTCGCCAGGTGCCCACCGTGGCTCTGGCATGGGGCGCTAGCTCGGGAATTCTGCGGCAGCTGGGGCACAGGCAGGGGTTTTTAAAATGAGTATTCAGTTTTGAAGTTTCACCTGTGGAAGGAGTTGCCTTGGAAATAGGAAAGGGGGAGACTCCAGCCAGTGTCCATGAGCAGAGAGCAGTCCCCAGCAGGGCTGGGAGCCGGGCTCTGTGCAGGCTGTGCAGGAAACCCTCGTCTCCTGCTCCTTGCCAGCTCCACTGCCCTCAGAGCTGACCTTGGCCTTTGCCAGACCCCCCATCAGTGCTGAGCGATTACCAGGGAAGGGGAGGGTCACACACAGGTGTGTGTCTGTGAGGGGCAATGGCAGTGTGCCCTTTGGAAAAGAATCTCTTGACTTAAAGGACACTGCAAATCTCTGGAGCATTTAAATGATTAAAAATGAATCAGCAACAAAGTTAATTACTGTGTTCGCTCTGCTTTTATGCATGGAAATGTCCCTCATTAGCTGTCTGCAAGCGCTGGTGTAAATTCTTTGAACATAAACATTTATTAGAGGGAGCTGCTCCATCATTAAATCCCTGCTGCTGTAGCGTGGGGTGGTGGCAGCGGGGCCATGGGCCCGGCCAGCTGCTGCCAGGGCACGGGCCCTTGCCTGGTGCTTGTAGCTGGGGCCGTGGTGCTGTCTGCAGCCTGGGGGTGCAGCTGGTCTGTCCTGCTGGCCATGGCACTGCCCTGCTCTGGGCCAGCTGCTCCCGGCCAGGCAGCGTGGCAGCGAGGGGCTGCAGGGCTGCTGGGGCTCCCCTCTGTCCCCTCAGCCCCTCGCAGTCCTTGGCAGGGTGGTGCAGCCCCAGCCAGGGCACTGCTGTGTCCCCCGTGACCCCTGTGGCATCTCTCAGCCAGAGCTTTTTATTTCTGTCACACCTCGGGTTCTCACACGTTCAACCAGTTTTGTTTAAACTTCCAGTTTTGCTGGAGCTTTCATCCACCCCTGCCACCCGCTGTCCTGCTGGGCAGAGGTGCCAGGCAAGAGCTGAGGGTGCTGTCAGCTGTGTGTGCACCCATGGCACGGCGTGGCACGGCATGGCACAGTCCTGCCGGGAGCAGTGCCCGCTCCTGTGCTTCCCGTGCTCGCCTCCCAGCACGTCGGGCTGCAGCTGCAGACGCGCTCCCAGCCCACCCCTCTGTGCTGCTGGCATCAGCCGGGAGAGGGGAGGCGCAGAGCCTGGCCACAGGCGCTGGCACTGGGCACTTTCTGCCAAATTAAAGTTTGTTCTCGTGCCGAGGGCAGACGGAGCCCGGGATCGCACAGCCGGCCTCTGCACACAGCAGGGACTGACCCAGAGCTGCTCCGGGCAGCGCTGGCAAGGGATGATCAGTGGGCACTGCCCTCCTGGCTCTTATCTGCAATATCTCAATTGTTTGATGAGATTTTGTACAAATTCCTCCCTGGGAGAGTGTTTCACGCATGTTCGACATCAAAGCGGCGCAGCCAGTGAGGGAGCGCATGTTTCTTTAATGTGGGAGCGTTGTAGGGGCCGCAGGGTGCCCAAAGGCAGATTATAACAAAATTAATAATTCAGGCTCGGGAAGGTGCTGGTGAGCAGTTAACCCCTTCAGGGCCAGCCGCTGCCTTCATGCTGCACAGCCAGCTCAGGCTCTGCGTTGCTGCTGCCCAGCGCCTCTGGGCTGCGCCGTGGGCAGCCTCTAAAGCTGGGCTGAAGGGAGTGTTAGTGCCCATTTCAAGTGCAATAAAGGGCTTTGAGAACTGGGCAGCTCCAGTGAAAGCAATGTCTAATTCAGGAGGAGTTAATGCTGTCCCTGCAGCCAGAGCAGTGTGCCGCGTGCCCAGCCACCCCCGGCCGTGTCACTCGTACATCTCTGTCCCCATGCCAGCAGCCAGTGCCCAGGCCAGCTGGGGACGGCAGCAGAGACACAGGACGTGCCCATGGAGCAGCAGGAGCAGCTCCTGGCTGAGCCCTGGCCACGCAGCCTGGCACCAAGAACCTTCACACCTACCCTGGGCCTTGAAGCTGTGTGACATGCTATTTGTATGCAAATGACCCTGCGAATGCACAAGTCCAAAAATATTATTTTAAAGTCTGGTGTAATTAAGTTTGCCATGCATTTCCCTGCTCCTGCAGCCCTGGGGATCCTGCTGTTAGCGGGAAAATGAATGCCTGGATGACATCTCTCCCCCTTGCATGGCTTCACTGGTGATTTATTTATCTGCCCGTGCTGTGTTTTGTTGTCTCAGCAGTCTCTGTTGCTCATGAGCAGCAAACACTGGGAGTCCATTTAAAAAAAACAACTCTTGTCTCATTTCAGTAATTTACTATGCAGAGGTTTTGTGTTTTTCATAATGCATTAGAACCTGTAATTTTGTATTTTGAATGCATGGACCTAATAACTCACATAATGAAAATCTAACAGGCTTGAGGATGAGCCATTAATGAAACAGCAGTTTTATGATCCTCCACAATATATTGTAATAGTGAATCACTTACAGAGCTGTCCTGTGCTGATTTATGATGAAACTTGTTTGTGATGTGGAGATAGAACCATGTGCCTGCACTTGCTGGCAGTCATTAACCAATGGGAATCGTAGTCGGGATTTATGGGGTTTGAAGCAGAGCAGTGGGAAAGGCCAATTAAGCACCATCCATGCTCAGGTACCTCAGTACCAGCCCTGCTAATTTATGCTGACTAATTAGTTTGTTTCCTCTCAAATTAGGAAGCTGGTCACAGGCGCAGGAGGGGGCGTGGGATGGTGCCCTTGGCAGGTGCCAGCACGCCCTGCCATGCCCTGGGTCTTCCTTCTCTGTCCTCTGGTCACACAGGTGCTGTGGCTGCTGTTGTGCCTCCTCCCAGCTGGGCCTTTCACCAGCCCAAAGCTGCTGGCCACGGGCTGTGCTTTTGGGATGCTGGAGGTGCCAGGTCCAGGTCACTGCGCTGGCCCAGCCCAGGAAGCCCTCATGGCCCTGGCAGCTGTCCAGATTTGTGGCACGGGTAACCCAGGGCTCTCCAGAGGGACGGCTGCAGACAGGGATGCAGAGAGGGACGCTGTGTTTGCCTTCCCTGGCTCCTGCTGGCCTGAAAGTCTGCGGGGCACCCCGGGCTCCAAGGGGGGTGCAGTGACAGCGGTGCCAGTCCAGGTGCCCGTGCAGGGCCGAGCATGCCCTGCGGGGCCCAGCCGGGCACACGCTGCCTGGGATCTGCGCTGGGCACACAGGGAGCTCCACGGGCTGAGCTGGGGCTGTGCCTGCTCACCCTGCAGCAGCTGCTGCTGCCACGCAGTGCTGGTGCCACTGCTGGGCCCTGCTGCAGCAGAAGGGTGCTGGCCCATCCTGCCCGCCACAACCCCTGGGCACTCCAGCCAGGCATTCCCTACCTGCTGCCTGCCTGCCCCAGCCAGGGGACCCCCAGTGCCGTGAATCTGACGGCAGTGGATTGCATAGTTTACTCTAGTAATACGAGACCAATTTATAAATCTTTCCGTCCCATTAGTTTTTATTTGATTTGGATGCTCAGATGTCAAAGCAAATGATTTAATTAGTGCTAAGCTGGGCTGCGGGGATGCTGCATTTCCCCCAGGCTGGTGCTCCTTGCCTGGCCTGCAGCCCAGCTCCCAGAGCCGGGTGGGTGTACCCAGGAGCCCATGTGGAGCTCTGGGGCCTGGCCAGGGCCTGGTGGGGTGGGTGATACCCTGGTGGGCACAAGCCCCCATCCCTGGGCAGCCCTTTATCCCAGCTCCCACCGGCAGAGTGGCACAGCCTCCTGTCCGTGGCTCCCCAAGGCTGCTCGTGGTGGTGGTGTGGCACAGCCATCCCTTCCTGCATCCTGGCACTGGGCACACCCTGCTGTGTGTGGGGGGCTGCCAGTGCCTCTGCCCTCTGCCCAGCCTGTCCCCTGGGAGTGGGATGGACCTGGAAGCCATCCATGGCCAAGGTCCTCCACAGTGCTGCTGGAGATCCCTATCTGTGCCTGCGTGGTGCCACGGGAGGGGACATGTCACCATCCCTGTGGCCTGTCACCACCTCCCGGCTCCTTCCTTACCATCACGTCTGCTTCCCCGGCAGGAGCCTGATGCCACGAACCCTTGACAGCCAGATCACAGTGGAGAAGACCCCCAGCTACTTTGTCACCAAGGAGGCCCCGCGGCGCATCCACAACATGTCCCGGGACACCAAGCTGATCGTGGTGGTGCGCAACCCCGTCACCCGCGCCATCTCGGACTACACGCAGACCCTCTCCAAGAAGCCAGACATCCCCACCTTCGAGGGGCTGACCTTCCGCAACCGCAGCCTGGGGCTGGTGGACACCTCCTGGAACGCCATCCGCATCGGCATGTACGCCGTGCACCTGGAGAGCTGGCTGCAGTACTTCCCCCTGTCCCAGATCCACTTCGTCAGCGGCGAGAAGCTGATCACGGACCCGGCCGGGGAGATGGGCAAAGTCCAGGACTTCCTGGGCATCAAACGGGTTATCACAGACAAGCACTTCTACTTCAACAAGACAAAAGGCTTTCCGTGCCTGAAGAAGTCGGAGAGCAGCGGCTTGCCTCGCTGCCTGGGCAAGTCCAAGGGCAGGACTCACGTGCAGATAGACCCCGAGGTGATCGAGCAGCTTCGGGACTTTTATAGACCTTATAATATCAAATTCTATGAAACAGTCGGGCAGGACTTCAGGTGGGAGTAAGTGTCTGGGAGCAGGGCTGCAGTGACAGGAGCTGCAGTCTTCTCTGAGGAGGGCCCAAGGGGCTGGAGCCAGGACCCCCTCAGCCCCTCCTGCCTGGAATGGCAAGCAGAGGCAGGCAAGGGCTTCCCCTGTCCCTTAGGAGTCTCCAGTGCTCCAGGGAACCAAGATAAGGCAGACAGAGTCCTGCTGCAGCCACCAAGCCAAGGGATGGGTGCCCAGCAGCACTGCCTGTCCCGGGGGCTCAGCAGCCACGTGGCTTCCTCTGCAGGTCCTGTTTGCTCGTAGCACCACATGGTCCCCAGGGCCACGGGCATGGCCCGTCCTGCAGCCTCTTCAGGCTGCTCCAAAGCACGTCCCTCTGTGTCCCAAAGCAGATGGGTGCTCCTGGGCAGTGGCAGTGGGACTGTCCCTGCCAGGCCCTGTCCTGGGCCGGCAGAGCTGCACTTTGCCTTTGTCACTTGCGCGCCATGTGTACCCCTGAGGACAGTGAGATGTATCTGCTTGACAAAGAATCTATGGGAAATGTTGTACTGATATTTTGTCCTGTGAATAAAGCACAGAATCCTGCTGTTACGGGTACTTTAGTGGCACTAGTTTCCTTGTTCAGCTTGTGATCCCTTCGTGTAAATAAAGTGGCTTCCACCAGTCCGTATGCATGGGCTGTTCTTAGGACAGGGCTGGGCAGAGCTGGGGGGCAGGGCTGGGGGGCACGGGGAGCCCCCACGCCCACAGGCAGGTGAGGGAACGGGCAGGGGCTCAGGCAGGACAGGGCTCAGCCCCACACGAGCGAGGGCACCTGTGGCACAGCCCTGCCCGGGGCTGCCAGGCTCATCCCCTGGCACAGGCTGGGGCTGGCCCAGAATGAGGCACAGTGGCCATGCAGGGATGACACACCACGGACCAGTGTGCAGGGCCTTACTGCGAGGGATGAGTAACCAGTGAGCTCTGATAGGAGAAAATTGGAGTTAATTAGTGGGCACCTAAGAGAGCCCCATCTGCATCTCTGCCAATGGCAGCTGCAGGGGAAGGCACAGCAGTGAGGGCACCCAGAGGCAGTTATGGGCAGATGGAGGCAGAGATGGGAATTAATGGCCATTGACAGGAAAATGGGATATTTGCTTGCATGATTTTTCCTTTAAAGGAGAAAAACATTCACAGCGAGACTCACAAATCCCAGCCTCGCAGTAGAAAAGCCATTTCCAATCCACTCCAAGGAGGCAGAAGGTGCCAGGTTAGATTGATCCTCCTGACAATACTGTATTAGTGGGAAATTAGAGCTGGAGCCTGAGGAAACTGCTGCGATATCAAACAATTACTTTACATTTGTCCTTACAAATGGAGGGAGCAGAAATGTGCTTAAATCAAGTATTAGCTTTCCAAAGGGTGAGCAAATGAGGGCACAGGCAGGGCTGCACTGAAAATGCAGAGCACATTAGGAGCTCTTAAAAACGGCTTTAAAAGCCCCAAGCAGGCAATTTGCATGCCGAGGAGGCAGGGCCGGGGTTTGGTGAGGATGGAAGGGTTTGGTGAGGACATGGAGTGGTGCTGGTTTGGTGATGTGAGGCCGAGCAGGGGGGCTGCCAGAGGGAGCCCCCTGCCCACCCAGCCTGGTTCTCCCTGCACAGGGCACTGGGGACAGAAGCTCTGCTCTCAGGGCTGTCACAACAATGTTGGCAGCCCCCTGGCACACCACGGCCCCACTGTCCCCTTGGCATCCACCCCTGGCACAGCACAGCCCTGCTGTCCCCATGGCACCACCCCTGGCACAGCACAGCCCCGCTGTCCCCGTGGCAGCTCCCTGGCACAGCACAGCCCTGCTGTCCCCTTGGCATCCTCCCCTGGCACAGCACAGCCCCACTGTCCCCATGGCATCCACCCTGGCACAGCACGGCCCTGCTGTCCCCATGGCATCCACCCTGGCACAGCACAGCCCCGCTGTCCCCATGGCACTACCCCTGGCAAGCACAGCCCTGCTGTCCCCTTGGCAGCACCCCTGGCACAGCACAGCCCCTGCTGTCCCCACAGGGCCAGCGCCATCCTGTGCTCCATGTTTTGATGGGTTCACTCAGGCCTGAACCCCAGCGAGCAGCTGTTCAATATTTATCAGCTGATAAATAGTTAAACATGCTGAATGTGGCTGAAGTGGTCCCTGGCCGCTCCCAGCAGTGCTGGGGGAGCAGAGCCGCTGGCACACCCACGGAGTCACAGCACTGCTCCTGCCCAGAAGCAGCCTCTGCTCCCAAAACTGTCCTCTCCCCGCTGGGACTGCCCCAGCAGCTCCCAGTCAGGGATCCTACCTTTGGCACTGTCCCTACCCTGCCTGTCCCCTGACGAGGACACCCCGACCCAGGGGGAGCTGCCCTGGGAGCACCACGGCCCCAGGGTGTGCCCATGGTCACTGGACCAGCTCACGGAATTCAGTCCTGGCATTTCCGTGCACAAGCAGCACTGTTATCCCTCTGAGCACGGCAGGATCACAGCGCTGTGAGCACCGAGAAAATTTGATTAACTTCTTATTAAGCTAATATGATTCAATTTCACCGCTGGCTCCATGTTTACTGGCAGCAGCAGAGTCCTGGGAGTGGCTGTGGGGGTCTCCCAGCCCTGTCCCCCCACTGCAATGCTCGGCAGTGTGCTCCCAACACAGCTCCCTCCACGCACAAAGAGTGGGCAGCAAATAAATGCAATAAATGCAATCATTAACGGAGACCTCCAGCCCCTCGGAGATGGTGGATGCATGGGGCCAGCTGGGATTCACGTGCACTCAAGTAGGTCAAGTTTCCTCCTGTTATTTCATCAGGCTGCAGCAAGGACAGGAGCACAGAGCCAGTGTGACTCAGGGCTGTCACTGCTGCCCTGTACGGCTGGGTGGGCACAGCTGGATGGGCACAGCTGGGGGGGCACAGCTGAGTGGGCACAGCTGGAGGGGCACGGCTGGGTGGGCACGGCTGGATGGGCACAGCTGGATGGGCACAGCTGGGGGGGCACAGCTGAGTGGGCACAGCTGGAGGGGCACGGCTGGGTGGGCACGGCTGGATGGGCACAGCTGGATGGGCACAGCTGGGGGGGCACAGCTGGGTGGGCACAGCTGGGTGGGCACAGCTGGGTGGGCACAGCTGGATGGGCACAGCTGGAGGGGCACAGCTGGGTGGGCACAGCTGAGTGGGCACAGCTGGAGGGGCACGGCTGGGTGGGCACGGCTGGATGGGCACAGCTGGATGGGCACAGCTGGGTGGGCATGGCTGGGTGGACACAGCTGGGTGGGCACAGCTGGATGGGCACAGCTGGATGTCACCCAGGGACGCCAGGACCTGCCCGGGCAGCCCAGAGACACAGAGGGGCTGTCCCTCTGTCAGCTGTCCGTCTGTCCCGGCGCTGCAGGCTCCCCAGCACTGCCCAGCAGCGGCTCCGGGGCCGCTCCGCACTGCCAGCGCTCCCCTTCCCCGCAGGGCCCCGTCCCGGAGCGCTCATCGCCACCGAGCTCCGGGCACCCTGCGGCCCCGCCGCTCCCGGCACCGGGGCTGCCCGCGGGCACGGCCCGAGCCTGCGAGGAGCTGCCGGCCCCGGCACGGGCCCTGCCCACTGGGGAACAGCATTCCGTTTGCTTGGAAAGCTTTCCACGTTCCCTTCCGAGCCCTGCCCAGGGTCCCGCAGCAGCGCCCGATGGCATCAGCGCTGCGCTGGAGTCTGGCATCGCTGCGTGATTCATTACCGGGCGGCTAATTAGCCGGCCGCTCCAATTAGTGACTCCTGTGCAGCCGGGGCTGCGGCTGCAGGCAGCAGGGGACTGGCACTGCCCGCAGGAGGGCGGCTGGGGGGCTGGCACCTGCCAGTGACCAAGGAGGGTGGCACCTGCCAGTGACCATGGAGGGTGGCACCTGCCAGTGGCCAAGGAGGGTGGCACTATCAGTGGCCGTGGGGCAGCTCGTGGGCCCATGGGGTGCCAGCTGCCCGTCACCCCTGCCCGGAGGTGCTGGGCTGTGGCAGCCGGGCTGCCGAGGGCTCTCCAGCCCTGGCCGGGGCTCCTGGCAGCCCTCGGCAGCTCAGGTGCCCGGAGCAGCGGTGCCCGGGCCGGCCGTGCCAGGGCAGGGGCCGTGCCAGGGCAGGTCCCTTTGTGGAAAGGCGTTTCGGGGTTTGGAAGGAGCCGCTGGCCCAGCCAGCCCCGCTCCCCGCCGCGCTCCTGCAGCGGGGACAGCAAACGCCTCCGGCACGCTCCAGTGGCCGCAGATAAGGACAGCTTAGGGATAAATATTTACCCAGTGACTGAATGGATTCAACTGAGTTCATTCCTATTAGAGAATCTGTTAGTAATTATCTGAAGACTCGTTATTACCTGGGGACCTATAATCTCCCACAGTAATGAGTTCAAGTGGCTCCTGTGGCATATCAAGCAGGAAGGGGAAGGTGGGAAGGGGCTGCTGCCGCTGCAGCAAGGGCAGGGCAGGGCTCAAGGACGGGGGAGCTGGCTCGGCTCTGGGCAGCTGGCACTGTAGCACCACGGCCATGGGGCACAGAGCTGCCACTTCACCCCCCTGCCGGCTCAGGGGCAAGCCCTGGGTGAGCTCAGGTCCAGGCAGAGCTCAGAGAGCTCAGAGGGGCAAAAGCTGAGACGTGAATGGAGCTGCTGCATCCAGCCAGGCACGGGTGAATCCCAGCCCCAGGGCAGCCCTGGTGGTGGGCTCTGTGCCCCACTGGGCTGCACTGTGGCTTGAATGGAGCTGCTGCATCTCCAGCCAGGCACGGATGAATCCCAGCCCCAGGGGCAGCCCTGGTGGTGGGCTCTGTGCCCCACTGGGCTGCACTGTGGCTCTGCAGCATCGTCCCAGTCCTGCCACCCACAGGGACTAATTCTGCAAACCTGAACCCACTTTGTGTGGCCCAGATAAAGTAACTGAAGAGCAAGACGCAAGGCAGGGCAGATATTGACAGATCCCACACCTGCAAGGGAGGAAAACCCCTGCAGGGACACATCCAGGGCTCCTGCATGCCAGCAGAGGCCTGGTCCCCCTGCCATTGCTCATCCCCGTGTCCATCCCCAGCTGCAGGGCACAGCAGCTCTGTGCCACAGCTGTGGGTGCCCAAAAGAGCAACCCAGGAGGGACTGGGGTGGGTTACTGTGCTGCTAATCCTGTGAAGGGTCCGTCTCTGCCTGCCACAGAGCTGCCATGTGGCAGTGCTGTGTTTAGTCACAGCCCTGTTATGAGACCAATCCGTTCATTTAGCTCTAATCGCCAAAACAAAGATAAAATTACATGATTAAGATCTAATTAAAGTCTAGCAGCACCGTGAATCACTTCAGCACAACTTTAATGGATGCCTTTCGAAGCCATCGTGCATTTGGTTTCCTTCAGTGGCCAGTGATTTCCCTGCAGGGACTGGCTCTGCTCAGGCTGATGTTTGCTCTCACTGGCTCTGATTTGGCTGGGGACCACTAAAAATGTTTACATGTGAGCGAGGAGCTCGAAAATCCATTTCTAACCAGACAGAAAATTTCATTTGACAAGCTCATTCAGATGTGCTGTGTCTCTGCAGAGCTGAGTGCAGCGGGGGGGGCCCCTCATCCACCAGCAGCCCCAGCTGGGGACAGCCACCTCAGCACTGCCACGGGCTCAGGGTGGCACACAGGGTGCTCGGGGTGGCACACAGGGTGCCTGGCATGGCACAATGGGTGCTCGGGTTGGCACACAGGGTGCTCGGTGTGGCACAATGGGTGCTCAGGGTAGCACACAGGGTGCCTGGCATGGCACAATGGGTGCTTGGGGTGGCACACAGGGTGCCTGGCATGGCACACAGGGTGCTCGGTGTGGCACAATGGGTGCTCAGGGTGGCACACAGGGTGCTCGGGGTGGCACACAGGGTGCTCGGGGTGGCACAATGGGAGCTTGGGGTGGCACACAGGGTGCTCGATGCCCCAGTGGCTCACTGCCTGGGTGGCTGGTGGCCAGAGCTGCACTAAATGCCATTAGCTCTCCTTGGGGAGAAAAAGCAAATTAAAGTCTCTCTCACAGCCCCCGGGCTGTCCACCCTGAGGCACAGCCCTATAATAATGTTGATGGAGAATATTGTCACTGCCCTCTTTCCCAGCAAATCACTGCCTGTCATGGTCCCAGCCAGATCCACACAAGCATTTTAATGCCTTCACTCCTGCACTTGCAGCTTGTCAAGGCAGAGACTCTGCCAAGGGCTGCCTCCACCAAAGGGCTGCCTCCCTGGGACCAGCAGCCCTGGCCAAAATTGCAAGTCCAAGTTATTAGTGCAATAGCCACCCCACTGCTGATGGCATCTTGTGCAGGGGAGCAGCTGAGGGATCACCCCACGAGCCAGGGAATCACCCCACGAGCCAGGGGATCACCCCATGAGCCAGGGGATCACCCCATGAGCCAAGGGATCACCCCACGAGCAGCCCCACAGGATTAGCCAGGGGATCACCCCACGAGCCAGGGGATCACCTCACGAGCCAGGGCATCACCCCATGAGCCAAGGGATCACCCCACGAGCCAGGGGGTCACCTCATGAGCCAGGGGATCACCCCACGAGCCAGGGAGTCACCTCACCGAGCAGCCCCCCAGCCCCACGGATTAGCCAGGGGATCGCCCCTCGTGCCTGGGAGAGCACACCAAAACCTCTGCTTCCCTGTTGCTCACCCATGTGGGACAGATGGAAAAGGGAGTTGTGGGAAACAAGACAGAGAAAGCTTACAGCCCATTTGGGTGTGTTCTGTGTCTTTTCCAACAGAAGGATGTGCAGCTTTCCTGACGGTGGCACATTAAGTGCACACGCGTCCTCTGGGGACGGCGGCTCTGCAACAGGTACCTGAGAGCTCGGTGGGAGGGAAGATTATCTTCATTAATCACCACTGGGAAAAAAGGCACTTTCTCCAAACTGCAGCCCTGTGTAATGGGGATTGTGTACACACGAAGCCATACGTCAGGGAAATGGTCCCTGGGTGACTCAGCCAACCAGAGGAGATAAAGGAATTGAAATTCAGGAGTGCTGCTGGCTCACATCTTCAGCGGGATGAGCCTCCTGAACACACTCATCCCTGCACAGCAGGGCTCAGAACTGGGTCACTCCTAGACAAACACACCTGCCTGGCTTTGGGAAATACCCAACAGCAGCAGGACAAGCCCAGGGACAGGGGGCTCATGGTGCCCAGGGAGCTGACACAGGGGATCTTGGTGCCAGCAGCCCCCTCACCCCTGTGCCACTAAGAATCTCTGGCTGCTGCAGCTACCTGCTTAAATTAACATGGCCAGTCTGCTGCAAACACACAGCTTAGCTCAGAACCAGCGTGGCCTTGTCCCATCTGCTCGGCTCTGCCCTGGCTGCAGGGCTGGGATGAGTGTGTGCAGGGCTGGGATGAGTGTGTGCTGTGCCCCTCTCAGTGGGCAGTGCCAGTCCCGGTGTGCCCTGGCTGCAAGGCTGGGATGAGTGTGTGCAGGGCTGGGCTGAGTGTGTGCAGGGCTGGGACGAGTGTATGCTGTGCCCCTCTCAGTGGGCAGTGCCAGTCCCGGTGTGCCCTGGCTGCAGGTGGCTGGGCAGCTGTGGGAAGCACAGCAGGTTACCAGGGCCAGGAAGAGGCAGACTGGCCTGGGGCTGACAGGGGGAGGAAAGGAAGAGTGCTGGCACCGGTGCAGTGGGGCAGAGGATGCTGCAGAGCAGCACCACGGCCCTCCCTGCCAGCTCCAACAGGCCGTGGCTCACCTCCACACCAGGACAGGGGCTGCCAGGGCAAACTTCAAAAGGGGCAGAAAATGTTATTTCTCAGAGTTAATATTCCCTTGCGGATCTTGCTCTGCTCATTATTCTGGTCGTTACTTAAGCAGCAGCTGCTCGTCACTCGTGCTTCGGTGGTGAGAAGGGCTGAGTGCAAGAGGCTAATTTATTTTCTTTTAGTGCTTCTCATCCATGGCAGCCCCTGGCTGCTCCTCACCACTGGAAACCAACCGGAGGCATTTCAGATATTTCTAATGTATGACAGCAACTGGGAAACAGAAATTACCCTCTCTGAAATAATTCCTGAGACAGATTTCTTTTGGCACTTTGCAATGGAGACGCGGGGGAAACGCGAGCTGCATGTAGTGGTTTGCTTTTCCTGGGCAATTTATCAGCCCCACCATCTGGTTAGACCTCGTTCCTCTCCCCATACAAACACCTCTCGTTGCGGGGAGAGCACCTGGGGGCACCTGGGAGTGCAGAGGAGACACGAGGGGCTTCCTGCCCTCGGTGGCCTCAGCGCTGCAGCAGCCCTGGCACCGCTGCCTCCGGCCCTTTCTGCCCTGTGGGGCTGTGCTGGGCCAGGCTCCCCCCTGGCTGTGCTCTGTGACACGGGGGGAGTGTGGTGGCCCACAGGAGGACCAGGGGGTCCCTGCAGCAGGGCACGGGGGGCAGCAGGGCTCGCTGCCCTCCTGCTCCGGCCATCCTGCAGCCGCTTCCCTGGCTCCACCCGTGAGCAGCTGCTGCCAGCCTGGCATGTGAAGGGTCCCCGCCAAGACCCGGAGCAGGAGACAAATGATCTGCCCGGGATGCGCTGCCTCCGCTCCACCTGCTCAGCCCAAATGAAATTAAAATATTGACAGAAACAATTTCCAGAGGGAAATTGGAAGCGTTAGCGGTGGTGCCGGAGCCAGGCGGCTCCTGCAGTCCGGCTGCCTGTCAGCTCCCCAGGCAGCAGGGGACAGGCAGCACCCTCCAGCCAGGCAGCACTGGGGTGGCCAGGCACAGGGCAGAGAGTGACAGCTGTGACATGCCACTCACCATGGCATCTCCAGCCGGGGCAACGGAGATTTGGGCACAGTTCCTGCTGCTTTCGTGACACTTGGAATCATTTCCATGCCATGGTTTGAATAGAGCAAACTCAACATTTTGTGCACACATGCTTTCCCCAGAGAGCCAGAGCTGTGGGGAGGGGAGTTCTTGCTCCCATGCCAGCCAGGGGATTCCCTGCCCAGGGCAGCAGGAGCAGCACTCGTGTCTCTCCTGCACTCACCCTGCCCCACGGCCCCACTGCCTCCCACCGGGACGGGCACACAGCTCCCCAGGAGCACACTGCCCTCGCCAGCTGCAGAACAAGCCTTTCCCTCCCAGTTCCTCAGTCCTGCATCCTAATCCATTTTCATCACTTATTCCCCTGGGCATTGTGGCACTGAGGGAAACACAGGCCATTTCTGTGCCACCACCAAACTCAGAACCTCATCAAAGAACAAAATCAGGTCGGTTTGACAGGACCTACTTCTGCTCAACCACGCTGACAGGCATGAATTTATATTCCCAGGCTCTAATTCTCCCATTAATTGAATTTTGCAGTGATTTTTCCACATGTTTGCCCAGGATTAATGTCAGGCTAATTGGATGCAGTTGTCCGAACCATCTCACTCACTCACTCTGCTGTCTCTTCGTATATGTTCTCATCCCACCCGACACGAGGCTCCAGCCCTTCAGGATCAAGAGGGAAGCTCCAAGGGGAGCTGCTTCTGACCCTGGTAGAAACCTCTCTGGTCCAGGCTGCCCAGGAGCCTGCAGCAGCACCCGCCCCAGCTCGCAGCCTCAGCCTGGCACAGCTCAGACCTGGCACACGTCCCTTCCTCCTCACCTTCCTCTGCACAGCGTGAGCAGGGCAGAGGGCAGCGCTGCCAGGCTGGACGGGGCAGGGCGGGAGGGGACACCCAGCACCTGCGGCCACCCCGATGGAGCACTCTGAAAATCCCCTGTGACCACGGGGTCACAGCATGTCCTGAGCCACACGCTGCACGTGGCTGCCTGCTTGGGGCCACCCCAGAGAGGGACAGCCACGGGGACAGCCGTGTCCCCACAGCCTCAAGGACAGACACGTCCCCGTGGCATAACTGCCCTGCTGCTCTGCACACACACCCTGAGGGCTTGCAGAGCTGCTGCTTTCCTTGTGCTTTTTTTCCCCACTTGAAACCTTCTTCTTGAGCATTTAATAGATAATTTGCATCCTGCAGATTAATTTTTAAAAAACGTTGTTAATGAAGGTTCTAGGCTGTGCACATACCTGCATGTGCCACCCGTCCTGGCTCACGCCGTATCAACCCTTCTACTGGTGGAAAAGCTAATTAAAGGTAATGATGAAAACCTCATTAGTCCTCATTTACATAAGTTACACAGAGAAATTTCCTAACCTTTGATCCTGGCCATCACAGTCCGTGAGACCTCCCTGCACACCAGCTCAAAGGCAGGAGCACATCTCCAGCCCTGCACAAGCCGAGCCCTGAGCTCTGCTCGGCCACAAGGGGAGAGCTGGGCTGGCTGCTTCGGGTGCAGCTGGCAGAGGTCTGGGCTGGCACATGCCACGTGCATGCCAGGGGAGCGTGTCCTGCCACGCAGGCTCAGGTCAGCACGTCCTGCCTGCCCTGAGCCTGCCCTGCCTGCCCTGCGGGAGAGAGAGCACATTCCGAAGGCAGGACTGACCTGCCCTGGCATCCCCTGTCCCGAGAGGTGCCACCTCTGTCACCCCCACCCGACGAGGCTTTGCCCCTGGCCCCAGCCCAACTGTCCAGCAGCAAGAGCAGCTCTGCTGGGGAGAGAAAAGACCAAGAAAAGGCCCTGGGGAACACCAGGTTCCTGGTCCCTGCACATTTCCACCATCTTCAGCACCAGCCCCGTCATCGCCTCAATAATCTGTGTTGGTGGCTACACGGGGGCTCAGCACAGCGACTGGTGACAGTGACAGCCACACTGCCAAGGTGCCCAAAAGCCACCATGTGCCAGCACAGCTCCCTCACACCCCGCAGACCCATGATCTCTCATGCTCCGGGTACTGCAGCAGTGCAATTAGAACCTGTCAAGCCCTAGAAATATCGGAGCACTAAATGTATTAGATAAAACTCCCTCTGCTATTACAACATCTCACATCCTGGAAATCTGAGCAGTGAGCAGCAGAATGTCACCCAGCGATAGGGCTGGATGAAGTTCTCCCCACAAAAGCCTCTTACAGCATGAAGAAGCCCATTAGCAGCCCTGGAGATCAATAGGGACGGCCCGCGGCGCTGCAGCGCCCGCTCGGCTCCGCGGGAGCGCCCGGGGCTCCGGCCCAGCCCTGCCGGGAGCAGCGGGGCCGAGCCCGAGCCGGAGCCTGGAGCTGCCAGCGCCGGCAGCTGCCTGGGAGGAACCATCCGGGAGCCAGGGAAGCCTTCCCGGCCGCCAGCCGAGCTGCCAGGCACATCCCGGCGTGATGGAGCGCTGCCAGCCGGCAGAGGGGCTGCGGGGCCCTTCTCGTCCTTCTCCCCGCTGCCTCTGGGGCTGTTCGGCTCTTCTCGCTGCAAACGGGGCTGGGAGCTTTTCCCCTCAGCCCCTGCAAGTGGCCACTCCAGAGCCCTCCGCTCCAGGGGCCGGGCTGGGAGCTCGGGGACCACGGGCACTGGCCTTGAGACGGAGTTTCCAGTGGTCCTCCCAAGGGTAATTCACGCCCCGCAACAAACAGATGCAACGCACAAGCGAGAAGGAAAAGTTCCCTGGGTTTTGAAAAGCCACTCAGTAAACAGCAAGCGAGGGCAATGCATTATTTAAAGGCTTTTCCAAGGAAAGAAAATAATTTCAGCTTAGTTAGCTTTTTAGGACATCCTAGCAGAGAGCAGGGAGCGCGGCGCTGCGGGGCGACGTGCAGAGCCTGCGGCCAAAGGGCACCGGCACCGGGCACCGGCACCGGGACCGGGCACCGGCGCCGGGACCCGGCACCGGCACCGGGACTGGGCACTGGGCACCGGCATCGGGCACCGGCACCGGGCACGGGGACCAGGCACCGGGACCGGGCACCGGCACCGGGCAAGGGGACCAGGCACCGGGACCGGGACCGGGCACTGGGCACGGGGACCAGGCACCGGGACTGGGCACCGGCACCGGGCACTGGGACTGGGCACAGGCGCCGGCACCGAGCACCGGGACCAGGCACCGGGACCGGGCACGGGGACCAGGCACCGGGACCGGGCACCGGCACCGGGCAAGGGGACCAGGCACCGGGACCGGGACCGGGCACTGGGCACGGGGACCAGGCACCGGGACTGGGCACCGGCACCGGGCACTGGGACTGGGCACCGGCGCCGGCACCGAGCACCGGCACTGGGTACCGGCGCCGGGACTGGGCACCGGCACCGAGCACCGGGACCAGGCACCGGGACCGGGACCGGGCACTGGGCACGGGGACCAGGCACCGGGACTGGGCACCGGCACCGGGCACTGGGACTGGGCACAGGCGCCGGCACCGAGCACCGGGACCAGGCACCGGGACCGGGACCGGGACCGGGTCCGGCCAGCCCAGCGGCTCTGGGCACAGCGCAGGGCGGCCCGGGGCACGGTGCCCAGCTCCTTGCAGGGCGTTGCGATGGAGGGCGCGGCACAGCAGCAGCGTGGTGCGGGCACGCTGATGAATTAGGTGTCAGCGGCGTTCATCCAGAGCCATTAGCCATGCTGAACGCCCGCATATCATTTGTTAAACTAATGGATCGCTGGAGGTCATTCGGTAATAAGAAAGGGAGAGGAGGGTTATTAGTTTTTATCAGACATTAATTGGCCAGAATCGATTGCTAGTTTGGTGTCTCAGTGCTGGAGGGGTGTTTTCTCCGCAGCCCCCGGCCGGCGGGCGGCACCGGCAGAGCCGCAGTGCCCGGCCCGGCCCGGCGGAGCCCCGGCCGCGCTCCCTGCGCCGGACCTCGGGCGGATATGGGCCGGACCTCGGGTGGGATCTAGGCCGGATCTGGGCCGGACCTCGGGTGGATCTCAGCCAGATCTCGGGCCGATATGGGCCGGATCTTGGGGCGCTGCCATGGCGAGCGGCTCCGGCCGAGGGCTGGCACCATCCCGGGTCGGGCACTCCGCAGGGCACTCAGCAGGGCACTCGGCACTGGCAGGGCACTCAGCAGGGCACTGGCAGGGCACCCAGCAGGGCACTGGCAGGGCACTCGGCACCCAGCAGGGCACTGGCAGGGCACTCGGCACCCAGCAGGGCACTGGCAGGGCACTCGGCACCCAGCAGGGCACTCAGCAGGGCACTCAGCAGGGCACTCGGCACCCAGCAGGGCACTGGCAGGGCACCCAGCAGGGCACCCCGGCCCCGGAGCAGCCGCAGCCCCTCCCGGGCAGTGCCAGCCGCAGCGGACCCGCAGATCCCCACCTTGTCCCGGCGCTCCGAGCTCCTCCGGCTGTGGCTCGGAGAAGCAGAAATGAGCTGGGAACCACTCAGGTGATGTCACATTTATCTAACAAGTTTCCAAATGAAAACTAGCATTTGGACTTACTGCATTCAGGCTCAAAATTTGATTACATTTTTCTACAGCTGTAAATCTGCTTTCCTTTCTGCAACATTATTATTAAAGCCAGTATTGAATTGGTGGTGTGATACGTAAAATTTCAATCCTGGCTTTGACATTCCAGGAAGTTAAAAACCAATTACAGTGTGTGCTTTGCCTCAGGACAGAATGAATCATTGAACACAGCCACTTCACCGAGAGAAATTAAAGGCTGAAGCAGCAACGTGGGGAAGGTATTTCGTTAAAAATCAAAGGTCAATTAAAGAAAAACTGAGTCTATTTTATTTTTACTATTTTGCTTACATTTTCATTCCTTTCTGATGAACAGGGAGACAAAATAAACCTGCACTTGTATTTATCTGCCAGGTAATAAATCCGGGCTGAAGCTGGTTTCAGGAGCTGAGGGGAAACATTGAGGTGATAAAAACTCCCAATAACCAGCATTAATCTCACGGTAATGAAGCCAGCACAGCAATAGGGCAGCACCTGCCCTCCCCGCAGCACAGCAAGGGGGACCCGGGGGACAATGCCCCAGTCACGGTCACTCTGAGCCCACAGGGCCCCTTTCAGCCCGAGCTTGGCCGTGTCCCCTGGGGAAGGGCAGCACCACCTACAGAAGGTTGGAAGAGGGCGCAGGGCAGCGGCCTGGAGCGCAAAGAGCTTCGTGTCCTGGAGGGCAAAGAGCTTGATGTCTGCAGCGCAAAGAGCTTCGTGTCCTGGAGGGCAAAGAGCTTGATGTCTGCAGCGCAAAGAGCTTCGTGTCCTGGAGGGCAAAGAGCTTGATGTCTGCAGCGCAAAGAGCTTCGTGTCCTGGAGGGCAAAGAGCTTGATGTCTGCAGCGCAAAGAGCTTCGTGTCCTGGAGGGCAAAGAGCTTGATGTCTGCAGCGCAAAGAGCTTCGTGTCCTGGAGCGCAAAGAGCTTCGTGTCCTGGAGCGCAAAGAGCTTCATGTCTGCAGCGCAAAGAGCTTTGTGTCCAGAGTGCAAAGAGCTTCGTGTCCTGGAGAGCAAAGAGCTTCATGTCTGCAGCGCAAAGAGCTTCGTGTCCTGGAGCGCAAAGAGCTTCGTGTCCTGGAGCGCAAAGAGCTTCGTGTCCAGAATGCAAAGAGCTTCGTGTCCCTTCGTGTCCCTCAGTGCAAAGAGCTTCGTGTCCAGAACGCAAAGAGCTTCGTGTCCTGGAGCACAAAGAGCTTCATGTCCTGGAGAGCAAGAGCTTCGTGTCTGCAGCGCAAAGAGCTTCGTGTCCCGGAGAGCAAAGAGCTTTGTGTCCTGGAGAGCAAAGAGCTTCGTGTCCCGCAGCGCAAAGAGCTTCGTGTCCTGGAGAGCAAAGAGCTTCATGTCCTGGAGAGCAAAGAGCTTCGTGTCCAGAGCGCAAAGAGCTTCGTGTCCTGGAGAGCAAAGAGCTTCGTGTCCAGAGCGCAAAGAGCTTTGTGTCCCTTCGTGTCCCTCAGTGCAAAGAGCTTCGTGTCCGGAGCGCAAAGAGCTTCGTGTCTAGAACGCAAAGAGCTTCGTGTCCAGAGCAAAGAGCTTCGTGTCCTGGAGAGCAAAGAGCTTCGTGTCCTGGAGAGCAAAGAGCTTCGTGTCCAGAGCGCAAAGAGCTTCGTGTCCTGGAGAGCAAAGAGCTTCGTGTCCAGAGCGCAAAGAGCTTTGTGTCCCTTCGTGTCCCTCAGTGCAAAGAGCTTCGTGTCCGGAGCGCAAAGAGCTTCGTGTCCCTTCGTGTCCCGGAGAGCAAAGAGCTTCGTGTCCCTTCGTGTCCCGCAGCCGGCGCCTTCCGCGGGGTGGGCGGCAGGGCCCGGGACCGGCCCCACGATCCAAATCACCTCATAAATCAGTGGAGCGCCTGCCCAGCTCCATCCCTGAGAGCTGCAGAGGGGGTGTCACGGCCCATGAGCCCATCCAGCGCCGCGGGAATCGCCACCAAGCTCGTCCTGGCCAGGCGTGACAGGAGCTGCGAGCCGGGGTTCAGAGAGGACTGTCCCCAGAGCTGTCCCCAGAGCTCGGGCGGGGCACTGGGCTCTCTCCAAGCTGCCGCAGGAGGTGCTGACCCCTCCTGTAACACAACAGATCGCTCGTACTCGCCTCGCTCGGCAGCAGCTTGTCAGCGCAGATGCCTTCAACACGAGCTCTAATAGATAATCCACACCTCGAAATGCAGTCTATCATCTGCTCGTTACCCTCAATAAATCATTCACAAAATATTAAAGTGCTTCAAGACTGTCCCGGGGGCTCCAGAATTGCTTTGCGACGCGCACACTGCGCCTGCTGCCAGAGCAAAGGGACTCAGGGCAGAGTTATTTATCCACAGCCTGGAGCACAGAGCTGGGGGCAGCACGGGGCGAGCCCCCGGCCCCGTTACCGCTGCCCAGACAGTCCGACCCCAGCCTGGAAGCTCATTAAGGCTGTTGGGAAATGCGCCGGTTCTCCAGGGAGCCGGTTCCACGAGATTGCGAACGGGAGCGTTCTGCGGAGCGCGCGCCGCAGGGAGACAGCGGGCTAATGCATTCCCAGGCAATTTAGACTCATTTCAATAAAGCCGCAATTAGATGGCAGCAAATGGCGGGGAGAGCAGCTGCTCCACACCGGGACACCCAACACAACACGCCCTGGCGCTGCGCGACAGAGCGGGCACAGCGTGTCTGCGGGCTGGGAGCCACGGCTGGCCGGGCTGGGAGCGAGGGGATGCTCAGGAGCGGGGCTGGGAGTGCCAGCTGCCCCCTCATCCCAAGGAGCCCACTGCCCCAAACCTGCAGGAACAGCCCAGCAGGATGAAGGCCCACAGGTCTGGGAATTCACAGCCAGCCTCAAGCTGCAAAGCCACAGAGGCATCCATCACCAGGGGAGAGCCCCACGAGGGGCTGGGCGGCTGAGCAAGGAAGGTGGAAGAGCTGGGAGGTTGCCCAGCTCCTGAGCCCTTCTCTCCCAGAGGTGTCCTGCAGCCCCAGCCCAGGCTGCTGCCCACCAGCTCCTGCCACACAGCAGCAGGACCAAGCTCCAGGCAGGAGGGGACACACTATGGACCCAGGTGCTGTGGGGTCAGGGGACCCCAGCCAGACCCTCAACCACCATGGGAAGGGGCACAGGAGACCAGGAAGGAGACCCCCACATCTTCAAAAGCCCCTCAGGCCTCTCCTGCCCACAAGGTAGCCCAGCCCAAGGGGCTCCTCATGGTCCCTTTCCCCAACATCCCCTGTTCCCCTGGCCTGGGGACCCACTGCAGAATGGTAAATCCACCTTGGAATCAGCCAGAGGCTGATGTCGCCATTTCTCATTAAAAGCTGGGTTTTTGCTCTACGATGGACTAGTTTTATGTTCCCATAAATTGCCAACAGTTAGCCAGATCCCCACAGAGCCAGGATCGATACCTGGCCGAGGGGAAAAAGTGCTGAGGAAGGAAAAGCAATACTCCAATTAGACCAAAATTTAAGAGTCCAGGGGTAGGGGTGACAGTGCCTAATGTGTTACAATTTATTGACAGCCTCCCAGAGCGTGGGTTTTGTTCTGGCTCTCAGAGGCAGGCAGGTGTCCCACCAGGCAGCAGCAGGGAGTCACACATCCACTCTATGCACCCAGTCCTGACTGGCACAGCCAGTGCCCAGTCCTGTGTGGTTTGGCATCTCCAGCCAAACACAGGGTGTTCTTGGCTCCTCTGGTTCATCCATCAGCAGGGCAGCTCTGCTGGTGTCCCCTGAGCTGGCAGCAGCCACCCTACAGTCCATGGGACAGGAGACAGCCGACCAGGCTCTGGGGACACAGGACCAAGGACAGACCTGGCACTTCCCCACCAGTGCCCCTCAGGGACACAGCCCGTCCCCAGGGTGTCAGAAACCCGTGCCCAGCTCTGCAGCAGTCTAATCCCAGTTAAACACAGCATAATCCCAGCCTGAGAGTGGCATCTGGGAGCCCCAAGGGTGGGCTCCCCTCCCGACCCCACTCTAAGCATGGCTGAGTCCTGCCCTGCCCTCCCCGTGCCCCAGGCGCTGCCCACGGACCCTCAGGAAGTGGGAGGCAGCAGAACTGACCACTCCAAGATCAGAGTTCTCAAAGGTTCTCCATGGACCTCGCACCCCCCTCCCAGGTAGGCTGGGGGATGGCAGTGGGCTCTCTGCTAAACCCTGTGGCCAGAAAAACCCAGCTGGATTGGAGAAATGTTGGCAAATATAATAAACACAAGTACATTAACTCTAATTCTGCGAAGCCTCTGGCTATATTAATCTCTCTTTAATGTAATCACCTATAAATAAGTGATGACCCCATGATTTAATATGACATCTGCCATCCCCATTTCTACACGAGC
Source organism: Onychostruthus taczanowskii (assembly GCF_017590055.1). Taxonomy (NCBI): domain Eukaryota; kingdom Metazoa; phylum Chordata; class Aves; order Passeriformes; family Passeridae; genus Onychostruthus; species Onychostruthus taczanowskii. The sequence goes on along the minus strand of NW_024499128.1, from coordinate 13,536,809 downwards.
TGTGAAGCAGAGCCTCTGGTGCAGGCAGGGGTGGGACTTGTGTGCGGGACTGGCCAGGGCAGCAGCCAGCTCCTCAGCCCAGGGCTCAGCTCCAGCTCAGCACGCCCAGCAGGCTGGATGGGAACATGGAAACACAGACCAAGGCTCCACGGCAGGGGCCGTGTGTCCCCCACTGTGTGGGCAAGGGTGATGCAGCACAGCTGTTGATAAACACACCAACATCACCATTTCTGTAACCACCCCAGGCAAGGGGAGACCAGGACAGCCCATCTGGGGGTTTGGGGAACCAGGGGCATTCACTGACAGCTCCCCTTTGGTGAGCACTGAAGGGCATGGGGGTGATAATGCTGCTCACCTGGCAACAGTCCCCACCTGCAAAAATGTGCATGGAGCAGGAGAGAAAAAGAACCCTTGAGAGTCAAAAATTGTGTTGAAAGGTGAGTTTGTGAAGCCCAGGCCAGCCCCTGACGCACTGATCCGAGGGCTCACTGGAGCAGGAGGATCTGAGTCCACACAGAGAGGCTGCAGGCACAGGGGGCACGTCCTCTTCCATCCTCCTGCCCAGAGGAGACCCTGGGTGGGCAAAGCCTCCTGTGCCTCCTTTGCCCTGAGACTGGCAGCTGGAGCAGCTCTCCCAGCCCAGGGTGGCTCATGCAAACACTCCACCAAGGACTGAGGGTTTCCATTCAGCACCCAGCAGAGGCAGCCTGTCCTCCTCCTGCCTTGCTCCATCCTCATCCTCGCCGGGCTGGGGCAGGTGGCAGCAGGAGCAGCCCATCCACGCTCTCCTCTGCGTCTGGAGCCAGCACTGCACACCCTGCTGAAGGAAAAACAGTCTGTAATTAGGACAGAGCTGGAGGAGCTTCAAGCCCCCAGTGTCTGGTGGTGGCAGAAGCCCCTGAGACCTTTGGCCCTGTTGAGGGCAGGGGGGCCCGAGGGTCTCCTGGACGTGTGGGGATCTGGCTGGGGCTCTCCTGGCCCCAAATGCCACAGCACCGGGGTCCCTGTGTCCCTCCTGGCTGGAGCTTGGCCTCACTGCTGCGGGCAGGGCTGGGGGCAGCAGGGGACTGCTCTGGCGCTGAGAAGCCCCTTCCCGGGGGGGGCTGACCCCGAGGTGAGGCTCGGAGGGGTGGCAGGAACATCCCCAGCTCTGCCTGAGCAGGGGTGAGCCACAGGAACCCGAGCACCGCTGCCCTGGGCTCGGGGACAAACTCACCGGCACGCGGCTCTGCGCAGGTCCTGCGCCCGCTGGGGCCGAGCACTCCTGGGCTGCAGCACTCCTGGGCTGCAGTCTGTGGAGAGAGAACACCAGGGCAGCCCGGCAGAGCCCTGCCTGCCCTGCCTGCCCTGCCCTGCACCCGGGCCCCAGCCCGGCTCTGCCTCTGCCACCCCAAGGAGCCCCGGGGCACGCGGCGAAGCTCCCAAGCCTGCAGCCTGGAAAAACGCTCACTCAGGCAGGATGCCTAGTAATAAATTTATTGTATTTTATTACATATTCCCCTTTTTGCACTTAATTCCAATTCCTCATATTCAAACTCTTCTTTCTGAAAGAAAATGATTTTTAACATAAAAATATAAATTCTGCATATTAAAAGTGCATACACCTCGAATAATAAAACATACAAATAAATAATAAAAGGCATTGACACAGTCTCATGCAGTTGTCCTCAAATAATTTAAAATTTATGGTACAATGTTCAACCCCAAGTAGACAGCCTGCTTTCCAATTACTGTACAGGTCAAAAACATTAAAATACAGAGGAGAATATCAAAGATGTGGGAAAGCCCCACGTCCCTGTACCAGGTACAGTGATGTGACATGCAGTTTGAGAACTGTAGATATTCCAGTGTAAAACCTGACATTGTGTCCAGAAGAGAAATTGCATTTGCAACAGGACTTAAAATTCAATTTTAACCAATGGTGAGGCACAGGTGGTGAGCAAATCTGTACAAATTCATACTTGGAAGGCCACAGGACAACAGCAGAGCCACTGGTGGCCTGGATTCCCTTGTGTTACCCTACCCAAGGCAGTGTAGCACCTCCAGAGGGGTTATTGCACTCACAAATGGCACACGAGCCTGAGGCCAGCACGCGTGCACTGCAGGGCTGGGTGAGCCAGGACTGGTGGTTACGCTTAGTTTTAATCTGTGTCTTTTAAAAAACACTATTTGCAGATAAATTGAGTGCTATCACCTTTTAAAAAATAGAGTCCCTAAGCCTTTAGATCTAACACAGACATTGTACAAGTCTTCAGGTGCTTTTCTTTTACAAAACAAAGCTCTTAACAGTAACTGCTTTACAATGCTTTTGTTGAGAAAACCATGTAGGACTTTCATCTCACCACAGATTAAAACTAAATTTCAGTTCCCTCCACAGGTATCATTAGATACTGCCAAATTCTTTTGGATTAGTAGGCAAATGATAAAGATTTAAAAAAAAAAAACCAAACAAACCAAACTAAAATTTTAAAAAATTAAAAAACAAACCACAAAACAACACCCAAGAGTGAAATTATCTGGAATGTTGTTTCCACACACTCTCCATGCCAGCTGACCAAGGGGAGGGCGCCGAGCTGCAGGGCAGAGGCAGGAGGAGCCCTGGGGCCAGCAGCACACAGGGCTGCCCAGAGGACACGGCCCAAACGCCAAGAGCACAGCACAGCCAGCAGCCCGGGCCCCAGGCAGGCAGGCAAAGCCCCAGGAGCAGCGTGGGCAGCAGGGAACGCTCCCCTCTCGAGGACACCCCGGCAGCTCTGCGTGCCCGTCACAGCCCCTCGCTCTGCACGCACAGCAGGCTGCACACAGGACCCCGAGCAGGAGCCCTGCTAACAAAAGGAAAAGCAACACAAAGCAGAACTCAGTCTGTTCTCATTTCCCTGCTCCAATCCCTCTAACCTTACGTTACGCTCCAGCCTTGTCAGCAACGCGGAATCCTGCAAAGGAAAGAGCCGAAGATGTGCAAAGGAAGCAGGGCCCAGGGACATGCTCCTGTGTCCAGCAGCAGCTGCACCAGCTCCAGAGCCACGCTGGGCTGAGGCTTGCATAGTTAGGAGGGACATGCAGGGGACAGCACGGCCATGCAAGCTGCCTGGCACCGAGGAAAGTGGTTGGGCATGCTCAAGTTTCAGCTTCAGGAAGCAAAACCCCTGCAGCGACGGCGCATGAGGGCACTTGCAGTGGGAGAAGTGCAATTAAGCTGCTAGCTTTCTATCCTAAGCATCTTGTTTTTATTAATTCATATTTGATAAGTGTGAAAGGGTTAACAATTTACACACCCAAAGTGAGACACAAGTTACAGAGAACTGCAGGCACCAAATTGTCTATCAAATGTGATTAATACAAATAAAAGGTGCCTCTTCAATACACATCATCGAAAATGTGCTTATAACTTGAATACTACTAAACACTGTCCAAAAGACACAGCCCAAAAAGGGTAAAAAAAAAGTCTCTAGGTGACTCCTGCAGGAATTGAGCACTGGAATGAAGGCGCTGCTCTCCTGCGCCCAGGGGGCCAATTCCAGGAGCAGGAGCAAGTGGCAGACTAGGGACGTGGGGTGAAATGCAAGTCACACGCTGGCACAGGCAACTCCAACCCAAAGCCAAGTGGAAACACACTGCCTGAACACCTGCTTTGCCTTGGAGCTCACCTGTCTGGGAGCAGGGACACTGCTGGGCCTCCCCCTTCCCAGGCATTTCCCATCACCATGAGGCATACCTTTGCTTCCAAAACCTCGGCAGAAGGTCCCAGACCCTGCCGTCCCCAGACAGGCAGGGCAGGACAGAGCTGGCAGCAGCTGCTCCCACCACACTCAGATGCCCACGAGACTTCCAGGCCCTACGTGCCACCAGCCAGGGGAGGCAGAGGTCCCTGGGCAGCAGCAGCCTCTGGGAGATGGCAGAGCCCACCTCCCCCACAGCCACCAGTGCTTCTGATGGCCAGCAGGGACTTTAAGACATGACCATGTAAATGCAGCTGCTCCAGAAGAGCCTCAAGCCATTGCTGCTTGAAGGATCCATATGCAAAGCCACGGTGGTGTTGGCATCTAGGACTTGGCAGATCCCTCTCTCGAGTGTTCCCTGGTACCATGCCACATCCTGGCAGCTGGACAACACAATACCATGGACAGGAGTTCCTATACGTGAAAGGGACAAGAGAGAAGTCTGCTTTAAAGCAAGGAGAGAAGACTGATGATTTTTCCCCAAATCCCTTTAAGTAGGGCCTGTAATAACCTACATTCCATTTCAGAAACATCTATCCTACTTCACTGCCAGAGTCACGACTGTAACAGCAACAAGGCTTTGATGACACACCCAGTGAACCGTGTTTCCCAGACCCACACCCTGCAACCCTCTCCTGTGCAAGGAAGCTCGTTTATGCTGAAGCTGTGTGCCACTGACAAGCAGAGTGTCAGTGACAGGAGTGCTGCTCCCAGGGCCTGCTACAGACACAGACACGAGCAGGGTGTCTGTGTGTCCCCAAAGGCTCACACACACGCTTCCACGCTCGGCCCAGCGTGGCTTACATCCCCCAGGAACTCCGGTGTGCCCTGGCGAGTCAAACCACTTTGCTTGAGGACAGCCCAAGCCAGGCCCTGGTGAGCAGAAAGCCAGCAGGGAGGAGCAGCAGCCCACCTCAGAGACGAGGGGCCTGTCAGGGCAGCCCCTGCTGCCCACTCGCACTCCTCTGCAGGCACGGAGCCCGGGCACAGAGCTGCCACTCCAGAGGGACAGGAATCCAGCCTGGCTGCATGGAGAGAGCAGACAGTGCTGGAGCTGGCAGCAATAGCATCAGGAATTATGGAGAACGTGCAGAAAGAGAGTGAGACTGGCATCTCATGGGATTGCAGAGGTTCAATTACTATTATCAGCTGCTGGAATGCCAGGACCTCCATCTCCCTCCTACCCAAATGAGAGCTCCAAGGACCACTGTCTTGCTACAGATACAAACACTGAACTGGTGGTCAGCTAAAACGTGGGTTTGGACATGGCTTCAAATTCCCTTCAGTCACGCATGCAGCACAGGAGCAAAACCACCTCAAAACCCACACACCAGCTTCCAGTTTAAACTCCTTCAGTGAATGATGACATGAAAAAAAAAAAAGTCATTTGATAAAAATAACCTTTCACAAACGTCCATGGCAAAATGCACAGAAAGTAGTTCTGTCTATTCAAAGATCCCAAACCGAGTCAGCGTAAGCCACTGGAATTACATTCTTGCTAGAAGAGTTGTTACAAGAGAAGAGCCAAGACAGTGTAAGACCTTAATACAGATAAAACCTTAAACAAATACTTCAACATCAACATTTCAGGGAGTAATTTAAGTACTGCAATGTGAAGCAAGTCTTATCTGCTCTGCTGGATATAACACAAAATAATCCAAGAATAATCCATGTCGTACATTTCAGAAGCAAGCAATGCAATCTTTGCTTCTTGTTGCTGCAATAAATGAGACTGACACAATGCCTGGGCGAAGGAATGCATTGAGGGGTCGGTCATGTCTGGGGGAACAGTCAGGGCATTACACCTGCAGGCTGTGGCACTGCTGGAGCACGTGAAGGGGATGCAGCAGGACATCACCAGGACACTGCAAGGGTTGCAGGCAGGTGGGCTCATCCCCACACACTGACCCAGCTCAATGCACTCCCAGCTGAGCCCCACACACACCAGGAGCCAGCTACCCCCAACCCTTCCCTCCCAAGCTTGCTGCAGGTGTGTGGTGAGCAGAAAACTGAGCAGCAAGGTGTCCTGGGGGCAAGGCTGCCTGCAGGGCAAGCAGGACCTCAGCAAGGGAGGTGGCAGAGGCCAGTTTGTTATGCTGATGGGACAGGCCACACACGTCCCTGACCCCAAGCTCTGCCACTGGACTGGACAGGCACAGACCTCGCTCAGCTGAGAGCGTGCCCAGCACATTGCCCAGCTTGTCACAACCTACACAGGCTGTGGACATAAAGGATATGCAGCACATCAATAAAAACTCACAGAATTAAAAAAAAAATAATTACACCACATGTATGTAAAAGGACTTAAGAAATCCACCTTAAGAGGAACCCTACAGAACTTGAGGAATCTCCCCTGTAAGAAGGGCATGTAAACAAAGACATCAGTAGATGTAGTGTTTTGACCCTGATGGAGGCTGTCATCCAAACAAGAAGGGGAACCTTCCACTGAGGGACATGTGGCAGCCAGACCCATGGGGAGGGGAAGAGCATGCCAGAGGGAAGAATGTACAGCACTCTGGGGAACAGGAAAACTGTCCCTCCAACCCACACAAAGGGGCCTGTCAAAGCATGCTCAGGGAGGGCAGGATGACACTTGATCTAAACAACACCCCTAGAGATAATGGAGGCTTAATTACACCACTAGGATAAGGGTCTGAGCACACTAGGAAATGCTTCCCAGGAGTTTGAACAGGGGCATCCTGACAGCATCATGGCCATCCAGGTGTGTGGATGTAACTCTCCCATGGCACTGCCTCCACAGGACGAGCTGGCCAGCAGCTGCTGCCCAGGGATTTCTTCTGTTGTTTAGTAGAGCATTTCAGAAGAAAGTAGTGAAACAGGACAGGCTAGAGGTTGCCTTAGGTATGGACAAAGCAAAACTCTTCACAGACACAGCAACAAAAACTGCAGGTTACATTTCAAACTTCCTGCTGCTGGAATGCCAAAACGAAATCTATTACACAGACGGGCACAGAGACACACAGGTACCTTTCTGTCCGTCACTAATGCTAGTCCCTCCTATACTGGCTGAGTATATACCTGAGAAACAACATTAGTGTTGAAATATTGCCCTTTAGAAAGCTTGGAAATGGAGGGGAGCAGGGACAGGGAGTTGAGAGCAGAAAGAAGCGACAGTCTCTCCAGTTTCCTTCGCATCCTCCACAGCTCAGAACAAGGCCATACACCAGTGTGGACACAGCCCACTCAGAACAGGACCAAAGGAATATCAGTTCACAGCTCTACAAAGCACACCAGTGTCAGTACAACTGGGGGTCAGGTCCCAACCCTCAAATCTGAAGAAAGTTGTTGCACTTTCGACAGAGACTCCTGTACAAGTGCTATGGGACAGCTGCATTCATGTTCAACAACGACTCCAGCTAGGCTACTTGCACCAGTGCTGGCTGCCTGTGGCTATTTGGTTTGATGGCAGAATCAAAGGCGCTTTAACAACTTGCAGTTAACTTCTCCTCAAAACATACATTAGGCACATGAACAAAAAACAAGAGCTCAGAATAAATTAGCTTCTCAGCAGAAGAAAAGACACCTGGATTGCAGCATTTCACTGAGGTTCCAGAGAAGGCCGTACAGACACCTGCATGCTGGAAGGTATTTTTTTCAGCGGCTTGTCAGCAGACTGCTTGCCACTGGAAGGAGGAGACTGGACTCCGGGATCTAGCTGGGAAGACTTGGACTTGCGACTGGATAGCAGAGAATGTTTGTTAGATGTGGCATCTTTTGAGACAAATTTTTCTTTTGTAGCAATGTTGGCATTGGTTTGAGAGGCTGGTGGGACGCCACCTTTCTCCGGTTTGTCCTCCAGCACATTTTTGCTGCCCGACTTGGAACTGACACTCCCTGTCTTTTTTGAAAGCATTGTTGTCTTCCCCAGGTCTGCCGACCTCCGTGTCTCCTTCTGCCTTAAGGCTGATTTAAAGAAAGACAAACCCTTCTCTTCCGACTTGCTGTCCCTCTTCAGGCCAGAACGCGGCCCGACGTTCGGGGAGCGCAGGTTGGCCATGGAGGAGCTGCGCACGTGCTTGCTGTCCACCGCCCTGCTGTCGCTCCTGGAGTGGCTGATCCGTGGGGAGCTGGTCCTGGAGCTGCTGGTAACGCTCGCTTTATCCGACCCCAGGCTGACCTTGGAGCCCTCCCTGCTGAGGCTGCGCTCGGCAGTCCGGCTCTTCCCGGAGGAAGAGCCCTTAGTCAGTGAGCCTGACGGGGTTTTCTTGGCAGCTGTGGAGGATGGAGAACCTGACTTCTGCTTCTGTGGAGCTGAAGGGACAGATGCCTCCAGGGGCTTTGTGCTGTGGTCCTTCCTAGCCTGCGTGGGAGCAGGAGACCCGTGTCGCCCGCTGACCCTAGAGGAATCTGTCTTACTTCTAGACCGGGAAGCTTTCTGAGAACTCTTCAGTGGAGGAGAAGAGTGAGAGACTTTGGTCTCTTGGGTAGCTAAGACTGTCCTTCCCTTCCTCAAACTTTTGTCTGGCTCAGAAGCTCCTCTGGAGCTGTGACCCTTCTTAGGGGTGTCATGTGCCTTCTCTGCAGCCAGCCCCGTCCCAGCTGGGGCTTTCACCTCCTTCACTGGTGAGCTGTCCACAGAGTCACTCTGGTCAACAAAGGCAATTTGATTGTTGTTATCAAAGGGGTCCAGAGCAGGGTGATTCCTGTCTGGCTGCACAGAGCTTTTACCATACCCATCTGAAAGGTCTGAGCTAGATGTCCTTACAACGGACTCTTCCCTGAACGCCCCTTCCATGACAGCCAAAGGGGCTCTGCGAGCTGTCCTGTGCTCCCGCCGGCTGCTGTCACAGGGCTCCAAGTAGCTGCTAGAGAGATTCCTCAGGCTGCCAAAGCACGAGGTGGAAACTTTATCGTCAGCAGCTTCCCCAATCTTCTCCAGAGTGGAAGCAGAGGTATGTACTGGGGAGTCTCCAGAGAAGCGCGACGGGGAGTTGGAGCGGAACTGCAGTTTTGCAGAGAGTGACCACGAGGGCCTGACACCATTTTCACTCACTGCCAGAGGGCTGGTGACAGAGGATCTGGATGACAAGCTCTGACGCTGGACACTCCTTACAAATGGTCGAGTTGAAAATCCTCCTGCAGAGAAAGCAAGTGACAGTCTCGGTGGGAAAGCCAAGGCTGCAGCTGGCTCAGCCCACCCATCCACATTCCCCCACGAGAGCCAAGCAGCCCACCCACACCACACTATGTGTCTCTCCACGCAGGCTGCAGGCACAGCTTCTTGCACGAAAGCTGAATGAGGAATCCAAGAACTGTTGCTTGCTAGGGGTCACCCAGGAGCAGCTTTCTGAAGCCTCTAACTGATAACCCAGATTCTTCTCTCATCCCTGAGCAGCAGATCAAACACAAGGTTTGCACCTCAAAAGTCTCTGAAACTGGTAAGATCACCAGCTAGGATTATGATTCTGTATTAAAGAATATTTCCCAGAGCATTCTGTGAAAGGCAAAGGAGGATTCCTCCCTCTAGGTCAAGTGATGTAATTGTATTTAGAAACACAAAATATAAGTATTTTAGAAGTGTAACTTCCATGGCCAGACGTGACAGCTGTCACAGCACTGCTGCAGGGACAGCCCCACACCAGCTTCCAAATGCTCTGACTGACCCACGAAGCTCTGCATTTTCAGAAGTTACAAGACAATGTGTGGAGGAACCAGGCAAAGCCAGGAACTGAACAGTAACTTGCATAGATGAGTGAATTTTCATCTCCCTCCCTCCGTGGGACCATCCATAAGCACAGCAGCAGGTAATTAGTGCCTGTGCTAAATCTATTAGGACTGTGTCAGCCACCCTGTGAAGGTGATGCAGTGAGACCCAGAGAGAACACCAGCACGAGAAGTTCCTGACTGAGAGGTTTTGTTGATGGCATTTGCCTTCTTTGAAAGGCTCCTTAAGGCTCCTGCTGGCTCTCCTCCAACCTTTCACATGAGACAGAAGCCCACCTGTGCTCCCTCTGAGCCAGCTCACGCCTCTCTCACCTCCTGGACTAACTGTCCCTTGCAACCACAGACTGTGCAGCTGTTTCAGTGAGGACCTGGCAACAGAAAGACAAGCGGCCGCTCTGCCCCCAGCGGAGATACACACCGTCATCTTCGCTGCGTTCCCCGGTCAGCTCCACGGACTCGGAGAGCGAGGCGAGCGAGGTGCGGCGCGAGGAGGCGGCCGAGGCGACGCTGGGCTGCTTGCTGCCCGGGAGCCGGCTGACCCAGTGCTCGCACAGCGACGAGCTGGTGGAGCCTGCGGGGAGCGCGTGTCAGCAGCGGCACAGCCCGGCCGGGCTGCTGCCTGCCCTGCCCTGCCCGGGACTGCTGCCTGCCCTGCCCGGGACTGCTGCCTGCCCTGCCCGGGGCTGCTGCTGCCCTGCCCGGGGCTGCTGCCTGCCCTGCCCGGGGCTGCTGCCTGCCCGGCCCTGCCCAGGGCTGCTGCCTGCCCTGCCCGGGGCTGCTGCCCTGCCCACAGCCCCGCCGGGCTGCTGCCTGCCCTGCCCTGCCCGGGGCTGCTGCCTGCCCTGCCCTGCCCGGGGCTGCTGCCCTGCCCTGCCCTGGGCTGCTGCCCTGCCCTGTCCTGCCCACAGCCCAGCCGGGGTCTGCTGCCTGCCCTGCCCTGCCCTACCCTGCCCGGGACTGCTGCCTGCCCTGCCCTGCCCGGGGCTGCTGCCCTGCCCTGCCCACAGCCCTGCCGGGGCTGCCCTGCCCCGCCCTGCCCGGGGCTGCTGCCCTGCCCTGCCCACAGCCCTGCTGGGGCTGCTGCCCTCCCTTCCCTGCTCACACCCAGCCCGGGGCTGCCCTCGCCCCCCCAGCACCCAGACACTGCCACGGGAGTGGGGCTTGGCTCTTATGGGGCACTTATGGCCAGAACTGCACTTGTCCCAGTGTGCTGTGATTAGCAGCATGCAGGCACTGGCGGCATTTCAGCTGCCACCCCAAGGCCACAAAAATCCCTTTTTTTCCAGGGGCAGGTCAGCAAGCCTGCACCTGCCCACAGCTCAGCCTGGATTCCACCAACACATGCACTGTGGGCACCTCCTGGGGACTGAGAGTGCTGCTAAAAGGAAGGAGCGAGCCAAGGCTTGATGTCCTGCACAAGGGCAGCTCTGAGCAGTCACCTGTGGGGCACAGGGCACCCCCATCTCCCTGCCAAAACTGCCTTAGCAGAAGAACTGAAAGTTCCCATGGCCTCTGACACACAGCCACAGTCTCAGACAACCCTCGCTGAGATCTGGGACACAAGAATGGGGGTTTAAGCAGAGCTGGGTGGAAAATTCTCCAGAAGGACGAACTACCCAAGAAAGACAAGTCAGAGCCACCCCTGGACAGGGCCAGCAGGGCTTACCTGCCACCGAGCTGTTGGCAGACCACGAGGGGATCGCTGTGCGTCGCTGGTAGAACAAGATGTAAGCGGTCTGCTTGCAGACTTCACTTTCAGAAAGTTGCTGAACTTCACTGTCATCGAAGCAGTACCACTGGCCATCAACAGAATTCTTGCAATATGCTAAGAAATAACACATTACTATAAGACTCTCTCACTCCTACTGCTCTCAGGTTTGTTGTATGACATTTAACATAACCTTATCTGCTATGATGGACTCTGACAATGGGAGGAACAAATGGATTCTTGCCTCATCTTCCAGTCTGACTGGCAAGATGGAAGCCTGAGGCTGCCAGAACACAATGAACAGCTTACATTTCAGGACTTCCTTTGCCCACCATTACCACTCAGAACAGAACATCATTTGGGGTGGCTCCATTCACTTCACCCTCTGTAACCTGTGACACTGCTTCCATCAGTGACTCCCTTTCTGACTCCACACAGAAATATAACCAGCATCTTTGTGAAAGGCTCCAGCACAGACAGCACAGCAGGACACTTGCCTGTATAATGCCCGCCTTGCATGGTGCCGTGGTGGTTGCAGACAGCATACAGGTCATAGATGTAGTCCTCAGGATCTCTGCCGAGGCCATAAGGTTTCCTCCAAGGTGACCAGTGTGATGGCAAGCTCCAGCTGCTCTGGCTGCGTTTCACAACGTGAGGAGTCATGTCCAAGCCACTCAAGGGAAATTTAACCATGTTCTGAAGTTTCATCCTTCGGTCTCCTTCCTGTGTACAGAGAAGAGCATGAGCTGCAGAGGCCAAGGCCTGGCAAAACCCAGGTGAGGAACACCCAGGGCAGAACGGCCACTTCTAAAGAAGGGATCTACTCACATCACTCAGCAGTCCTCCAGCAGCACTACAGGCATCCTTACCTGCCTAAACCTTTTGAGATGTATGATGAGAACGTCAGGTAAGGTCCAGAGGCTCAGTGTGATGCTGCCCTGCTGCAGCTGCTTGCAGTGTGGGCATCGCCATGCATCATCTGGGGCAAGCTACAAGGAACAGGCAGGAGTGGGTATTGGTGTTCAAAGTCCAAGGCAGCCTGCACCACACCACTGTTCCCTGCTGCCCCAAGCCCAGTGCAGACACTGACCCCTCTGCCTCATCTCCCTCCAGCATTTATCAGGCTCACTGGAAATGCAGGGTTCCCAATGATGCTTTTCAAAGTGACAAGCAGAGATCTGTGTGCCTCATTCAGGAGGCACTTTCTGCTGCAAGGCAGAATTCAGCCAGTGCTGCTGTGCAGAGGAACTTTTTGCACCTTATAAAAGCCAGAGCCTTGGAAGTGGAGAAGGAAAAGGAAAAACCAAGGCAAAAACCAGGCAGACTTGGCAGCCTGAAAAGTATTCTCACAAGAAAATCAGCAGTAGGAAAAAAAGCAGGCATAAAAAAGCAGAAAAAATCAGAGCAGAAAGAAGAAAGGTGTACTTTGGATGCCCCTTTGACACCTCACTGCTCTCTGGGAACCCTCTTCTTCCTCTGTAGCCCCAACACACTGAAGACTCTCCCTGTCCCCCAAGCCTCCCTCCACAGCCCAGTGCTCAGAGAACTCAGAAGCCACAGAGATTTAAGCTCAAACAACTCTTCTCCCACCTCAGAAAGAACCAACAAGAGAGGCTCCCAAATTATTACAGCTCAGTCCTGGGTCCAAAGACCACCTCCAGACGAGCCCTTTAAGCAGCAGATCAGAGACTACCAGAGGAATTCAGATGGCTTCCACGTGCCAGGCAAGGGCCAGGCCAGAGCCCTCTCTAGCCTGCCTGAGCACACCATCACTCCTCTCTCTTCAGCCTCACAGAGCAGGGGAGCAGCCCATTCCTGCAGAACTGAACCCATGAAGCACATTGTCCTAATCCTTTATAACATCCACAATATTTCACAGAAGGAAATTGCCAAGGAGAGGATTAAGTTCTTGTATCAACATTTGGGCAGCAAAGAACGCAGCAGCAGGACCTCCCACAACCTTCTCACTGCAGAGGAGCTCCCTTAGCAGCACAGACAACTAATCTTGTGTTACAAATCTATTCTCCTGTCACAAGGAATCAATGTTTGCAGAACAGAGCTGCCTGGATGAGGGAGTTCCTGTGGCATGTACACAAGGCAGAGTACACAGTCTGTATCTACCTGTTCCTCTTTGGTGTACAGTTGGAAACACTGAGATAAAGTGCAGATCTGAGGTTGATGATGAAGCTCTCTCTGCTGGCGGACGCTTTCAGAGTCTGGAATATATTCCTCTTCTGTATTCACAAACAAGCTGCATCAGGGAGACACCACATTTACCAGCACATCCCCTTGCTCCCCAGGCTGTCCCTGCAGACAGGGGCTGGGCACAGGTGCAGTTTGAGTGGTCTCATGTTTGCTGAAGGATGCACAGTTCACACAAGCAAGCTGCAAGCAGCAATTGTGAGTGAACACAGTTTAAGGGTTTTTACTTCATACTTACTAATCTTTAGTTTCTTTGTCCCATTCTACCACTAATTTCACATGAGCAGTTCCCCCCTGTCCGCATGACTTCAATGCCCTGCAGGGAGGAGCAGAAGTAAGTCAGACCATCTTTCAATCCAAAGTCTACATTATCTTCTACATCCATGTAATTTCTCTGCACAAGCCTTTCACCCTTTCTTCAAACTCCCACAGCTGAGGTTTGCAAAGGAGTAAAAGGAATTCACACAGCAAAACACTTGGCAAAGCTGGTAAATGCCTTCACCCAAGTATGCAAGTTCTGTAAGGCAACATACACCTGTTACAGAACAGGCATTTACCAACATTTCAAAGAATAACAGGCACAAGAAAAAAACTAAAAATAGTGAGAGTAATATTTTCATTCTGCTCTCCATTTCCAGGGAGGACAGATTCCAGATGGCATGACACACAACCAAGGTATTCTCACACAGCTTCCTAAGGATCTCCCTCATTTCCCTGCTCCTCAGGCCCCTGCAGTGCATTCCACACATGCACACCAGGACTGCTCACTTCTGCACTGTTAACACCGAGCTCCCAGCTAACACACCTCTCTCCACCCCTGGGAAGCACCCAGCACCCGAGGCCAGCTCACCTTTCCACTGTTGGGTGGCAGAGGGGTCGCTCCTCCTGAGGTAGCAAGTATGTTATGCCCACAACACTGACCACTCGCAGGCTGAAGGGGCAAACCTGCAGCAGAGAGAACAGAGACCACCTCAGTGGTCCAACCCAACCTGCCCACATGCCACTGGCTGACAAAGACCTCACCCTAGAACACGTTTGACATGACAAAGCAAATGTACAAGGTCTCAAATATGCCTGTGCCAGTGAGCTGACAGAGGGCTGAGGCACAGCACTGGAACCTGTGCATCCCACAGCTCACATTTGTCTCACCTGCAAGCAGGCTGCAGGCCGCAGGAAATACTGCATCTTCTCCAGTATTTCCTTCTGCAGAATATCCCAAGCAATTGTTTTTTCCAAGTGCAACACAAAGGGCAAGCCAAACCTATGGGAAGGAGAAGCATTTGAGGAACAATTAAAATATTATCCTGTTCAGCAATGAGAACCCCAAGCTACATGGGAGAACTTCATGTGAAGTTTTGTGAAACTTCAGAGGCTGAGGCACTTCTCAGGCTCCAGTTGACACAAATGCCTTTGCCATGGCTGTTTCACACTTCTCTCTCTCCCCCCATTTTCACTCCAATTAAAATTTCCCACCCATAACAGGGTCTGGTCAAACATGCTCCTCTCAAACCAGACAAAGGTGGTGCATTCTCTCAACTGGGCTGCATTTATTTCTTTACAGTAATGCAATACTTGAAGTGCACCAAAATTAGAAATATTTTGCTGCACCCATTAATGCTTTTTGATCAAACATTAATGCTTTTGATCAAACATAAACATGTTTGATCAACATGTTCTTTAGCACCTGAAGTGAGCTAGGGATGCAAGCTGCTGCTCCTTCACCTGGAGCCTGTACTACAGGAAAGTAAAATCCAGGTCAGTTTAGGAAGCAGCCAGAAGAGTAACTCCAGCCATGCTGCTGCCAGTCACCTTTTGCTCTGCTGTCCAGTGCACGCTCTGTTGCACACCAACAAGACAATCTTGTCATTTGCTGCTAGTTTGGGACAGGACTGTTCCAGTTTTCCAGACTTCACCGTTCCTTGAGAGTAAGCTATTGTTCGGGAGTGCTCAGTGCCACATTTCAAGTTATTCAGGTTATTGTTCACATGTATTCCTGAAAAATTAGGAGAAAGGAAACATTTCATGATGTCATTTGCCTTTAGTGCCCTGATGGCCCCCTCAAGAAGCCCCTCTTGGGCTGGAGAGGAGCAGGTCAGTATGGAATCAGGAGCATTTTCATCACTTGGACAAAGGCTTCAAAGAGCAGCTTCCTTTCACAGTGACTGCTTCTTTAGAGAAGGACATTACATGCAAGTGCTCCCCATCTGATTTTTCACAGCAGGTTGTACAAGCACTCGCAGCTTTTACTGCCCACAAGAAACACTAACATGCCAAGAACCCAACTTGCTACTTTCAATAATAAAATTTGCATTTGATTACACTCCATCTGCCCAGGATACCATGATTACCTTTCACTGAGGGGACATGCAGAGGCCGAGGAGTTTGAGCTTGGAAAGAGAAAGTGTTTGTTCATTCCTGAGACTGTTTATTCATCACTAGCAATCTGATTTTAAATAACGCAATTTCAGTGGCTTCATCTGGTCCCTAGCAGGCCTTTAAATTAAGCCTGACAAGAGATTTCACATTAAGCCAGCCTGGCCTGCAGCATCAGCCCTGAGAAGAGGCAGAAAGGAGTGCACAACACTGCTTGATAACCTCCCAGCTGACAACACTATTAAATCTCCCGGAATGAGCCTGGACAAAGTCAGAGCTGAAATCAATACACCAGAACATCAACAGCTCGTGGGACTCACTCTTTTCCCACACAAACCTCCCTCAGCAGTCACCCGAGGTGGGCATTGGGAGTTATTGACTCACCTCTCTGACTGAGGATGCCCTCAGGCCTGAAGATCTCTGGGGTCTCAAAGGCAAAGATGCAGTCGCTCTCGTGGATGGTGTCCAAGTCGTCGGTGTCGCAGAAGGAGCGATGGAACCCATCGTAGTACATCTCTGTCAGCACGATCTGCAGGCACCAGAAGCAAACCAGAACCCATCAAACCTCCCACAGTTTCAGCTCAGTGCCCCATCCCTCAGCTGGGATTTTCCTGCTAAGGGATGGCATTCAAGACACCTTGTCATCAGCCAGGAGCAAGGAACAGGGAAAAGGACAGCCATAAACAAGAAGCTGAGGTAAAAACAACATATGGAGAGGTTTTGGTGGAATTCAACAGCTTTTCTGAAGCTCTTCCTACAGAGGAATTCAGCGTAGGTGCCCAGTGGTTGCCTCACTGCCAGCATGCACACCATGGGGCCAGGCAGGTCTGCACACTGCACTGAGGGCTATTCCAACATCACTAGGATTCAAAGAGCCAGCGCACAGGGGAAAGCAGGATCCAGATTCCCACCACTGCCTTGCCTCCTTGCTATATATCCAACAAGGGACAAAAGCCTCCCCTCTCCCTCCCAGTGCAGGGAGGGCACACAGGTGAGCAGCCCAGCCCCTTACCTGCTCCGTGGGTATCTTGGTTTCCGAGGAGACCGCCTCCCTCAGCCTGGCCACTGTTCCGGAGATGGGCACGGCCACCCCGATGCGCATGCAGTGCGAGCACTTGCCCTGGTACACCACGGTGACATAGAGGGGCCTGTGGAGAGCATGGAGCACTGCCAGGCTGGGCTGAGCACCTCTGGGCACTGCCCGAGCAGCCTCAGCCCAGCTGGGCACATCCAGCTGCCCACCTCGTACAGGGCCCTCCTCACTGTCTGGATCCACACTCAGCTGCAGCACGACAAGGGTGTTAGATTTACAGACTCCTTTCCTACTATATGGCCTGGTGTTACTTGCTGCCACAAGCAGAACATCTCAAAAGAGGCCCACAAAGCCAAAACCAAAACTGTCTATGAGAAGGCAAACAGTTTTCCAGCAGGGATCCAGAAAGGAAGCTTGGATAGTCAGTATAAGACAGCACCTTGAAGTACTTGGAGAGCTGCTGCTGGGAACAGGCTGCCTCTCAGCCCTCAATCCTGCCTCCAACAGCAGCCAGCAGCACTGCTGGGGAGAGAAGAGCAAGGGGACACCTTCCCTGGACAGCCCACTCAGCCTCCACCAGCAGTGAAGCAGGGATTTCCAGAGCAAATGTGACAGTGATGTTTAATCTGCCCTATCATCACCCTGTTCCATTGCCTTGGAACCTACACAAGTTTCCTGGATGCAAACACCAGGTGAAGGAGTTTGCTATAGCACAGGTAGTCTTGCTGTGCATCTCTATATTCACTTTGAATGTTTCATCTGGATTTTTTTCCTCCCCTGAAGTTTTTTCTTTATTTACATAAGCTGTCTTTCAAAAAACCAAAACATTTTGCAGGAAAGATTTTAACTTCAATTTTTTTAATTGGAGTGATCAGTGAGGCTGCTCTCAAAAAACCAAGCGCTTCAGCCTTTTCCCTTTTTTAATTTTAAAATGCTATAAAATCAAGTGAAAAGCAAAATATTTTGGTTATATGAAGAAAAGACTTTTTCTCCCAAAATTAATTCTATAGGAAGGATAGGCCTTTCAAGCGCAAATCTCAATTTTCCATTTCACCTGCGAAGCAAAACAGTCCTATCTATCTTTTCTAAGGACTTATCAGAAATGTTGGTGGCATTGTCTTCCTGCTGTAGCACATTCAGGAACACGACACGCACGAAGGAGCCGAGGGCTCGGGACGGCTCCGTACCGGGTGTGCGGCAGAGGGATCGGCAGCGAGATGCACAGGAAAGGGTCAAAGGTGTTGCTCTGCTTCTGGCAATGAGGGCACGTCAGGGAGGACCTGGGACAAACATGGACAACAGGGCACAGTTACACTCACTGCACTGGGAATGGATAAACCATCAAATCCCACATTCACCGACGGCACATCCAACGGGAAAGCCTGGAAGGGTTTTGTCTTTGGAGAGAGGTGAAGTTACAGGACAGGGACACAGCACTGGGGTGCACACAGCCCTTACACAGGAAAAGCTCCAGACAAGAGTCCACTCTCATTCTCCAGAATTCCATTCTCATTCAGAACCAATCTGCACCTTACAATGGCTTTGTGTCTTAGACCAGGCTTAAGGTTTCGCCTTTGCAAAGGAAGAGTTGGCAAACACTGGGGAGGAAGCCCAGCAGTTTAATTCTCACAGCAGTACAGGCACAAGCCATCAAGGAACACTGGTGATTCAGCTGTTCTCTTCCAATAGCTCTGAAATTAGAAAGCTCTCTTCCCAGAAAGAAGGGAAACTCAAGGGAAATGTTCTCAGAATTCCCAGGTGCCAGATGACAAGCACTCTGCACACACTGGGGATCCCTAACTCCCAGGCACCTCCAGATCCTGCCATGGGCTCTTCCCTCTCACAGTCAGGGTGAGCCCCACAGCACTAGGCTTTCCTGAGCTTTTGCTCATGAAGCACTGACTCACTCTCAGGATGCACAGGAACAGGTTAGTGGTACATACTGCAGATTTAGACAGAATATACCAATTTTGAAGCAGTGAAATTCTCTCTTTCCTCTAGAGCAAGGTCTTAGTTCAGCAGGAATTCAGAAACAGTTGTTAACACAGTGACACCAGTCCCAACTGTACTGGGAGCTAGTGTCAGTTTAGAATTGTACTGGGGTCACCCACACATTCAACAAATTTACAAAATACCATACCTGTACTGGGCTTGAAAGAGTTCCTGCACAAACGTGCTACTGATGGGAAAGGCTGGGCCCTCCAGCAGCACATCATCCTCCAGCGGTGGCTAAAAGAGAGAACAAACCCTTGAGGCACACCCAGGGGTGGGGGGTGCACCAAGCAGGTGGCTCCAAAACCCCAGCCAAATGTTGCCTTCCTTAGCCAAAAATCACTGGGAAAATGTCACAAGCATTTTTAACTACCAAGCACACTCTGCTCCAAGGGTGGGCATGCAGGAAGGTGAGGTGGGCAGGGCAGCCCTGGGAAGGGCACAGGGCTCACACCTGACAAGGTTAACACCCCCTGGCTATCACAGAGCCACTCAAACACGACTCAGGGATTCCTCAGGGAGCACTCACCAGGGATTAGTGGAACAGCTGCTTACACTCCCAGGGCAGAAACAAACATTATTTTAACCCAAGTTTTTGTTCCATCTGAACTACTGAAGTTCAGAAGCCAATGGGGAGAGCTACTCTCCTTTAAAAGGAAAGCCTGTGTGCAAAGCTGGACTCCCACAGCGTCCCGCAGCAGAATCCCTTACCTTGAGTGGAGGCATGCCACCAGAATTCACCACGTTGTTCAAATCCTCGTGGACTCTGTCGAGCAGCCAGAGCAGGAACTCCTGGGCGTCGTGCTGGGCGTTCCCGCGGTACTGCATGGCGTTCTTGGACACGATGTTCTGCACGGGAGAGACAGTGCAGCAACAGCTTCAGCAGAGCCCAGGCCACCCCAGCACACCTAGCCCTGCCTCGCAGCACCTGACACTGCTGCCCTCACCGAATCTTCTGCCTGTTCAAGCTGAAGCAAAACAACAGTTTAGTCTCCTAATGCCCACACACTCTGTCTTGCTCATTGTGGTTCTGGTGAGGTCACACATTTCCCAAAATCTTGATGCAGATGTTCAATGCTAATCTAGGTCTACAGTTCCAGGACTCAGCCAGGATCAGGACATCTAAATCACAGATGCTTCTACAGTCTGATCATCATCATGCAGGTAGAGCAAAATTACTTCTCATCAGCACCCTGTCAAGCACAGGAGTAGTACAGGCCACTGTGGAATTTTTTCCACTGTGTATCAAGACTCCACTATGCATAACTCGCTCAACCTAAACACTGTCTTCTACTGCCATCCCAGCCAGGGAGGTGCAGCTTTCCCTGGACACCAGGAACCATGGCATCCCAGAGCAACCAGAGCAGGAGCAGCACCCATCCCATGCTGTGCTGCACCTACATCCTCGGCACACCTGCAGAGAGAAGAACTGTTCAACAGGACTCTGACTTACTGAGCAGGGTCCCCAAGAGGGACAGTGGCACGAGCAGAGGCCAGACAGCACCTGCAGGGCAGGAATGGGTGGGAAGGCTGCAGAGCCTGGGCCCAGCAGGCTGCACAAGTGCCTCGTGCCAGAGCTCCTCCACTCCTCTAATCAGAGTTTGCAACAGATTTGAGAAATGAGGTTGGGTTGCTCGCTTTATCCCTCTGAAAATGGGGTCACCGGGGAGGGGGGTGGTGATGAAAGAGGCAGGCAAGGACTGATAAACATACACTCTCTATGCTCTATAATCTGTCCACTGTCTCAAGGCTGCAAAATAATGGGAAACAGAAATAATCTGCTCTCATTACATATGTGCAGGCCTTCTGACAGTAGATTTACTGCCCTTGCTGTGCAGGGACCAGCACTCTCCCACATAAAATATGTGCACACAGCTTGAACCATGGGAGTGGTACCTAGCCAACACTCTGTGCCACACCGGTGTGACCCCAGCACCTCTGCTTGGTGTCCAATGTAACCCCCAGCTTGGGATGCTGCTGCAAATGGGGCAGAGAAATTTGAAGCAGTTTGTGGGAACTTGAAGATTAATGGAGACCGAAGAGCATTCTCTGCTCCTAGCTCCTGTTAAGCAACGCAAAATCCAGAGGCAGAAAAAAAAGATAAAATATAATCCATAAAATGGATCTAAAAAAGTCTCTTCAGGTACCAGCCCGATGCCTCTTGCCCTCCTCCAGCTGAAAGGCAAGCTGAATGCACCCAGACAATGATGCAGGGAAGAACACAAGGCACACATGTGGGGACTTGCTTTGCAAACATTAACTTGGTTCAAAAAAACCTACACCGAAAATTAAATGTAGCCCTTAAATTACTGTGTCAAGTTTCAAACTGAAAGTCAGTCACTAACACGTGAGGCTGAGATTGTAGTCCAGTCTAGTGGTCACCTCACTACACCTCTCCAGAAGCATCACATGCTCCCGCAGTGGCACACCTGGGCTGTAACAGCTGTGCCCATCCTTCCCAGCCCAGCACCAAGGGATCATGTCCCTTGTCCCACCGAGGGAGGGGGTTCCAGCAGCACTGCAGGTCACAGCAAAGCCAGGCTCATTCTTCTCAGCGAGCTGACCACCGAGAGCCAAGGGCAGGAAGTGCTGACCCCAGCCATGTCCCCAGCCGTGTCCCCGCTGTGCCAAGGCATGGACAGGTGTGACAGAGCAGGCCCTGATGGTCCCCCATCAGCCAGAGCCAGCAGCCTCATCTGGTGTCCTTTGTCCCAGCCAGCTCAGCCAACACACGCTGTCACTGCCCTTCAAGGGCCCATCCAGACACAGCTGATGATTAAAGGCTCCTGGCATTGCTGGGAGAAAGCAAATCCAGCATTTCAAGTGGAAAGGACACATGGAGGGGTTCTGTACAGAAACATAAGGACTTTGGCAATCCAGACTAGTATTTGTTATTGCCTCTCCCCCAGAGGCAGAGCACATCACTCCAGCCCAGAGCCTCCCTGGCTTCTGCTGATGTGTGTCCCTGGTGCTGCAGTGTCCCCAGGGAGCAGCCAGTCTGTGCCAATCCCAAGCACAGCGAACCCAGGGATGCACAGCGGCCACGTGCCTGCTCTGTATCTGTGTCACTGCTCAGCTCAGAAGCATCTCCACGATAATTGCTCTGGTTTTCTCAACTCTCTTGCAGCCTGAGTGGACTAAGGATAAAGAGCTGCTGTGGAGACACATCACAAGATGCTGGAAGTGATTCAGGAAGCACTACAAAATATCAGATGCAACTTCCTCACAAGAGGCTCTGCTAAACAAACACTCCAGCACCTGCAGCACGTTCCCAGTGCCACTCACACCTCCTGCCAGCACTGCTACCAGTGGGTCCCTTACTGCTGAAACCCCTGCGGCTGCTGCTCCAGGGGGCTGCTGCTCCAGGGATGCCGTGTGCCCTCCTCCCAGCCCCAGGGCTGTGGCAGCAACTCCAGACACACAGGGTGTGGGGGGACAGTGGACACACAGAACAGTCAGTGCTGAGGGACATGATTAAATCTGAGGGAGACAGAGGTGCTGACT
Organism: Onychostruthus taczanowskii; assembly: GCF_017590055.1. Taxonomy (NCBI): domain Eukaryota; kingdom Metazoa; phylum Chordata; class Aves; order Passeriformes; family Passeridae; genus Onychostruthus; species Onychostruthus taczanowskii. The sequence goes on along the minus strand of NW_024499128.1, from coordinate 13,514,593 downwards.
CAAACAGACAATTTAACTGAGACAAACAGCAGGAACTCCTGTAGAGCAGACCCCAGCCTGAGGGGTCAGCACCAAACACAGCCCCCACACCTCCCTGCTGGGCTGAGGGCAGCAGGCAGAACAGCATCAGGGTGCCCACAGCCCTCAGCTACAGACAGGGCTGTACAGCCCTGGGGGTCCCCACAACCCTGTGCTATGGGTGGGGGTCTGCAGCCTCTCAGCAGCCAGACTGGCCATTCCTGAACAGCTCCTCAACATCTGACAGGCAAAGCAGACAAATGAGCAAGAACTCATCACTGAGCACTGGCCACCCAGCACCTCTCCATACTGACTTTCCAAGTCTGCCCTTCCAGCCCAGCAGAAGGTTTCTTGCCCTTGCCACAACCCTAAACCTTCACCCCTCTTTTGCTCATCACTTAAGACAATAGCTAATTTTGCTGGTCCTGCAGTAACACAACAGCAGCTGTAACTGGATTCAGATACAGAGTTAGGAAGAAAATGCTTTAAAAACACATTTTTTGGTGTGGTAAACCACCACATTTACCAACCCCCAGGAGCCATTAATCCTCTGCCCTAATCTGGGTCTCCTGTAAGCAGAGTTGGCACATCTGACCAGCTTCCATCCAGCACCGCAGGGTGGTAAGGATGACTCCAGAACAATTCTGCAGCAGCTGGTTCAGCTATGAGGCACCAGGAGCGGGCATGGACTCTGACACTGCCTCCCAACACCTTCCACGATGTCCAGCACCTCCAGCCCTTTCCTCAGCTCAGCCCTTGTGAGCCTGGCAGGAGGTGGGTGAATCCTCCATTCCACCAGATGTGCAGGCAGTGGTACACAGACACCCTGAAGTGGCTCCATCCAAAGAGATAAGGGGGAAATCAAAATTTCCTGTCCCACTTATGTACCCTTAATGCAAGCACCCTACAACCATGTCAGTCCCTGCCTGTCCGTGAAGCAGATCTACAGCAAAGACACATTATCATTTTTACCAGGCCACTGAAAGTTTAATAATAATTCATCTACTGCTCTAAATAGATGCAATAAATAGATCAAAACAGAGCTGAACTACTGGCCTCTTCTTTGCTGCTATTATTGTTCCAGTTCACAAAGACAACTAGAGGAAAAATGCCAGTCTGCTACTTTCCAGTGTGGCCCTGCTAGGAAGCAGCTGTGGAAGGATTCTGCACATAAACAGATAAAGACAGCTCAGTAGAGACCTGACCCAATGACACACATGTGCAGCAGAGAAAGGCTATTCTTTATCTTCTGTTGAAGAGTTAGTTATGCTCAAGCACGTTATTTCTCTTTTTCAAGCCCACAACCACAGTTTTGTGTTTGAGTAAGTTCTACAGCAGACACTGCTTACCTGAACTGCCCTCTGGGCTCACACACAGACAGCTCTTTCCCCTCTCTGGAGATGTTCTTTTCTGGGGAGACCAGTACCCAGCTCAGGCCCTGGGGCTCAGGCAGGGACCCCTCCAGTCAGGGGCAGAAGAGATCACTGTAGGCTTGGCCTTAGCACAGGCTTCCAACAGGGAAAAGGGAGCTTTGATGACAGGTCTGTCACAGCAGCCAGGGCAGGACTAAACACTCCTCCTTGCCCTGTGGGCATCCAGAGGCACCAGCACCCCATGGGACACGGCAGCTCCATGGGCAGTGTGTCCCCACGGTCCTGCCCTGGGCAATGCAGGGGCAACGAGCACAGCCCTCATGAGAACACTTAGGAAGCAAAGCCATGAGGAGCACTGCAGGGAGCAGCACAGCAGCACCAGCGTTTAACAAGCCCAGGCAAGAGGCACCATGGCAGCAGCCCCGGCCTGACACCTCTCATGCCAGCAGCTACTCTCACCCTTCCAGGCTGAAGCCTGTTAATCCCCGTTAAGCACCTTCCTTCAATGCATAAGAGAGAGTGAAGTCTGTGCAGATGGCGCTACCCAGGGCTGCCCAGTGAGCACGGACACAGGGGTGGCTGTGGGTGCTGCACTCCCCAGCTGGCACACTCCTCTCCAGGCCCTTCCCCGCAGTGCAGCTCTTGCTGCCAGAGGCACCACCAGGAGTCAGTGCTGGCTGCTGGAAGAATTCACCCTTACAAGGAGCAGAAACCCCAAATTGTTCAGCAAGAACTTGTTTTCCTGCTACGCTAGTAGAGCAATGGGTGGGATTCAAAGGAATGAGGGATTGAGGAGCAGAAGAATGCCACAAACGTGAAGCAGCCCAGTAGAGGACTATCAGTAAATGCTGGCACAGAGGGCAGACAGGAAGGCTGGCTCAGCAGCCCAAGGAGCTCGTGCTCCAGCTGCACACCTGCACCTCTCCTCTCACTCCAGGCTTTGCCTCAGGTCCCAAGCTGGACACAGAATCTGGGATGGGGGTGCCCATCATTGCCATTCTGAGATGCCTCCCCTTGCACTTTATAACAAACATTCACTCCAGTGACACAGCCATATGCTAACAAGTTCATTAAGCAGTGCTTTGCTCAAATGGCAGGAAGAATGGGTTCACTCCAATGAAGTGTGGCCACGTACAAAGCACAGGGCAGCACAGATCCAATTAAGCTGCCTGGGAACATGCATCCCCCTCACTGCTTCCACGGGCTGCCAGGCACCACATACTTTCACCATGTGTCATTTTGCATAAGCAGCACGGAAATAAAAACCTGGAAGCTCAGAAGACAGAAAACACATTTTGGCAATGATGTACATTTGCCCCTCCAGCCTCACAGAGGGTCCTGCCAACCCCACGGGCACCTGGCAGTGGAGGAGCAGAGCTGTTCCACACTGGGGTCTCTCCTGCCCCACCCAACCCTCTGCTCTGGAAAGGAGCACCCACACCACAGTTCTGCTGCCCCCTCTAGCAGAACCCCCTCAGCAACCACATCTGACCCCTGGACTCTGCTGCTCAGCCCCGGCTCCCCAGCCTTGTGCTGCATCACTCAGATCAAAGTTTGAAGCGTAACACAGAAATCCCCAGAAAGCATTTGGATTTCACAGGTAAGTCAGACAGCTGCCTTAAGGCAACCAGATCTGCTAGGAAACCCTTCCCAAGGGGTTTGGAAGTATGTGTGTAGAAAGAGAGTGAAGCAATTGTAAGGAAAAATAGGCAAGAAAATAAGCAAAACAAAACAAGCCATACATGCAGCAATGGACTTGCATCTTATTGATAATGAACATTAAAAAAAAAAAAAAAGGTCTAAGTGGCAAGACTGCCAGACCTCTGTGATCCCAATGAACTGCATTTCCCTGATGTCAAGAACCATCAGAAAAATGATGTAGAAAATTTGTAACTTGCTTTTTGTTTCAAGGAAAGTGTTTCGACTCCAACTCTCAGAGCAGCCCTAGGACAAATCTCCTCAGTATGATGCCACCACTGGAAGCACCTGGACTGAACTGCAACAAGCACGTCAACATCCCATGTCACCTAACCCACTCAAAGCCTCTTTAGAGCAACACAGAAACTGAAGCACCAGGAACCAAAAGCCAAGCAACCAGAAGGGAAGGGTGAAGAGTCTCACATTCATTCATTCTTTCATGTCCCTTCCTTCTATCCCTCTGTGCAGGGGGAAAACAGTTTGCTCTCTGTGGAAATACTTTAGGAATAAGCAGTTGACCCTATCCAGAATAAAATAACTGATCCTATTCTAGGCAGAGAGCAAGACAACTAAATACAATCCAGGAGATCACATTTGACACATCACTGGCCCCATTAGCAAGGCACAAGGGCTCTGGTGAGCAGAAGGGCCTGGGGCTGACAGCTCTGTGAGCAGGACCAAAGCTCCTGACAGCCACGCTGCCCCAGCAGCCCTGCTGGGAGCTGCTCTCACTGCACCTTCGACAGGAGGCAGAGATCTGACCATGGCAACACTTCCAGGAGCTCCTTCATAACTCAGGAGTTCGTGATTAACTCCCAAAGAAGTGCCCAACACAGCTGGCAGATTGCTTGTCCCAAAGTGAGATATTTGCACCAAATGCATTCCCAAAACACCTTGAAATGAGTTTCAAACAGCTACCTGGAAATCTCACACTAAGTTTAAAAATAAATAGAAAAGGAAGCAGCACTTTTAACCTGGCACAATAATCCCTGCTCTACCAGCAGGGACTCGTTCTGGGTTCAGATCCAATCCTGACAATCCAGCCCAACCGAGTTATGGTGACCATGCTGTATTTGCTGAACATGCTGCAGGTCACAGCCAAGGCCATCTTCTCGTAGGAGGAGAAATGCAAAGCCAGCTCTGGAGTGCAAAGGGTCTTGTTAAACACTGGCATGCTTCAGTGGTCAACTGCCTTAGAGCCTCAGAGAAAGCCTCAAAACAGCAAGAGCCTCACCATTCACACAAGACCCACACTCCACAGAAGGCAGAGGATTTGCATAAGAACATAATTTTTCAAGCCCAATTAGTTTAAATGAAAATCCTTCCCACTGACGACCCCCACCATCACCTCCGAGGGCTGCAATACAAAGGGCACTCTGTCCCCTGTCTGACACTCCCAGGAACTTTGCAGGCAGGACGGGACAGCTCCCTGCAAAAAAACAACCCCAAAGCCCTGCCTATACAATAGATGTTTGTCACCATTGTCACACCATCACAAAGGGGAAAGAGGAAGCACAAGCTGCAATATCAGCCCCTGTTATGAAAGCAGCAGCTTTGTTTGGGCAGGAAAACAAAACCCACTGAGCAATCGGAAGAGAAGGATTGTTCAAGCAAACAGCAGAGGAGCACAGGACCAACGGGAAAGTCATAAAGTCATCCTCAGCAGAGACACCCAGGAACTACCAGCCCTGCCATGGTGCTCCCGCTCTGCTCCCAGCCCAGGAACCCAACCCTTCTGCTTCCACCTCTCAGTCCAGTCCTCAGGGACCTTTCCCTGCTACCTCAGCCTCCCCCACCCCTGCCTTCCCCTGCTCTGTCAGCACTCCCGACCTCCCCTCTCTGAGCACAAGCTCTCTGCCAGGCTCCCCCTCAACCTGCGACTACAAGATGAACCATTTATCACAAACCAAGTTCAAACTGCATTTTCCTTAGTTTCAGCAGCTACATCATTCAGAGACCCATGACATGGGTTAAAAAGAGTGTTTTCCTTTAAAAAGAGAGAAGACACTACCAAGGAAAACCAGCTGAGGGTAAAAAGCATTCCAAAAATAATTCCTTCAAAGGCCCCTGTCCACAAGGACTTTAAGACATGCTTCCTTGAAAATAATTCCCTCTCTTCCAAGAGAGAAGCCTACACATAAAAGAATGAGCAAAAAAAGAAGTATTATCCTTTGTCCTAAAATACATTTAGTACCTGCAGAGATGTATTTAGGAATTAGCAAGTGCCTTTTCCCAGTTACATTTGGTGCCAAAAGAGGGAAAATAGCAAACAAAACAACACGTGGATTTGAAAGCATGCCGAATAAAGAGCCTCTTGCCTATCAAATAAATATTACTGTCAGTGGCTATTACTGTTGGAGGGAAAGCCCAAAATTACTCTGTGAAAACATTTACACCCTTAAAAACAATTACATCAAGGCAGATCAGGAATGTTCCACCCTCTAAGCAGAACAAGCTGGGGGGATGTTTTCCTTGTTTTGGGGAGAAGCAGCAGTTTCCAGAATGAAAATACTGATATTTGCCTTTCTCCAATCTAAGCCCATTGTTTACATTTGTAAATGATGTGTGCAAATCTGCTGCTGAGAAAAAGTTTAATTTAAAACTGAATTTAATAGCAGGTTCAGGCAACTTAACTGCCTTTAGAAACATTAATTTCATATTAGAAGTAACTGAAGTTCCTCTATAAGGGAACAGCACCGACACAACACAGTCCTGCAGCAGGACCCAGGCTGCTGGCACCGTGCAGCGCTGAACTGGATCGACTGGAACCAGATTCCCTCCAGCAAGAGGCTTCTCAAAACCTCCAGGGACCTGGCAGGTCGGAGATGGACGGGCACAGCTCCATCCACAAGCAGAACTGCACTCCTTCCTGTCAGCAGTGCTTGCAAACAGCAAAGTTCTGCTCTCAACACCCGCGGAACACGGCCTTAATTTAATCCCTGGCCCTGATGCTCTTCCTCCTGCTGTCACTCGTACCCAGCCCTGCTCCCACAGCCTGCGTGAACAGCAGAGCCTGGCCTAGAAAGAGAGCTGCTGCCCCTTCTATCAGCTCCACTGTCAGAAGACAATCCTGCTTTCACAACCCTTTTTCCTGCTATTACTCAGGAGAAATCCACAATTTCTTCTCCTGCCACACCACCTCAGGAGCAGTGACAGGTCAAGGTGAGTGCCCCGTGGTGCTGCCAAGACTGGACTCGGCGAGTGATCAGCTTTCCAAGAGCTCCCCCACAAAAACCTGTCCCGAAAAGACCAGAGCCACACGTGGTCCTTGTGGCAGGCATCCGGAGAGAAGGCAAACAGCCAGGGTGTCCAGGGAATACCCCCTGCAGGACAGGTGGGTGCAGCTGCTCAAAAGACACAGGAGAAGAGAGGGAAGAGGTGCTGGCCATGCAAATGAGTGGGGGTGCCAAAGGCCACTGCCACCTCAGAGGACCCTCTAGGACATCCCACCATCCAGCAGGCACCAAGGGAGAGCTGACTTTGGGACCACTGTACCTGCTGTGCACCCCAGCTGAACTGCACACAGAGGGCCCAAGACCCTGTCAATGTTCTCACTGTTTTCATGCATTTGAACATCTCCTCTGCAAGAAAAGTACCCCTAGAAGTGGTAGAGACACTCCCCTAAGTGTCTCTAAGTTGATGGTGTGGAGGCTACCACCCACCCTCTGATTCTCTCACACAGCCAGAGAGTCTCCTGTGCCAGGAGTAATACTTCTCCCTATTCCAGGAGGCAAAGCAGGCCTAGGGCACTTTTAAAACAGTTGTGCCTGATTTCATCCAAAGCCACGGCAGGGTGTTTTTACACCACAGTGCAAGGAGCAAGCCCTCTGCTCCAACAGCTCCTGGGCAGGCACGAGGCCAGGCAGGGCAGGGGCTGTCAGAACCGCAGCACAGGGGCTGCAGCAGGAGAACACCGCGGGGCCAAACACCAGCGAGTCCCAGCAAGAGAGTACACGCAGGTACTCCTGAAACACACTCCCCAAATCAGCCCAGACCCACAGGTTCTTGGTCAGCAGACTGCGAGGCACAGCTCTCAACAGCCTCCTTGCCTGCACGCTCACAACTCCCAAACAACGGTTAGTTGCAACTTCCCTAATGGTAGCACAGTAGAGGAACGAAACAGTAAAATGGGTATTTCCACCGATAAAAACCACCCAGAGCCATCAGCCAGCATCAAACACCATGAGCCAGGAGCACAGTGGCAGCAGCTGTGCCACCCGCAGGGCGCTGCCGTGGTGCCCGGCGCTGTCCCCTGCTGCTCCGGGAGGATGCCGCGAGCAGGGACGGCGCTCCGGAGCGGCTGGCACGCACCGGCAAGGCCAGAGGCTTTTCCCACCGCTTGCGTGCTCGGACCGGCGGCGAGATACCCACCACAGCCGGTGACCGGGGCAGCCGGCGCTGCCGGTGTGATGGTGAGGCGTCGTGCCGCGTCTGGACCTGTTGTGAGCCACGGCACCACCGGCTGAGCCCCGAGCCCCGCCACCTCCGCACGGCGGGCACCGGCCCTCCGGGGCCGCTGCCGGCGGCCCTGCGCTCGCTGCTCCCGCCCGGACGGGACGGGCCCCGGCTCACCTTGAAGTCGCGGCTGTGCTGCGGGGTGTACTCGAGCGTCCAGAGCGCCCGCACCAGCTGCGCCAGCTGCTCCGTGACCTCGCCGGGCGCGGGCGGCGGCCCGTCGGCGGGGGGCGGCCCGCCGCGGAACTGCTCCAGCGCCAGGAACTCGGCGAAGAGCTCGGTGTTGCTGAGGCACTGCAGGATGGCGTTCATGAAGCAGGTGTTGCCGTGGTTGCGCAGCCCCGCCACGCCGGGCACGGCCTCGGAGGTGCCGGCGGGGCGCGGCGGGGGCTCGGGGCTGCGCGGCGGGCCCGGCGGGAAGCAGCTGCCCAGGCCGCCCGTCGCCTGCGGCGGGGGCAGGCGCGGGGCGAGCGCGCCGCGGGGCTCGGGCTCGCTGCTGTAGTGCGAGAGCGTGGAGAGGGTCTTCAGCACGCGGCTCATGAACCCGCCGAGCGACCGCCCGGACGGCGCTGGGGCCGGGGTGGCGGTCGGGGCCGAGCCCGCGCCGCCGCCCGCCGCCCTCCCGCGGAAAAGCCGCTTGCTGAAGGAGCGCTTCTCCTTGGCGCTGCCGGCCGGCCCGGGGCCGCTCACCCGCGACATGGCGGCGCGGCGCAGCGCGCATCCCCGCCCGGCGCTCGGCCCGCTCCGGGCGGGGCGGTGGCGGGGGTAGGTACCGGGACGGCCGCCCGCCGGCCCATCGGCAGCGGCGCCGGCACTGCGAGAGGAGCATGGCGCCGGAGGGCGGCCGAGGTGAGGCGCGGCGAGCGCGATCCCCCCGGGACGGCCGTTCCGGGGATCACACACCGCCACGGGGGTGGGATGGCGGGTGACGGCTCCGGGGGGACTGGACGGGTCGGGACGGGACGGGACGGGACGGGACGGGACGGGACGGGACGGGACGGGACCGGACCCTGCGGCCGCGCTGTGGCGGGGCACCGGGCGGCGGGCGGGCGCCGGTCCCCCAGCCGCCCCCTCAGTGCCCGGTTGCCCCGCAGCGGCCGCCACGGCCCCCGGTAAGAAGATCACGGCGCGGCTGAAGCGGACGCTGCCGGTGCGCGGCCCGCAGGCGCCCACGCTGAGCGAGCTGATGCGCTGGTACTGCCTCAACACCAACACGCACGGCTGCCGCCGCATCGTGGTGTCCCGCGGCCGCCTGCGCCGCCTGCTCTGGATCGTGCTGACCCTCAGCGCCGTGGGGCTCATCCTCTGGCAGTGCGCCGAGCTCCTCATGAACTACTACAGCGCCTCGGTCTCCGTCACCGTCCAGTTCCAGAAGCTGCCGTTCCCCGCCGTCACCATCTGCAACATCAACCCGTACAAGTAAGGCTTGGGGAGCTGCTGGGAGGATGGGGGCTCCGCACAGCGCCAGCTTCCTTCCCGAGCTCGTCCCGGTGCTCCGTGTCAGCACGTTCCCCACCGAGGGTTTTCCCTGTAGGGCACCTGGTGTGCCACATCCCCCTCTGCGCTGCGTGGCTTACACTCTCTCCCCTCACTGCTGCCTGCTGACCTCGGCTCCGTTCGTGCTGCTTTCTGCTCCAGACAGTCCCTGCCACCTCTTTGGCTCTCTTCAAATCCCCTTCCTCCCAGGACCGAAGTTCCAGGATTACAAACAGCATCATCTCCTAAAAAATGGAAAGGGCACATCTCTCACTCCTCTCTTGCTTCTTTCTTTCCCTGTGGGAGGTTCTGACATGATTCATCAACAATACTTTTTCTCCTGTCAAATCATGCTTTACATGGCTCTCTGTTCTGCTGCCAGATTCCCACCCCAGTCCCCTTGGGAATCCAGCTCTTTGATGACGCTTCACAGATGAAGTCTTATTTCACATACTCTGCCTCCTCAGACTTCCTAACATAAGCAGCTTGAGGGTCTTGGGAGAACTTCCTCTGTAGTTCAGTCTGCTCTGCTTCCTGGGGTCCTTGCTCCAAGGTCTCTCCATGGACATAACATAAGGAGCTTGAGGGTCTTGGGAGAACTTTCTCTGCAGTTCAGTCTGCTCTGCTTCCTGGGGTCCTTGCTCCAAGGTCTCTCCATGGACATAGCTGTGTCTGCCCTCACTGATGTGACAACCTGGTGGGAGGCTTCCACAGGGAATTGTGTCCCAAGCCGTGGCATCCACAGTGCAGCCGGCAGAGAGGTGGGATGGGATGTCACTGTTGCCTTGTCTCCCGTGCAGGTACAGTGCCATGAAAGAATATTTATCTGAATTGGACAAAGAGACAAAAAAAGCTTTGGAAACTTTCTATGGATTTTCTGAGGGCAAGTCCAAGGTGCGCCGGTCGGTGGATGACTGGAACAGCACGGGGAGCGACTTCTTCGAACAGATCCCTCTGCTGAAGGTCGAGGACTTCTCCAGGACAGCGACTGACCTGCACAGTGGGCAGAAGAGGAAAATAGAGGGAAGTGTCTTTCACAAGGACTCGTCCATCGTGAACTCGGGTGATTCCAATGACATCATTGGCTTTCAGCTGGTGAGTGTCACTGTGCCCTGGCCAGCAAGTTCCCTGTGGGGCAGCAAAGGGCTGTGCTGGGGTCAGTGTCCCTCTGGCAGGTTTTGTTGCCTGCTCAGGTGGCTCTGCAGTGCACAGCGGTGAAGGGCACTCTGTCTGCTCTTCTGCCTAAGCCTCCATGGCTGCTGCAGATTCCCCTCTAGAGAAGTACCTTCCTGAAGTCTTCCCAAATAGTCCGTGTCATCTGTGGCCTCTCTTTTGGTCCTGAAATATTTGGTGATATCACTTAGCCCTGCATAAAAGGTCTTTGATGCCCTCTGTAACTTCATACATGGTTATTTCTGTGGAAGAGAAACACTGTCAGATGTGCCATCCTTAATTTACACCTGCCTTGTAGAATCCCTGATTTCAGTCTGTCTGAAATGCTTTTTCCCCTCTGTGCTTGTCAGTGTGACGCAAACAACAGCAGTGAGTGTGCCCTGTACACGTTCAGTTCGGGTGTTAACGCTATCCAGGAGTGGTACAAGCTGCACTACATGAACATCATGGCACAAATTCCCCTGGAGACTAAAGAAAAATTGAGTTATTCTGCGGAGGACCTTATACTGACGTGTTTCTTTGATGGCCTATCTTGTGACAAAAGGTCAGTGCACAGAAAATTCCTGCCATCTTAACAGCTTATTTCCAAGTCCATAATATGTAGGAATGGAAAATTTGGTATTTGCTGAATTCCAGCAGAAGCCACTGCTAGGTCTGTGAATCTGCCTCCCCCATGCTATTAGCCCCCGTTCCCGCATTAAAACTTCCTCGAGTTTCCATCTTCTGAAATACTAAACTAGATCATACTGCCACGTAGTTTCAAGTTACTCAGAAAGAGACCCACATCTTTCAGCAAAATAAACTTCTTTTCAATAAGTTTAATAAGCCCCCCATGCAGTCCTGGTCTGTCTCTGTCAAAACCGAAGTCCAAATGTGCTGCCTTTCTCCCACAATGTCACGATATTCGATTTCTTCCAGGCACTTCACTCGTTTCCATCACCCCCTCCACGGCAACTGCTACACCTTCAACAGCGGCGAGAGCGGGACCATCCTGAGCACCTCCACGGGCGGCAGCGAGTACGGTGAGTGCCTGTGCACACCTGGGCTGTTCTGGGGCACATTGCACACCTGGGCTGTTCCAGGGCCCTTTGCACACCTGGACTGTTCCAGAGCTCTGCACACCTGGGCTGTTCCGGGGCCCTGCACACCTGGGCTGTTCCAGGGCTCTGCACACCTGGGCTGTTCTGGGGCACATTGCACACCTGGGCTGTTCCGGGGCCCTGTGCACACCTGGACTGTTCCAGGGCACATTGCACACCTGGTGTTCCACACGTGTGGTGTTCCAGGGCGGTTTGCAGAGGAACTGTTTGATAACAAGTGGTTCAGCAAACTGGATCCTGCTGGAGCGTGAGCGATGTGTTGGCTGTAGATGTACAGGCTGATTGGGGAAATGCCTGTTTGAACTAGTGCAAACTCTTGCCTGAGAATACAGATAATATCATTGCATCACTAATGTTTTCCAGCTGAAATTACTGCTGCCCAGTTATATAACTTTTTTAAGTGAGTTCCAGCCACATTCTCAGCAGATGTTATTTGGTTGCTGTACTCAGTACCACCAAGGGATGTTACTGGCTGCAGGTGTCTTGGTCTGGCTGGGCAGAGGCTGTGCTTGGCTGTTACAGTTCTACTGAAGGCCAGATAACATGAAACAAACCGTGCTGCCCTCCCTGACCAGAAAACGTGGCTCTAGCTCCTGGTGTAACTTCCTGCCTTGTCTCTGTGGCTCAGGATTGCAGGTTGTTCTGTACATCGACGAAGCAGACTACAACCCCTTCCTGGTGACATCCACAGGAGCCAAGATCATGATCCACGACCAAAACGAGTATCCCTTCATTGAAGACATTGGCACGGAAATTGAGACTGCAGCAGCCACCTCCATAGGGATGCACTTTGTGAGTAGCAACAATCTCCTTTTCAGGCACACCTTTGCCTTGGTACAGCTAGCTGTAAATAGGAACTGATGGGGTGATTTCAGAGAGCCAGCAGCTCAGAGGCCTTTAAATACCTCCCACTCAGCAGCTGAAGTGCCCTGAAGGAAATCCTGTGACAGCACTTTTCTGAAAAATAGACCGTGGGAAAATCAGGTCTTTCTAAACCAAACTGGCCTGGGATATTGTTTGTTCTCCTTTTTCTTCCACCCCTTGGCTTTCCAGGGGATTTTTGGTTTTGTTTTCACAGCAAAATCCACAACCACAGAAATGTATTGTCAAGTGCCTTGTTTGGCTTTAGCAGTGAGCAGGGAGTTCACCCTGCCAGGGTCCCGGGCCGAGGAGCTGGAGCTGTGGGTCCCGCGCTGGGGTCGGCTCCTTAGGAGCGGCCACAACACAACCCCTTGAACTGTTTTGTGAATGTAAACCTCATTTCGCTGGTTTTCTCTCTGTCCCAGCAGTAAACCACTCCCGTGGGCAGCAGCTTTGCTTTTGCCAGCAGCGAGCAAAGGCAAGGAGAGCTGCAGCTCCTGCTCTCCCCATTTAGTGTAGTTCAGAGGAGGCATTTGGCCCAAGGGGTTCGGCACAGCAGCGAAAGCTGTGTCAGGTCCCCTTTCATCTGGATGGGCTGTTAAGTGAGCACTTCAGCTCTGCCTTTCTTTCTGGTGGAGCATCAGCCATCTGCTTATCTGATATGCCGCATCTGATAGGCCCTGCATTAGAAAAGGCATTAAAAGAGGGCTGATGTTTTACAAAATGCAGATAGTTATCTGTCTTCCAGCTGTCTGGAAAACTGGCAGCAGCTCCTTGGTCAGGCATGACTGAGAGGTTTGGGAACCTGGATGGTGTGAGGACACGAATTCTCTTAAGACTCTGTCACCATCACACTGTACAGAGAAGGTCACACAAGGCAGTCTCAATATTTAATGTAATGTGTTCCTAGCACAATAGCGTTGAACTTTTGCTGTAGTATAAAAAGCAAGATACATCTTAATGTCTGTATATAAAAGATTTGTCACGAGGAAGGGATCCAATTGCATCCTAATGAGGCAGCCAAAATAGAAGCTGGACACAATTTCTGGTCTCAGAAAAAAGCAGGGGATCACTGTCCTGCTGGGAAAAAACAACTCCGGAGAGCCTGCTGAGTGGTGGGGGTCAGGACAGGGCTGCAGCACCGAGGTGCCAGATCAGTGCTTGTCCCCACGTGCAAGGTCACAAAGGAGGACACAGCAGCTGTGTCCCACGGTGCTGCTCGCTGGGCTCTGAACAAGCATCAGTGCCTGGTTATTGCTCATGGCTTTCTGCTGGGTGCTAGGACTGCCCCCCACCTCCAAAAATATTCCAAGATGTTTGGCATGCAAACAAGGCATTGCTTGGTCAGAGTTGCAACGCTTCAGTTAAATATTTAGTTTGGAAACTATTTCAGTACCTGAAGGAACAAGTAAGTTTTGTAGGAGCATAAGCCACAACAAAATAATTCTATACAAAGGATCGATCATCTCTTGGAAGCCCCAGGAGCAGACTGAGGTCGTGTCTTGGCACTACATTGAATGTGGAATTTATAAGCTGGTTTCAGTCAGTTTTCAAAGTAACATATCTCTTAGTATTGAAATTCCATCTTTCCCTCCAAAGAGAGATTTGAGCATCTCTAAAAGTGTTGACTTGCACCATACTGGCCCAGAGCCTTCTCTTGCTGTAGACAAAGTGGTGAGGTATGCTCTTATCAGGTGTGGCCTCGGGGGCTGCATTCAGTGCCTCAGGGGTAACTGCCTTTCTCTTGTTCCTGCTGGATTGATCCTTTGTACAGAATTTTTAATTCTAATTTAAAACTCTATAGAGAAAGATCAGTGAATGGATTCTTAAATGGATGTTTCTTGTGGCTTCAGACCACTCCATTGTAAAGTGGATAATTAGTGCAGAAAGATAGCAGGGGCTGAGGGAGGTAAGGCAGTCTGCAGGAAGTGGGCCATGGAGCTGGAATCAGATTTCGGGGAATTTGAAGGCTCCCAGCCCTGGTTTCACAGAGCTTGCAGGCACAGACTTGGCATGTCAGAGCTCTTTGCTCTGGGCAGAGATTGGGAGTGGGGAAAAGTCATTAGCATTTGAGAGGAATGGTCAAAGTAGCACCTGGAGAAAGGTTTGAGGGAGACACAAACATTTGATTTAGAGTGGATTGAGAGAGGTGCTGTTGAGCACCAGTGGAGCCTCAAGTGCTGTTTACCCACAGCACAGGAGCAGCCAGTGCAACAGCAGCTCAGGCAGGTGGGGATCCTCACAGAAAATAACCCAAAACCCCCGGCAACTGCCGTCCCTCAGAACGCAAACATCCAGAGTAAAGGACACACAGCCTCTAAGACTAGGAGAGAACATGCATATGGATTACTCTGCTTTGAAAAATCCTCACTGCTGTGATTACACCACCCTGCATTCCTGCAGAAGGTTTCCAGGAAGACAGCAGAGAATCCCAGCAGAACAGTTATTTTGGGAAACGGATATTAGAGACAAAAAACCCTTGTTTTGACAAGGGATCGACAAATCACTTTAGGTAGCAAAAGGTAAACATTCTATTCAAAGCTGCCTTATCACTTACAGTTTCAGAGTTGGGATAAAGTGTCACTGAATCCTTTGGTTTCTCTGAACTCCAAAACCACACGTTTTTTCTTTTCAGACTCAGTCTCGCAAGCTGAGCAAACCCTACAGTGACTGCACAGAGACAGGAGCTGACATACCTGTGGAAAATCTCTATAACAAGAGCTATTCACTCCAGGTAAAGCCATTACATTTGGGTTTATCAGTTGCTTGAAAATTGCCTGCATGGAAAGCTTTATAACAGTCTGTGGTTCAGGACCTGAAACTGGGAACAGTCTGAGCACAGGGCTGTTGCTTTTACCACTGATGTAAAATGCGACGGCACTTCTTAAAATCCAACTTTTATTCCTAAGTGGTTGCTGTTTGAAGTTCCCTCAGGCACCCTGTTAGATAAAGAGAGAACATGAGCTCATTAGGCAATTTTCAAGCAATGTGAGACTGGAAAATATTGGCCAAGTAAAGGTTGCAGCTTAGTAACCCTTGAAGCCAGAAATTGTGACCTTTAGGACTCCAAGAATAACAGAAACCATCTAATCAGTATCCAGATAGCAGGATGTTTGTTTACAGAGTAAGTTTCCACTAATTTTGCATGGTTTCTGTAATTGGGTCCTCTTGGAGAGTGTCAGTTGCTCTGGTACTCTCCACTTGAAGAACTGTATTTACATTAGCTGCTGCCTGCTGCAAAGCCCAGGTCTAGGCTGAATTTCTGTTTTATGGGGAATATGAAATCTGCCGTGGTGTAGTGCCAGGTAGGATCACCCAGACATTATCTCAGGTTTTTAATAACAGTACTCACCGAAACTCAGTGCTCAGGAGGGCTGGGACTGGGACTGAAAGGCTTGACTGGGATTTAAAAGAGAAGTTCTGTTCCTGCATGTCCCAGTGTTTTAGCACAAGCCACAGCTCTGCTGCCCTGTTAATCCTCCCAGCTTCACCTCTCTTAGTAGGCACCAGCAGGGTTTGGTGGAAGCCTGAACGTTTGCTGCTGTGAGTCACTTCCCACACCTAGTTAGTGATTCATGGGCCATGTGCCATGGCAGGCCTTAAGCCTTCTCCTTGACTCTCTAGAGAGCAACTGCAGCACTGCAACACTGAAGCTTTTGGTGGCTATAGGGGAAGTAGGGGCATTCACAGAACCACCATATATGTAATTCTCCAAGGAGATTATATTCTTTTTTTTTTGCACTAGAACCTCAGCCCTCCACTGTGCACCGTGTTTGTATTCACTCACAGCAGAGCCTAAAGGCCAGGGAAACAGGGTTCCCATCCCACTGCTGTTGTCATAAGCAGGATGTTTTTAGGTGCACAGCAGCCTGGAGCTTGGTGCTGCCTCTTAGTCCCCAGCTCTGTTTTTTCTCCCCAGATCTGCCTGCACTCCTGCTTCCAGAAGGCCATGGTGGACTCGTGTGGCTGTGCCCAGTACGCGCAGCCCTTACCCGCTGGGGCCGAGTACTGCAACTACAAGAAGAACCCAAACTGGAGTTAGTATTGAAGCACCTCTGGCACTGCACGTGCCTCAGCTGCCAGTCCTGTTCCCTGCACCCCCGGTGTCCCTGTCACACAGCCCTGTGCCCAGCACCCTGTGCCCCTATCACACAGCCCTCCAGTGTCCCTGTCACAGAGCCCTGTGCCCAGCATCCTGTGTCCCTGTCACAGCTCTGTGCCAGCACCCCCAGTGTCCTTATCACACACCCCTGTACCCACCACCCTCTGTCCCTGTCACACAGCCTTGTACCAGCACCCCCAGTGTCCTTGTCACACAGCCCTGTACCCAGCCCCCCCAGTGTCCCTGTCACAGCCCTGTACCCAGCACCCCCAATGTTCTTGTCACACAGCCCTGTGCCAGCACCCCCCCCGTACCAGCACCCTGTGTCCCTGTCACACAGCCCTGTCCCCTGCCCCCCCAGTGTCCCTGTCACAGCCCTGTACCCAGCTCCCTCTGTCCCTGTCACACAGCCCTGTCCCCTGCCCCCCCAGTGTCCCTGTCACAGCCCTGTACCCAGCTCCCTCTGTCCCTGTCACACAGCCCTGTCCCCTGCCCCCCCAGTGTCCCTGTCACACAGCCCTGTGCCAGCACCCCCGGTGTCTCTGTCACAGCTGCTGCACACCCAGCATGCTGGGATGAGGCAAATCTGCTTTAACCCACTTAAGCCCCCACACCCAGAGCCAGAAGTGCCTCCCTTGCTCACACTGACTGGTTTGTGAACCCTCCCCTGATGGCTTGTCACCTGTGCCCACCACAGAACAGTCGAGTGGAGGGCTTGTCCAGGTGTGGCAGTTTTCATGCCTATATCAAGTGACAGCCACTTCTCAAGAGTCTTTTGCAATATTTCTAGGGTAAATCTTTTTATCCCCACCATGTAGGCGATGGCCACAAAGGCCACCTATGCCCCAGATGTCCCACTCCAGCCCAGGTAGCAGGTTTTCTTTCTGGCTTCTCACACACATCCTGCTTCTCCCCTGCAGTGTACTGCTACTACAGACTGCATGAGAAGTTTGTGAAGGAGCAGCTGGGCTGCCAGCAGATCTGCAAAGACGCCTGCAGGTAAGTCCTTGCCACAGCCAGAGGTAAAGTGTGTGTGGGAGTTGGAGCTCACGAGTGACATCCTGCCTCTCTCTGCAGCTTCAAGGAGTGGGCGCTCACCACCAGCATTGCTCAGTGGCCATCCGTCGTGTCAGAGGTCAGTCCCCAGTTGCACTCCCCCAGAACAGCAGCCTGGCACAAGGCACTGAGTAACCCCAGAGGCTCAGCACAACAGCAGGAGGCCCTGGGGTACTCAGTAGCATTCAGTGATACTACTCCCAGAGACCAGTCTGTAGTTTCCAGCTCAGGGCTTCCCCTCCAGGAGATCATCATTAAACTGAAATTTCTCTTGGGAGATCCCCTTGGGCTCAGCTGGCCTGTCACACACTCAGTTCTGGTACCCATACTAGCCCAAGGAGATGTGGAGCATGAGTCCCTTCCCAAGGGTCTCTGCACAAGAACCTGCAGCTAGAGCAGCATTCTCTGTCTGTTCTCCAGGACTGGATGCTCCGGGTTCTCTCTTGGGACAAAGGGCAAAAACTCAACAAGAAGCTGAACAAGTAAGTCCCCCTGTGTGTTCCTGCCTTGCACCTCCAGCTCTGATACGATCTCAGCAGCCCTAATGATGGCAATTGGGGAAAAAGCTCCCTTGGAGCAGCCCAGCCCTACTGGTCCAACTGGTTATTTGCATAGTTTTTCAGTATGTTTCATGTTATTGTTTTACTAAACCCTCTGCCTGCCTCCTTCTTCCCCAGGACAGACCTTGCCAACCTCATGGTGTTTTACAAGGACCTGAACGAGAGATTCATTTCGGAGAATCCTGCCAACACGGTGAGTGAGCATGCTGCTCCCTGCTCCCAGGAGACACAGCGCTTCCTCCCACGCAGGCTGGAAGCTTTCACCTGCCCAGGGGAGCGATCCCACAGGGGCAGGGGCAGGAAGCTGATCTCAGATATGCACCTCTGGGCTGGTCCTGCCCTTTCCAGCCCTTATCTCGGGCCACGTCTCTGCCTGTCCAGCCCCGAGCCGTGCAGGGGCTGCGCAGCAAGCTCAGCTCCAAGCTCCTTCTGAAGCTGAGCCAGAGAGAGCAACAGCAGAGATGGGCCCACAGCATTTGGGAGCGCTGAGCGAGCCCTGGGTGCCCCGGCCCCGTCTCCCTGCCCGTAATGGCACCACGGACACGTGCCCGTTGCCGACCCTAACCTCGTGCTCTCCGCTCTTGCAGCTCGTCATTCTTCTGTCCAACTTCGGGGGCCAGCTGGGCCTGTGGATGAGCTGCTCCGTGGTGTGCGTCATTGAGATCGTGGAGGTGTTCTTCATCGACTCGCTGTCCATCGTCATGCGGCGCCAGTGGCAGAGGGCCAAGAAGTGGTGGAACGGCCGGCGGCGGGGCAGCGCCAGCGACCCGGAGAGGCAGGGCCACGACAACCCCGCGTGCCTGGACGAGGACCTGCCCACCTTCACCACCGCCCTGCGCCTGCCGCTGCCCCAGGACAGCCCCCTGCCCAGGACTCCCCCCCCCAACTACAGCACCCTGCGGCTGGAGACGGCCTTCACAGAGCAGCTGCCTGACACGCTGGAGCTCGGCCAGCACTGACACCAAGAGGCGGGCGCTGCACCCACGTGTCCGGGGCCAAGGGCGCCCATCCAGACCGGCACCGAGGGGCTGTCAGGTCAGACCCTTCCTCAGGGATTGAACTGGCAGTAAAGCTGCCCTGAGCAAAGCTCACGCACAAAAGCCAAGGGCTCAGAGACGTTCGGAGCTTCGAGCAACATCAGTTCTGGAGTTAATGGTGGCAGGAGATGGCTGGAGCAGGATGTGGTGCTAAGCTGGGATGTCTCACCAGGCAAAGGCACGCATTAGCCACCAGCTGCACACACCCCATTGCATGTGGGCAGGAATTGCTCCACAGCAGCAGATTGATGCCACATTGAGCATTAACACTAATTGCTCTCTGCTGTGTGGCTGGACTTGTGGGAAAAACCCCAGGCTGTCAGGAATCCAGGGTGGCATTTGTAGGAAGGGCATGACAGGGGCTTGGGTAAAGCACAAAAGAACATAAAAGGAAAGCTCTCACTTGAATTTTCATTAGAAACCTGATTCGAATGGTGGCCTGAGGAGCTCTTTCTTGTGAGATGAAAAGCCAGGACAACCAGAACTGGGCTTGTAGAGCAAGTTACTATACAGCTGGGGTAGGAAAGCCCGAGTCATCCCCAAAGAATCATCTGAAAGGGCATGAAATCCAATTTGGAGCACAGTAATGAAGTGCATCCTCTGCAAGCTTGTTCCATTCCACATCACTCAGGCAACCCTTAAACATAACTTCCAAGGAGCTCATTAAATTACTTCCCAGAAGCCTCACAGGGAGTTAGCTGGCTGCTCTTTTCCTGCTCAACCCCAGGCAAGGACTTCCTCCTGCAGCCACCCAGTTCCTCACCTGCCTGCCCTGGAGCTGGCAATGCCTGGAGGATGTTTCACCCCACCTGTACCTCATCCACCTTGCCCCCACGCACTCCCGTCCACAGAGCAGTGTCAGCACCCACGTTTTACCTCCTGTGCAGCACAGCCTCGAGGGCTCCCTCCTGCCACAGCCCACTCTGCTGCCTTCAGCTCCCTGTGAGATGATGAGCAGAGCCCACCCCACACTGGCTGTTGGGGTCTGTAGGGCCAGAGCCATGCAGAGAGTGTCAGGGTGTCTGAGTGGAAGAGTCTCCTTTCCTTTCTCTATGACCTTATTTTATAGAGGACAGTGAGAATCCAGAAAGGTTCTTTAATGTGCAATAAAACCTATTTTAACTGAATTATTTAAATATATGAAAAACTGAAAAAATAAAGATATATTTTTGAGTAATTGCTTTGCCTTTTTTTTTGTTTTTAAACCACCTGTATGAGTTAGTTCCCTGCAGGCATCCTGAGAGCTGAGGGGACTTGTCTCTGCCTGCCCAGGGGCTGTAGGTTCTCAGCAGGGCCAAGCCTCCCAGCCAGATACCCCAGGCCTCTCAGCAGAGATGGAGCAGGGGGATCCTGTGGGACCCAGCTCTGGAGCAGGCAGGAGGAGCATGGGGTGCAAGCAGAAACAGTGAAAAGGCCTTTCACAAAGCAATGTTAACCAGCAAGAGACCAAAACCGCTGGGACTTCAGGTGTCCCCAGACAGCTCTGCCCTGAGCAGTCCCTTGGAGGCCACAGGAAAAGTGGGAAGCAGATCTGCCTCAGCCCCTGGTCCAGCCCTGGGAGAGCCGTGGCTCATCCCCATCACCACTAACAGCACCAAATACCAGCTCATCATGACAGTCTTGCCCCGTGAGCAGCGGTGGCAGAACAGATCCAGAGCAGAATAGAGCAGCCCACCCACCTCCCCTTGGTGTTACAGACAGAGCTGTCTCTGTACAGCAGGGGCAGGAGTAACAGCAAAGTGCAGAGCTAAGGAACACCCCACCACAAGCTCCTTCCTTGCCAGCTCGGTGGTGCTGGCACAGGAGCTGCTCTGGCCCCGTTACCCCTGACTCAGGACCTGCCTACCCGTGCAGAGGGGCCAGCTGCCCCAGAGCACAGCCTACAGGGAGCACGGGGGGCTCACCTCTGGGGAGAGCAAGCAAACATCACAAAGTGGGCCACAGCACACTTCTTCCACTCCACACCTGTACCTGCATGTGCAGCAGCCCCTGAGATCACAGCTCTCCACAGGGTTTGCTCACACCTGCTGCAGGCAGTGCTAAGGAGAGACTGACTGAGCTCCCCACTGCTGAGCTGCTCCTGAGTTTCCTCTTCCCCTCAGGCTGCTCAAGCACCTCTGCCCAGCCCCAGCAGCCCTCAGAGCTGGGTTAAATCAGCAAGTGCTGATCATGCAATCAGCGAGTGCTGGTCATGCAATCAGCCCCCTGACAGGAGGGAACACCCCCCAACCCACTCTAGGGCTGGGGAAGGCACTGGCAGCTGGCACTGATTGGGATGGGGATGGGGTTTGTGTTTCTAAAGCCACCCCAGAGCAAAACAAAACCTCGGAAAATAAACAGAGTGGTGCCAACCCTGCACGAGAGCAGGTGTAGGGACTGGTCAGACTTGATACCGAGAGCTGCAGTTCCAATAAGGGGAATATCCTTTGATGGAGAGCAAGACTGCTAACCTGTAGTGGTCCAGCAGCAGAAATGTCAGGGCTCTCCCACTGAAAACCCAGGATATGTGTTCTGACAAGTGCTTTTTTGGAGAACACTTGCTTTAAATTCTTTGGAAAAGCACAGGTGTTCCGCAGGTGCTGTTTGCAGTTACTCTTGGGGCAGGTGCAACACCTTTTCTCTGTGTATGAATAATCCTCAGAAGGCAGAGAGCCACGGAGCTACAGAAACGACTTACCTCATCATGAGTTAAACACTGAACTGTGCTGAACTCCTGAGTCACCTCAAACACAGAAAGTCACCGGGGATGGTCAGAGAATGAGGACTGGCACACGCTAAACATTGTAAACCCAAAGTGTCTGAGGAACTCAGCTCGGCGTTTACGGGAACAACAGGCTGTAAAACCCAGGGCTCAGCACCATCCCCTGCTGCTCTGCGCTGGCTCCAGGCCCAGGTGGGAAGCTCGGTCTCCTGCCATGGGGACAGTGCTCCCGGGGACCTGTGGCAGGCACTGGGAGCCCAGCCAGCCCCGCTCGGGGCTCCAGAGCAGGCACCCCTCACTCACAACAGCCCCGCTTGCCTCCCGTCCCTGGGGTACAGCTGGGGGCACAGTGCCCAGCTCTGGGCAGGGATGACAGTGACCCCAGACTCACAGACCCACAGTTCAGCTCTGCGGGGAGCAGCTGCAGTGCCCGAAAACACAGCCAAGGCGCAGGCAGCATGGCACAGGCTGGGGAGAGGTGTTGAAACAAACCTGCGGCAGCAGGTGCTGGTGACTCACGGGAAAGGCTGCTGGCACCCCGGGACCGGCCCTTGAGGAGAGGAGAGGAGGCACAGCAGGAGAACCTCGCTCTGCTCCTCCACAGCTCCGGCAGCCACTGCCGGGGGGAGAAAGCCAGAGGTGATGGAGGAGCTGTGGGGGGATAGTGGCTGAGGAGGAGGAACACCCAGCGGCACAGAGATCTTCTGGATGGCAGGAACCTGCCCATGTGGGGGTGTGAGCCTGGAGGGGTGACCCCAGCCTCCCTCAGAGTGGAAGGAAGGGGCAGCTGCCCAAAGCTGCTCCCAGCAGATGCAGCCAGGCAGCACCGACAGGGTTAAAAACTGCCCAGGTCCCTTCCAGAGTGGTGACATCTGGGTGACATCCAGTGGTCCACAAACAGGTTTGGGAGTTAAATGCCTCATTAATGTAAATGGGGCTGGGCTGGGGAAAGGCATCTCCAGCACATGCCTATGGAAATGGAAAATCCATCCAGGCTCCAAGCCTCTTGTGCTCGAGGCCAGCCCTGGGGAGGCCAAACGGGGCAGGACAGTGTGGATGGCTGTTTTACCCCTTCACCTCCAGGGCAGGGTGAGCCAGCCCTGCAGCTGGGCAGCCCCAAGCAGTTCCCACACGGAGAGATGGCCTGAGCCATCCCCACCGGCCTCGCCTGTGCTTGGCTCTTCAGAAGCATTTCCAGCAGCCGGAGCATCCCAGCCAAGGCCAGGCTGGCAGGGCAGCCATGGTGGCACCGAAGCAGTTCCAGGCAGCGTGAGTCAGAGTGTGACCCGGGGTGCAGCAGTTCCCCCACAGTGACATGCCACCACAGGCCCCACACTAATCCCCATGCCGCCATCTCCCCGGAGCAGGACGGGCCGGGACGTGCCCTCGCCAGCTGCCCACACCCCCTGGCACACATGGCACTGGGCACGGCTCATCCTGAGTGAGACTGAGAGAGAGCAGTGCCCAAGGCAGGAGGGGGAACAGAAACCTCGGGCCAGCTCGGCCATTGCCATCCAAGCCTCTGACCGAGCCTGCTGTGCCACTCTGCCTGCACGCGGCCTGCACCCGGCCCGGCTGAGGCCACCCCTCTCCAGAGCAGTGTGGGCTCCGGGGACCTGACCCTGGGCAAGTGGCTTGGCAGTGGAGGCCCTGGGGACAGTGGTGGTGGAGGGCTGAGGCTCTCCAGTCCCCCTGTCCTTGTCCCTGCAGCCCCAGGGCAGCCATGGGCCCGGGATGCTGACCTGCAGCCATGCCTGCTCCCTGGCCTGGCTGTAACACAGCCCGGGGTGTAAACAGGGAAACACACCTGGCCCCAGGGCTGGGGACAGACTGTTCCTGCCTCTGTCCTCTGGAATCTTCACCCAAGCCTCAGCACCTTCCTGTAACACTCTTGCACTGCCTTGTCCCTCCCAGAGTTACGCATCTACCTCAGTTTCCCTGCAGAAGGAGCCGGGTGAGAGCTGAACCTGTCAGGACCTGAGCCCCCCTCCCTGCTGGGCATATGGCTGCCAGCCCTGCCAGCCCCCCAGGACCGTGGTGGCACTGTGACCCCAGCAGCCCTGCCATCAGCAGTGTTCTGAAAGCTGTGAGATACAAAGTACAGGAGAGGGGACGAGTGACAAAAACCCAACCCGAACCTGCAAAGCCCTGAGCAACCGAGCCAGCCGGGCCCCATCCAGCGCTGGTGTGGGGTGTGGGACACGGGGTCACATCTCTCTTCCACTCATGTGCTTTGTCCAAATGTGTTTCTAGGGATTAAAAATAAGTGTTCCCTATATTTATTCACCTGCAGCAGGGCACAGGCCGTGCTGGCGGGATGTGATCACCCAGAACACAGCGGAGGTGGCAGCCGGCTCCAGCCGGGGTGAATCACCCTGTTGTCACAACGCCTCTCACTCCAGTGTCGTCCTTCTGGGTTTTAAGACCTTCTCACCCAAGTTTACATAATTAATCCTGAACGGTACAAGCTGTTCCCCTGGGTACACAGGGGTAATCACTCCTGGTCTTGCTATAAATCAGCTCTGATCTTGCTATAAAATGTCATCAGTCACAAAATAGTTCACATTTGCCCCAGGACATGGGAGGGGACCATAAAGCACCAGCCCAGGGCACTTTTACATTGCTGCATCCTGCTGGAGCCATGCTGGCACTCCCGGCTGTACCAGGGCAGCCTGGGGGCATCCAGAGGACTGGGCTCCACCTGAGCTGCCACATCCCAGGATGCTGCACTCACAGCAGGAGGGATATTTTTTTCCAGTAAATTTGTACAGCGGAAAAGGCAGACGAGTGCAATTAATTCTCTGTCACAATTAGTTACAGAGCTGGCCAGGGGAAACCCCACCAGCGACAAATCATCAGGGCTGCGCTGAACCTGCCCAGCGTCATCCGCAGGGCAAGCGGGGCTCGGTGCCCGTGTCACCGTGTCACCGTGCTGAGGCTGAGCCAGCCGGGCCCAGAGGAGTCTGCCCCATCCCTCCCTCCCTCCCTGCAGCCGCAGCTCGGCTGGCAGAGCCGCGCTGGTGCCACAGCCCAGCGCCCGGCCCTGGCACCGAGCAGCCCGAGCTGTGGCCACCGGGCCAGCAGCCGTGCCAGGCCATGGAGCCGCGGGGCCCCTTCCCTCCCTCCCTCTGCACGGCTTGTAAAACAAAACCAGTCTGGGTTTTACTGCCTGATCTTTGTAACGCAAACACAGCCCAGTTAACAGGTTTTACACAGCGGCTCCGGCACAGGGTGGTTGTGAGATGCTCGCTGTCGCTTCATGGGGTTTTACTGGTCACAACTAAATGACTCGATTTCATTTACTGACAGCATGTCTCTGGAAGTGCACACGATGAACCTGACAATTACTGCGCTGGGTGAGCCTGTGCCGGATGCACGGCTCCCTCGGCAGGGACAGGGACTGGGCAGGGACTGGGCAGGGACAGGGACAGGGACAGGGACAGGGACAGGGACAGGGACAGGGACAGGGACTGGGCAGGGACAGGGACTGGGGAAGGAGAAGGAGAAGGAGAAGGAGAAGGAGAAGGAGAAGGAGAAGGAGAAGGAGAAGGAGAAGGAGAAGGAGCAGGCTCTCTGTGCGGGGCCACAATGCCTGCACCAGCGTTGGGTGGGTGATGGTGACAGGGACCAATGGGGACAGGTAGGAACTGATAGGAACAAGCACCTCTGCTCTTCTTCATCTGTACATCCAGACCTAACAGCATCCAGCAAAATTCCAGCTGCCTTTGTACCAGCCACCGCCACCACCAAAACGTTTTCTTTCCATCACACAAATTTAGGAGCAGTTGATATTTTTGAAACGTGGCGGATCGGGCAGATGGAGTCACTTTCAGGGCTGATTTTCCCCGTGGATCTGGTGTCCCAGCTGTATTTAGCTGCTGTCAGCAGTGCATCATGCCAGCACAGCACACCTCTGAGGAAACAATGCCTGGGATGCAGGGGACCTTCCTGTGGCGTCTCAGCTGTATTTTGAGCAGGAGGTTTTTGCTTATGAAATAAACTTCCTCACAAACAATTGAGAGATGATGGAAAGTCAAGGCAGCTGAAGGTCGTTTGTCTTTGCTGGCTGGGCACTGATGTTCCGAGCCCTGGAACAAATGCCAGCCGCTCTATTTCCAGTGCTGGAGCTGCCAGGGTGGAACAGACATTGTTCTCTGGGAAAGCAGTGGCCACAGCAGGGCAATTACTGTGGCAGGACAGAGGAACCCGGCAGGTCCTGGTCCATCCAACCTGTTCATTCCAGCTTCCCTTGGAGATACTTCTCAAACACAATCCTGCATTCCACTCCTGACATAATGGCATGAGGTACACTCATGCCGGTTAAAAATAAAAATCCCTTTTGTTCCCAAATAACAGAACACGGGGACATTTGGGAAAGTCTGACCAAGTCCTGATTGAACAAGAATCTGCCATTAGCTCTCCTAGCAAGAGGCAATCACTGCCCTGCACAATGCTCTGCCCTCAGCAGTGATTTATGGTTCCAAGGAGGTTTGTCCATGTTCACTGTTCTGTTGTGAGGAGCTGACGTCTCCCACTTCGCTCGAGATGCTCAGGATTTTACCCCCAAATATGTTTGTACAGCAAACAGGGGATGGCCCTGGGCTAGGAGAACACAGAAAATGGGGGGCATGTCTCTCCAGCCCCCCTGAGGGATTAATTATGGGATCAACAGGAGTCAGGGAGATTAAGTCCTGAAATCACAAAGCACATGCTAATCACCGTGAAAATCACCGACAGAGAGGGGCCATCTGAGCTGCTTCCTCCCAGCCCTGAAGCAAACAGAAAAGCTGCTTCCACGTTTAGTTCATTCTGTCATTTTTATAGAAACAGTGCTCATTTCTCCTGGAAAGAGATGGTCAAGGTCCAGCTCAGTCCTTTGGTGCCACTGAGGAAGAGCTCTGCCCCTTCTGTTTGCAAATCAGTATCTTGTCTAGTCCACACTTGACAGGGGTGTTCAAACTCCTGCCAGGAGTGTGCCCAGCAGCAGGCAGGGGAGCAAACAGCAGTGAAGGGAGGCTTTTTATGGAAAAAAATAAATTAACATAGAACCAAAGAACCATTCAGGTTGGAAAAGCCCCCCAAGATCATCCAGTCCAACCATTTCCCCAGCGCTGCCAAGGCCACCATTAACCCTTGTCCCCAAGTGCCACATCCACATGGCTTTTAAATCTCTCCAGGGCTGGTGATTCCACTACTGTCCCAGGCAGCCTTTGCCAAGGTTATAGGATTTATTCTTATTTTAAGACAGAAAAAAGATTCTAGGATCTTTCTAAAACAGCTTATAAAACTGTTTCAAATCACTAATGCACCTCACTTATTTCACCCACGTCAAAAGCCTGGCACCAGGGAAAGTAAAGCAGTGAGGTGACAAGGGGGACAAGGGGGAACGGCTTCCCCGTGCCAGAGGGCAGGGTTAGATGGGATATTGGAAAGAAATCCTTCCTTGGGAGGCTGGGGAAGCCTGGCACAGGTGCCCAGAGCAGCTGTGGCTGCCCCTGGATCCCTGGCAGTGCCCAGGCCAGGCTGGACAGGGCTTGGGGCACCATGGGGCAGGGGAAGGTGTCCCTGCCACGGCAGGGTGGCACTGGGTGGGCTTTGAGGTCCCTTCCAACCCAAGCCATGCCGGGATTCTATGTTCCTAAGGCCCCTTCCCAACCAATTCTGGGTTCCGCGGGGTCCGTGCCCCCGATCCCCGGCCGCGTTACCGACCCGGCGGGAGCAGCAGCGGCAGAGCCGCGCTCGGAGGAAAGCGAAGCGATACTCCAGGGAACCGGGACCAAGCCGGGAGCGGTGCCGGCGGCGGAGGGCGGGCCCGGCCGGCCGCCGGGGCGGTTCGGGGCGGGAGCCGCGCGGGCGGCAGGTACGGGGCCGGGCCGGGGGGCCGGGAGCGCGTGCGGGGCTGCGGGGTGGGTGCCGGCCGGTCCGCTCGGCCCCGGGCGCTGCCCAGGGATGCCTCGGCATCTCCCGGCGCCCTCGGGCATCCCCGGGCAGCGTCTGGGGCCGAAGGGACCGGCTCGACGGGACCGGTCGTGTGTCTTTTACTGTGCTACGCGCCTGAGCTCACCCGATCTCCGCCTGCTTTTGCAGCAGCGGGGCAGGTTTTCGTGCTGGGCAGGGATTTGGGGTGTACCCGGCGTGCAGCAAGGGGTGGTGATTCGGATTTAACCTTTATTTACACAGGGGTTTCCTTTAATCTCCCTGATAAAAGAGAATGGGAGCAAACCGCGTCTTGGTGGAGTAGCTGAGTGTTTGGTTAGGCGTTGGGAATGTGCCATCTCCCCCAGGAAGGTGCTCCCAGGGAGGCAGGGTGTGCTCGCAGCATCCCGGGGGATGCAGTTGCTGCTGTTGGGGGTTTGCTCCTCTTGCTGTCCGGGATTCCCTTCCCTCCTTGCCCAAGCAGCAAAGTGAACTCAGCAATGTGACCTTCCTGGCACATGAGGAGCAGGGCTTCTGATTGTCCTGTGAGAGAGAGAGGGACATCATGGGAACCGCGGGTCTTGGATTGCTTTGAGTTGGAAGGGACTTTCAAGTCCACCTCATTTCACCCCCTGCTCTGGGCAGGGACACCTTCCACTACCCCAGGCTGCTCCAAGCCCTGGGAACTCTGTGCCAGGGCCTCCCACCCTCCCGGGGAAGGATTTCTTTCCAGTATCCCATCCATCCCTGCCCTCTGGCAGTGGGAAGCTATTCTCCCTTGCTCCCCTTGTCGCTCCATGCCTTGTCCCCAGTCCCTCTCCAGCTCTCCTGGAGCCCCCTGAGGCCCTGGAAGAGCTTTGAGCTCTCCCTGGAGCCTTCTGTCCAGCCCCAGCTGTGCCAGCCTGGCTGCAGAGCAGAGGGGAGCTCAGGGTTAGGCAGGGGAGCGGGAGCAGAGTGCCTGGCACAGGGCACAGAGTCAGGCCGGCGCTATCTGAGCTCCCAGACTGTAAATACTCCTGAGTGCTGCCCGCCTGCCCCTTGGGCTGGAGACCCGGAGGCGCCTGCGTGGGCTGGAGCCGCGGGCGTTGGAGCTGGCACCGTGTGCCCTGGCCACTGTCCCTGCACAGCACCAGAGCACAGAGCATCTGCTGGGAGCCCTGACCCCACCTTGAGACAGGCTCTCATTGCTCACTGACACGTGCCTGCTCCACTTTTCAAACTGCCGACCTGTAAACTCCGTGAGGTAATAAAAGAAATTCCTCTAATTTGCAAAAATACCACGAGAGAGTGTAGATGTCTCATTTAGGAAAACTAGGCTTTTCCCTCAGGCTTCAGGGGAGATGGCAGATGAGCAGCTGGTCATCAGAGAGGAGTGACTGGTGTGTCCCAGGAGAGAAAGTGCTGAGCAATCACAGTGTCATCGGCCGGTAGTGTCAGCGTGGTTTTGCAGCCCACATCTGACCCTGGAGCTTCCAGGAGCGGGGCAAGTTTTGCTCATGACTTTATTTCCTTCAAGTGGCAATTGCCCTAGGAAAACCCCAGAGGAGATTCAATAGAGTCAACAGGATAATTTCGTAATGTGGGAGTCTGATGTCACTGTGAGGTGGAGGAGTTTCAGCCAGGGTGATGCTGGGATGAGGCAGGGCTGGACTCAGCTGCTGGAGACAGGGAGGACACGTCCACAGCCCAGAGAAACCCCATGGAACCGGGAGCAGGTTTCTCTTAGGATGGCTTTGGTCATCACAGGGATGCACGTGCTGCCAGGAGGGGGCCGTGGCACCCTGTGGTCACACTCGGGGTCTCTCAGCCCTGGGGTGAGCCCCACACAGCCAGCTCAGATCACCCTGCTGTGACCAGAGCAGCCCGGAGCAGGGATGGAAAGCAGTGCTGGCTCCCCAGAGCCACCTGCAAGGGTTCAGGGCTGTGTGTCTGTCGAGGGGGTGGCACCTCTGTGCCCCCAGCCCTGCTCAGCTCCTGCTCCATCCCTGCTCCTCTTCCTCCCTCCGGAGGGGCCGTGGGAAGGGAACAGTTGTCAATACACAGAGGGAGAGTGGGTGCTTGCAGCCCTCATTTACCACCTCTCTGCTCAGGTGCAGCCTGCTCGTGGGGCAGAGCAGGACCCACTCCAGGCTGGCACCAAACCTGGCACTGGCCCTGCCCCGAGCAGCTCTGGGCTGAGCTCTGAGCTCTGAGCCAGGGAGGACCATATGTGACAGGGCCTGGGGGCTCACCCGGGGCAGCTTCCACTGTCAGCCAGCAAGGAGCCTCTTTGGAAACACTGGAAATAATGGTGAGAAGAAAACTGCTGAAATGACAATATACATCCCAAAAAAGTCATCCAGGCATATTCAAACGCAGCTTTTGCTTCTTGCCATTTATTTCTTTCATCCCATATGAAGAGGAATAATTTCTCCCAGCACTGGCAGGTTGATGGGTGACCCACAGAGATGGGCACACAAGTGGGGTCTCCCTGTGGCAGGAGCCAGTGGTTGGTGACAGCAGGGACAGCCGAGGGCACGCAGCTGGCCAGCACCAGCCAGGCAGGATCCTGCCCCGCACCAGGCAGGGGCTGGAAACTGCAATCCCATCTAAATCTTTTACTGGATTTCTTAAAAGGCGGGAAATATTTCCTCGTCTGCCTCGCTGGGCTCCTGGGTTTAAAGGAGCTCTGAGGACTGGGGTCTGCACAGCCAGGGCTGACCTTGCTGTCACCGGGGGCTGGGGCAGGACTGCCCCCGTGGCTCGTGTCCCCCACAGCCTGGCAGTTCAGCAGAGCCGAGGTCACTGCTCCCTCTCTGCTGCCCAAAACCCAGCCAGGCTCTGGTGCGAGGTGGGCTCCCTCCCTGAGCAAACCCCCCAGGAACGGCAGGAGGAACCTCAGTGGCACAGGGTCATGAAGGATGAGGTGTGATGCTGGGAGCACGGGGGTCCAAGTCCCAGCACACGAGTTCTTTGGAGAACAAAATCTTTTTCTATAGGAGTAGAGCCTGCCCTCTGATCCTAGAGGAAGCAGCTGGGGTTTGTTCTTCCCAAAGTCCTCTCCCACAGAGGATCACCTACATCTAACATCACAGGTGACAGGCATGCAGTGAAAACCATCACCTCTCTTTGTGTCATGGAGTGAGACTTCAAAATCTGTTGGGTTTATATTGTTATCAAACTCTCTGTGTGCTACCCAGGAGAACTTGCAGATCTGCCAGGAATACAGCAATACAGGAATCAGTACCACCTTTTTTATTTTTGAAAAGTATGAAGAACCCACCTCCTTTCACTCCCCAGGGCCCGTGCACACCTTTGCTGCCTTCTTTGCTCACCTGCAGTACTGCTGTGTCACTCTCATTCCTGCCCTGCCGAGTGCTGCTCCTTGGTGAACTATTGCTGCATTATTCCGGCACTCTTCCTCCCAGGACGGGGCCTATTCCCAGCATTAATCTTTAACTCTGCTCTCCTGCAGCTTAAATCTGACAAATGTTCTGAGTGGCTGCCTCAGGTTCTTTTTGAAATCCTGCCTCGGGATATTGAGATTTAGTAACACAGATTCTAACCTGAAAATAGCAGCACAAAATGTTCTATTTACTCACAAAATGAATGCCAAGTATGCAGCATCCCTCACCAGAGCAGGGAGGAGTGGGGGGGCCATACTGATAATATCTGACAGACAAAGGAATTTGGTAGAAAAAACCAATCTGGTGTCCCTCCTCCAGTGGGCAGCAGCCCTGGACAGCATTCCTGCTCCTGGGAAAGGTGCTGCTGCTTCCAGCTCCTCTTCCTCTGTCCCTCTGAAAGCTGGATGCTCTCTAATACTTCTTACTTTAAAGAAAAATTCTCTCAGAATTGAGAGAGAACAGAGAGGTTGACCCCTGAACGCTGTGAGCCTGAGCTCTGCCCAAGCCAGCTCCTGCGTGTACTGCTTGGTCCATCTAGTGTTGGCCGAGGCCGGGGCAGCATTCCAGCTGTGTCAGTGTGCACACAGCATTCCCGCTCCCCGAGCAGCAGCTGGGCCCTGGCCACGCTCGGGAGTCACCGGGCACGGCCGCGTCCCGCCGGTCACGCAGCTCCGTGGGGCAGCAGGAACCCGAAATGTGACAAAGGCATCCACCACCTTCGGAACCGCCGGTGCCGGAGCTCTCCTGCGTCCTCCCGGGAGGCCGGTGCCATGCTGCTGCCGTGGCATGGCCCTGCAGGAATCTGAGTTTCTCCTGGCTCATGGAGGCGGCCGTCCCGCTCCGTGCTGCCCGTACAGCGGCGCCTGGCACGGCACAGCCCCTGCTCCTCCTCGCAGCTGGTTTGATGTCTTTTCTCCTGCTGGCAGGCAGCAGCATGAACCTGAAGAAGTACCTGGTGCGGGCGCTGCACCGCCTGCAGAAGGGCCCTGGCTACACCTACAAGGAGCTGCTGGTCTGGTACTGCGACAACACCAACACCCACGGCCCCAAGCGCATCATCAAGGAGGGGCCAAAGAAGAAATTAATCTGGTTCTTCCTAACGCTGCTCTTTGCATCCCTGGTGTTCTGGCAGTGGGGGATCCTCATCAACACCTACCTCTCCTACAACGTCACCTCGACTCTCTCCATTGGCTTCAAGACCATGAAGTTCCCCGCAGTCACCATCTGCAACGCCAACCCCTTCAAGTAAGTTTTTCTTCTCCCAGTTTCCCCGTGTGTGCCCTAACCCCTCAGAAACATTGCCAGTGTGAGGTACTGAGGGCCCGTTCCTGTCTGAGACATCACGTCAGGAGCATCAGTGGAGTCACCAGGTGGCCCTAAAAACAAATAAAGAACAATATGGAGATGAATGGCTCAGGGCCAGAGGAGGGTTCATCTGCCTGCAAGTTCTCCTGGGCTTCATAGAATCCCAGAACAGTTTGGGTCGGGAAGGGACCTTCAAGTTCATCTCATTTCACCCCCTGCCATGGCAGGGACACCTTCCACTGTCCCAGGCTGCTCCAAGCCCTGTCCAGCCTGGCCTTGGGCACTGCCAGGGATCCAGGGGCAGCCCCAGCTGCTCTGGGCACCTGTGCCAGGGCCTGCCCACCCTCATGGGAGAGAGTTTCTTCCTAACACAGTTTCTGCACTATATCAGTCAATCTAATGCAGGTTTTTACCTCCCTGCAAGCTTTCCTCAGCTCATAAAAGAACCAAATTCAGCTCACTTTTCCCAGCCAGAATCAGCCTTTCCATCTTTCCGCACAGTTTCTTTCCTTCCCCTTCCTCGCTGTGACCATTCTTCTCCTTGCTCATGCTCCAGTCACTGAGAGCTGGTTCCACAGTCCTGTCTGCCAGGAACCACAGAGGCAGAACTGAACTGTGATTTCAAAGGAATCACTGATTTTCATT
Organism: Onychostruthus taczanowskii; assembly: GCF_017590055.1. Taxonomy (NCBI): domain Eukaryota; kingdom Metazoa; phylum Chordata; class Aves; order Passeriformes; family Passeridae; genus Onychostruthus; species Onychostruthus taczanowskii. Next base: position 13,481,731 of record NW_024499128.1, on the reverse strand, counting down.
AGAGCTGCTTTAAATTTGTAGTTGTTTTAAATCCCTGCAATAGTGTAGCCCAAGGCAAGACGCTGTCAGCCAACACAAGAATTGCTTAGGGCTAGTTTTTCCTCAGTTTGCTAGAGATGTTTTGTGTAAACTGTAGTGAATTACTGAACTAGAACCAATGTGGCCCAGCAGTGGTGTGTTCAGCCCCGCAGCACTCCCCGTTTATCCTGGCACTGCCCTTCTGCCCAGCCTGCTGGGACAGCCGTGCTCTGCATGCAGCTCCCGCTGTCCTGCAGTAAATTTGGGCAGCACTCAGCTCCCAGGCAGGTGCAGGCCAGCAGGGTGGCAGGTGGCACCGTGGCACTGCTGGTGGCACTGCCTGTCCCGCAGGTACTCGGAGGTGAAGCCCCTGCTGAAGGAGCTGGACAGGCTCATCGAGGCGGCGCTGGAGAGGATCCTGCAGCCCACGCCAGGCAACAGCAGCGAGGACGTGTCCCCACCACTCGACCTGGAGCTCTGGAACCAGATCCCCCTGGTCCTCATCGACGAGCACGACAAAGACAATCCCATCATCCTGGACATCTTTGAGACCAACCAGACTGCTGTGGGACACGAAACTGCCGTGGACAACAGAACCAGTGTGAGCAGCGATGCTGCTGGGGGCTACCAGCTCTCTGGGGGCAACGAAACCCTGGACAATGAAACCATTGATGGGAACCAAACCACTGCTGCATCTCCCCTGGCCAACACCACGTTGGAAGAGAAGAAGTACAAGCTGGCAGTGAAGCTGGTGAGAGGGGTCCCTCAGTGGCAGCGGGCAGAGATGGGGCACGGGTGCCTTGGCAAGGATGCAGCAGGGAGATCTGTGCCTCCTCCCTGGGGAGGAAACACTGCTCTGGGGCTCTGGTCTGGCTGTGCCAGGTCTGGGGACTGCCTGTGCCCAGACCCAGCCCTGCTGCAGGCTGAGCCCAGGACAGAGCCAGGGCAGGGCTGGTCCCTGCAGGCCCCCAGACACCTTCACCCCTTCCTTGGGTCAGGCACCCAAAATGCCAGGGAGAGCCCGTGGCTGCTGCCCCATCCCTTTGCTGCTGCATTCTGCAGTGCAGAGGCACAAGGTGGCCCTGGAACCCCTCACCCCTGCTCCCATGGGGGCTCCAAGGACCCAGCCTGGGCAGACCTCAGAGGCTGGGGAAACTCCAGCCTTGAACAATTGCTCCAAAATTGACATTTTCTGTTAACTTGTGGGGTCACCCTGGGGATGATGTATAACCTGCCCTGCAGGGAAATGTCCCTGGGGAAGGACCCTGTATTGACAGGCAGCTCAGAGTGACAGGCAGCTGAGTGTGACAGCCAGTTGAGTGTGACAGCCAGCTGGGTGTGTCAGCCAGCTGAATGTGACAAGCAGCTGAGTCTGACATCCAGCTGAGTGTGACAGGCAGCTCAGAGCGACAGGCAGCTGAGTGTGACAGCCAGTTGAGTGTGACAGCCAGCTGGGTGTGTCAGCCAGCTGAATGTGACAAGCAGCTGAGTCTGACATCCAGCTGAGTGTGACAGGCAGCTCAGAGCGACAGGCAGCTGAGTGTGACAGCCGCCTGTGGCCCCGTCAGGCTGAAGCTCTCAGTCCCTGGAGCTGCAGGCAGGGCTGGCATCCTGGCGAGCACACGGGGAGGGGGTCTCACCACGGCCCTGTCCCCAGGGGCTCAGGCTGCCTGCTCTGTGTCCCCAGTGCAGCCACCAGGGCTCTGACAACTGCACGTACAGGAACTTCAGCAGCGCGGCGCAGGCGGTGACCGAGTGGTACGTCCTGCAGTCCACCTCCATCCTCTCCAAGGTCCCTCTGCACGACAGGATCAGGATGGGCTACCAGGCAGAGGACATGATCCTGGCCTGTCTCTACGGGGCTGAACCCTGTAACTACAAGTAGGTGCACACGAGCTCCCTTCTGCTCCTTTCTGTCCCTGCAGGAACGAACAGCACGCGGATCCGTTTCTCTTTTTAAGGTATAGATCAGCTACTAATGAGATTGTTGCTGATTCTCAGCTCTAACAACACTTCCCAGAGGTTTCCTGGGTGTCACCCTGAAATTTGTTCTTTTGGAGCAGTGCTGGCTGAGTTAGAGTTTTGGATGGGCTGTTTGCTCATGCGGAGCAGTGCCCAGGGTATGCAGTGATAACCAGGTGCTGAGCCAGCAGCATGCCCCCCACTTACAGCCCCCCTCCCTTGTGCACAAGGCTCTGGGAAATGCATTTTAGCCAGCTTTGTTTCCTATGAGTCCCAAGGAGGGGAGCACACAGCAGCACCCCAGGCTGTGGGGAGCCCTGTCTCTTCTGCAGCAAGGGTGACCAAGAGCTGCCGGCAGAGCACGAGCTGTAATGCAGCCCAGACCTGTAGGCAGAGCTCAGACTGAGCAAGTGTTCCTCTCCATCCCAGCAGACACCTGCCCCCTGCCTTGCCTTTTTTTCAAAACCAGATGGATTGAGGTGCTGTCAGCTGTAGTCCCTGTGCAGGATTTCAGCAGATGAGGCAGTGCAGGTGAACCCCAGCACGGCTGCTGAGCTGCGCCCACCTTCTGCTTGATGTCACCCCCCTTAGTCCTGCCGAGAGTCACAGTTTTCTGTGCATGATTCCTCCAGGAATTTCACTCAAATCTACCACCCAGACCATGGTAACTGCTACATCTTTAACTGGGGCATGGATGAAGAGGCTCTGAATTCTTCCAACCCCGGGGCCGAGTTCGGTAAGGGAGCGCTCTGCGGTGGAGAGGGGCTGGAGGGGCAACGTGAGGGCTCTGTCTCCTGGTGCCCATTTCTGTCACTCAGGACAGACTTATGATTCCTCTGTCATGGGCACTGCAACAGGGAACAGAGGCTTTCCAGAAGGGAACGAGCCCCAAAAGGAAAATGTGCCACACGGAAGAAAAGTGACTACAGACATGTAGCAGAAAGGCATCCTCTGGATATTTGAAATATCTGAGGGAACACCTGACTGGAATAGTTCCCAGCTATTGCCATTCTGGGCATTCACCTCCATAAGTGTTCCTGCCCAGATCAGGCTGCCATGGCAGCCAGACCCTGGCTCTTCCCAAGGAACAGGGAGAAGAAAATAGAATCCCTTCTTTCCCCGAGCCTCACCTTCCAATACAATTCCTGCTGTGAGTGTTTTGTCTGGTGTCCCAGGGCTGAAGCTGATTCTGGACATCAGCCAGCAGGACTACATTCCCTACCTGTCCTCTGCTGCTGGGGCCAGGCTCATGCTGCATCAACAGAAGAGCTTCCCCTTCCTCAAGGACCAGGGCATCTACGCCATGGCTGGGACAGAAACCTCCATCGGAGTGCTGGTGGTATGTGTGGCATTCCTCGGGAGCAGATTGTCTGAGAATAATGTTATCTGATGGGCCCAAAACCAAGTTTGCTTTGCATCTTGGCTGAACTGGCTCAAACCAAAGGAGACAGGGTGCACACCTGTCAGGGGCTGGAGCGCTTTGTAGAGGGGTTTATGTAACTGTCCTGGCAAAGTGCTTTACTGAGGCCGGAATGCTGGGCTCGGGTCAGGGCTGTCTCTCTCTCCAGCATGTCAGGAGGTGCTTTGCCAGCCCCTGAACAGCCTGGCCTGCCCAGATCCGCCCAGGGAAGGGGCTGCAGCCTCCCCGGCTCTGCCACCGCCGACTCCTTCATTTTTAGCAAAGCCGGTGGGGAGCACAGAGTTACAGAGCCTCTGGAAGGTGGGCACAGGGACCTGTGGAGAAGGGAAAACCACAGTGTGCTGTTGGGGTTTCTTTCCAGGATGAGCTGGAGCGGATGGGTTATCCCTACAGCGACTGCACCATGAACGGCTCCGACGTCCCCGTCAAAAACCTCTACAGCCAGTACAACACCTCCTACTCCATCCAGGTAAAACAGCCTTTCCCATCAAACAACACTCTAGGAAAATCAGCAAAGCAGTTGAATCTTTGCCTATCCTGCAGGGCACTGGGGAATCATAACAATCATAAAATCTTTCAAGATCATAAAATCCAAGTGTCAACACAGCACCACCATGGACAGACCATGTCCTCAGGTGCCACATCACATGGCTTTTGAACACTTCCAGGGATGGTGACTTCACTGCCCTGGGTAGCCTGTTCAAAGGCTTTTCCTTTCCAGGAAAACTTTTTCCTAATATCTGATGTAAGCCCCACATGGTTCTGTAGGAACGGTCACTGAGGCTCTGGGAAACTTGTGCTGAGACAATGTCAAAGCCACACTCCTCAGGAGCTCGTGTTTTGTGTACACAAGTGATATTTACCCCTGACAGGAGATGAGTGCAAAGGAGAGAATCTCCCTCTGAACACTCCTGTGATCTTTCACTTTTTTCTCTTTGGGGGAATCAAGTAATTTTTCACCCTGAAAATGCAGCTGGTTTGTGCAGGAAGGGAAACAGCCCTTAGCTTCTTCATCACTCTGAAAATTGGATGAGAAAGTTGAGTGTCAGTAAACCTTGCATCTGTAGAAAATTAGAGTGCCAACAGTAAGGTTAATTTGTAACAGGCTGTGCTGGAGACAGAAGCAGCTCTTGACGGTTCCATGCAATAATAAGGGGAACACCCAAACCTTTTGGGGTGACTCACGGATGCACCCGGAGATCAGGAGGGCTTTGGGCTGGCAGTGGTTTTCTATTTCTACCTTTATATAATATAATAACAACTGGACCACTTTACCCAGCTTTTGAAGATGCTTGTATAAGGTTTAAGCAAACACTTGGGAGGATTGCATTATTCCCTACGAGTGCAAGCGCTGACGGAGTTCTGTGCCACGTAGCGCCACTTCAGAGCCCTCTCAGCAAAACCAGGCTCTCCGTCTCTCCCTGACTGCTCTGCACTCTGTGGACCTTTCCTATCACACAGAAATTCTCTGCTTGTCCTACCCACAACTGTTAAATTTAATTATCTCCTCACAGGCTCTGCCATTGCTGTGCAGAATCCCACGCCAGTCTCGGGTGATGAGCTTCACGCCTCACTGAGCTAATGGCAGTGCTGCAGCTGGAGCTGCAGCCACAATGCTCCCAGAGGAGCAGCACCTGCACAGAGATCATTCATGAGTCTGCTCTTTATGTTGAAAGAATTGGAAATTCCTGGCCTTAAAGTGTAAAACCAGCCCGTTGTCAGTGTTGTGTAAAGCCTGGAGAGCACATCCACGTCTGTGGTGGAAGAGAACATTTGCATTCCCTTTTGGAAGCTTGAATATTACTTCTGTGAAGCCCTAAAATAATTGAGAAACGAGCAGTTTAATGTGTGAGTGGGAGCTCCTGCATTTCCCACCAGGTCTCACCCGTGGCAGCTCCCTGAGTGGATTTCAGAGCTCAGTGCCCAGCAGGGCTGGCAGAGGTTCTGGGCAGGGACAGCTCTGGCAGCCCCACTTGCTCTGCACCTCCTTCCCTGTCTGCCTGCAGCCCAGATCCCCTGTTCAGGGCGAGAGGGGGCATTCCTGGGGCTGAGGGGCTCTCTGAGCTGCTGCCATCCCGCAGCTCCCCGGGGCTCAGCCCAGCTCTGAGCTCCCCTCTTCCCTCCCCAGGCCTGCCTGCGCTCCTGCTTCCAGAACCATATGGTGGAGATCTGTGGCTGTGGGCACTACATGTTCCCCTTGCCTGAAGGGGTGAATTACTGCAATAACGGGGATAACCCAGGCTGGGGTAAGAGCTGCTGGGGCTTTCTGGGGCCGGGGTCTGCTGCTGTCCCTGCATGCTGCTCTGCTGGGGAGAAGGGGCCACCTTTGGTCTGGCTGTGGGCTGGGGAGCCCTTGGGCACAAAGAGAGAGGACACAGCTATCGCTCCAGGCCTCTACACCCAAAAATTTTGGGTTCCCTGGCCGGGGCAATGAAGGGTCTGGTGCTTCCATGGGGTAGCATGGCTCTGTGCTGGCAGAGGCCAGGGCTGTGCCAAAAATACCAACTCTGGGCAAGCTGGTTCTATAAGAACTGTCTTCAGAAACAGACAGTTTATTTTTAATTTATTAGTAAACTGAGTGTTTTGCCCAAGTTTCTCAAGGAAAGGAAAGTTGAAAGGGAAGATGGCAAATCTGTGCAGAATGGTCACACCTAATGTTTATTTTCATAAATGAAACTGATATAACTCAGTAACTGGGTCTTCACCTAAACAGATACTTCAATTTTGTTTTCACCAAACAGCATATTGCTATTCCTTGCTGAGATCCAGCATAAAACAGCGTCAGATCTGCATTGACTCCTGTAAAGAAACATGCAAGTGAGTACCTGAGCCTGACCTGGCTGCTGTGGAGGCAGAGGGATCCTTCACGTTGACTCCCATCACTCCTGACTTTCCTAAAAGGGCAGCAAACCCTGCAGGGCTGGTTTGCTGTGTGAGAACTGAAGTTCCAGAGGCTTCAGAGGAGGGGAGGTCTCCACACTAACGCTCTCCCTCTTTGCTCCAGTGACACGCAGTACAAAATGACCATCTCCATGGCGGACTGGCCCTCAGAAGCCTCCGAGGTAACCCTGATTCTGGCCTTCAGCACACACTGGGGCCCTGTTCCCAGGCACGTGGAGCTGGCTGTTGTCAGAGCTGCTGCCCAGGTCAAAGCAGCTCTGCAGACCAGCAGGATGAGGCAGGAGGGACCCCCAGGGCGGCTCCTCCCTGCTGGGGCTCTGTCCCACTGTCAGCCCAAGGCTGAGACCACCTTCCACACCCTGTGCCACACAGGCCAGGGCAGGAGCACAGAGCACCCTGCTGGGGCAGAGCTGCCCTGCTCAGGTCCAGCGTCCCCTGCTCGTGCCCACGGGGCCAGGGCTGCCTGGCACGGGGCACCGCAGCGCTCGTGCCCCTCGGGAGCGCGGGCTGCCTCTGCTCTTTCTGAACAGATCTTGTTTTCCTAGGACTGGATTTTCCATATTCTGTCTTATGAAAGGGATATGTCAACAAATGTGACTCTGGACAGGTGAGTGAAAGGAACAAGCACTTTATCTTCTGTGCTGAGCCTGTTAACAGCAGCCTGACACGAGCCCTGGCGCCGGGCCAGCGCACGCGGCGCGAGCGCGCAGGAGGACGAGGCTTGCAGCCTGTTCACCTGGGACACAAAAGCAGATCCAAAAGGCACTTCGTGCATGTCCTCTGCTCTCCAGAGCTGCAGACTGGGTCAGTCAAACTCAAACATGCAGAAAAGTAAAGTCAGCCTTAAGGACAGTTCCAGTGTCACATTTGTCACTTCATACTGATGTCTCGGTGTCTCTCCGTCCCACGTCGGGCTGGAGCAGAGGTGCAGGACGTTGACAGCCAGCTCCTCCCTGAGGTGGGCTCTGTTCTTTACAGGAATGGGATCATCAAGCTGAACATTTACTTCCAGGAGTACAACTACCGCACCATCTCGGAGTCAGCTGCCACCACGGTGAGTGCCCATCCCAGCCCTCTGGCAGGGCAGGCACAGGAGGCAGCCAGGAGGGATGGGCAGGGCTCAGTGCCCTGGGGACAGTCTGTCACATCCCTTGAGGCTGCTTTTTGGCACTCCTGCTGCAATGAAGTGGATGAAGCCACCTCTGCCTGGTGGCTCAGAGCCCTCAATTCCTTCCCCCACTGCACCTGTGTCCCTGTCCCAGCCCTGCAGGGCAGCACCTGCTGGAGGTCCCAGGTGCAGGGGTGTCACCCACATCAGCACTGGCACACGGGGGATGGATGGGGTGGGCACATCTGGGGGGCTCCACTTCCTCAGCCCACTCTGCTCTCCTCCCACAGATCGTTTGGCTGCTGTCGAGCCTGGGAGGCCAGTTTGGGTTCTGGATGGGGGGCTCGGTGCTGTGCCTCATTGAGTTTGGGGAGATCATCATCGACTCGCTGTGGATCACCATCATCAACGTGATCAGCTGGTGCAAGGGCCTGAAGCAGAGGCGGGCGCGGGCGCGGTTCCCGGACGCGCCCCCGACGGTGTCGGAGCTGGTGGAGGCTCACACCAACCTGGGCTTCCAGCACGAGGCCGTGGGCGCCGTGCCCGGGGCCGAGGCGCTGCCCCCCGAGCCCGGCACGCCCCCGCCCAACTACGACTCCCTGCGTGTGCAGCCCCCGGCCATGCTGGGCCCCGACAGCGACGCCGACACCGAGTGACCAGAGGCTCCCGCCGGGCTGGGCCGCTTGCTGGGCAACCGTCCCTGTCCACATTCAGAGGGAATTAAAAGCCCAAGCTGTCCTTTCCTGTGACTGATCGCTGGGAGAAAGCTCTGCCTAATAAACCCTGCAATAAACCTCACAGAGTCAGGCTTTGGCTTTGGTGTGGAGGGCTTGTGTGCATCAGTATTGCTGTAAAATCACTGTTTCTCGTCACCAGGAGGGGGGGAGGCAATTCCCATGGGCAGAGCAGGGTGGTGGCAGGGAGAGGACAGGACATCCTCACAGTGGATGCAAGGCCGTGGCCTGGTAGAGCACAGGACCCTACAAGAGTTTGTGTTGGAAGGCGCCTCAAAGACCGACTCATCCTACCCCTTCTCCAGCGCTCTTGGCTGCAGGGATGTGGCACAGCGAGTGCCACAGCTGTGCCATGCCATGGAGCATGGATGGGACCAAAGCTACTTCTGACCTCTGAGGCTGCAGAATTCCCAATCCCAAAGAACTACAATGGAAACTGAACTCTCCCTTCACTGCTGGAGCCCCTGGGTGCCCTGTTGTGCTGCTGCCCAGGGTTTGTACCACTCATGTGCAGGTGGGCACAGCTGTTGGTGTGCCAAGAGCACGACTCCACAGAGGCTTGGGTGGGAGGAAGCACCAGCCTGTTTAATTGTCGTTCTTGCAATAATAAAAAGTTGATTTAAAAGTTGCCTTTAGCTTCCCTGCTGGCAGTGGGGTACTCCAGTGCTGGCAAGAGGTTGATGGCAGTGGAAGGCAAGGAGGAGAGCACAGGGTGCTCACCCTGACACGAGGGCAGCCGGGGCCTTTGGTGCCTGTGGGACTGAGCTGAGTGGGGCAGTGAGTTCACCTGTCCCTGGCTGGTTCTGGCCCCCAGGAGCTTTCCCAGGAACCCACCACAACCCACCAGGACTGGCCCTACTGAAGTACTTCTGCAGAAGTTCAAGAGGAAGCACAATCCTGTGGTTAAACCTCGTACCAGAACACGGAGTTCTGGGCACAGCGCCCAGTGCGGGGCGGCCCCAGAGAGGGGGGTCCAGGATCCTTCTGCAAGGCAAGCTCCCCAGCACAGGGGGCTCTGGTGCACAGCTGTGGGGCAGAGCATGCCCAGGGTCCCTCCAGCCCCTTGGCAGGGGTGCAAATGGGGGTCCAGCTGCTGATGACCACCAGCAGCAGGACAGAGGAACTGGGGGAGGATCTGACAGCTGAGGTACCACCAGCATGGCTGCTTCTGCCCCAAACAGAATCCTGTGTTCAAAACTCACTGAATCCACATTCAGGGAGTACGTCCTTCACACGTCCACACTCTGTCCAGCCCTTTCTCCCCCAGCTGGTTCTCCTTTGAAGGGAGAAGGACCAGCAGCCCCCAAACACGCTGCTCTGTACAGAACCACCCAGGCAGAGCCTGAGCTCAGCGAGCCCCCAAACCCACCTGAGTGCCAACAGGGCACAGGACAGCAAAACACCTGTAAAGACAGAGGAATCCAGCCCTTACAAGCTGTCCTAGACTTTTCCTGTCTCCTGAAAGGAATGTTTCCATCTCTGGGCACCACAAACAAGCACGGCCTCCTTTCCCACGGAAGAGCTTGTGTAAAGTGATGGCACTTGATCCCACATCACAGCTGAGTGGGAACCAAGGACCTGACACCCTCCCCTCCTGAATCAGTGCTCACTATGCAGTGCCATCCTTGGCAGAGGCCTCCAAAGGACGAAACAGTGAAAAACCAGAACACACAGAGCACATTTCTTAGAACACGGGGAATGCTGACAGCAAGAACCTGGGCATCTCCTCTCACACTGTCACCAACAAGGTCCCTGGGATGGGCAGCAGGTCCCAGGCTGCTCACCCTGCCCTCATGACTTCAGCCCCAGCTGGCTGCCAGCCCAGGCAGGGAACAGCCCCAAAACTCTCCCCAGCAGCACGGGGGCAGGGGAAGGTGGGAGAGGCACGGCTGCTGAGCTTCACCCTGCTTACAGCAGAGTGCAGGGAACAGAGTGTTCCCTGCAGGACAGGGACAGCTCACCCTTCCAGTCACAGCTGGCTCATGGAGGTGTCTGACACCTCATAAAAGTGGGAAGTGTCTCCAGTGCTTGGCTCCAGCTCTGTCCCAGCCTGAGCCCAGCTGAGCAAAGGGGTTTCCAGCTGCAGCAGCAGTGCAGCTGCCATTCCAGTTTTGGGAGCTCCCTGTATTCTGCCCCACTGTCTTCCAGCTGCAGCAGCAGTGCAGCTGCTCCAGACTCAGCTGCCATTCCAGTTTTGGGAGCTCCCTGTATTCTGCCCCACTGTCTCCCAGGAGAGCACACTAAGGCTAGACCAGCTGGTCCTCAAAAATCTATACAACAAATGGCAATAAATTCTACAAGGAAGCACCACTTTCTTTAAATTCCTTACAAACTTTATGGCTTTCCACAGAATAGTGAAATTGCACCAGGAACAACCTACAAAGCTGGTTTTATTTTCAGGGCCAAGCTTTATCAAGCCTCAAGTGTCAAGTGAAGAGACCTTCCTGACCCTGTATTTAGGACACCTGAGCAGTGGCCACTGCCTACAGGCAGCCCCTCTGTGCTGATCTCCCCATCACCCCAGACACAGCAGACTCAGTTCTCTGAAAAAGCTGCCACAAAGCATGAACTCTACAGCACCAGGCAGAACACTTCCAGCACTCCTCAACCTACTCAGGGTCATCTAGAGGTTTTGGGAAATTTGGCCACAGGACACCTTTCCTTATTTCTAAAGATGGAAGAATGGAACAAGCTTTTCCTAGACAAAGACATTTATTAAAAGTTAGTCTGAAATAAATTCCCCCAATCCCCAGAGATCTTTTCTCTGTCCTTGCAGAAATGAAAACCAATCTGAGATGTCTCCTGGCAGTGATGCCAGCGGCAGGGAAGGCACAGTTACCCCTCCAGGCCCCTCATGGCCGCGATGCCAGCTGCAGGGAGGGCACAGCTGGCAGTCCAGGCCCCTCATGGCCACGATGCCAGAGGCATGGAGGGCACAGTTACCCCTCCAGGCCCCTCATGGCCGCGATGCCAGCGGCAGGGAGGGCACAGCTGGCACTCCAAGCCCCTCCTGGCTGCGATGCCAGCGGCAGGGAGGGCACAGCTGGCACTCCAGGCCCCTCATGGCTACAATGCCAGTGGCAGGGAGGGCACAGCTACCCCTCCAGGCCCCTCATGGCCGCGATGCCAGCGGCCATCCTGCGGGGCAGGCTCTTGGCAGCCTGGTGAAACTCCTCTGGCTTGGCCTTCAGCAGAGCTGCAACGTTCTGCAGCGCCCGCGAGGGCTGGAGGCCCAGGGCATCCATCACGTTTATCAGATAATCTGCAAAATCAAGGCAAGATTTGCATTTAACTTGCAACAGACGCCGTGCAATGAAAGATACCCTTGTTCTTGGTGACAGGGAACCCTGTCAGGGACAGCTCCCACCCACAGGCACACCCCGGCAGGAACCCCGCACGCTGACAGAGCGGCCCTGAGCTCACCAATGTCCGTGGCCAGCTGCTTGGTGGAGTGTGCTGTGAGCTGAGGGATCTGCAGGATGACCTCGCAGTAGGTGTGCATGGTGGCCCTGGCGATGGAGCCCAGCCAGTAGTCAGCCACGTTGTCCAGCTCGGGCAGCTCATCTCCTGCACAGACAGCGCCCGTCAGCCGCCAGCACGCCTGGCCTGCCCCTGCTGCCTTTTACATAGCCCTAGCTGCTTAGTAACGTCTGAACAGCTAATTAATACCATCTGAACAGCTAATTAGTAACTGGTTATGAACAGGTGAACTGCTCCTTCCCCAGGACAGCCAGGCAGTCAGAGCTTACCAGCTGGTTCTGGAGTAATCTAAGCAGTCAGGTACTCTCCCTGCACAGCACTGTCAAGAGCTCCAGACCCAAAACACTGCCCTGATTACCCTCCAGGTAAGTCATTTCCAAAGGGCTGATGGGTGACCAGCTGGGACAGGGCACTGCCTGGCAGCTCCTGCAGGATCCTCTTCCAGGAGCAGTTTGCAAACCATGGCAGTGACAAGGATTCACAAAGAGTTTTTTTCCAGCCCCAAAGGCAGTCTGTGTTCATTAGTGCTTTGAATTACAACGTGTAAATGCTTCAAGGTGACATAATAGTAATGCAAAAGCCTGAACTAAAGAGTGTATTTTTGGAAGGTTCCAGGAAGCCTGTAAATACCAAGCTCTATGCTTTCTTCACTGTCTGTGGAAATAACAACACCATAAAGAGACTAAACCCAGCACAGCAGGTACACTGCCAGCCTGCAGGGAAAGGCATTAGGTGGCTACTGCTGTTCCCTGCACCAGGATCAGTGACAGCAGGAACAGGAGCCAAAACCCAAGAGAACTCTTCAGACCCCAAACCACCATTTTAATGAACACCAAACTCACACAGACCAAGCCAAAGCTTCCAGTTTGAATGAAACAAAACCAAGTTTTACTCATTATTTAGAGGCTCCTCCTGGGTTTTACCAAAGGATTCTTGGAAGAAACAGTGTGATAGGAAAGGGATCTCCAATGGTTTTGTCACTGTACCACATCCCACCCGTGTGATGTCAGGATGGAAAGCTTTCCCCAGACACTCCAAGCCTCTGGTCTCACCCTACCTTGCTCTGGGGGATATGGCAGTTTCCCAGCATGTAATGCAAGCTCCAAAGCAGAATCCTCTTGAGTGACAAATGGCTCCAGGTGCAGAGGAAGAGACATAATGTATTGCCCAATCTGGAATAAAAGCACAAAAGCTGAATCACTGAACAAATGCAAGGCAAGTCCTTTACTAGAGAAAAAGTCCCCCGCAGTAAATACACCTGAAAGCAGAGAGCTGAGCCTGACAGCCACTCACTCACCTACAAATTGGCTCTCGTGCATCACTACACTTGGTACAAGAAACAGTTTTTCACAAGGTCACAGAAGCAGTCACCAAAACACTCATGGTAAGAAAGGCCTGCACAGAGAACTGCTACTCCAAGCAAATCTTTGCTCTCTGGAGAGTTCCCAGCAATTTGTTTTCTAGAGCAGAAAGACAGCTGAGTTCTTACATTGCTGATATATTCTAGAGGGGTCAGGCTGAAGTTGGGCAGCTCATCTGTCAGGGTCTCACCAATGCCACCAGAACTCCAGCCCTGTAAGGCAGAAAGTGCAGGATGAATCAATGACTTCCCAGAGCATGAAGCCTGTCAGCATTTTAGAAAGGGGTGACCCAACAACGTGCACTGTGACTACCCAAGGGATTCTAGGAAGCAGAACACAGACGGTGAGAAAACCGTTTACCATGTTATCCCCCAGGCCCAAAACACCCACTCTTCTTCTGCCCAGCTCTGTGTGGGAAATACGCCCACATGGGTCAGAAAAGCAGCACCTCAAACAAACACCAGAGCCTTCAAACACCTGTGCTGCAAAGGCTGTGGGTGAGGGAAGGGAAACCGCTCCACTGCCTGCGGCTCGTGGCACAAAGGCAGCGCCAGAGAGAACGGCTCTGAGCAGGAGCCAGCCAAGCAGCGCTGACCCAGGGGGCCCCCAGGCAAACCCTGCCTGCCCAGCTCAGCCCGAGGCCCCGGTGCCCACCTCCATCCTGGGAACCAGCAGCAGCTGCTGTTGGATGCGCAGGAACACGGAGTCGAAGGCCAGCTGGTGGGACAGCTGGTTGAGGCGCGCCAGGGCCGCTCGCGACGCCGACAGCAGGCTGTGCTGGCTGGTGCCCTTCTCCTGACACACACAGGGAAACATTGACACTCACAGGCCACTCAAGTGGCCACACAGGGGCTGGGCTAACATGCTGGCAGGGGTTTTGTCCCTGTGCAAAAGAGCTTTCCTCTACGGTGGCACCGCCTGTTTCTTTTGGAATGACCTATTCCAAGCAGTTATTCAAGACAGAAACTGCCACTGCTCCCTGAGGACAAGGAATCAGCATCACATTCCAGCCTCCCCGGGCTCTGGCACATGCTGGACACTGAGAAACTTGCAGAGAAGGTGGCAAAACTGCCTCAAAGGGCACAACTGATACCCTGCACGGAATTAAGTTCTACCTGAAGAGTAGCTGTGGAACTGGACAGTTTAGTCAAGGTTTAAAGTCAGACACATGACACTGAAGGTGGAACCACAAAAGCTGCAGGTAAACCAAGTGCAGAAGAAATCAAAACATTTTGAGGAAATAAAACTCATAACCTTGAATTCACTACTGCATGTGACCAGTGATGGCAAACATAACTTAGATCCACAAGAAGATAACTAAAGCCATTCTACCCTGCTCACAGATCCATGCATGAATGATCCTGCAGAATTCTGTTTCAGACTGGACAGGGCAGCAGATCCTAAGTGGCAGAGAAAGCCTCAGAAGGTGGTGTGTGGGCTCCATAATTTCAGATGGCTCCAACACAACCTTCCCAATGCTCAGTGTGATAAAATCTCCCTCACCTGAGCTGATGAGGGCATGTTCACAAAACTGAGCCAGGATCTGGGGAGACATGGAATGAGTCCAGACTTCCTGGGTTTGGACTTTTCATCTCTCTGTAACACAGCCCATGGAAAGGCTGCAGCCCAGCATGGAAAGTCATCAGACTGGAGGGGGAATCCCACCCACCATGGGCCCAAGAGCAGACTGTAACAGAGGCAGGCTCTCCAGGCTACCTTCAGAGTGTAAAGTGTTTCCATAAGGCTGGCATACTCAGATGGATTCTCCTTCAAGAGATAATTGTATTCCTGCCAAGGATTTTTTATGGAGCTCTTCTTTTCTGCAGAACTGGTGTCCTGAAAGCCAGAAAAACTGCAGGGGCTGTAGGAGTCTGAGAGATACTTCCCAGCAGTCGACAAAATCCTGAAAACAAGTACACAAAAGTCACCAGCAGGATCCTCTGGACTCAGCAGTGCTGTCCTCATGCTGGCCCAAGGACCAGCACTGCCCTTGAGTGACTCCAAGGAGAGCATTCACTGACAGAGAGCTGCAGCCAGTCCTCTCCAGCTGTGCGACTCACCAGCTGCAGAGGTGCTGGGAGGACAGGGGGGTTTGTGCTCTGGGAACACGAGGGCAGAGGGGCCCCACTGAGCACTGCAGGCTGGGCTCTTCTCCAGCCACACTGAGCACTTCAAGGAACCACAGCCTGGGCAGGGAACTGCTTACAACAAGGAGTAGCAAGATCCACGTGCTGCCTGTGCCTACACTCCTCAGGTTACAGGGAAGCCAACAGGTAAGGCACACCTACACATTTCAGCACGTGATTCATGCCCCATGTCACAAGGATCTTGCCAATTTGATCTGGTGGAAAATTCCTTCCTGACCCCCATCTGGCAGCCCACTGGTGGCCAGGCAGGAATCCAAGGAAAAGGATTCTTGGGACTGCCTCAGGGAACATGACTGGGCAGAACAGTCTATGCCCCACCTCTGAATGTCAAAGCATGGGGAAGGGGAATCAGTGGTGGCTTTCCCTCCATGGTCCATGCAATCAAAGCACACTGGGGCTTGTTTCCTTTCAACTTGGTTCCTACATTGAATTAAGGCCACCAGTGCCCACCTGTTGGCCAGCTGCTGCTCAAAGTCTCCACACTGATGAAGGAGTTCACCACAAATGGAAATTATCCTGGAAAAGAGTAAGACAAAAACACACTGTGAGATTTGAGGCAGGTAATGCCAGACCCCCCATCAGAGAACCCATCTCAGACCCACATCAAGTAATTATGAAAAGCTATAACCAAACCACAGCCCACACATCAGTCAAGAGTCAATCTGGTGATAAACTGCATCCATTTGATAACACTGATTTTTTTTTTTCCCCAATGGCCTCATCCATATACTACTTCTTGTCATCATGGGGAAGGCCAGCTCAGTGTCACTGGGAAAAATTCTAAGAGCTGCTAAAATTACAAGTGGCATGAGATGCAGCCTTGCTCCAGCAGGGTGGGGAGCCCCACAGCCCTCCCCGTGCCAGGAGCAACCTGAAACCCACGCCTGACACTGGTGCTCCCAGCAGCACAGAGCTCAGCCCTGTGTTCTGCACTGAGAACTTGTGTAAACTGACCCCAAGTAGTTCCCTTTCAGCTTTGACACAAAAACCAGCTCTGAGCCAGACCAAAAAAACCAAACCCTTCACCGGACAGAGTTCTGGAATGCAGTCCAGTCCTCCTGGAACAGGGAATCTGCCAGGACATCATCCAGTTTACATTTCTTTCGTATAGACTGCAGCGTGTTTGTGAAGTCAGATGTATACCTGCAGTGAGAAAAGGAGCACAGAGAAGCACCAGCATAAGAGAGCAGGCTGGAGAGCAGCACAAACACACGTCCTGTGATTTGCTCAGTCAGTCCCCTGCAAGGGCCAAACGAGAACCAGAAATACTAAAAGGAGTAGAGAGAGACACTCTGGTTCCACTCCAAACAGGTGGATGTGAAGAACTGATCAGCCACAGCCCACTCCAGCCTAGGCCAGAGGACAAGGAGCACGAGAGATGCTGTGTGGCTGCCTCAGTTTGCTGCCTGTGCATTACCAGGAGCTCTCCCTGCCTGTGAGAAGGAACGAGTAAGACATTTCAGTTACCACTACACTGACCATCTCCTAGGAAAGACCAGGAAAACTTTATACAGCTCCTGCTACTCCAACATCACTTGGCCCCTACTCCAGGAACATGGTGACAACAATCTCATGAATTTGTTTTCTCAGCTACTCCCCAGATTAGAACATGGATAAAGAGAAGAACATTCTGTTTT
The DNA here is from genome assembly GCF_017590055.1 of Onychostruthus taczanowskii. Lineage (NCBI taxonomy): Eukaryota > Metazoa > Chordata > Aves > Passeriformes > Passeridae > Onychostruthus > Onychostruthus taczanowskii. The sequence continues at coordinate 13,464,963 of NW_024499128.1, read as the reverse complement.
CTACCCACCCCCATTTTCTTTTTAATAATGCCCATAAGCTGGAGGCAGGTACATTGCTCTCTAATTGCCTATAAAGAAGGTGAGATCAGACTTGTGCTTTCCTCTTCCCCCCTCCCAAAGGGCAGCAATACCTGATTCATACCTTGTGAGCAGCTCTTTCAGTATCGTGAAGAAATAAGGAGTAAATCAGTACAGGAATAGGAAAGTGATACTTTAAGACAAGAATTAAGAGTGAACCTCACTCTGTGGGGTATCTCAGACTTACAGGCAGATCCTGAATGTGAGGTTACTTGTCCCAGTGACTGTGTATTCACAGAACCAATATGGTTGGAAAAGACCTCCAAGATTATCAAGCTCAACCTCCAGACTTATTTCCCCACTGAGATCTAATTTCATCAGCCTAATTTGCCTTATTTTGTTTTGGGAAACATTTTCTCCTTCAGAAGTATTTATTAAAAATGAAAACTCTCCCCAACCAGAATCGAAAACAGCTGGCAAGCTTTTGATTTAGCCACAAAATCTTTCATTTTTCCTCTAGAAAACAGCCTGTGCTCGAATGAAGCAGCAAGGGGGACACTGATGATTCATGGTACAGTCAGAGACACTTTCTGCTCTCAGCCATTTTCCATAAACTGCAGAGTCCTTGGCCACAAACTGCACACTCACAACTCGCCCAGGATAAATGGAGCAGCACCTAAAGGCACCTTACTTGGAGAAGAGGGCCTTCAGGGCCTTCAGCAGCCCACACACCCCCAGGCCATCCGTGAGCTTGACGCAGCTGTCGATGGCTCCGGCCGCCAGCGTGAAGAGTTTGCTGACTGAGTGGTTCAGCTCTTGGACACAATCAATCACTTCCCAGTGCTCCTAAATAACAACAGGAACAACAGAGCTGAGCCTGGCTCTTCTTCCAGGTAATAGAGAAAGCACACCTTGTGTGACAGTGTTCTCTGGTATCCTTTTCTGTGCAACTCTTACAGCAGAACCATGCTGGTGCTCCCACCCTCCTGCCCACAGACTGCAACAACAGCCAGGCTGCCAAACCCTGTGTTCCCCAGGTCCTCAGGGAAAAACAGCTCTGCCAACAGCAGAATATTCTACAAATGAAAGGAAACATAACCAAAAAGGAGAGGGGCAAAGAGAGCAGTAACTGTGACAAAGACCCCTGTGTTTAGTGGAAGCTTCAGCCTCTCCCAGGACAGCAAAGACTGGTACATTACCAAGGGCACTGCACTGATCTGGATGAGGAGATTCTCTTCTTCCAGGTCTCCATACTCGAGCTGATAGGGCTTGTAGGGAGCATACACCACTTCCACAAGCTCCATCACTTTCACGAGGTTCTGCTCCTCTACAAAGAATCACATGTTTAGTCTACAAAGAGATGAATATGCTACTAAAAGCCTCATTTCAAGCTACTAAAGCATGCTGCCTGCACAGGCTTGGAATGCTGCCCAACAGCTTCAATCTCAACTACACAGATTGGATTTTTTTATTTTTTTAGAAACAAGATTACTATCTCTACCTGCTTCCTAAAACCAAGATGTTCTACCTCAACAAGTGTCTCAAGAAAATTAGCACTCACTGACCCAAAACAGCCTGGGCGACAAAAATCCATCAAACATTCCAACCTACAGCAGAAGAATTGAAACACATCACTCCCACGGCGTCACACAGGGGCAATCCTCATTCATCAGAAAGCCTAGTTCACACTTAAAATAATTGACACTAATTCAAGTCATTCAGCACTGCTGTGCCAGCGTTCATCAAGCAGAGCCGAACGTGAAGCACAAACGCAGCTCTCGGTGCCATGCCTGAGCAGGGAGCTGCCAACCCAAACACAAGGCAGGGCTGAATGATTATTGCCCAAATCAGAACTGGGCACCAGCTGTTCTCACAAAGCTCTGCCAAACTCAAACCTGCAGCAAACCAAAATTACTTTGAATCCTGGCTCTCAGAAAAGACTTTCACACCCCGAGGACAGGAAAGCAATGGAGCAGTCTGTCCCAAGCCAGCACTGCCTCAGTGCTTGGACACTTTGGAGACCAGACTCAACAGTATCCCAAGCACCAGTCTGACCTCACAGCAGCTCCTGCCTGGAGCAGGAGACTGGACCAGATCATCTTCCAAGGTCCCTTCCAAACTGAATTATCCTGTGAATCACAGCTGAGCCCTCCCCTCACACATACACACAGGAACTGGTTTGAGTCTCCTCAGCTGAGTCACCTGGCCTTTCCATTCTTGAGATATTTCTTTTCTCAAACATATTACCCACACTAAAGGAGACAGAAATAAAGGCTTTGGGTGTTTTTTTAAACACACTCAGATAACAGTTCAACAGTGGTCCTCCTATTCCATCATCTTCTACAATCTGGCATTATTTTCCCACGTCCTTTTTAATAATTTCTATAATGAACCACAAATTAAGCCAGAAAATGATTGATGTGTATGCAACCAGACCGACAACAGACACAGTCACACTCCCTGACATTGCCCAGCAATCATAATTTACAGGATCAAGAAAGAATCTGGGTTTAAACAGCTCAAGACAATGTTATGAGGAACCAAACACAGGAAGCACAGCATCAGGAATGCTCCATTAGCCTTAATTTTGGATTTTCCCACAGCCAGTCTTTGAAGCGGCCCCACCAAATTCATAAGGGTCTATAAATAGCCAACAGCTCCAGTCAGGTGTAAACTTGTGCAAACAGCACCTCACTGCTGTGTGGTTTGCAGGAATCACTCAGCAATCATGACCAAAATGACAAACGTCCCAGGGAGGGGAAAGCACAGGGCAGATTTGGAAACAAACACTGAAGATGCTGCTGGGAAAAAACTACCAACAGTTCAAAAAAAACCACTGGGCATTGTCACTTGATCAAACTCTAAGCCAGCAGCAACATAAAAACTACAAAAAACAAATACAAGCATCCAATGGATGCAGCCTTCAAGCAGGCTTTCTCTTGTTTAGTGAGGTGGTAATTCCAGGAAACTCCTCAACTTTTCTGCTTTGTCATCTCTCACAATGGGTCTTACTGCCTCTCTGGAGACATTTCCTTGTCTGGGAGACAGAAGAAACAGTAAAGCCTGTAAAAGGAGAAGTGCTAAATGCTATTTACCCTGCAGAGCCAGCTCAGGACAGGGCTGCTTCAGGAAACTCAGTGTTGTGTCAACAGCTCAGGTGCAAGACATACACACAAACACAAAGGTGCAAGTGCTGTGGAACTGGGCATTGCCTAGAAGAGATAATCCCTCCCTCCACCTAAAACTAAACAAAATCCCACAATGGGACTTCACAAAGGGGACAGCATAGAGTGACAGAATTCAGAGCCAGAGCCTTACTGAGGTTTGGCAGCATGGCTACCTCCAGCCCCTTGGCGAAGTGGACGGTGGCATGGTGCAGCTCCAGCAGCTGGGCCAGCTTGGTGTCCTGGCCTGTCCTCTCCATGGCAGTGCTGAGACACACAGGGATGGAAGGCACCAGAGCTCCCAGGGTTTGAATCAACAGCACAGTCACGACTTCATGGGGGTTCTTGAAAACCTGCGGCAGCAGAACAGCAGCATTGCCTGAGAGGAACACACAGAGCAGAGAGCAGCAGGCAGCTCCAAAGCTGGAGCACCCACAAGGGGTGAAGAACCCAGAGGTGCTCAGCCAAGGCTGCAAGAGCCACGCTGACCTAGCACACAGGACAGCCCGACTGCGGGTCTAGGGCAGGACAAAGAGTACAGCCACCAAGAAACTAGAAGACAGGCACAGGTCAAAAACTGAATACACAAGAACACAGGCACTACAGTGATTCAAAAAACACCTGACAGAAGAGGGCATTTGAAACAGAGCACTCGGTTGACACAGGTGTGTTGGGAAACAACATGAATCAGTAAAATATGAAGAAATAGGACTATATCACAAGCTAAATTATGGTCAGATAGGCAGAAGTCAGTAGTGAAAAGGCTAGAAAGTCTGTAATCAGCTGAGAATCAGCCACTCCACTAGCATCAACCTTTTTACAGCCTTCACTGTGACTTTTTCATCAGCTACTCTGCTCATTTGCTTTGAAAGCTGGGTTTACCATCAAAAAGGTCCAAGAGTTTTCCAGTAAGCAGAAGCAACACAGGAGATTGAGTGACATGAGCCGTGCCCCACGTGCCATTTCTCACAATCCCCAGTTCAAAGAATATCTGCTAAAATGTAACCTGACATCTGACCTGTAAGTCACATCGAATCATTAGGCAGAAAAAATACATTTCAAGGAAACACTGAGCTCCTCTGCAGCACAGGCCTTGCACTGACACTGGCTTTGTCACATGAAGATAACAATCTCTTACCCTTCATGGATGAAAAACTCTTCAACAATATGAACTTATTTCTTCATTTTACCAAAGGACAAAAACTTTTTTTGATCCTACGTGATTCTTGGCAGGGAAAACAAGCACACAGACTCCAAGGGGTGACAGCAGAAGCCCTCAGACATCTTACACAGAGCAACACGCATCAGTCCAGCGTGACCTTGAGGGCTTCCTCCAGGCCAAGGGATAAAGCAATTCAGGCATTTCAAATGCCTTGCAACAGAACACATTTACAACACCAACAAATTAGTTTTAACTTAAGATACAGATGAAAGTGATAGAGCAGCTTTAATGTCAATAACACGGCAACCTTGCTGCTGGTGGAACACCAGAGCTCAAATCCCGTCTGCAGGGCTGGACCAGGAGCAGTGAGCGGGTTGCAGATCCCATCCTGCACCAGCCAGGCCCAGAGTGGAAGCCAGGCTGAGCAGCCCTGAGCTCTGCAAGGCTTTGTGAGGATTCAGAGGGTGCCCAGCCCTGCCCTGTCCCACCCCTGTCACTGCACCTGCGCTGCCCACTGCAGCTGGGCGTGCCAGGTCCCCAGGAGGGTGTCGTACAGCTCGGTCAGCTGGCGATTCAAGCTCAAGTCACTCTGGCAAAGCTCCTGCCACAGGGCCACCAGCTGCACCTGATGGGGAACAGAACCATCTGAGAAGAAAACTGACAGGCCACAGGTCATGCTTTTGTTATGCCAAACCCAGCACTCCCCATGCACAGCACTTCTGCCAAAACATGAGGCTCCCCCTCGTGCCCCTCTCCCTGTTTCAGCATTACATATAATTCAGCACCACAGAAGGAAAAGACTTTCAGCTTCTTAGTGATTCGAAGATTTAATTAACATTGGTATTTTACTCATAAAATGAGATTGCAACTGATACCCCCACATAATAGTTGAAATACTTGGCAAGCCCCAGCCTTGAACTTAATCCTCAAAAGTCACAGTCATGTGAGAAATTTGAAGCTCAGGTTATGGCTACAGAACTGTCTGGAATTCCAACTTTTAATCTTACCTGAAAAGAGTTTACAGAAATCAGCAGCTGGCAAGTTGCAGTAATAAAGTTACTGCTGACATGGCCACATCCACAGCAAAGCAAAACCATGAGGCACAGAGAAATCAAGCAGAACACACAGCCTGTGTCTGCTGCAGGAAGGGACAAGGACCCGAATGGAGAACTACTCCTGCAACACGGGGAGTAGCCACAGCTGCTCAGAGCCAGCAAGAGAAGGAAATGCAGAGAGGAACAGGTGCCATCCCCCAGCAGAGCACAGCTGAGATCCGTGGGGCAGCAGCTCCCTCTGCAGTCAGAGCCCAGCAAGAATTCCGACTGCCATTCCTCAGCGTTGAAGCGTTACCAAAACACTTACCTTGTGACACTTGTAATAATAAGCCAGAAGCTGGGGCATCCGATCAATTTCAGTGAAGACTTTAACAAACATTTTTGCCTGATCTAAAGAAAACAAAATAACAGGCATCAGGATCAGCCTCAAAGCTGAGGGTGAGCCATCAGTCTGAGCAAGAACTCCTCTTACAAGGGAGCAGGCACAATGGTCTACACAGAAAGAGACAACTTCATCTTTGTTTGCTTATCTTCTCAAACAAGAGCAGAACCGCCTGAAACCCACCTCAAACAAGATCAGCACGCACACGGAATGAATTTAACTTCCTAACCTGCACATAGTGCTAACACATCCAGTATTAAAGCCAGAGCACTTCCTAGAAGGAAATAATTAGTTTCTAGAAACAAGCCAGCACTTACAAACCTAAAGCATACATGACAAAGGCCTCAGCTTTGCTTTCACCTGTCCTCAAAATGACACCTGTGCCTCAGGCTGACTCATGGCACAGCTGCTCCTGCACAGGGCTTAGAAACACAGGTTCCCCCAAAGTCTGGTTTGTACCCCATAGACCCAGATCCCTCCAGGACTTCAAGGTGCACAGAGATGAGTGTCAACAACCAGAACAACTACTTTTCAGAAGTACTGACAGCAGCACAAGGAAGGAACAGCACAAAGAACTGTCCAAAAGACCAGTTTTCTAAGGAGAATTTGCAAAGCTGCTTTTACAAAGTAGTAGGAAGTCAGAACGCTTCCAAACAAACTTCCTTCCTCATTACACCAATAACACCATGATAAAAAAAAAGAAAGCCAAGGCCCTTCTGCTTATTTGAGCAGTACCTCCATCTCCCACATCCATGTGGCCCATAAAATCCTGTAATCTTCTTGTTTCCTGCAGTCCACAGGTACCCCAAACCGTAGGAAAATCAAAGCAGCACTGGCCTGCAGGCAGCTGCAGAGCCCAAAACATTCCAGGGCATCTGCTCCACCAGGAGAAGCTCAGGACCCAGTGCCAGGAGCCTCAGGGCACCAACTCTCCACCCAAACTGTTTTAAAGACAACAAACTCAGTGCTGACAGCAAATGACACCGGGAGCTACTGACCTACAGACTGGGAGTTAAAAGCAGCAACAATCTGGGGGCTGGCCATGGCCTCCAGGCGGTTCTTCAGTGCCTCCAGGTGCACACACTTCTCTGAGTAATCCGGCGTGTCCACCAGCATGGCCAGGCTGCTCTGCATGCTGGTCAGCTTGGCTGAGATCAGGGACACGTCCTGCCAGCAGGGAAAGGCAGCCTGTCACCAAGGGCAACCTCAGACAGCACCAGCACCAGGGACGTGTGCCACAGTCACCTCAAAACCCGAGTTTTAAACGCAGCTCCCTGGAAAGCTGGAGGCACAAATACCAAATAATCCAGCATTTACCTGTGTTTTAAGAGTCTCTTCAATATCTGCACTCAGTGTGGTCCATTTGTCTGCTTCCTGAAGTGACTCGGCAGCCAGCTGCATCCTGGACTTGACCCGGTCAATCTCTACCAGGACCTGCCAAAAAACCACAACACCACGTTCCCCACTGAAACAAAAAATGGTTCTCACAGGTACTTGGCAGTCAGCTTCTGCTTAAATTTAAAAAACACAAAGGCGTGAAAAGATCATATTACTACAAGAAGATGGAATGGTTTGGAGGAGCTAGAGACGTAAAATCATCTTTCCAAGTCAAATAACAGGTTAGTTTGAATTCTGGTCTTGCTCTTTTAGTATCCACTTTGCCTGAAAATGCTGTGCACCCCAGGCAGAACCCAGTGTCCCCAGCAGCTCTGAACAGACGCCTGAGCAGCTGCTCCTCAGGACATGCAGACTGCACAGCTGTGTCACACCCACCTTTCCACTTCTGATGTTAAAAGTGGTTTTGCCTACCTTAAGTTCACTAGACTATTTCAAGTGAGCAACTCTGTAACTTTTAGAATTTCACAAGTTGCAGATAAACACAAAGAACTGACCTGCATGGACTGAGCTGTGTCTTCTTCAAACTTCTTTATATCCTCTTTAACAAGGATCATCTGCTCCTTCAGGAATGTTGCCTCCTGTTTCAAGACTTCCACTTCCCGGAGGACTCTGGGCATGTTCTGGAGAGCCTGATGGCTCGTTTCTGCAGGAACACGGAGCTGTCAGTGAGGAGGGCTGACAGCCCTTGCAGGAACAGGCAGTCTTTCAATAATCTTATCTAACCTTTAGCATTTGAAAAAACCCAACGCTAAAAAACAAAGCAAAACATCAAACAAACCTTCAGCTGTATCTTTAAACTTTAAGTACGTATTTTATCATGGGATCATTCAGGTGTAAAAAAGCCCTCTGAGAACATCAAGTCCAACTGTTCCCAACAGTCCAGTCCTGTTCCCCCAGCACTGCCAAGGCCACCACTAACTCATGTCCCCAAGTGCCACATGCACACGGCTTTTTAATCCTTCCAGGGACTCCAACACTGCCCTGGGCAGCCAGCACAACCCTTTTGAAGACATTTACCCTGTCACCCCATCTAACGCAGCGCTGGCAGCAGCTGCTGTTTCCCAGCATTTAAGGCAGATGCGATGGTGAACAGCTACGAGACCCGAGCGGGGTGCGAGGATCCCCATCTCGGGCCGGGCCGGGATCGCCGACGTGGCCCGGGGCGGCCTGCACGGCTCTGCCCGGGGAAGATGAGGCGCGGGGACACGCCGAGCTCCCGGGCGGAGCCGACCCGCGGCCGCCAAGGCCGGCCCGAGCCCTGCCCGCGACGCGCGCACCTTCCACGGCGTTGTTGACCTCCTGGATGAAGAGCTGCAGCTTCATCACCAGCGTGGCGGCGTGCGCGTCCACCTTGCCCGGGGCCTCCTGCTGCACGGCGCGGAACGCCGCGTTCACCCAGCCCTTCACCTCGAACTCGTCCGACAGGAACCGCGAAAAGTCCATCGCGGGGGGACAGCGGGGGACAGCGGGGGGACAGCCCGAGCGGCTGCGGCCCGGCCCCGCTGGCACCCGGAAACGCGGGGCGGTCCCGGGGCGGCGCCCGGGCGGTCCCGGGGCGGTCCCCGGCCGAGAGCCGAGGCCCGAGGCCCCGCGGCCCGGGCCCGGGGTTCCCGCCGCCCCCCGCCCCTGCCGAGGCCGGTGTCTCCCCGCGGCCCCGGGCCCGGGCCTGCAGCGCGGCAGGGCCTCCCCGCGGCCCCCGGCCCCGTACCCGCCCCGGGCACGGCTCCGCTCCCTCCCAGCGCTGCCGGTACCGGCGCCCACCGCCCCTCAGCTCCCCGCTGCACCGGGCACAGGCTCCGGGGAAAGCGGGCCGGGGTGTCCCTGGAACAGGCTGGCACGGGGGCTGAATGCTGGTGTCGATTCACTTTGTTGGGTTTTTTCTTTTTTAATTGAAAAGTAAAGGGGAGATGGGCCAGAAGCAGCAGGGAAGGTGTGCATGGCAGAAGCTGCAGTGCTCTCCAGCAGGCTCCTGGAAAGCAGGCTCAGCTACAGGAAAGGCTGTGGCAGAAGCAGCCAGCCCACGCTCCTCCTGCCGGGCACGAAAGGAGAAGGAGGTGGCAGAGCCCCAGGAAAGGTGCCCTCACGGAGCACTGCTGCGCCCCAGTCGCTCCCCAGAACACAGCAGCGTCCGAGCCAGCTGGACTTCAGCTCCTGCCCCAGAGCTCTGCTTCTGGAAAGCCAGTCACCTCTCCCACCTCACGGCACGGCTGCCCGCCCTGCGTGAACGTCAGTTTGTACCTCAGGCGGATGGGATCCTGGGAGAGAAAGGAAGAGAGGGCACACCGTGATTATAAACCCCTGGCCTTATGCAGTGGGTCACCTCTGAAAGGGGAAACGGCAGCCTTGCAGAAGCTCTGCACAGAAGGAAACCCTGGATCTTCCTAAGAGAGACAAGAGCAACTGGAAGACCTGTGCACGCCACCCATGGGCATGTTGGCAATCCAGGCCTGGCCTACTCAGAGTTCCTTGCACTGATCTTGGGTCTCATAACTATCCACCAGTGCAAAATATCTGCCACCCATGGCTTGTGCCTTGGGCACCCCTGTGTTCCATCAGCTGCCAGCACCTGCCCTGGGTGCCTGCAGCTGTGTCTGTGTGCAGACAGTCCGCAGTTGTGCAGGCTCCTGCAGCAACTGCCCACACAGTCCTTTGGAGTGTAGCTCTGGAAAGCCCTTTGAGAGAAAAAACACCTTCCCAGCACAGTCCTGACTGCCCTGTCTCTCCACTACACAGAGTCTCCCTCTCTTCCACGCAAACACTCCCAGTGCCCAGCAGCAGCACCTTGTGTGGGTTGGCGAGCAGCAGCACCTGGGACAGCACTGCGGGCGGGAGGAGAGGGCTGAAGGCTGGCAGCTCACAGCCAGAGGCTGGTTGTAGTTTTATTTGCATGGTCTGAAAGAGAAAACAAACACTTGTTAGCCCATGCCGGGAAAGGGCTGTGAGCCTCACTGAGCCATGGAGCTGGTTAAAGATACATCAGCCAGACTCTTCATTCAGTGAAAAGCACAGCCTGCAACTGAAGGCAGATATTCCTAAACAGGCAGTTCCATGCTACACGTGTACAGGGAACAGGAGCCCTACCCAGGAGGCTGAAGCAGCAGCTCTGGAGCCCTCTGGCCCTAGCAAGGCCATGGACACTGAGAAAAAGGCACCACTGTACAAAAGGATCTCCATACAACAGGGAGCCACACCATTCCCATGAGCAAGGCAAATGCTCAGTAAGAAGTGGTGAACCTTCTTCTCAGGACATTTCTGAGCTTCTCTGCTACTTGCCACAGGCTTCTCACCTTTGGGACTGCAGCCTGGAACACTATGTCCCTAACGGGGTGTGCTGAGGTGCTCAGCATGGACAGGACCATCACCAGCACGTCTGGTCGGCCGGGAGCCGGGTCTCTGGAGAAGTGGAGCATGGCCTTGAAACCATTCCTGTCATACACAGTGAGTGGGCAGATAGTGCCTGCCAGAGACAAATCGAGAACCAGAATCAAAGCCTGGATTCCTCTCCCATCTGAGGGTGAACAGGGAAGATGGGATGAGGAATAGCAAAAAGGAAAATGCAGACGAACTTTCACTTCCTTTGGCAAACCCACAGACCAAGTGGCACACAGCCCTGATTTACATCTGCCTCTAAGGCAGAGACAGGAATCTGAATGTCTGCATTTGGGATTTAGCAGCTCAGGTTTCAGCAGTCCTTGAGAGAAGTGAGGTGTGGATCCAACAGAGACATGGTGGGAAGAGCAAAGTGCCTTTCCGAGCACACACAAGATTTGGCTCCTTACCATCCACAAATTCACACCTGACTATCAGCATCCAGCCCTTCCACAATCTGCTGAGACCTTCACTTGAGTCTGAAGGCAGATCAGGATGTCTGTGCACCTGTCCTCTTCCAGCAGCAGTGAGAGCCAAGGCTCTGTGGCCCCGGGCTGAGACCCCAGGGTGACATTCCCAGGAAATGCTCTGGGAAGGAGCTGCAGAGCTGGGCCATACAGTGTGAAACCAAAAAGCAAAGGTGGAATGAAAAGCTTCCTGCTTTAGGAAGTGGGGCAACTCCCACTCAAAAGTGATTTTTAGGAATTTTAGTAGAACAACTGTTTGAAGCTTGACTGAAGGTGCAAAGGACAGGGTTTAGAAGCACATTACAAAGATCAGCCAGGGTAGAAAACTCCTGAGCAATGAGGACGAGGACATTGTAATGCCATGATCAAACGGCACCTACTCAAATTCTCAGGTACATCAAGCCCATCACAGAACAGTCATTACTTGTCTCCAGCAATCCAGACAGCATGAAGCTACTTTGGCTTCCTGTCCTGCAAACTCATGGAAAAACTCTAGTCAGCAGAGCTGGGACACAGAATTGTACTTACTTGGTGTAACTGAAACTAAAGGCACAAAAAGGGTTTCTAGAGAAGCATCACAGGAAGCTGGATGCAAAGAGGCAGCAGGCTTCAGATCATAGCCTGGACTGAGGAGTGGAGGATCTGCCACTGAGTTACTTGGAACATCTGGGAAGGGCAATGTCATTGGTGATAAATCCCTGGAAAGAAAAGCATGCAGAAAGCTTGCATTAAGTGGGGATTCTACAGGGAATATACTGTCTTCTGCTGTGTCTGTCTGTATCCCCAATCCCTCATCCCCTTTAGTTACAAAGAAACTACAGACTTACACTCTGAGTCCTTGAGGAATTCTAAAACTCTATCATCTATGGAAGATCTTGCTGTTTCAAAATTCATTAAGGCAGATTTTGGTTCTGTTACTATGGTAAAACTTAGGTTTAGGGATTTGGAAGTCTGCCATCCCTGTGCACAGCTTCTCTGGAGCCCTAGTCAGGCAGATCAAAGTAGATTCCAGCTCAAAGAATCGCAGGAAGCTGAAAATCTTCAGTAAAGTTTCTTGTATTATGGCAGACTGTATAAGCATATTGTAATAGTCTCCTGCTCTGAAGATCTGTGGAGATTAATTTGATTTGTGAACTGTTCCAAGCCTCCACTGAATGTCTGGAAACTACCTTGTCACAGTCTGGAGAAAGCTGAGGAAAGTATCTTTTGAGTGACAAGTTATTATAAAAAGGCCTGACCATAAGGTTTTTGTTCTTTTAGCTCAACATCACCTTGTTATCAACCAATGGGATTTGTCTCCCCAAATTTCTGACCCTTGGAAGGTCCTGGTGTGCAATTAACTGCAATTAACCAGTGCAGAACTGCAGGAAAGAGCCAATGTGTGCATGGATCACTTGCCATCACTAACCAGAGGTAGCTGAAAGTCATTCCTAAATCTCCCTGCTGTAAAAGAATTCCTCAGCCCCAAAATCTGACTCTATTATGAAGAGTTTACTTACAAAGAGAATGTCTTGGTCCTGGATGGTGGAGAGAGCTGCTCAGCCAGGCTCTGGAATTCACTCTTCCCTGCACAGCTGTCTTCCCAGCCCTCCTGTGGTCCCAGGGTTTGAACAGCACTAACACCTTCCCTAAATCCATTGTGTACAGCAGGCTGGAAAACAAGGCCCTTCAGGTTCATGCTGTATCATAGCAGCAAAAATAAGCCTGTTGCACTGAGAAGTCTGTTTATCAAACACCACTACCTAAAGCAGAAATACATGAGTCATTTGGTTGCAAACTGCACCTGAGAGACTGAGAGCACAAGGATTCCAGTCTCCCTTCAGAACAGAGTGAACACCAAAAGGGCTGCTAGGGAAAGGCAGACCAGGAATCATCTCTGATTTTTGTCCTTTATTCCTTACAGACTGCAAAGTACCTGAGCATCACTCACCTCTGCTAGGCCAAAATCAGGGGGTGGTTTCTGTGTGACAGGGGAGCTGCTGAGACCTAAGAAAGACACCAAATGCCACAGATAATTTACAGAAAACAGATGTTTTCCACAGCTGCTTCCTTTGCTGTCTAACCCCACTGGAGACACTGCATCCCTGAAAACTTCCATCTGGAAGGTTCTGCTTCCTCTTGGGACTGACAGCGAAGTCAAAGTTCTCCCCTCTTTACTGAAGAGCACGAACCCCAGTAAGGAGGGCGACACTGAATGCACCTACAGACCTAAGGACTGCAGCTCCTCCTGGAGCAGGCAGCTGGAGGCTGTGCTGCCGTGGCAGGGGGCTGAGGCTGTGTCTGCAGAGGGCTCTGGGGGGCCCTGGGCCGCGGCCTCCAGCTCGGAGAAGTCCATCAGGGTGTAGCTCTTGGTGCGCCGCGGGGCTGCTCGGCACGCTTGGGGAACAGAGACAGGGTTAGCCAGGACCTCTGCAGAGGATGGCACATCCAGGCTACAGCTGTGCCCGAAGGGCAGAGAACTTGGGGACATTTGCTGTCAACTGTAGGCAAGAGAAAATGATGGTTGCATAATATTTTTCCTGTTCCAGCACTTTCTCCGTGTTTGTTCCCTGAGGAGCGCTTCCCTGCCAAACCCTGCTCCCAGCTGGCATGCAGGGCAGAGCTGCCATGGAATGCTGTGGGGGCTTCTCACCTGGTGCACGGGCAGAGCTGGCAGCTGAACCTGCTCCATCCCCCTCCTCCTGGCTGGCCACAAGCTGCCTGGACTGCCCCAGCGCCCGCGAGAGCTCGTCACTGGCCTGCAGGATCTCAGCTGGGAAACCAGAGCAGATAAAAACTCAAGTTCCAGCAGGAAGGTCAGCTCAGTTCCACAGCACTCCCCAAAATGCCCATGAGGAAGGGACAGTGCAGCTCAGGAGCAAAGGCCAGCAGAGCAGGCTGCCCTCAGCTCCTCACTTGCCTTTCATTCCATTTTGCACACACAGCTGCTGATTCCAGGCCTCTCTCTCGTTTATCAAGATCCCTTTGAAATCCTATCCCATCTCTAAAGTGTTCCTAATTCCTGCCATCTCTTCTGCACTGTCTTTTTCGCCACAAGTTTTCCCTGTGCACCTCAGTCTGTAATCCAGCACTGCCCAGCTGAAGAGCCATGGCACCCACAGTATGAAAGGAAGGAGGGAGGTGCAGTTGAGCTCCTGGGGTTGCTCTTTAGGATGTGTGTTCAGCAACCATTGCTGCAGTCACATTTTCAAGGTGTATGGACCTTGGAATGAAATGCCAATTGTGGAGTTCAAAGATTCTGCTTTTACCAAATTAACTCTACCCTAGCTGAAGCCAGGACACCTTCCTTGGTATTACACCTAAAAATTCAAAATATATTCCTCTTTCTGCATTTACACTTCAATCTCTGGAGAGAAAAGGCCTCAAAAGGCTTCAGTTCTCTGAACATCAGAGAAAAAAACCTCAGAAAACCACCTCAACTGAAGAAAGAGATTCACTGTTTAACTTTGGGCTCCAAGTGGAAATGAACAGCTTCCTCAGAGATGAGCAGGAGGAGACCAAATGCCACTTTCCCAGGGCATGGTTTCATGGTGAGCAGAGAGCTTTGCCCACAGGGTGCCAAGCACCCGAGCAGTCCCCTCGCAGGGCCAGGCACAGCCCTGTCCCAGCTGCCCAGAGCCACAAGGACAGTGCTGGCTCTTACCTAGAGCCTCCTCGTCAGCCACTGCCTCGCTGGCCAGGCGGAAGAGCAGCGGCCTGAGCTTCTCACAGCGCTGCCACACAGCCTGGGGAGGAGAGGTTCCACTGCTCAGACCCCCACCCACGCCTCTGCCATCACCTGCACACCTCTGGGAGAGGCAGGGAAAAGAGCATTTACCTGCAGGGTCTCCTGCTCAGCTGGGGATAATTCACCTCTCCTGCAGCTCTGCAGTAACTCATCCATACGTTTGACATTCTCAGAAACCTCACTGATGGTGTTCACTCTCCGGGACACCTGAGCTGTCTTCTCTTGCTCCTGCGATGAAAAATGAAAGAAAGGTAGATGATGACTTGGCTGGAGCACTCAGGGTCACACCTATTCATATTTTATTGCAGGTAGAGAAGGCACAAAGCAGCACGGGTGAGAACAAGCCCCCAGCTGCCCCATCAGGGCACCCTGGCTCTGTGGAATATGGAATACATCTCACCACAGGCACGGGGGTGACCTCAAAATCTGAGCTGGGAGTTGGTGCCTTCTGCCACACAGAATGACACACTCCAAACAACCACAGGGCTTTGTTAAACCAAATCTCCTCTGTGAGCAGAGAAGTGGGATGCTCCTTCAGATGGAACATGCAAACAGACAGGCCGGACGTGCACACACACTGCATGCAGAAAAGAGGCAGTTCTGTACAGCAGTGACTTCTTTCCATCAGGGAACTGAGTTTATTTTTGGAATTTTCCAACCACTACTGCAGTACTACTGCCAAGGTGCCACTGACACAGAAGTGTCCTGCAGTATGCACATTCACAAATTCCCTCTTCCTGGCAACGGCACATTTTAGGGCAACAAAACAAAATGATCTCATGCTGTAATCTCAGAATAATTTGGAAAGCCCCTTCTCTGGGGCTGCAGTACAGAGGCTCTCCTGTCCCAAGGGGATGGCCAGGTTCCCTCCCACCCTCCCTGGCTGCAGAGGCTCCTCCTGGAGTTCCCACCTCTTTCACCACGCTCTGGATCAGGCGGTTGGCTGCCTGCAGGTCCTCGGGGTGGCTGCTCTTCAGGAGCCTGGCCAGCTCCTGTCAGGGCAGAGATGGGCAGCAGTGAGCAGCAGCCACAGACACCTCACAGCCACAGACACCTGCTGCACAACGGCCCCACAACCCTGGAGAGATGTCAGCTCCTGTCCCGCAGTCTAATCCAGGTTACGTGGCTGCCTGCACACACTGGCTGCCCAGGATTAGGAACTCTGGCTCTACAGAACTGCTGTGAAACCTGGAGAAGCCCTCCCTTGGGGAGATTTCAAGGAAACTGATGTTCTTCTGTAAAAAAGTTTCTACTTTTTACTAAGGAAATATTTCTGACGAGCTTCAGAGAGTTCTCTAGCTGCTGCACTGCAGGAGGAATCAGCATTATTCTGAGATTTTCTGAAACAGCAGAAGCTCCCAAAATATTACTGAGCCTCTTTTCTCATCAGTACAAAACAGAGGGTGGGGCATGAAGACTCTAATGTTTACCTTGGACTTCTCTTCATCTGTGTCAAAAATAGAATTCTGAGGTCTTGGAGAAGGGGGAGGTAAAATTTTGTCTTCTGGCAGTTTGGGATCTTCTTTTACAATCCCTGGAACAGGTAACAGCAGTTGTTCAGTGATGCCCAAGCTGCTGAAACCTCGATGCTCAACAGTGCATGAGGTTTTGCCCAGATTTCTGGATTAAAATACCACTGAGGACTACTAAATATTATTGAGTGGATGAAAAAATCCATCCCGGGATCCCTCTGAACTCATCTCTCACAACCCTGGGAGATATTCCAGGGCAAAGATCACTTCTGAGCCTGTCCTGTGCTTCCTCCCTGCCCACAGTGTGAGCAGAGGCCTCCAGACTGGTCTGAGCTGTGGCTCAGGAAGGCTGTTCTTTGGAAAATCCCTTTAAACAGTTCCAGGCATCCTTCAGAGCCCAACCAGCCTGGGACCTTTGTCCCTTTTCCTTACACACAGCAGGTCATGAAAAAGCTGAGTCACAAGCTGAGGGGGGCAGATATCTGTGGGGGAAATCGTGGGCTTGGGAGGCTAAAAAGGAAACTGAAATAACAGAACTGAACCTTGTTTCTTCAGCATCTGATAAGCATCCTGGATTTTGACTTCCTGAGGAAACCAGACTGTCCAACTGAATATCACTTCTGTGACCCTCGACTTGACTTTTTCTGAAGACCAAATTCCATAGTACTGAAAACAAGACAGTAAAGAAAGGCAAAAAGCTCAAACCCAAGAACTGGTGCCAGATCTGGCCCAGGGATCCAGCCCCAAGGCATTTTTGTGCAGACACAGAGGGTAAAAGGGATTCCTGTGAGTTTATTCACAGTGCTGTCAGTTTGTATCCTGGGGTTAGGAAACACAAGAACTGCTTTGGAGTGTATGAGAATCACACACACATTCTACAACAATCAAACCACTTCAAACTTCTCTGATCAGTTATTGAACCCAAAACCCAAAGTAGGATATTTTAGTGAAAACATTCTGTGCTTGACTTTAAACACTCCCCTTAACTGCTGCAATGCAGTCAGAGCACTGGCCTCAGCCAGCCCCAGGCACAGGCAAACTGAACAAAACCAGAAACAAACATTATTGTCTCTTATCAGCATCTGGGTGCTTTCTCCAACTTCTCTCATTATTGCCTATGACCACTCCTTTTATTATAAAAACACAAACCCCCCCAAGGCCAGGCATTTCAAACTGATTCAGTGATACCTGTCCTCTCAGAGCAGTAAACAGAATTGTCTTCAGTGATATGTGCTTTAGAGTCTGTGGCTTCACTGAAATGCTGTTATCAAGCCTGAGACAAGGAGTTTTGGTCTTCAGTTGAGCATTTCTTTGAAATCAGCTTTTTGCAGCTCTGCCCTCAGGCTGATGCAATGGAAAATGAAACGTGCACCAGTGGTAAATGTGTGCAGGAGCCACCAGAAAGGGAAACCGATGTGTGTGATGCTCAGAGGGTGCTCCAGGCAGGCCCAGGCCCACCCCACGACGAGGAGCACAGCCAGAAGACCCCACTGCCTCTGATAAAGCAGAGCTGCATTTCTTATCCCAACACCCTGTAACCTACCTTTGGGGAAAGCACTTTAATCAGCTCATTCAGAAACCTGAATTTCGCCATTTCACTGTGAAATCTGTCACCACAGTTGTTCACACAGGTCTCCAGCACCTGCAGAAAACAAAATGCTACCAGCAGGAACTGAAAACACTAGGCTTGGGGAGCTTTCAAAAACTTTTGTCACTATATTACTAAATCTAAGAACTTTCTGACACTGCATTCACCAACACAAGATACTGAGAAAGCCACGCAGCAAGAACAGGTTTTATTCCTTCATCCCGCTTTCCTAGGCAGCACATTTAAGGCCACCTGCTCTGTTCTACCCCTCACTACCAACTTCTGAGCTATTGCCTTGGTGGTGGGACACAGCTCACACAGCCAGAGCTGCAGACCAACAAAACACCCCAGCAGAGCAGCGTGGGGAGGAGCAGAAGCAGTTCCTGCATTCCTTGTGCAAGAGAAAGTTAAATGGAGATGCATCCAAGAGAAAGACATTGACATCTCAGAGAAAAGGAAGAGAGAGGCACCCTGTCTGCTCTGCTCTCTGGCTGCCAGCTCTGTTTGCCAGTGACTGCTTTGTGTGCTGATGGAAGTACTCACTGTGAGAGCGTGCAGAGCTTCCCCCTCCTGAGGGGACTGGATTTTGTGTGCCAGCAGCCTCAGCGCAAACCACGGGCTGGGGAAGAGCAAAGCAAGTCACACCACGCTCGAGTTCCCAGGAAAACAAATGCTGCTGGGCTGGGTCTGCACACAAGAGCAGCTGCTGGGTTCACAGCAGGACAGACAGCCATCCTGGGGCACAGTGCTGGCCAGGGACACTGCACACACACGGGGGTGAACTGTGACCCGAGCACTGCCCTCCAGCCCTGCCCTGGGGCTGCCCTTTGGGAGGGAGCAGCAGGGACAGGCTGGGGGTGTCCCCGGGCAGGCACCAGAGCTGGCTCTGCAGCTGCAGGAGCTTCAGTGACAGCCAGGGCAGCCTGTGCCAGCTCCTGGGCACGTGCTGGGTGCCAGACTATGAGATCTGAACTCAGTCTGCTCTAAACACACAGATGATCACTAAGGTTTGACAGGTCATTAGCTTGATTAGTCCCTGCTACTTCCCACAGAGCCCAGACTGCCAGCTGGAAGGTGAGGAAATCTCAGCAGAGATCCTCCACCTGTCTGGAAGGACAAGTTGAGGCTGAGCTGCCTCGGGGCTCCCCTGCAGGACCCCAGAGCAGGAATCCTTGGCCAGACTCCTGAGGCATGGCCAGCAGGACCTGCTCTTGGTGGGCTCCAGCAGCTGATGTCAGAGCCCATTCCCTGACATCACCCTCCATCACACTGGCACACACCTCTTTCCAACTCCTATTTCCATATCATTTCTGCTTCCAGGAGCAGTGGAGCCCAGCGAGCCCCCTCAGCTCCCCACACCACAGCCCCAGGCTGTCCCCAGAGAGCCACGAGGGGAGCTCAGAGCCAGACACAGCCTGGCAACACAAAGGGCTCTGTGTGTGCCTTACCCCTCCGTGTCAGCGTTCACCTGGTCACAGAACCGCTGGATGCATTCCCAGTTTTCCTCAGAGACACTCGGGTCAGTGGCCTCATCTTAACAGAGGGAGAAAAACAAGAGAGGAAGAAGGAAAGGCCAGCCTCAGTGTGAGCGAGCGCTCCGAGCAGGAAGCAGCTCCGACCTCGCTGGAGCTGCTGCTCCAGAGCTTTCTGTAGCAGAAAGGAGAGATCCAGGACGAGCAGGAAACAGCTGTTACTAAAGTCTGCCTAAAAACATAGTCCCAAGCACACACTTAAAGTCAAGCACAGCCTGACAACGGCAGATGTTGCTTTTAGCAGGAGAAACTTAAAAACCATTGACAGGCAGCTGTCCCGGGACCACTGTCCTGGAACAGAGGCAGTTTACTCTTTAGCACAGCTAAATTAAGGAAAAAAAGTATTTTTTGGCTCTATCCACTCCCCAGCCTGTCACTCAGCCAGCTTTGGGGCAGGACAGATGGGAAGAAGCCAGATGCAGCAAGGCAGCACCCACATCGCGCCACAAGGGCTCCGTGGGGACAGCAGCCCCTTCCCCAGCGAGGTGAAGCTGCTCCAGTGCCCTCCCAGGTTGGGAGAGGCAGCAGAGCAGCAGCCAAGCCAGCCCCGACCCCCAGCCCCAGCCCCACTCACTGAGGCAGCGCTCCAGCTGCCCGCTGCCAGCCATGGCTCCGTTCCTGTGCCCACCAGGAAGGGCTCCAGCCCCCCGAGCTGCTGGGGAGGAGTGCTGCTGCTGCTGCTGCTGCTGGGGAAGTAAGAGACTGGGCGTGGGCTCGGCACAACCCCCGGGCTCCTCCCCTCACCGCCTGCACAGCAACCCCGAGAGCGGAATCCATGTCACCACGTTGATTTAATAATTAAAAGGGCATCCAACAAAAGAGGGTAAAACAGCCCAATCTCCTGATCAGGGGTATTTTTAGCAGAACCACGTGCATGACTCAGTACACAGGAAACCCCTCTGTGAGAAGCTCACTCAGCCTGGTAGGACCCAGAGCAGCCAACAGGGCAACAGCTATAATATACATATATATATATACAAATATAAAAATACCCCCAGTGTATTTATTGGGGAACCGTGTTGTGTAGCTGTAGGTACCCTTACTGCAAGGCCCTCTCCAAAAAGAATCTGATCTGTTGCTTTCAGAAGTTCAGTTACTTTCTGTCCACATGGTTTGAATTTAAATGCTGATGTGTCTTTTTCTCCCACCCTGCAAAGCAGGCTCCTTCACGAGGCGACAGCAGGACGGAGTTGAATGTGGACTTGGTTCCTCTCCCAGACGAAGTGGTTTGTGCCCAGTGCAGGCTCCTACAGACGTGGGAGCAGCCCAGAGACCTGCCTGGCCCGAAGCCCAGCTCGTCTGATGAGAGATGACACAGGTGCCACCGGCGCCATCCGAGCGCGCGGCCCGGCAGCGCCAGCCACGTCCCTGTCAGCTGGACAGGGCCCTGCGTATGCGGCCACACGCCTCCTCAGCTCCCAGAGTCACCATCATCTCCGCCACGCTCGGGCCGTGCTGCAAACAGAGGGAGTCACTGAGCACAGGAACCGAACCCCAGCACGAGTCTGCGCATCGCGGACTGCAACAACCGCTGCCGCGCTGCGGGTCAGCAGCGGCTCAAACAGAGCCTTGGGCTTTCTCCTCCTGAAGGCAAATGGGCCAGAGGGACCGGAAGGATTAGCACCAGAGCTGAGCCAGGACTAGGCTTTGAAGAACTTTTGTAAAACCTGGGTTTGAGCCCTGTGAAAGCACGTTGCAATAATCTCAGAACTGTTCTTTTTACCTGCCGCCCGCTGAGCGCCAAGCGCAGGAGCTGCATCATGCTGCTGTACTTGGTCTCTCTGGTTTGCTTCTGGACACTTCTAAGGTCTTTGTTCAACTCCTCCACAGTCAAGGCAGCTGCTGGTCTTGTCATGAGCCTTTGGGAAAGAAGGTGTCCTTACACTCTGGGGACATGAAAAACCACAGGGCTCCTACCTCTCACCCCGTGACCCTGTGCCAGGGCGCTCTCTGCTCACCAGCAGCAGAGCTCATTCAAAAGAACAAGTTCAAACTACAAAATTATGCCACAGACCTGGAAAACCATAGAACAAGCAGTAATTCTGACTGTCTGAGATTACAGTTTTCAGAGATGAGGAGCCATTGCTGCCACTACTCACTACACTTACCCTAAGACCAGTTTTCCTATTTCATCTGCTTCTGCAGAAATTGCTTGTAGCTGCTGCCGGGACACCGAGGGCCTGACCCACAGGTAAGAGTAATCACTCGACACCAGATTCTTCAGGAGGCTTATGTGACCCTGGGGGAAGAAAGCAAAGCTGGCAAGGCAGAGGGCTGTGCTGTGGAGGAAGCAATCCCTCAGCTTGGAGGATGCTCTGCTGCCACTCATACTTTTCTCAGCAGAAGGACTCGCTCCACATATTCATTTTCCAGAACATCTGGATCCACTTGCTGATCCCCATAGACGAGCTCCACCAGCCCCTGCAGCTCCCTGACGAGCTTCTGGCGCAGCCCTGGGTTCTCAATGTGACGGGTGAGGTGAATCCTGCAGCAGAGGAAAGACCTGCTTTTGGATTGCTCTGGGTTACCTCGGATCAGCCCAACCACGTTTCACAGAAATCACAGAATATTCTGAGTTGGAAGAGACCCACAAGGATCATCCAGTCCAACTCTTAAGGGAATAGCCCATCTGGGGACTGAACCCACAACTTTCATTCTCAGCACCATGCTCTGACCAGCTGAGCTAAAACTGTGGAAGTGTTAGAAAAGCAGCACTAAACCAGAGTCAGACACTCTACAAAGAAGCATTTAGCTCTGGTGCCCACAGGGAACTGATGATGAGGCCACTCTTAGCAGCACAAGTGTACTTGCAGAAGAACCTTCTGGAAGTGTTAACTCTTTTTAGATCTTATTTTCTTAGGTTATAAATGTAATACTTGAGATCCTCCCAGCTACACCCACCCTCTGCCTAGACTTTCAGTGCTGTCAACCCCAGTGTCCAAGCACAGAATGGGAGAGGAGGCAGGAACTGTGTGAGCAGAAACTTATGCTTCCTCTTAGCAAAACCCAACAGCTGCTGCACCAGGACCATGCTTGATCCAACAAACAAAACCTCCAGCCAAAGCCAAGTGCTAGAAATAAATTCTCACTGACACAGTGCTTACTACATTTTAAAGCTACCACTATTTTTTTTTACCTGTTGAATTCTGGGAGCGCTTCAAGGTCCAGGAGAGCGGAATGGGTTGTAATTCTGCCTACATCAAACTGGGAGATCAGCTCCTCCAGAGTCCTCCCCATCTGCTTCTCTGCAACACAAGGCAAAGGGAATCCCTGGGCTCTGTGCTCCCCTCGGGCACGGGGCCGGGCTGGCAGCACGCTGAGCAGAGGTGACACAGGACAGCCTCCTGTGCAGTGCCAGCAGCAGCAGGGATGTCCCCCAGCAGGCAGGAGGGACTGGCAGCAGCACACGCTGCATGCTGCTGTCCCCAGGAGCCTGCTGTGCTGGAGAGGCACTGGGAATGGGATGTTCTGCTTGGCTCCGTCGCCTTCCTCAGGGAATGCCTGACAGAACTCACTCTGAGCCAGGAGTGAGCACTGCCCAAGCAAGATTTCATTCCCTAGCAGAGCTCTCAGAACACAAGTTAATTTGTGATCCCCACACAGCAAGAGCCACAAAAGGAGACATTGACTCAGCTCCTTGTGGTCTGTCAGGTTAAAGGAAAAGTGGCACAGGTGTCAGACAACACTGCAATTACTAATCACAGAATGCAAGTTTTCCCAAGACTTCACAGAGTTTCTCAGCCTTGAAGTGAGGGTTTTCCCAAGGGACAACCCATTAAGCACCTGATTCAATTTTAAAGGCAGGAAGACCCACCATCCCAGCTCCTTCCGCAGGAGCTCTGCAGAAGGCCTGGTGGCACCTCAGTGACTGACTGCTTATGTGACACCCGTTCCCTGAGCCCTTCAAACCCCAACAAAGTTCTCAGCTATTAACATAAGCCCAGGCCATGCCACGAAGCCAGCATGGGCTGACGTGGCAGGCAGGAGCCCGTGGTGCTACCTGCGAACCCCGAGCCGCAGTTGGTGACGATGTCCAGCAGAGCCTCTGGCAGGAAGCCCTCCCGAGCAAAGCGCTCCAGGAAGATGTCCCCCTGCCTCTTGGACAGCTTGCCCCCGTCCTTGTTCAGCAGCAGCGGCAGGTGGCCAAAGCGAGGGGGCTCCCAGCCAAAGGCCTTGTAGAGGAGCAGGTGCTTGGAGGTGGAAGCCAGCCACTCGGTGCCGCGCAGGACGTGGGTGATGCCCATGTGGTGGTCGTCGACCACGTTTGCCAGGTGGTACGTGGGGAACCCGTCCCCCTTGAGAATCACGGGGTCGCCTTCCACCTCGGCCACCTCGTGCTTGCTCCAGCCGTAGACCAGGTCCTGGAAGGGCTCCACGCCCTTCTCCAGGCGGAAGCGGATGACGCAGTCCAGGCCCTGGGACAGCTTCTGCGCCACCTCGGCGGGCGCCAGGTGCCGACAGCGGTTGTCATAGCTGGGGGGAGAGCACAGGCTTTCTGCCCAACACAGCCCAGCACCACCACGCTTTTACATTCCCAAAACTCTAAGCAGACGCCCGAATTTCAGCTGCAACCCTGCCACTGCACATCCAGTCCAACAGCTCATCTCGGCAGGATGGCACACCTTCCCCCTGCGGGCACGGGGACAGCGCCAGCGCTGCGGGGCTGTGAGCAGGGGACACGGGGACAGGGACACGGGGACAGGGACACGGGGACAGGGACACGGGGACACGTACCGCGGGGTGTGCTGGCTGCGCAGCGCGTCCCTGCGGAGCAGCTGCAGGCGCTGCGGGCTGCAGAAGCAGCGGTAGGCGGCCCCGCTGGCCAGCAGCGCCGCGCCCGCCCGCCCGTACAGCTCCAGCCGCCGCGACTGCACGTAGGGCCCGGCGGGGCCGCCCCGCCCGGGGCTCTCGTCCGGGGGAATGCCTGCAACAGCGGCACGGCAGCGGTGAGCGGCCGGGCTGCCCAAACAGCCCAGCACGGGCAGCCAGAGCCGCCCTCCGGCTGAGTGCAGTCAGCCTTTACAGCAAAGGTAAGGTTTCAGTAGGTGAGAAATGAAAGATGTTTCTAAATACCTGCCCAGTCCAACATATCTTCTATTCCTTCTGCGGCTCCAGGCACCACTCGATTCTGATCTGTATCCTCCACTCTCAGAATAAAGGTCCCTTGGTGTTTTTTGGCAAAGATATAATTGTACAAAGCTGTCCTAAGGCCACCTAAATGCAGAAAGCCTGGAATCGTGGGGAAATCAGAGGAGACGGTCACACAGGAGAGCCAGGGGAGAGTTCTAACTGTGAGCTGGAAGGGCGCTGGACGCTGCCTGCGCCGGCAGCGGCACCGGGGCGGGAGCGGCACCCCGGAGCACCCCCAGCTCGGGCAGCGCCTCCGGCCGCAACTCACGGATGGCCGCTCGACAGTCCCTGAAGGGCGGCACACGGCAGGCCCGGCGGCACACGGCAGGCCCAGCACAGCCACGGCACACCGACCGCTCACGGGAGGGCGAGCCCCGCAGCCCCGGCGGGAGCCCACGGGCCCCTCCAGAGCCAGAATTTATGTTTTCCAACCCAAAGCCCCGCCCCGCCGCAGCGCAGCCCCGGGGTGGGCAGGGGCGGGGCTGCCGAGGGGTCGGTTACCTGTGGGGCTGGGCCCGAACCGGACCCGCGGTCCCGGTGCCGGTCCCGGTGCTGATCCTGATCCTGATCCCGGTCCCGGTCCCGGTCCCGGTGCCGCCGCGCAGCGCAGCCCGCGCACAGCTCGCGCCATCCCGCCACGCGCCCACGTGGCCGCGGCGCCGTTTCCGCCCGGCCGCGGCGGCCAATCCCCGCGCGCGCACCGCCTCCGGGGGCGGGGCTTCCCTTAAAGGCGCCGCCACCCGCTTCGTCCGGTCGCGCGAGGGGACCGCGGCAGCCGCCACGGGCCCGGCAGCGTGGGGGAGTCCCGGTACCCGGAGCGCTGAGCTGAGGGTCCGGCTTCCATCCCGCCTCACGGGACGGCGCGGCCGGTGCTGCGGGGCCGCGATCTGGGGGACTCCGCCGCCCCCACGCTGAGAGGCGGGCGGGGGCGACTACGGGAGCCGGCGCGGCCCAGGAGCGGCGGCGGCGGCGTTTCCCGGCGTGCCCCGCGGCGGATTGTACACAATCATCATGGCCGCCGCCGCCGCCGCCGCTGATGGTACGAGCGCGGCCGGGACCTGGCGGTGTCGGGAGCCCGCGGTGCTGGGACCTGGCAGTGCCGGGAGCCCGCAGTGCCCGGAGCCCGCGGTGGCCGGAGCCGGCGGTGCCGGGAGCCCGCGGGAGCCGGCCCCGGACACGCTGCGGGCGGCGCTCCGGGGCTGCAGCGGGGCCGGGCCGGGGCAGCCTCCGGTGGGCCCGGATCTTCCTGTCCGCTCCCCGCAGGTGCCGAGGAGCCGGGCATGGAGGCGGAGGCGCAGGAGCTGCCGCTGGGCTGCGGCGGAGCGGGCGGCTCGACGGCCGCGGGGAGGTCCCCGGAGGGCGAGGAGCGGCGGGAGCCCCCGCGGGCGTCCGTCAGCAACGGCGGCGGCGAGGAGAGCGGCAGGGAGCTGGTGGAGCTGAAGGTGATCTGGAACAAGAACAAGTACGACGTGAAGTTCTGCCTGGACAGCACGGGGGCCGAGCTGAAGCAGAAGATCCACTCGCTCACAGGTGCGTGCGGCCGCCGCCGCCCCGCGCCCCCTCCCCGCCGCTCCTAACCGCTGTGCTTGCCTCTAGGCCTCCCGCCGGCCATGCAGAAGGTGATGTTCAAGGGACTGCTGCCCGAGGAGAAAACCCTGCGGGAGATCAAAGTCACAAATGGAGCCAAAATAATGGTCGTGGGCTCTACCATCAACGATGTGCTAGCGGTAAATACGCCCAAAGAAGCTGCTCAGCAGGAGGTCAAGGCTGAGGAAAACAAAAAGGAGCCGCTTTGCAGACAAAAGGTAATGAATGTCTCAGTAATTGCTGGGTCGGATTTGCCTGGGTCTTCTGCAGGCGCTTGTGGGTCCTGTTCCTCCTCAGATCAGGCTGGGGGTTCATTTCTGGCAGCTCAGCATTGGAGGGACTCTGGGCAGGGGAGTAGCACAGAGCTGATTAGTCCAGCAGGGACTGGGGCTTTGCAAGACACTGCTTGTGGTGCCAGGCACAGCCAAGCATTTTGGTCCAAAAATGGAAACACTTGATGGATGTTAGTGCAAACACAACCCTGATTAAGTCTGTGTCAAACCTAACTAATTTTTATTGGCACAAAAGAATTTGATCTCCAAACACTGGTCAAAGCAAACACCAAGAAAGCAGTTCCCTCCCCTGACAGGGCTGTGGGTGTTGGATTCTCCTCTCACCTCTTGTAGCAAAGTGCATGGGGCTGGTTTGATGGCTGCTGAGGGATTGCCAGCTCAAGGTGTTACCAGCCCTGTACCTTCCTCAAAATAAACTTGGTTAAAATTAAGTAGTGCCTGCATGAAGCATGCTGATGTTTTTCTGTGATTCATCACAGTTCACACTCATTTCTCAGAGCTGCTCAGCCAGGTACAAGCTGTGAGTGTGGATTTGAAAGTTACCTGTGCTCTGATCCCTGCTGGCTCGGTGCACTGCCACACGTGGAGAATTTCTGCCATTCACTGGGTGTAACACTCTGGATTTTCTGTGTGCATATTTGGGAATGCTGTAATCCTTGGTGTTATCTTGGATTCCACTCATTTTGATGTTTCTTGAGGGTGTTTTGGAAGGTGCACACTGAGGTTTGAAGGTCACGGATGCCCGTGTGAGCAGTGCCTGTGGACAGCCCTCAGCTGTCTCAGAGCCACTGGGATGTGGTCAGGGGACAGATGGAAGCACACTGCAGACTTGGTAACGTTCCTGGGAATTTAATTTCTGCTTTTGTGTTGTAGCAACACAGAAAAGTGTTGGACAAAGGAAAACCTGACGATGTGATGCCTTCTGTCAAAGGCGTGCAGGTGCGTGATGAGGTCTGGAGGCACTCAGAGTCACAAAAGAGACTCCTCTGTGCTTTGAGACCCTTCCCCACTGGTTCAGTGGTTTGCTGCTGTAGCAGAAAGCTGGAGGGATGGGTTTCCTTGTGCTTAAAGAGCTTAGAGCTTGTGTTTGGTGCCAGGCCTGGTGTGACCGGCTGTGTCTCGTTGCAGGAGCGGCTGCCCACGGTGCCGCTGTCCGGCATGTACAACAAGTCAGGGGGCAAAGTCAGACTGACCTTCAAACTCGAGCAGGACCAGCTGTGGATTGGTACAAAAGGTGAGCACCTCAGCCTCGGGGTGAGCGCTTGGTGATTGGGCTGTGACTGAGCTGTGTGACCTGGAAAAGCTTCTCCTCTGACTAAGCCGTGGCTAGGGAGTGATGCTGGTATTGCAGCGCTCCCAAAAACTTTGGTTCCTTTCCTCACGTGCCGTTCTCCCAGGCCATTGAGTAGTGCTTGATACTCCACATCAGTTCCTGAAAAGCTGCAGTTCAGTGGTGTCAGCAGACTCATGGTCCAAAGTGCTGCTCCTGGCTCCAAGTGTAAATGATGGTACTGGGCATTCCTGGCACATCTCAAAGCACTCCATAAGCAGCATGGATTTGATGCCAGCAGTACACAGGGCCCAATGGCTTAGCCAGGACTTGGAAGGAAAGCTCAGAGCTGGGATAGAAACTGGGAGTGTTGGCATCTCTGGCACTCTCTGTCCTTCCAGCCCAAATTATGTGTGTGTCTTGTCTCAGTAAAGCAGAACCGTGGTGCTGTGCAGAGGGCTCGGTGTGCAGTGTGGGTGCTGCCAGGAGGAGCTGGGGATGACGTGCCTTGCTGAGGGTGTCTGTGTCCTGGTTGTGGCTGGGATAGAGTTAGTTTTCCTCCCAGGAGCTGTTTTGGATTGGGGTTGGGAGCAATGCTGATAACAGTGGATGTTTTGGTTGTTGCTGCGCTGTGCTTCCCTCAGTCAAGGATTGTTTGGTGTCTCAGACACTGCCTGTGGGAACTGGCCAGAGCTGGCCAAAGGAATATTTCCCACCACAGAGCATCATGTCCAGTATAAACTGGGGGCAGTTGGCTGGGAGGGACTGGTCACTGAAGGGGCACAGGCTGGACATCAGTCACCAGTGGGGAGCAGCTGTGCTGGGCATCAGTGGTTTCTCTGGAGTTTCTTTTTTCATTTTTTTAATTACTATTATTATTACCATTAGTAGTAGTAGTATATTTTACTTTATTTCAGTTATTAAACTGTTCGCAGTGGGGAGCAGCTGTGCTGGGCTTCTCTGGAGTTTATTTTTTCATTTTTTAATTACAATTATTATTACCATTAGTAGTAGTAGTATATTTTACTTTATTTCAGTTATTAAACTGTTCTTAGCTCAAACCATGCATTTTTTACTTTTTTCCCCGTTCTCCTCCCCATCCCAGCAGGGCAGGGGGAGTGAGTGGCTGTGTGGTGCTGAGTTGCTGGGGCTGAAGGGGACACTGGGACCCCCCACCTGCCAAGGAAGCTGTGCTCCTTCAGTTTGACTGGGCTGGGCAATAGTGATGAGCAAGAGGGATGAAGGTGCTTGCTCACTGTCCCACTAAAGCAGCCTGGCTGGGTGGTTATCCTGCCTCCAGCTGCTACAGTAGGTCCAAAGTAAGCAGAAATCCCAAGACCCTTTCATTGTAGGACAGACGTGACTGTGAAGATTTTTTCTGGCTTTAAAACCTCTCTTGGTGCCAGCTGCAATTATTTCCTCCTGGGCAAAGTGATGGAGCAAGGCATTGGGGGTGTTTTTAACTCTGTAGGTTGGGCAGGCAGATTTTTCTATTTCTGATCCCAGGTTCTAAATCCATGCTTAGTATCTAGGTGATTAATCTCTTCCATCACCCCCCGGATGAGTTTTCAAGTATAGTGTTTCTGAGGTGTTCTACATGGTATTGCTTAAGCTGTGAATTTGATTCTTCTTGTAGTCATGTGTTTCCTGTAACCTGTTTCCCTGCTGCCCCGAATTAGCAGCAGCTTGCTGCCTCTAGGGAATGGCTGTAATTGCTGGCTGTTACTGGGAAAAACTCCTTCCTCCTCTGAGAAACCCATGGCAGAGGCCAGCAGGTAAGGGCTGGAGTAAACACATCTGGGTGTGGACACAGCTCGTCACCTGCTGGCCCAGGAGAGCTGGAGCTGATTTACCCCAGCCCTGCAGCCTCACAGGGGGTGGTGCAGGTGTTTGTAGGCTGAAGTTTGGCACAGGCAGCTTTCCCCAGCTGCTCAGTGCCACTTGCACAGAGGCATGGATAATGGGATTTGTCTGTTGCTGGGATACTCAGAGCAGAAATGTATTTGGGGGATGCTAAACAAGGGCAAAATGGGGTTTTACCTCATGAATGAAGTCACAGATCTGAACAGGTAGTTCAGAGTGAGCTCAGTTAAGAGGCAGAGAATATTTTTCCTTATATCACTGAGTTTGTCTCCCTGTGTACCTTCTGTAGGTAGGTTTGAGGTTTTTTGGGTCACAAATTAAGTAGATCTATCTCAAGAACTCAGAGTTCACCTTCTCCTTTGTAAAGTGTTTTGGGTATTCTGTCTCGTATCAGAGAAGATAATTGTTGGCTGATGCTGGATGCTTGAAGGGAAAGGCAGGACTTTGGAGTTGAGTGTTCAGAAAGGAGTGAGACAGAGTTGACAGGAAAGCTCTGCCCTGGACCTTTGTGGCTCTTGTCATTGCCTCTGGCTGCTGACATTACTCTGCCATGTAATTGTAGTCTTTTTGGGGCTTCAGTTTCTCTTACTGGTTTCTTTCCCTATTTTCTGCTGACCTGAGGAGATTTTGGCATTAATGGAGGTGATGTATGAAATTAATATGAAATACTGCTTCCCTGCATGTCAGAAATAATACTTTGATCAATTTTAATGTAGAGAGAACAGAAAAGTTACCCATGGGGTCCATTAAAAATGTGGTGAGTGAACCTATTGAAGGCCATGAGGATTATCACATGATGGTGAGTAACAGCTCTACTTTAATCATATCCATCTGATTCCTTCATGCAGCACACCCTGCTGAGGCTGCAGCTCAGAGCAGGCTGGGTGGTGCTTCCAGCCTTGTGCAGGGGGGCACAGGGGCTCCTCTCACACTGTCAGTATTCTGGGTCCAAATTGGATGTCTGCAGCTGTGTGGAAATCCAGAGTGTTTTCACACAAACATGAAGTGCTTAAGGGTTATTTTGTACCTTCTGCCTGTGACAGTGTTAAACCAGTAAACATGCTCACAACATAGCTCATGATTTCTTAATGGTAGGGATATTTTTGGTACCTGCTTTAATTTCTAGATTCTGGGGTATTTATATGAACAACAGGCCTTGATGGAGGTTAAGAAAAAAAGAATTTGATGCTGTAATGTCTTTTCACACCTGTAATTTTCTGAACAACTCACATGGGCTCTAGCAAAGTTATATTTCAGAAGAGAACTGTGGTAATGTACTGAAATTTTGGCTGTTTATTTTAATCCATGGCTTTTTTTAAGATCCTGCTTTTCAAAGTACAGTAACTAACTTCTGACGTTGAAGTAAGTTTCTTTTCTATAAGAAGTTTGTTTCCTTCTTTAGGGGGAGGAAAGGGAAATGTATTTCCTTAAAGCCATGGCCTGCAGGAGGGTGCTGCTCTAGTCTCTGTCCAAATACTTGCTTTTTGATCACCCGTGTGGGAAGAGGTCCTCTTCAGCACACGTTGCAATAACCTCACCCACAGCAAGGGCAGAGGCTCTGGCATGCCATGGTGCCCCTCTCCTGGGCACAGGAGAGAAGCTGAGAATAGGACATCATGTCTAAATATCAAATCCTGTGACTGTAAAAACATGGTCACTGTCTTGTTTAGATGCTGTTTGGCTTCTCAGCTCTGACGTTTCTTTAGAGACTGAGTTATGCTTCAGGCTGTCTACCAGAATAATTTCCTCATGTTCTTGAAACTGGCCAGGAGTCCAGGAGTTCTGGTTACTGTTGTGGTGCTGTAAAAGGGAAGAGCTCACGGTTTGCTCCGCGCTCTGCAGCTCTTGCTCTCTGCAGTCTCCTGTAATTGCCCAGCAAAGAGCTGTGCAATGCCCCGAGTGCTGCAGGGAGCAGCAGGTGGGACAGGCTGGTCTGGTTTGGCAGTGGATGAGCTGTGCCTGTCCACTGGGACCAGCTCTTTGTTCTCGTGTGTAAATGTTGTCGTTTTTAATTGCAGGCATTTCAGCTGGGCCCAACAGAAGCATCTTACTACTGGGTCTATTGGGTCCCAACTCAGTATGTCGATGCAATCAAAGACACGGTGCTGGGGAAGTGGCAGTATTTTTGAAAGCACGCTCACCTCTGGCACAGGAAAATGACACAAATCTAAGGACACTGCTGGGAGAGGCCTCCAACATCCCTGGATGTGACAGTCCTGGAACTTATTATTAAAACATGCTAAACGAGGCATGGATGGAAGCCAGAGGTGATGTTCTTTCACCATTAGTTTACTTTTAACTTAAAGATTTCACCATCCCTTTTCTGCAGTCAGCTTCAACCATATTTAAAGCAAATACAATGGAAATCAATAAATCTTAATTCACAAAATATTGTGTGTAATACACTTAAATCTGCTGAGAGTTGATCTTCCAGTTTAGTTCTAAAAAGAAAATATTACAATGTATTATCGAGGATTTTTTACATGGTTTGAACAAAACCAAATATTTTCATAATCTCTCAGTTATCAGCATTAGACTTACTTTAGTGACTTGGTGTGACTGGGACTGTGAGGGCAGATCTTTCAGAGCTAACTGTAGCAGTGCACAGCCTCGCTGTCGGTGAAGCCATATCCCATGCCCTCCAGGGCAGCTTCCACTCCTTGGTAGCAGAACTAATTCTTTGTTTGAACCCAAAGATGCCCTGCTTGTTTGGGATTTTTCCTGGCCTTTTCCCG
Source organism: Onychostruthus taczanowskii (assembly GCF_017590055.1). Lineage (NCBI taxonomy): Eukaryota > Metazoa > Chordata > Aves > Passeriformes > Passeridae > Onychostruthus > Onychostruthus taczanowskii. Next base: position 13,432,751 of record NW_024499128.1, on the reverse strand, counting down.
AGTCTGGCAGCTCCAGGTTGTTCTGTGTAGCGCTTTTGGAGCAGGTGAATTCTGCAGGGATGTTTTGTCACGGTGACCCAGTGCTGCTCCCTCTCGTGCCCGGTCAGTGCTTCACCTCCTGCCCTGGGCTGTTGCATTTTTGGAGCATTGTCCTGCTCGTGCATGTTGCAGTCCAGGATCGTTTTGCAGCTGCTGCGTTGACGCTGAGCTGTTGGACTGGGAACACCCTTGTGCTGCTGCTGTGAGCAGGGGACACGGTGACATGGACATGGATGGAAGCACCAAACCTGCCTGGTGGGAGCGGGGACACACAGATCCCCCAAAGGGAGGGAACCACAGAGACCTTCTGCCCTGCTTGGGCTGGGGGCAGTAAGGAAGAGAGAAGCTCAGATGCTGTTTTGGATTCTTAATAACAGCAGCAGTCTTTTGTGAGCTGGATTTGAAACTTTGTAGTGATTGAATTCAGTGAATTGTGCTTTAGATTAACCATCCAGCAAGTAATGTTTTGAAATTTGAAAGGTAAACCACCTTCCAGCTTTTCTCCTGTTCCAGTTCACAAGCCCTCACAGCTCATTCTGTCAGAAGGAACGTGCTGTGCCTGGGGCTGTGATGCTCTGTGTGTCATGCCAGCCATCCATGTGCCATTTCTCTCAGGTGTTCTGAGCAGAGCCCTCAGCCCTGCACAGGTGCAGAGCCCAGAGCAGGTGGCAGTGTGCAGCCAGACTGGAGCAGCTCACACATGCCTGCTCTGCACCAGCACTGGGGCTCAGTGCTGCTCCATGCCAGCAGCTCAAAGCCATGCAGAAACAGCTAATCTGCACTTGTTCCATGTCCACTCTTCCCACTCCTTGAGGGAAGAGCCCAGTTGAAGCACAGCAGTGCAAATTCCCAAATGAGTATTTTTTTTTTTACTTTTATTTTACTTGAGAGACTGGAAAACACATTGGCTTTCTGGTAGGTGTTGAGGTCACATATTTCCCTGCAGCATCTAGACAGCAGCTTTTAGTTTGTATTTTCTGTTTGAGCAGCCACGCAAAGGTGTTTCATATCCTGCATTAAAACTAGTGATGTGCTTGTTAGTCTTGTAGCTTGGGGTATCTCCTTTGTGTGTACAAGCCAGCAGCAGTGTGTCCTGGAGAGCTGTGTCCCCTGCAGCAGTGGGGGCAGAGAGGAGCTGGCCTGGCTTTACTGGTGGCAATGTCCTGGTTGAAACACAGCCGTCACACTTGTGATTTCCTCCTAGTTGTCAGTCCTGGTGTTAAGGCTGAAATTAACAATTTGCTACCTGGTGGAAGGTGTGGGCACTACAGGGTAAAGCAGAGGGGTGACACTGGCTCTTTCTGTCACCTGGGGCCACACTGGCACTTGGCACCTTGCTGGTTCTGTGATGATCAGCTCCCATTTGTTCCTCAGCGTGCTCAGACCTGTCTGTGCATCTGTTTGTGTTCTGTTTCCTTTCCTGTTCCTTCACCCCCTTGCTCCTGGGGAGGGCAGGAGCAGTTGTGATGCCCTGGTGCCCGAGTTCCAGCTCCTCCCCAGCTCCTGGGGCTTCTGTGCAGGACACAGCGACCGGTGAGTAACTCTGGGGTGAGCAGGGACAGGCACTGACCCCTGCAGGGGCACAGCCCAGCAGCTCAAAGGAGACTCAGCACAAACCCCTTGGCTGCATACAAATTTTACACATGAGGAAAATACTACACACTAAGAAAATGTGATCCTGTTTAGGTGTTTCCTTGCAGGTTGGGTTTGATTGGAAAAATGAAATTGTCTCATTTTTTTGTTCTATGTGCAAAATTTGAATTAAAATACAGGAAAGTGACTTATAAATGCTTTAGTTGGTGTTTGTTGGCTCAATATCCCAGGTTTCTTGGGACCTCTTTGAAATGAGTGTTCTAGTTGAAATTAGCAGTGCTGCTTTTAAGATCCTTTCTCTTTGGGAATGATGTGGAGTTCTGTCTGTTCTGGCATACACCAGTTTTTCCAAGGCAGTTACATTAAGAAACACCCTCTTTTTAGTGAGATAGTGCCACAGTTGCCTCAGCCATTGCCTGCCTCTCTCTTGGCTTTGGATTTTGCTCTCTGGTCGCTGTGACCATCCCAAGGGAGACTCAGCATAGCCAGCGGTCCTCAGTGAGACACAGCGTGTGAGTAAAGTGTGAGTACACTCAGAGTTGCTGATAAAGATGATTCTGCTACCAGTGCCAGCTGCACAGATGTGTATTTCTGTTAAATCACAATTTAACAGGGTGCTCTCAGCAGCTTCCTGCTGTGTGTAGGTGTGATTCCCGGGAGCACCCTGGGGTGCCACTCCGTATGAGGTTGCACTGAGTGTTTTCTGGGCTTGCTAATTGCAGGTTAAAGTATTGGTGAGGCAAATGCAGGTCCCTGCAGGACACAGCTGGTGTTTGCTGTTGGCTGTTCCCAGAGCCCAGGCAGTGTCCCCTCCTTGCTGCCATCCTGGGATTCCTCCTGCTGGTCCCCCAGCTCCCTCCCTACCTTGTTCCACGACACCGAGTATCACAGCTCACCTGTGTGCCATCCCTTCCCCTTCTCTGTGCCCAGCACTGCAGGTTTCTCCTCCTCCACTTGTTCCAAGTTCAGTATTCTTTCCTCTGTTGTGCATCCCAAGTGTGAGCAGTCCCAGGATCACTGCTTCCTCGGGAATGCAGAAGTGGTGTTGCTCAGCCTGGTTGGGGTTTGAACAGAGGCTGTCTTGCACAAAGAGCTTGTGTTACTCACACGGTTTCATACCGAGTTTAAAGTAAATTATTAATTTCCATTAATGATGTTGATGAGGAATGTGTAACTACAGTCAGGGTGTTCTGGTGATGGAAGAGAGCGATCTGGATTCGAAGGAAATAAACTGTCACCACACCACACTGTGCTGGTGCCACGCACACCCTGCCCAGCTTGCACCTGCTGGCTGGTGCCCTCTGCTCGTGCTCTAAGGGCCAAAGAGAAGCAATTCCCTGCTGCTGCCGTGCCCGGTGCCACGGCGGGGTCTGCTCTGCACCCCTGCCCACAGCCCTGTCCTGACCCCGCCGCTGCCTGGGGCACAGCACCCCTGCTCCCCTTGCAGGGCTTGTTTCCAGCCTCCCCTTCGTTTACTTTTCTTCCTGTGTCACTTGGTGTTCCCAGTGGAGCCGTTTGCACCCTCAGTTCTGTCCAGCAGCCTCTCCCCAGCTGTTAGGGTGAGGCGGCTGGCTCTGGTTTGGTTCATGTCCTTGTCACCGGCGGGGAGCGGGGGCAGGAGAGCCCTAGCAAGGCTTGTATGAAACGTGGCCATTCTACCTTCCAGCCAAGGACTCGCCTTGGTAGCTCATGGAAGTTCACTCTGTCTTATCCATACTCAAAGCGATTAATTCTTTGGTTTTGTATTTTAAAAAACCAACTTAGATATTTGTGTCCACTGCAGATTTATTTTAAATGGAATATGTGAGTACCATGTATTATGGTATTTTTAAATAATCTATTGCCTATTTTGGGGGGAGGGAGATGACAAATATTTAGTCTTAGATTTGCACTGCTGGATTTTTTTAAGTGTAACCTTGACTGGTTATCCTGGTGTTTTATTCTGTAAGATTAGTCTTATGAATTAAAGTTTGATAATTAAGTATTTCTGTGTTTGAGTGTTTCAATATTCTGTATGTACTGAGCTGCTTCCTGCTGCACGAACAACTGTGAGCAAAGGGTTTGTAGTGAGTTTCTTTGCAGGAAGATGGACACGGGTCAAAGTTCAGGGGACCCTACACCTGCTGGCATGTCAAAGCCACGAGTGCCCATCTCCCGCGGTGGGGATTTGGGTTCTGCTGCCACGGGCTGTGACTTACGGGATGGTCTCCACCTCCCTGCCCCAAGCCGGGCTTTAATCTGCCCTTGCACCGAGACTGGCCGGTCCTGCTGGGCTGGCCTGGCTGCGGTGTCAGTCCCACTCCCCCTGAACAGCCCGGCTGTGCTCGGAGCAGCCCCAGCGCTGGGCTCAGCACCCTCGGGGCTGCCGTGCCGAACCGGCCTGCTCGGCCTGGCCTCCGCCTTTAGACACCTGCTGTCCCCAGCCGCACCATCTCAGGTCAGCAGCCGCAGCTTGCGGGGCTCTCCAGCGTGTGCCCGCGGGCAGGTTCCCGCTGGCTCTGCGGTCCCGGTGTGCCCTGCCGCTCGGTCCCGCACTCCGTCAGGCGGGCTCCCGGCGCAGCTCCCGGCACACGGGGGGCGGCAGGAGCCGGCTCCGCCGCGTTACCGGGAGGGCCTCGCCCCGCGTTACCGGCGAGAGGAACTGTCCTCGGCGCGGTGCCCGCGGCCGGGCTGGGGCCGGTCCCGCGGCGGGGCGATGCGGGGGCGTGCGCTGCCCGCGGGGGCGGCTCCTCCCGCGGTCGGGAACCGGAGGGGAGCGGGGCGGGGAGGCCGGCGGGCCCGCGGGGGGGACAGCGCCGGGAGGGGACAGCGCCCGGAGGGGACAGCGCGCTGCCCGCGTAGCTCCCGGTGCTCGCCGGTGCTCGCTGTGCCCCGCGTGTCCTGCGGGAGCACACCGCACTTGGCGCCCGGGGTGTGACGGGCACCCCGCGCTCGGGGCAGGTGCGGCAGCGCGGGCGGGAGCGTCCCGCGGGTGACACCGGGGCGCGGGGCTCGCCCCTCGGCCGGGGCACCCGCGAGGTGTTCGTGGTGCGGGTGAGGGGCCGTGGTGCCCGCGGGGCCGGGATGCTGCCGGGGGGCCCGCGGCCGTGCCTGGGGGGCGTTGGCCGCTGTGCGATGGAGCGCCGGGCTGTCACCCGGAGCGGAGCTTGTTCTCCATCCTCCCCCCCGGCCCTGGCTGTGGCCGGCAGCGGTGTCCCCTTCCCCGGGTGCCCTCGGCCCCCTCCCGCCCGGTGCTGCCCGCGGAGCTGCTGCCTGTCAGGGTGGCGCCTTCGGAGCCGGATGCAGCTCCTGCAGCTGGTGGCGGTTCAAGTGGATAGGCAGCGTGCCAGGGTGGCTTTGGGTTACACGGCTGGAGCTGCTTCAGTGGAGGAAGCAGGGGATGCTGGCACCGAGTTTCTGTCTGTACTTGGCCGTTCCTCTCTATCCATCCCTGGGGAAGCGAGTGTGCCCCAAGCCCACGGCTGAGCTTGGCCCCAGTGGCATCACTGCGGAGCCCAGAGTGCTGTGGTGGAGCCTCGGGAAAGCACAGCCCGTGGGAACAGCCACACTTGTGGCTGGGGCTGGGACCAGGGGGAGGGTGGCAGCTCCCAGGCATCCAGCGCTCCCAGTTCTGCCCATGGTGGTTTATGGGGAACAGCCAGGCAGCCTGGCCTTTGCCCAAGTGCCCTGGCACCAAAACACTTGCAGAAGGGATGGAAACAACCCCAGTGCTTCGGGGGGAAGGATGCAGAGAGCCCTGACAGCTGGGGGGGCCCAGCAGTCTCAGTTTCCCCCGGGCAGGTGGGAAGAGCACACTGCAAGAGCCCTGTATCTGCCAGCCTGGCATGTCCCCAGCCAGCAGCAATGCCACCTGCATGGCCATAGGGGCTGGAGGAGCCCTGGTGGGGAGCAGGCCCCTGCCATGGCCTCCGGGCAAAGCCAGGGCGGGGAAACTCACTCTGACCTCACCTGAAAATTAAGCAAAAAGAAGTGCAAATAAAAGAACTGGGCTGGAGGCGTAGAGATAGAGGTGCATTGTGAGGGAGGTGGTGTGTGTTTCTGTGCTTTGTTGCAGCTGAAGGAATTTCCTGGCCCTGCCGTGCCACAGCCACTCTAGTACTGCCCGGTTCTGCTCTGCAAATGGTCTCAGACTCGCATGCAGGTCCTGGCTGGGCACAGGCTGCTGGCTGGTCCCTGCTCCACAGCCAGGACAGGCCCCCAGGACAGGCTCTGCCAGCTCAGGCTCCCAGAGCAGCGAGGGGACTACTGAGGGGCTGGGCTCCAGGGGTGTCCTTGTGCCCCTCACGCTAATCTTAGCCAGCCAGGGGCTCAGGCACTGCTGCCAAATCCCTGGCATCAGGGAGTGCCAGAGCCGTGTGGGTCCCGTGCTGTTTGCCCATCCCTGTTTGCTGACAGGGTGAGGCTGGCATATGTGGCACTGGCTGAGCTGGCACTCGCTATGCAGACGCCATACGTGGAAGCAGCAGCTCCTCTTCCCAGGTGAATTTGCAATTACTTCCTCAATGTCAGGTAGCTGAAACCTGCAGCTCTGAAGGCCTGAGCAAGCAATCATCACTTCTCTGGCATGAAAAGTCACCAGACTTGTTTGTTTCTGGAAGGAGCCGACGGTCGGGCTGCTCTTGTCACCTTTAGAAAGGCATCTAGGGTTGTGACTGGGAACAGCCACACTGCAATTCATCCCACCTGTGGGAAAACTTGTTCCAGGGAGAGGAGGGAGAGGGAAGGCTGCTCCAGCCCCAGGATGGCCCTGGTGGGATGGGAGCCAGGGGCCATAGCTGTGGGTGGTGCTGGTCACTGAGGGTGCAGCTGCCCCAGGAGCTGAGCTGCACAGAGGAGCCAGGCTGGGGGATTGTTCCCAAGTCTGGCTGATCTCTTGAGGACGGTGTGTCTGTCCTAGAGCCTCAAAGGTGGTGCTGTGACTGTCCCAGAAACACTGCTCTTCATCTCCACACTGGATGGGAACCTCCATGCCGTCAGCAAGAGCACAGGGGACATCAAGTGGACCCTGAAGGATGGTGAGTAGTGGCTGAGGGGCATTTGCTTATAGCCTAGCTCCTGGAGAATGTTTGGGGTTTGGGAATGCTCTCCTGGCCTGGCTCTTGCTGGATGGGCTCCGGGCTGCCAGTGCCTCCAGGGGTGCACTGCCAGCCCCAGCCCCAGGCACAGCTGAGCACGGATGAGCATCTGCCATTGGTGTCTCTTTTGGCTCTGAAAGGCAAACAGGCTGCGTGGCTGGGCTGGGTGACAGTGCCACTCTGGGTAAACAGTGGTGTTGTGCTGTCCCACTCACAGGAGCGCTGCTGATGTGGCCTCTCACTCTCTGTTTCAGATCCCATTCTGCAGGTGCCGGTCTATGTGGCAGAGTGAGTGTCACCCCCACTGGGCAGTGCAGGAGGCTCCCTGATAACTGATGGAGCAACAGCAGGAAAGGGGCACCACAGAGAAATGAAATGCCCAGCCCATGCTGTGGCATCACCTTACCCTGACCCTGGTGCTGGCACGTGGCACATGGTGATGAGGAGGAGCTGGCACCTGCTGCACAGCCGAGGAGCTCTCAGCTCAACTACACACACCAGCATGGAGAGAAATAGAGGGAAATCTCCCTGAAAGCTCAGGGGCAGGCGGGGCAGCAAGAGCTCCTTGAGACAGGCAGGGCATCCACCAGCCTGGTGGGTGGGCACTGGGTGGCTGTGGGAAGTCCCAGGACTGACCAGAGTGGGATTTATCTCCTGCCAAATCCAGTGCTGCAGGTGTCCAGGAAAGGTCAGGTCCTGCAGGGACTCAGCCCAGAGCAAACTGCTAAAGGGGATTCTGCAGTGTAGCCACTCTGTGTCCTTGGAGGTGCCCAGGGCAGGGGGTAGCTCACGTTTTATCCTCTCGTGCTTCCCAGGCCAGCATTCCTTCCAGACCCCAATGACGGCAGCCTGTATATCCTGGGAGGAAAGAACAAAGAAGGTTTGATGGTCAGTAGGGCTGTGGGCATCCTGTGAGCCCCTGCGGTGCCCTGGGCTGCAGAGGTGACTCTGCCCTGCACCTGCGTTGCAGAAGCTGCCGTTCACCATCCCGGAGCTGGTGCAGTCCTCGCCGTGCCGCAGCTCGGACGGAGTGCTCTACACCGGTACGGCGCGGGACGGCGCTGCCGGGGGCTCCGGGAGCCCTGCAGGGCCACGGCAGGGGCTCAGCGGGAGCTCCTGGGGACAGGGGGCTGCAGGGGCTTGCAAAGAAGGCATTTTCCTTCTCAGGGAAGAAGCAGGACACCTGGTTCATTGTGGACCCCAAGTCAGGGGAGAAGCAGACCACCCTCTCAACAGAGGCCTGGGATGGTCTGTGCCCATCCAGCCCCTTGCTCTACATCGGACGGACCCGTAAGTGCCCCCACCGACCACCTGGTGACAGGAGGGGGGCACTGGAGGTGACCTAGTGCCCTGCTCCTGTCCCCAGAGTACGTCATCACCATGTATGACACCAAGTCACGGGAGCTGCGCTGGAATGCCACCTTCTCCGAGTACTCTGCCCCGCTCTGCGAGGAGTCCTACCACTACAGTGAGTGAACTGCAGCAGCCAAGGGAGCCGTGGCAGTCACGGCATCCTGCTCCCCAGTGCCCACTCAGAGCAGGACTCTGGCTGTGCAGGGGCCTGGGGTGGCAGTGCCAGGGCCAGCAGGTCCCAGCTGTGCCCAGTGCTGGGGAGAACAGGCAGCAGCCCATGGCCAGTGGCAGAACTGGGGGGGACCAGAGGAGACACAGCCCAGCTGCTGCATCCCTCATCCCTCTTGCTCTCTCCAGAAATGGCACACTTGGCCTCAAGCGGGGACGGGCTGGTGGTGACCCTGGACAAGGAGAGCGGGGAGGTCCTGTGGGCGCAGAACTACGGCTCACCTGTGGTTGGCATCTACCTGTGGCACCAGGACAGCCTGCGCCGCCTCCCCCACCTCAACCTGGCCATGGAGACCCTGCGCTATCTGACCTTCCAGTCACAGGACATCCATGTCCTCAAGTGGAGCTACCAGTCCGTCAAGGACTTCGCTGCCACCAAGACCCAGCTGCTGTACGTGGTTCCTGAGCGGTGGCAGCCGGTGGCATTCATGTTCCCTGTGCTCAGCCACCCCGATCCGTGAGGGGTGGAAGGTGATGCTTGTCCTCGCCCTGCAGGCCGGCGCTCTACGTGGGAAAGCACACGACCAGTTTCTACGCCGTGACCTCCCTGGTGCACGGCAGCGTGGCGCTGGTGGTGAGCGTCCCCCCGCCCCGCTGGAGCCACCATGGCGCGTCCGGCCGCCTGGTGCCCCACGAGCTGCCACGTCCCCAGCCCCAGGGCATCACGCTGGCCAGGATCGACGGCCCCACCACGGACGACGTGACCATGAGGGAGTCCGGGGAGTGCGAGATCATGCCCAGCACGGACGTCAAGTACCCGCAGGGCAGCATCGCCTCACCTCCCAACCAGTGGCTCCTCATAGGTGCGGAGCCGTGGTAGGCACAGACTCACCCATGTCCTGGCTCCCAGGTGGAGCTGCTGCTGTGCTTTAGGGGCAGTAGGCCAACCTGCTCTGCCCAGTGGGGTGAATGGGATTAAGGCTGTGTCACCTCGGGCTGTGGTGGTGCTGGTTTGGGATTCCTTTCAGCTCTTCCTTGTCCCTTCCTTCTTGGGACTCATTTCAGTCCCTCCTTGTCCCCTCCCCAAGAGTGACTGCCAGACACCCCGTGCAGGGGTGGGCAGGGACCCTTTGAAGCAGGGCTCACATTTACCCATGAGAAGCAACCCACTTACTCCAGGAGAGCCAGGGCTGCTGGCAAGGGATGGATGCTGAAACCAATATGTGAACTGAGGGTTGTCTCTGTTCCCCTCCTGCCACAGGGCACCATGAGCTGCCTCCTTTGGTCCACACCACGATGCTGCGAGCCTTCCCAGAGAACCTGAGGAAAACCACGGAAACCATCATCCCCAGGGCTCCTCCCAGCAGGACCGTGTTTGACGATGTGAGTGGTGAAGGCTGCTGGCTCACTGAAGGGCCTGTGCTGCTTGGGGTGCAGTGGGTCCCCAGCATGGGGCAGGACAGGAAGGAAGTCCCAAACCCAAGTGCCCTGAGGGCTGTGCCTCACCCAGCCCTGGGTGTGTGTTGCAGTTCCTGGCCCCGAGCAGCCCGGAGGAGCCAGCTGTCCGCAGCGAGGGGCAGCTCCAGCCAGACCCCACGCCGGGGGAGCAGGTGGAGGTGTACCCCGAGTCTGGCACCTGGGACCTGGTGATGGCTGGCGTTGGCACAGCTCTGCTGGGCGGGGGAATCCTGGTCCTGCTGCTCACGGTGAGTGCTGGTGGTGGGGGGAGAGGGAGAGCGGAGCCGATGCCCCAGCGTGGCTCCAGGCTCTGAGTATTCCCATGTTTGTGTTCCAGAAACTGCAGCGGCAGCATGTGGCCCAGCAGCAGCAGCTGGAGGAGCAGATACAGCTCCTGCAGCGGCAGCAGGAGATGCTGCGCTCGGGCCGAGTCTCCAGGGAGGGCATCCCTGAGGAGCCCAGGGAGCTGGAGCTGAGCCAGGGCAGGGCCTCAGAGCTCTCACTGAGCTCCAGCCCCTCTGCCTCCCTGAAGGACTCAGCTAATGGGACAGTCAGCCCAGAGCCAGCTGTCCCAGGGGCTGAGGAAGGTGGGTGCAGGGGGAATTTCTGTCCAGAAATGCCAGCACCCAGAGCAGGTGCAGGGATGCCCTCAGAGGAGAGGGCTGCAGCCCAGCTGGGATGGGAAGGGGTGCCAGATCTGCTGTTGGATAAGCGTGGGCTACATAAGAGTAGTAGGGCCCAAGAAATGGCCAAATGAAATGGTTCTGTCCTCTATACAGAACTAATGCTTGGAGGCTGGAAGGTGGCTGTCTTCTCTCCATTGCAGATGCAGAACCAGACCTGGTTGTAGTTGGGAAAGTTTCTTTTAACCCCAAGGATGTGCTGGGCCATGGAGCTGGAGGAACCTTTGTCTTCAGGTGAGTGACACTGGGTGCCTGCCCCACTCTGCTCCCTTTCTCCCTGCGAGGCACAGGGATAGCGACAAGGCAGCTCAGGGTGGTGGCCACTGGTTCAGGGACTTTTGAGAACTCACCCCCTTCATCTTCTTCTGGTCTCATCCCACCCATCCTGGAGCTGGGCTCGTGGCCCTTGTTGACCAGGCACCGGGTGCACAGGGCAGGTCCCCCTTGCAGCCCCTCCCTGCCTGCCCCTCGCACGCTTCCTAGGCTCTGGCTGAGCCCCTTTTCCAGCACTGAACACAGAAAAAGTGAGGGATGTCATTTTCCTACAAAACTGAGACCCTCCATTTCCCAGCTTACACTGGGCAGATCTCTTCCTGCCGGTGATGTGACAAGGCTTTGGGGTGCAGCAGAGTGACCTGTGCTGGGGAGGCTGTGCGTGAGCGTGGCTGGGCCCTGCTGCACACGGACACTCCGGGGGCTCTCTGCACAGGGGGCACTTCGAGGGCCGCAGGGTGGCCGTGAAGCGTCTCCTGCCCGAGTGTGTCCACCTGCTGGACCGTGAGGTGCAGCTGCTCCGGGAGTCGGACGAGCACCCCCACGTCGTCCGCTACTTCTGCACGGAGAGGGACCGGCAGTTCCACTACATCGCCATCGAGCTGTGCTCCGCCACGCTGCAGGAGGTGAGCCGGCCACAGGGCTGCTGCTGCGGCCCTGGGAGCCCTGCCAACACCAGCCTTGGGCACAGACAGCCTCTGCAGGGGCTCCTCTCCGTCACCCCCCATCACGCTGGGGTGGGGTGTCTCTCCAGCCAGTAAATCAGGCTTAGTTCCTCTCCTCCTGTGTGGTTCCAGTACGTGGAGAGCCCCAGCTTCGAGCGCCGTGGGCTGGACCCGGTGTCCGTGCTGCGTCAGACCATGTCCGGGCTGGCCCACCTGCACTCCCTCAGCATCGGTGAGGACCAGCAGTCCCCTCTCCAGCCTCTCCTCAGCGGATGCTGCGGGGTTTGGGCAGTGTCTGTTGGGGTTTGGGCAGTAGCTCTGGGGCTCAGCAGCACATGGGGCTGTGGCAGAGCCCTGTTTGCTCCAGCCCTGCCAGGTGACACCACACCCTGTCACTTGCAGTGCACCGTGACCTGAAGCCCTGTAACATCCTCATCTCTGTCCCAAACCGCCACGGGCAGATCCGCGCCGTCATCTCTGACTTTGGCCTTTGCAAGAAGCTTCAGGGGGGACGACAGAGCTTCAGCCTCCGCTCCGGGATCCCCGGCACTGAGGGCTGGATCGCGCCCGAGGTGCTGCAGGAGGCCCCGAAGGAGAACCCTGTCAGTGAGCCGTGGCCTCCCCTGCCCTGGGTGCTCCTTGGGCCCATTGTGGCAGTGTCCCCATGCTGGCACTGGCCTCAGGTCACACTGCTGGGGTGCACAATTAAGATGAGAGCTCCATGAGCCAGAGCCAGCCCAGACACAGGCGCTGTGCTCCTTGCCAGGGCTGTCCCCATCCCCTGCCCTTGCAGGACAGTGCCCAGCTGTGTTCAGCACTTGTGTTCAGCACAGGTGTCTCCATTAGTCCTCAGAAATTCGGGGTGGGGGGATTGGAGGGGCTGAGGGATGCTGCCAAGGTCATGCTTCTCCTCTCTTCAGAATTGGGGATCTCATTCCCACTGGGAGCAGCTGCTGCACTGATCCTGGGCAGTGCTGGGGCTCATGCTGGTGTCCATTTGCCTGCTGGTGGGACACCAGCAGCCCCTGCAGTCTGTTGGGCTGTGGAGTCCTGAATTCTGGTGTGCCTCTGGAAACCCCTTCTCTCTTGGGGACCTGGCGTGATGGGGCTCCCTGACGCAGGTAGCAGAGCAGGAGCCCCATGTGATGCATTTTCCAGCAGCTCTGCAGCCACTGACCAATTGTCCACATGAAAGGACAGAAAAGTGGGAGGTAAAGGTTTCCTCGCCTTTGCCTGAGGGTCCCACGTGCCCCCTGTGTTTTGCAGACCAGTGCTGTGGACATCTTCTCAGCCGGGTGCATCTTCTACTACGTGGTGTCGGGGGGACAGCACCCCTTTGGGGACAGCCTGCGGCGCCAGGCCAACATCCTGGCGGGCTCCTACCAGCTGAGCTGCCTGCAGGAGGAGGCTCACGGTGAGACCCTTCCCCAGTGGCACAGCACCGCGGGGAGGCTCTGGGCTGAGGGCAGTTCCTGCTCCTGGAGCAGGGGCGAGCTCTCTGCTGTTTTGCTTCACCCCCAGACAAACTCGTTGCGAGGGAGCTGATTGTGGCGATGATCAGCTCCGAGCCCCAGCGCCGGCCCTCGGCCCCCGTGGTCCTTGTGCATCCCTTTTTCTGGAGTCAGGAGAAGCAGCTGCAGTTCTTCCAGGTGAGCCTGTGCTGTCCCACTGGCAGTGAACACAGGTATGCACTGAAAAATGTGCTGGGAATGGCTTTGTTTAGGTCAACATGCTTATTGTGAGCTACTCTTAGGAGGGGTGGAGGGGTCTCTGGGTCTCTGTCCCACGTCGTGCAGAGCAAGGGCAGTGCCATACCCACCTCTTGGGCACATAGGACGTCAGTGACCGTGTGGAGAAGGAGCCAGCCGAGGGGCCCATCGTCTCAGCCCTGGAATCGGGGGGACGGGCGGTGGTGAGGACCAACTGGAGGATGCACATCTCCCTCCCGCTGCAGATGGGTGAGCATGGAGGGGCCAGGCTCATCATGGGGTCCAGTGAAGCAGGTAGGGACTGGGGCTCCAGGGGCTGGTGCTTTTACTGGCCAGCAGGCACCTGCTTGTGCCCAGGAGCCAAAAGGCAGGGCAGGTGAAGGTGGCAGCCCTTCCTTGGGAGGCCACAGTGCAGCAGGGCTGGGGCTGGCACTATGGGGCGTGTGGCAGCCCCCAACCCCGCTGTGTCCCCCCTCAATCCGTGTCTCTCCTGTTGCCCCCAGACCTGAGGAAGTTCCGCACCTACAAGGGGGGGTCAGTGCGTGACCTGCTGCGGGCCATGAGGAACAAGGTACGGGCACCCAGCTGCCCTTGGCCCTGCCACCTCCACTGTCCCCGTCCTCTCTCACCTCACCCTCTCTCCTGCAGAAGCACCACTACCACGAGCTGCCGGCCGACGTGCGGCTGGCCCTGGGCTCTGTCCCCGAGGGCTTCGTGCAGTACTTCACCTCCCGCTTCCCGCGGCTGCTGCTGCACACGCACGGAGCCATGCGGGTCTGTGCCCACGAGCGCACCTTCCACTCCTACTACTGCCAGGGCCTGAGGGGCGACGGCGCCTGAGGGCCGCGGGTCATGGCTGAGGGGCGATGGTGCCTGAGGGCCGCGGGTCATGGATGAGGGCTGCAGGTCATGGCTGAGGGGCGACGGCGCCTGAGGGCCGCGGGTCATGGCTGAGGGCTGCGGGTCGTGGCTGAAGGGCAACAGTGCCTGAGAGCCGTGGGTCATGGCTGAGGGGCGACGGTGCCTGAGGGCCACAGGTCATGGCTGAGGGCCGCGGGTCATGGCTGAGGGGCGACGGCGCCTGAGGGCTGCAGGTCATGGCTGAGGGCCGCGGGTCATGGCTGAGGGCCATGGGTTTTGCCCAAGGGCCGTGGGTCATGGCTGAGGGCCATGGGTTGTGCTCAAGGGCCATGGGTCATGGCTGAGGGCCATGGGTTGTGCCCAAGGGCCGTGGGTCATGGCTGAGGGCCATGGGTTGTGCCCAAGGGCCACGGGTCATGGCTGAGGGCCATGGGTTGTGCTCAAGGGCCACGGGTCATGGCTGAGGGCTGTGGCCGCTGCTCCCCGCCCGGGCCCTCTCTCGGCGTCCTGCTGCCGGGCCAGGCGAGGGCACGAGGCAGCAGAGGTATCACAGTCAGACTCAGGTGTGAAGGCATTTGGGTCAGAAAACAAAGACATCTCAGGTGGACGAAGTGATTGGAGAAGAAAGAGGAAAACACGTTGTGTTTTCACAGCGGGGCCCTGGCACAGCGATGCCCTCAGTCTGCCGTCAGCCCCAGGGGACATCCACCAGGGACAGGAAGCTTTGTCCCGCTTTGTGCAGTGGGTTCTCTCATGTGCCAGGGGACACAGCTCCTTGAGCACACCAGGCCCCCAGTCCTGACACTGGAGCTGCCCCTCAGCCCCAGCGGGGCTGTGCTCTCCAGGCCAGGCTGAGCAGCCACCCTGGGGCTGGGACCTGCCCGTGGCACCCGGGCTGTGAGGGCACAGCCCCGCCATGAAGGTGTGAATCTCAGCTGGGCTCAGAACAGGGGTTTCTCCCTTAGGGTCCCCAGCAGCCTGTACCTGTGCCAGGCCTGGTGGCACTGCAGTATGGAACAGTTGCCCCTGGGATCCTTCCCTCAAAGACAGGCCTATGCCTGCAGCTCCCCCAGCCTCTCCTGCTGCCCAGGGCGGGTGTCCCATGAGTGCTTTGGTTCATGGCATCCCCATGGGCATGTGTTCCCTGCTAGCCAGCCTCCAACACCAACTGAGCCCATGGGCACAGAGAGCCCCACAACAAAGCTCCTCTGTGGAACAGCAATAATTGTGTATAGTCTGATTCCTGTGTGTGCTGGGGTGTGGGATTTTGTTACACAGGTAACAGGGTTTGTACCAAGTTTATTTTCAGAATATATTTCTACAAAATGTTATAAAAATTAAAAAATAAAAACGAAAAAGCTGGTCCTGCTTAAAAACAAACTGGCCTGAGGGCACCTCTCGGTTGTGCTGATTCTTTAGCAATCATTCGTCATGGAACCAAGGAAGAGGCAAGCCCAGCCCAGGGCTAGCAGTAAGGGTAAGAGGATGCCTCATTCAGAGGGGAAGCCAGAGAGCTGCTGCCCCCCTCTCAGTAAGGCAAAGGGAAGTGAAACAGCCTGGGTGCTGTGTCAAACAATCTTTATTCAAGTTATGCAATATACAAAAGTTGAGGTTTCGTGGAGTTTCAGTATTAAAAGGCCAATTGCTCAAATCTCACCCTGGGTTTGTTCAATACCTTACCTGACCTTCTACCAGAGGAAATGAAGCCCAGAGCACGGGCGCAGCCATGTACAGACACCTCACGTGCCAGCTCTGCTCTCTCAAGAGCAGGCCCAGGCACCTCAAATGAGAGGACTGGTTTGGAGCTGGGCTTTTGGCTTTGGGAAATTAGAAAATCAGACTAGGTAGGGAATTAAAAAATACACTTTGTTAGGAGCAGGAAGCAAGAAACCTTTGGGCACCAGTCAGTAAACAACACCATTCCCACAGCAGCAGGGGCTTCCTTGTGGCAACGAGCCCATACCCAGGAATGGGAACCCGGCTGGGCCACGGGAGGGAAGCTGCCAGACCTCTCCCTCCACAGCTGCACAGTTTGGCACAGATGTTGAGTCCAGCAAGAACAAGGCCTAAGAGGAAGATTTCGCCCGGCCCGAGCCAGACTTGGAGCTGAGGAGCTTCTCCACCATGGTGCGGGCGTAGCGCAGGCGGCTGGCCAGCTCCCGGCAGCAGCCGTGCTCCTCGATCAGGCTCAGCTTGTACGTGCGGAAGTCCCGTTTCTCATCTATGTATGTGACAGCAGCCATGAGAGGGCACAGGATGACCTTGGTGTGGTCCTGCGGGGAAGAGAACACACGCTCACTGAGCACTGTGCTCCTTGGGGCAGCGTTTCCTCCGGATGAGCCGTCTCGGCAGCACCCGGAGCGTGTGACAAGGTCCCTCTGTAGAATTCCTTCAGAGCGCAGCAAAGGGCAACAGCTGGCTGCATCAGCCAGCGTGCTGCTCCAGAGCATAGCCCCTCGTGAGTGAGGAGAGTCTGGGGGCTTTAGGTACCAGCACAGACAGCTCCCTGGGCAAAGCCTTGGCTCAGCTCATCCCCTCCTGCCACTGTCCAAGCAGCACCACGTGCAGCCGGAGCCACTGCCCTGCAAAGAGCCTCACCTGGAAGAAGTTGATCTGCACAGTGCCGTTGCTGAGGTGCAGGATGATGGCACTGCGGGTCCGGAACCAGGTGCACAGGTAGGGCAGTCGGGCCAGCTCGTCCCCTTCCCGTGGTGTGATGTTCGCCCCCGCCTTCAGCAAGTGCTCGCTCATGTAATTCCGGAAGTACTTCAGTAGTGTTATCTGCACAAGGGATGGGCTCTGAGGAGCTGAGGGTGACCCCAGGCACGGGAGGCAGAGCACAGGGACTGCCATCACAGTCCCAGACCCTCCTTACATCTTTCAGAGCTTGAGGTGTCACAGCAAAAACTTGTGGAAATCCTCAAAGTTAACTCTGACCATGACACATCAGACTCGCTTTGCTGAACACTTAGGTACGTGCAAATCATGTGAGCACTTAAAATTTCATGCAACTGCTCATAAATGAGCCTCAGATAGCAGTTAGAGCTGCTAGTGTCTGTCCTTGGGCCCCCGTGTCACCAGCTGGAGGAAGCCTGCAAAGTGCCAGTGGCCTCCAATAAATGTTTCTCCCTGGAACCCATCCAGCCATCAAAGCCTAAGGGTGGCAGGAGTTTCACCACCCCCCAGCCAGGGCTCCTGTCCCCAGGACTGACCTTCTTGTTGAGGGCAGAGGGGTAGGACCTCACAGTGAAGTAGGACTCGGTGTTGTTCTGCTCAATGTACTGCAGGTTGTCCCCATCGTTGTACATGATGAGCCGAGTGGAGTCATTGAAGAGAACCCCAACACTGTTGTCACAGAGCTGGTAACCTGCCCAGAAGGGACCCCATGAGACCTCCAATCTCAGGGGACTGCCAAGTACCAAGGCAGATGGTTTATCACCCAGGGACTCCCTAACAGCCCCCCCACAAGGCCCTGCCAGGTCTCCTCTTTGGGAAGGTCTGCTGGCACTTTTCCACCTCTGGATTTGTCATCTCCTTTATTGCATCAGCTGCTTCAAAAACAGCCTCTGCTGCCACCGTGGATCCCTGTGCAGGCTGGGGAGAGCTGGGTCACCTCATGCACAGATACTATTGTCCACGTTAAAGTGGCCAGGGTGATGGCGAGTGACCACTGCTCTGGATTCCGGGGGTATTTGGTAAGATTCCTGGCAGTGGTCTTGGACACACACACTGGAATATGGTGATTAAAAACCCAGGCCTAGGAAATGCCCCAACCCAGGCTTCTCCCAGCCCCCTCAGGCACCAGGAAAGCCTGAAGCATTGCCACCCATAGCATTTACCGAGTCCGTATTTATCCGAGTAGTCCACCCATTTGCTAACCCAGAAGATGGGAATGCAGGCTGGGTCCTCAGCTTCTTCTGCAGGAAGAAAGCAGCTTGTTAGGAGACATTTCCCAGAGGCTGTGCACCCCACGAGCCCGTGGGCTGCCCCAGGCTCACCTTGCCTCACTGCTACTCTCTCGGAGGGCTTGGCTGCATTGACTGCAGTCAGCTGCTGCAACATGTCAGCCAGGTGGCAACTGACAGCATCTCCCATCTCCCGCAGCCCTGCCGCTTCATCCTTGTCCGGCAAGGGCTCCTGGGCAGGGCTGTCCAGTCCTGGGCCAGACAGAGAACAGTGTGAGGCGTTGCCAGGGCGAGGTTTCCAAAGGCACCAGACTTACACCCTACCCCAGGTACAGGCAACACCTGACACACAGAACGGCTCATGTTGGACGGGAGCAGGGTAATTCCAGAGCACAGGGCACAGGATGTGTCCAGAGGATTCTGGAATATCTCCAGTGAGGGAGACACCACACACCCTCTCTAGGCAATCTGTTCAGTGCTTGGGCACTGCACAGGAGAGAAGGTCTTCCTCACGTTCTGGTGGAACTACCAGGTGTCAGCTTGAGCCCCTTACAGAGCTGAAGCAAACGCAGCGCTTCACCCGGGCAGAGCAGGGAGAGCCCCCTCACCCCCAAATGCTCTGAGCCTCCATAAGGATCAGGAGAAGATGAGAGGGAGGCACACTGAAGGTTGTGGATGCTGCTGCAGCCCGGGTGGGCTCTGCCTGGCCCTGCAGCCCCTGGTGGGCTCGGCCCTGCCCGGCCCCACCTGGGCACCCACGGGTGGTACCTTTATTGAGCGCGGTCAGCGGCTTGCGCCCGCCGAGCTCCATGCTGCTGGGAGCCAGGGAGAAGCGGGGCGCGATGGTGAGGCAGCTGGTGGGCAGGCGGGTGGGGAGGTAGCCCGAGGTGAAGAACTCGTCCTTCAGCAGCTCGTCGATGGTCGGGCGCGTGGCGGGGTCCGACCTCAGCATCTTCTGGATGAGGTTTGCGGCCACAGGGTTGATGTGCTGAGGGACAGGCAGAGTTTAGAGACGGTCAGGGGACAACGTGTGCTGGTGACAAATGAAGAGGGTTTGCAGCCCAGGGAAGCTCCACCTGGAGCAGAGCCCCAGTGCTGCATCAGGCAAGTAGGACACAAGGCTGGGGAAGCAGAATTGGGTAGCCCAGAGAACCGGCTCCTAACAGCACCCAAAGCCTGAGGTCAAATGACTTGAGCAGCACCAACTCATCAGCAGTGGGATGAGCTGGGGACGTGGCCCAGGCCTCAGGGACTTGCCCACATCCATTCACCCCCACACACCAACAGCCCAGCTCAGATTTTTGCTGGACTGGGGGGCAGGGAGCTGCTGGCTCCTCACAAGGCTCACACCACCCCAGCCTGAACCAGCCCCCCAGCACTGAGAGCCCCTGCCCTGCTATGGGAGAGCCCACGGAGTGCCAGACACAGAGGCTGCAGCAGGAGGCTCACCAAGCTCACTGTGAGCCAAACAAGCTCCACAGGAAGCAGCATACCTTGGGAATGGTGTACTCATTCTTCTTGATCCGGATGTACGTATCCTTTAGACAAGAAGTCTCAAACGGCGGTTTCCCCACCAGAAGAGTGTACCTGGGCATTCCCAGACAAAAGGGTGTCAGTTTGGCAAAAGAGACTCAGATTGTACATAGGAATGACCATGTCCTAAGCACACCCAGGGGCTTTCCTGGCAGAGGGAACACACTTAGCATTGGACACACTGACAGCTATGTGTATTGTGCCTGGATCCTTTCCCTAGAAAGAGAAGCTGGAATCTAGCCCATGCAGGGAAAGTTTCAGTTGGGGAAGGTCGGGAGCTGCCTGGCAGCAGGACTCAGCACTGTGGGGACAGTGACCTGGAGCTCTGGATCACACTGAAGCTCAGAGGGGCCAAGGAGACCAGAACCACAGGGATATTCCCCATGCCCACGGCCTCTGAAAGGCAGTTTGACTCACATGATGCAGCCTATGGACCAGATGTCCACCTCGAAGCTGTGCCCCTTCTTGCCCAGCACCTCTGGGGCGATGTAGTTGGGTGTCCCACACAGGGTCTTCTTGCGCTCCCCATCGTACTCTACCTTGGTGGCCAGGCCAAAGTCACCTGGAGGGACAGGGAGACGGGATGTGACCAAGATGCCCCGGCCGGCTGGTCCCTGGGCTGGGGTCCCTGCCACTTACCGATCTTCACCTCCATGTCGTCGCTGAGGAAGAGGTTGCCCAGCTTGAGGTCGCGGTGGATGACGCGGTGGCTGTGCAGGTACTGGCAGCCCAGGATGGTCTGCCGCAGGTAGTACCGCACCTCGGGCTCGCTCAGCGCCTTCCGCCGCTTGTGCAGCTCCAGCAGCGACTGTGGGGGACGCTCGGTCAGTACCGGGGCGGGGGTTGCGGGACAAGGACGAGCTCAGCGGGGCAGGACGCGGGCAAGGGGACAGTCCGTACCCGGGGACACCGACACCCGCCCCCCGGCCCCTCACCCTGCGGCGGCACAGCTCCAGCACGACGTAGACAAAGTCGTCGTCCTCGAAGAAGCCCTGGAAGCCGACGACGTGGCGGTGGGAGAGGCTGCGGTGGATGGCGATCTCCATGGACATCTTCTCCTTCTGGTGCGGCTTCACCAGCAGCGACTTGGGCACCACCTTGCCCGCGAACACCTCGCGGCTCTCGGCCTCGGCCAGCTCGTAGCACCGCGCGAAGCCGCCCTTGCCCAGGAACCGCCCGCGCACGAAGCTGCGCCGGGTGCGCGGGTCCACGAGCACCTTCGGCACCTCCTTGCCCGCCGCTGCCGCCGCCGCCGCCCG
This sequence comes from Onychostruthus taczanowskii, assembly GCF_017590055.1. Lineage (NCBI taxonomy): Eukaryota > Metazoa > Chordata > Aves > Passeriformes > Passeridae > Onychostruthus > Onychostruthus taczanowskii. The sequence continues at coordinate 13,412,177 of NW_024499128.1, read as the reverse complement.
GGCCGGCTCCGCCAGCGCCGCCGGCCGCGCCGCCTTCCCGCCCGGCGCGCTCATGCTGTGTCCGCGCTCGGGCACCGCCGGGCCCCGGCTCCCTGCACCCAAACAGCGGCTGCCGGGCGAGCGGCGGCTCCCGGTGCAGCAGTGGGTGCCGGTCCCTGCACCGGTGTAGCTGGGGGTCTCGGTACCGATGGAGCTGGGGGTGCCGAGTCCCTGTACCGGCGGGTGGCGGTGCCGGTGCAGCGGGGGGGTCTCGGTACCGGTGGAGCTGGGGGTACCGAGTCCGTGTAGCGGCGGGCGGCGGTGCCGGTGCAGCGGCGGCCCGGGCTGCGCTCGGCCGCTCGCTCCCTCGCTCGGTCCGGCCGCGGTTCAAAGGCGGCGCCGGGGCCGTTACCGCGCGCGGCCGCTCCCCATTGGCCGCACGATTTAAAATCCACGCGGCGCGCGGGGCACCATGGGAGCCGGGAGAGGCACGCACCCGCGGGGGCGGAGCCAGGCGCGCTCGGACACGCCCCCACGGCGCCCGCGGTGTGCGCGTGCGCCGGCGGCCGTTGGCTGCAGCCGCGCGCGCTCCCGCCGGCCCCCCCACACGAACGCGAGGCGCGCTCCCGCTGCCCGAGCGCGGCCCCGCCGGACCCCCGAGCGCGGGCACGAGGCGCTCCGCCAAGGACATTCCCCTGGGATTTGCAGCCGGCGTGGATCTATCTTCCCGGGACAGGCACTGCGGCGGCACCGCCCGCTCCCGGGCCTTCCGTGTCCTGCCGGTTCCCAGCGGTACGCAGGAACCGGCCTTGGGCCGGTTTTTATAACACAGACACCCCCACGCTGCTGCCCGCCCGGTGACAGTGTGGCAGCTCCGAGGGGCTGTCCCTGACCTCAGTGCCCCTGTGCCCCTCAGCGCAGGGCCCCCCACGCCAGGGTCTCCAGCACTCCTGGCGCTGGCTCCTGGCCCCCCTTGCCAGGAGAAGGCCTGAACTCCACCACCAGTGACAAGTGACCCACGAGCACACAGCAGCGCCTCAGCCCAGGCGCCTGCTCTGCTCCCTGGCACGCTCGGCGCCACGGGCTGAGGGAACTAACACGCTTTGCCTCCTTTCCCCATCAGCAGAAGCTGTTTCTTTCAGCGCTGGCTAGCAAAGCACAGATGTTAGTGGCCGGCGTACACCGTGCTTTTGCCAGGTGCGTTGAGCCGATGCCTCTGGCCGAGCCTCACCCACAGGCACGGGCCATCCGTGCCAGGGTGTCCTGGAGAGCCCAGTGCATGGACAGGGCCAGGAGCCCTGCAGGTCACCAGAGCCACAGCTCAAGTGCCATTCCCACCACAGAGCTGGATCATCCCGGGGCATTCCCCACTGGCCTGGTGCCTGAGAGACCTCCCCACACAGCCCTGGCAGGCCCCTCACTCCTCACACCGAGCCACCAGCAGCTCAGGCAGGGAGGGTGTGCTCCCAGGGACCCTGAACCTCCTCAAATCCAGCAGCACAGCCTGCCCGTCCCGGTCAGCAACGCCGAGCAAAGCACACAGGGATCAATGAAGCCACACAGCAACTTGGGGTTAGAAGTGCTCAGTGTTTGTACAGATTCCTGACAGAAGACATTCCCCTCCCTGCAGGATATGCTTCCCCACTCCTGCAGCTCCTCGGGCTACAGACACAGCCTCCTGTGTCGTGTTACTGCACCATGCTGGATGGAAGGCAGCCTGCAGAGCTGGGACACTGACACTCCATCTTCCCAGAACTGGCAGAGGCGGAGAGCTGAGCCCAGGTCAGGGGGACGCTTCAGAGGCAGGAGGAGAAAGTGGCCAGTGTAAGGAATGTTAACAATGCTGGGTGTTAGGGATCCTCAGTGGTGGCTTGGTTTTAGGCCCTGCCAGAGGCCACCTTAACAAAGACAACAAAAGAGGTTTTAATTAAGGCAGAAGAGTCAGCTCAGACAGCTAGAAGGAAGAGCAGGCCAAGAAAAATGTTATTGCAGTGTCACATCCCCTCATGCACTACAGCTCTGCCCTCAGGTAGCGGTGGAAACTCATCACTCAGACTTTTGCAGCTGCCATCCCACTCCCAAACTCATGTCCCTTCTCCCACTCCTCTGCCATCCCACTCCCAAACTCATATCCCTTCTCCCACTCCTCTCCCTGCTGCTGTGGCTGCTGATCAAGCGATCCCAGTGAAACACATGATGTGGTGTCGAAACTTTGAGGTGACAACACAGCAACACAGCACAGACACCCCACTCCTGGCAGACACTGCCAGAGACACCCTGGAGCAGAGCAGTGCTCTGAACTCCTGACTTGCAGGAAATCTCACAAGAAGCCCCAAACCTGTCTGTGACAGAGGAGGCCTCTCGGGCCAGTCAGAGGGAGCAAGCAGCTGTTTCACGCTGCACTACATGTTGTAATGCACAGGACAGCCAGAACAGCCTGTAGCAGTCACACAGCAAGGGACCGTGGCTCATGCCCAAGCACAACAGGAACCTCAGTCTAGTTTGATTTGAAGAGTCACGAGTCACTTGAACAACTGAAGAGGCTTTAATTTATGTACAGTAAAAATACAAACCAGTCAGTGGTTTTACATGGGATGTACAGCAGCTACTACACATGTTAGTACTCACAGGGCTATTTGCTACTAAGGTGAATCAGCATTTGCTACAGATCAGCTGAGGCTCCGGGGCTGCTCATCCACAGCCACACACCTAACACGTGTCCAGGCCCCAGCTGCTACACTAAACACACAGGAGCCCCAGTTTAAACCCTAGAGCTGGACTATGCTAAGCTTTAACAGAGCACAACCAGAGCAGGCAGACTGGTGTGCAGCCACTTGTCTGTACTCAGGTACACACGCATCAGATGCCTCCAACTTTCAGAGCTGCTCTCAGCAAGAACTATTCATGCTCTACTACATGTCCAAAATGAAATCTTCACTCTTTCTAAGAAGTCTGAGTGTCATTCTTAAGTTTCATAATGCAGAAAAGCACAGAAGAGCTTTCTGCAAACGCAGACACTGGGTAATAGATGGGAACATTTGCAGCAGATCTCACTTTTAATTACCCACTTTCTGCTGCACTGAATTCTGTGAGCGACACAGCAATCCTCTTTTCAAAGGCCTTTGGCTCTTTAAGGTCTGTGATGTTCAGGAAGTGGCACTGACCCCAAGAACACTAGCCCTGAGGGGTGAGAGCACAGGACTGAGTTCAGTCTGCTTCAGGAGGTAAAAGCTAAGGAACATCCTCTCAGGCACAGAAAGACAGTGTCAGTGTCAGCCAAAACTCCTAAAGCCAACAGCAGGATGATGTATCCCTGGAGAGAATCCCAGGGAGAAAAGGAAGAGGCCAGGCACCTCACATGCAGGCCCATGGGCAGCAAGTATTGTGCCAAAGGAAAGGCTGGGTCTAATGAACCCTGCTAAGTGCCCAGAGCACAGCCAGGACAGCCCTGCTGGGATGGAGACTGCGCCTAGCAAACCTAAGCCTAGCTTTGGGATAGGACAGAACTGAGCAGACAGGCTGAGGCTGCAGAGCACGTGTCAGCCCCGCCTCGCTCCCCAGCTGCTGCCCCAAGCAGGCGTTCAGCCTTCCCAGCTCCAGAACATTCAGTGGCACAACTCAGACAACGTGGAATGGAGTACACGGGACGAGCACACAGAGTCTGAACAGGACACAGCAGCTTTCAGCAGGGACTGCTGGGCCAGGCCAGCTGAGGCACACGCACAGAGGTGCTCAGGGCTCTGGCCTCACTGGACAGCAGCCCCCTGCCCACCCCCAGAGCGCTCCTGTGTGCCTGAGACACGGCAAATGGGCTACTAGACCTGAGTGAGTGGCAAGAACTTCTGGTAATAGCTCTTGGTAACGTCAATCATGAGTTCCTGGGTGCATTCCGGGAGCTCCCCAGAGAAGAGTCCTGGAAGAAGAACAGCAGCATGGCATCAGTCATCCTGCACCACCTGAGCACCATGCACCAGAACAGGCAGTTTCACAAGTTAAACTGTTACTTTTCAGTGCAGCAAGTAACCAACACCTTTATTTTTAGGCACTAAATGCTAATGGGCACCTTTGTTATAGAAATCCCATTTAAAAAAAGAATATGTTATCTGCAGTTTTGTGCAAGGGAAGGTAGAGGAAGCATACCTGGGCAGCCCGAGAAGACAGTGAAAGGTGGAACTACGGTTTCAGGAGGGAGTACTGTGTTGTCTAAGATTTTGCAGCAGTCTTTCAAAACACATCTACGTCCCTAAAACAGAGAACAGGACAAGTTTATACTCACGACACTATAAACATGAGCTTTTCTTATTATTACTGATATGTTACCTAAATTTCAAGATTAATTGCTCAAAACATATCCTTTATAAGAGATCACAGGAATAAATCATTACCCTGACTGAATGCTCCTCCCAACAGAATTAACTATTCTTTTTGAGGAAAAATGTCTGCCTGCTTTCAGCTAGCACAGGTACAACTCGACATTAACATGTTAATGCTCAAACTGGCACAAAAAACCTGAGTCAAGCAGTACCAGCAAGGCCTTCTCCACCTCAGCACAGAGTAGCCTTGACTATTTGGTCTTATTTACACAGAAACACAATTCCACTTGTACTCTGTGGCCAGGCAATCCCATTAGCTACAGGGACAGCACTTGGGATGGATTTTGCAGCCAGCAGCAGCTGAACACGCTGTCCTCAGAAAAGTCAACCTGAAAGCTCAGCTTCCTGCAGAGAAGGACGAGGAGCAGGAAGGAACAGCACAGAGACAGTGAGCCTGCTCCAGCCAGCTGGTGCAGACACCTCTCAGCTGCTGTCACAAGGAGTTCACAAGCACCCAGGAGTCCAGAGAGAATACAGAAATGGCACTCACAATGACACAGTTCTTGCCTATGTGCACATAGGAGCCGATCTGGGCCGCGTTGACAACACAGTCCTCTTCTATGAAGACATGGTCACCAATGTGCAGAGGGAAGAAAGCCACCCTGCAACAGGAGAGCATCTGTATGTGTCCAACAAACAAACTGACACCACCAGACCCAGAACCACCCTGTGGAGTCTCCTGTCCCCAGATGGATTAACAGAGGTGGATCTGGTGCTAAGGGAGACACAACAGTTTTTGGGTTCCTCCTCTTTAAAGGATGGCCCAAATGAGAAGGAAGATTCTGTGAATAAACGCACAGAAACTGAAACATGCTCTTCACTTTGCTATTCTAATCTATCCCTTTCCATCCAACAGAGGGTTGGAACACCAACCCTCAAGGCACAGCTCAGCATCTGAGGAAAAAGCAGGTTTGAGAGACGTATCTCTGCAAGCTGCTGCAAAAGGAACAGCGTTCTCTGAACACAAGACTCGGTCAAGCTGACAGATTTTCCAGGTGTGTCCCTGAAGGAAGGGGCCTCCTACCCTTTGCTGAACTTCTTGAAGGGCGGCCTGATGACGCTGCGGCTCTTCACCACGCAGTGCCGTCCCACCCGCACGTTGGCCAGGTCCCCGCGGATGATGCAGTCGTTCATGACGATGGTCTGCAGAGGGACACACAGGTAAACCCGCTCCCTCTGCCGCCTGCCCTGCCACTTAGTACACTAACTCACGCCGAGGCCTGGCCACTCCAGCAAGATTCCCTTACTTTAGGGACGATTCTTTCAGTCGAAAGAGAAGTGACAACAAAGCAAAAGTGCAGCAGGTTGGAGCCGCCAGCTGCGCTCCTGGTCGTGCCAGTGAGCACTACAGAGCCAGGCTGAGGCACAGAACAGGGCGGTGCTGCTCACCTTGCCGTTGAGGACGATGTTCTGGCTGCCGCACAGCACGGACTGCCGGCTCACCTTGTTGCCGGAGGCCTGCGGGGAGAACGGGCGGTCACGGCGGGTGTGCCGGGCCCCGCCGCCCTCCGGCGAGCCCGGCTGGGCCCCGCGGCCCCCCGACCCCCGTGCCCCCGCTCCCCGGTTGCCATGGAGGCCCCGCCGGCGGCGGCGGCCCTGAGCGGCGCCGACAAGGAGAAGGTGCGGGGCCGGCCGGGGCGGCGGGATCGGGAGCGGAACCGGGACCGTCCCGGTCCCATCCCGACGGGTGTCTCTTGCAGCTGCGGGAGAAGCTGGCGCTGCTGAGGCGGGAGTACAGCGAGACCGTCATCCGGCTGCGGGTGAGCGGAGCGGGCCGGGCCGGGCCGGGCCGGGCCGGGGGGGTCCGGGGCACCGCCAGCCGGTCCCAGCCCCGCCGGGGTCTTGTGTGTCCGCAGCGGGCACGGCGAGCCGAGCGAGCCAGGAGCCACGGCCGGCGGGAGCGGAGCCCCACAGGTGGGAGCCGGGGAGAACGGGGCGCCTCAGGTGAGAGCCGGGGAGAACGGGGCGCCTGCCCCAGGTGGGAGCCGGGAGAACGGGGCGGCTGCCCAGGTGGGAGCCGGGAGAACGGGGTGCCTGCCCAGGTGGGAGCCGCAGGCAGTCCCCCAGGACAGGGCTGCGGGCACCCGGGGACCCGGCGGCCGCTGCTGCCCCGTAGTGCCCCCGCGGAGCGTCCTGCCCCCGGCCCTGCTGACCTCCCTCCGGGCCCCGCTGTCCCCTCGGCCGCTGCCCCCACACGGCCCTTGCCCTGGGCTGAGCCGTGGTCTCAGTAACGTCTGCTCTGCTTCCCTCCTCACCAGGTCTGCAGTGCGCCGATCCTGACTGTAAGATCCCCATCTTTCCCTGATAACAAAGCCTTATTTTACTGTGTGATGTTTTTCTTGGACAGGACTTTAGGAGTACTTTACACGTGTGGCATTTTTTCCCCCAGGTTCTAGAGATAACACATCTCCTAGTGCTGACAGAGATGGGCCCTCTCAGTTACAGACTAAAACCTGCTCTGATGCTGACACAGAGAAAACATCTGTCACACTTAAGCATGTTCCAGAATTCTCCAGTGATGAGGTTAGCCCACAGGACAGCTCCCGGGCAGAAAGCTTTCAGGCCAGCCAGGAAAACCTGTGCTGTGGGATCATCAGGCCTGTCCCTGTGGAGAAAAAACCCCAAACCTCCCGAGGCATGATGAAGCTGCGGAGGCGGACGAAGGCTCTGGAATCAAAGGAAGGGGAATCAGTGCATGATGTGCATCTAATCAGTGCTGGTGAAATGATGAAAAATCAAACTGCCAGTGCAGAGGACCTTCAGTCACCAGTGTTCAGGCACAGCAGCGTCTCACGCACTGAGGAACCTGCTCAAAGGGCACCTGGGACAGTGCTTGTGCAGGGAGAAAGAAATAGTTTTGCTCCTGATGCAGCATCAGGGCTTGTACAGGATGTGTTTGAGGGCAGTGTCACTGCAGGAGAGCCTGAGCTGTCCCCACATGCACTGAGGGACCACAGGGACATCTTGCAGCCTGAGTCCTCAAGGGCTGTGGCCACACCTGATAGACATGAGCAGTGTTCACAGCCCGGAGACTCTGTTTTACTTGACCCCAGAGGTGATGGAGGAGAAGAATCCCCCAGTGAAATAAAACAGCCAGAGGGTCAGAGTTTGTGTGAAGATCAGGGAGAATTACACGGGCTCCTGGATTTAATGTCAGCAAATGAAATATTGCCTGACAGCAGAAATAACGCCATAACCGAGGAGAGCAAAAAGCATGAAGGACATCCAAGTGACACTAATACCTTGAGTCCATGTCCTGCAGATAGAGCTCTGGACACTGCTGAAGAACTGCTGGAGAATCAACAGCTTGAAAGTGAGTCAAGGCTGTCTCCTGCTGACAAGGCAGCGGCTCCTGAGGCCACGCTGAGCTCTTGCACAGTGGTTGAGGGGCTGCTCTTCCCCGTCGAGTACTACGTGCGGACAACTCGCCGCATGGCCAGCTGCCAGAGGAAGGTGGACCTGGATGCTGTAATCCTCAGCCAGCTGGGCAGGAGCAAGAAAGGTCAGCGCAGTAAATGCAAGCAGAAAGATGCAAACCCCAATCAGCCCTCGCAGGAGAGAGCTGAGGGTGATCTGGAGCCAGGGCCCTTCCCTTTTCTTGGGGCAGAAAACGATCAAGCAAACTCAAGTAGTTCTCAGAAATCCCTTCCTGCGTCCAGCAACAGCAGCAGCACTTCTCTTGAATCCATTTCTCAGAAAAGCATCACTAGCACAAGGCAAGAGCAGAGACAATCCCAGAGGAAACAGAAGGGAAGAAGAAAGTCTGCCTGCAAAGCCTCCATGCATCCAGTGTCACAAGAGCTTATAGAGAGTCAGGATCCCACAGTGGCCAATGAAAGCAGTGCTCTGCTGTCAAATGAGAACCAGAGTGAAAAGGAAAACTGTGATGCTAACCTTGAAAGGTCATCCTCAGATGAGAAGAGACTCTCTGGTGCTGCAGCACTGTGCTCTGCAGGGCCGGGAGTGCCTGCAGCTGCCCAGCCAGCGGGTCCTGAGCCAGGCAGATGCCATAAGGCTCTGTTGGAGCAGGTTCAACATCCACCCCACAGCAGCGATTCCCTGAGCCCAGCCAGTGGCACTGCCAGCCGTGTGGGAGATGTGGAAGGCAGCGCTGCTGTGTGCCAGGGAGACAAACGCGCGGCGCGGCGTGTGAAGAGGCAGCGAGGAGCTGAGCAGCTCCCCGGGGTCACTGTCCCTGCGCGCCGCTCCCTGCGCTGCTCTGCCAGACACAGGCCCCCGACAGGCTCTACAGGTACTTCCTCACACATAAACTCCCCAAAACACCCCATTCCCCAGGCAGGGAACATCCCTGTGAGTGCAGGCCCTGCTGTTCACACCCTGCTGTGTTTATGCAAGAAAATACAATAGGGGTTAACTGTTATTCTTTTAAAAATGAGGTTTACTTTTTAAAAAATAGATTATTGTGGTGCCCATGTTCCTTGAACAATTTCAGAAACTTCTGCAGGGAATTAATTGAGGAGGAGCAGGGCTGGGAACTTACTGAGCTGCCCTTGCTGTTGGAGTGAAGACTGTGAACACTAAGGCTGGTTTGCCAGCAAATGAATGTCCCTCTCTTCCTCCAGCTGAGTCTGCATGCTAATGATTATTTTCTTCTTTCTAAGGGTCTGTGAATATTGTAAAAAGAGAAAATGTAGGGAGAAAACCAATAAACCAAACTGACTGAGCACTCAGGCATATCTGTCAGGCTTTGGTGGTGGTCTTTGAGCTGAAGGCTTGATCCAGAGGTGCAGAGTAACTGCAGAGTGTAGTGTCTTTCCAGAAAAGTGCCACTTCTGTGTGTTAAGATGAATGTGGTGTTTTGATGTTTTTTAAAATCCAAGACACCCTTCATGAGAGATTGTGAAAAGGCAAGTTGCTGGTTATTTTATGACATGATGTTCTGTCTTGTATTGTGTTTAGATGACAGCAGCAGAGGATGCAGCAGTCCCATGGGTTCACAGGGTCCTGCTGCCCTTGAGCTCCCTGCTGTGGACCCCGACACTCGTGGCTCCCTCTTCTCCTTCCGCAGCCTCCAGTGGCTGGTCCCTAAGCTGGGCATCAGGGACTTCCACTTACCAAATGAGGAATTTGGAGCACTGAAACTGGAGAAATTGAAATCTCCCCCTGTGAATGACTTGGAGGATTTTGTGTCTGGGGATGGTGTGGCTCCAGAGGACACACAAGATGCACAAATGAAGCCAAAAGAAAAAAGTCTCAGAAGTAATTTGATTTCACCTTCCAAAACTGGATTGCCTGAACTCCCTTGTGTGGAAAGCCTGACTTCCAAGAAGGAGCTTTCCACCCATGAATTGCTGTTTACTCCCATGGGGACTGTCCTAGCTGAGGCTCCCACTCACCCTGAGATTTCCTCATCTGTTTTCCCTGCTGTGGGCGCAACCCCAGGTGTTTTACCTTCAGTGCACACTGAGGTATTCCCTGACACACCTTCTGTGCCTGCCTTGCCAGCGACCCCACCTTCCCCCAGAGGAGCAGCTGCCCTGCTCCTGGGGGATGTGGCACACAGAGACCCTGCTGTGCCACTGCACCCTGACAGCTGTGCTGCAGGGGCTGCCAGAAACCCGGAGGAGCAAGGTACAGCGTTGCCTTCAGCAGCTGAAAGAGGTTCTGAGAACAAATCTGATGAGACTGTGTCCTTGGAGGAGCATCAGCAGCCAGAGAACGAAGAGCAGGAGTCTTGCAGAGCTTCACCTGAACAGGTAACAAGCTCTTTGTGAAGGGTAGTAAGCCAGTGGTTTTGTGGGCAAATCCCCTTTTCCCAGAGTGCTGTCTGACTTCAGGGAAAAATTCTCTTTGCATGGATCATAGCAGTGGCATGTAGTACCTGCATGAGAGTGACAGAGAGCATGCAACAATTCTGCCTCATTCTTGCAGGTGCTGAATATAATTTCAAAGTTGAATTATCCTCATTCTTTACTTTGTTCATGCAGAAAAAAGATGTAGCAGAGCAGTTGACCGCAGTGCTGCCGGATGGCCCCAGAGAAGAGAGCTTGCAGTTTGTGTCAGAGCTAAAGGTGGGAGAACAGCAGGCAATTGTTACCGAGGCAGCAGCAGCAGCTCTGCAAGAGGGAGCTTAACAAAAGTGCAGCAGGTAGCGTGTGTGTCAGAGGAGAAGCAGCAGTGTTTGTTTGGGCAGGACTGCTCGTGCTCGGGCGCGGTGGACGTGAGCGCCGTGTGGTGGGCGGCAGCCGGCTGCAGGGAGCTGCGGGTGGTCACTGCCTCCGAGAGCGCCGTGTCCCTCTGGGAGCCACGGGCACCCGCCTGCTGGGGAAGGGTCTACACCTGGCACCTGAGAGAGGTATGGGCACACTCCCTGTTCCTAGAGTTGAGGGCGGCTTTCTTGCCCCGTGTGTGAGTTACCGAGCTCTGCAGCTTGTGTGGTTGCGTGTTACTTGCTGGAATTCCTCATGCACAGAATGGTGCTGCACTTCGCTTGTGCTTTTTCCACTTAGAGTTCCTCAAGACACGTTCTGTCTCTTGTATCAGCAGGGATTGTTTAATTAGGCAACCAGTCAGCAGAGAGTTCAGCTGTTCATTTAGGTGTGCTTCTTGAGAGGGGTCTGAAAATCAATCCTGCTCCACATCATTTCACTTTAAACACTCTAGAAAATGAGAATAAAGTCAAAGGGACACTGTGGGTGGCACTGAATTCTTGTTTTGTTGTCCCAGATTCCTGTAATCCAGATTGTTCCTCTGCCAGACACCTGTAACCTCGTGTGTGTAGCACTGGGAGAGCTGGAGATTGGAGAAATAAGGTTTTGTATTTATTTCTTACTAATGCTTTGCACCCTGAGTAGTTGCAGCTCAGCTCCTTGTGAGAAGTGTTTGAAATTACCTTTTTACTAATGTGGCACTTTCTCAGTTGCTTTAACAGTTGGAAAATATGGAAGTGATTTCTAAAAATCAACTATAAAGACCTGTTTATTCACCTCAGAGCTGGCAGACTGATTGAACACAGGCTGATCTGTAAATGCTACTACGTATTTGAGTGGGGCTTCCTCCTGTCATGGTGTGTGCTTGTCTCTTGATTTAGGCTCTTGCTTTATTCTTCTGAGACTGACTCATTCAAGCACTCCCTAGTGAAAACTGGGAATATAAAAGCAGTTGTTGGACTAAAGGACTGGAGGCTGGTGAGCAGCAGCAGGACCATGCAGGAGCAGCAAGTGGAGATGGTTTCTCTCTCAGAGACAGGGGGGTGAGTTTGGGGGTGCTGCTTTGGGGTGGTCTCCATGTGGTGGGTGGGATAAAAGTGAGGAAACACCTTGGATGTTGAGCAGTGTCATGTTCCTCTTCCAGAGCACACAGTTTTAGTTTTACCTGCTCTTCTATGTGCTGGTCTCCTTTCAGGAGCAAGGACAGGCAGACTCTGATGCCCCCTGAAGAAACTGTTACAGCCTTTGCTGAAGTAGAAGGGATGAGAGAGGCCTTGGTGGGCACCACTGCAGGGAACAGCGTTGTGGTTTGGTGAGTGTTTCCTCTGCCACACACAATTTAGGGGCTGGGGGCAGTTTCAGCAGCTGCAGGGCTGCACAGGGGTGCTGGCTGGCTGCTGAGCCACCGTGAAATGGGGGTTGTCAGAGGGCCAGTGGTCAGTGTGGCACCACAGTCAGACAGCCAGGGCATGAGCTGTGCTGCTGTAATTCCATTGCTTTTGTCATCCTCACTACACCCTTCCTGGCTATTGGCTTAGTTTGCTTCATGTGGAACAAACCCATGTCCATCCTGCACAGGGGTGTAACTGTGATTAGAAATGAGTCAGAATTTGTGTTTTCACCAACTGCAGGAATCTGAAAACAGGTCAGCTCCTGAGGAAGATGCACGTTGGTTATTCCTACCCAGCTTCCATCTGCCATCGAGCATATTCCGACTCCGTACGTGCACAAAATTCACAGTTCATGCTTGGGCTGCACTGGCTGGGATGGGGATCTAAAGGATTGCAGTTGCTAGGGAGGGTTGAACTGTCAGCTCTGTTTCAATACACTGCAAATAATTCAAGAGTAGACAGGTTACCAGGAGGAACACACTGGCTGCCTCAACTCCTGGCTTTCTGCAGGGTGCCAATAAATTGGGAGCAATGCATCCTGGTGCATTCCAAAGCTGCAGCATGCTGCCTGTGGGAAGCAGAAGTGCTGTTGCCCAGGCCTGGTGCTTGGCAAGCCTCTTCCACGTCACACGTGGGTGCTGCCAGCATTACAAACCCTCTGTGGATGGTTCCTCTGGACATACATGCCCGAGGGAATGAGCTGTGTGAAACCAACATTCATACTAATCATCTTAACCCACTTGCTTCTACCTGTGCTGTGATTCCCAATGGGTTTTTGTGGTTTATCAAGGATTTGATTGCTTTCAGTGAGCCTTTTGTAGCCTTTTGGGACAAGAATGTCTTGTCCAATAATGGTGCCTTGAGTCAGACTCTTTGGAGTCTTCCTCAGATTATCCATCCTATAATATTTCATGCTGATTTGTGGCTGTTCTGGGAACTACTGTTTTCAGTTGTGCTGCTTTCCATGGAATTTTTGTTACATTTTTAGCTTGTAGGGATTAAAATGTGACCCAGAAAATTTACTTCTTTTGTTTTTTGAGGTGTCACTTTATCCTATGGCAGGTTTAGCTTTTTAAAACAGGAAGAGAAATTCATAAATCCCTCGGGTCACTGAGCTGTCACTCTGCTATGTTGCATCAGCCTTTATCAGCCAGCAGCTGCTTTTGCTTTTATCTAATTTGATAAGAAAAGTAAACCATTTCTGTTTTCCTCAGTAAAAATAATGCATCACTGTTCATGGGGCTGTGATTAGAGAGAACGTAGCAGTTAATTTTTGGAAAATTATTTTGCTTTTCCTCCTCCTGCTGTTGTTTTTAGTGATGTATTTTCCCTCTCTGTATCAGGGCCTTCTGTTTGTTGTTTTAAGCCATCCTCATGCCGAAGAGAGCGAGTCCTGTGGAAGCCCAGCGTTCCGCGTGGTGGCCTTCAACCCGCGCACGGGCCGGAGCGCGGGGGCGATGCTCTCCTGCCTCCCGCCCGGCCCCGCAGGCAGGCGAGTCCCTGGGGCTGGGCTGGGCTGGGGGGGCTCCCTCGGGGGCTTTGGAGGGGCCCCGAGGAGCAGGCTAGCTCTGGCAGGGATCCAGCAGCCCTCTCCCCGGTGATAAGGGTGCATCCGGCCCTGCGTGTGTCCGGTGCGCGGGCTGGGGGCCGGGCTGCTTCCTGCCCGCTTCCCACTCCAGGCTGTGCGCTGACCCCTCGCCCTGTCAGCCCTGTCACCGTGGGGACGTGGGGCTGGCTTTGTCCCCCAGGGACTGGGGGAGTGTCCGCCCTGTCAGCCCTGTCACCGTGGGGACGTGGGGCTGGCTTTGTCCCCCAGGGACTGGGGGAGTGTCCCTGGGCTGCTCGGCTGGACCCCTGGCGCTGCCTGCGGCTGGAGCGTGCCAGCTTTGTTTGTGTGGAGCAGCTGGCTGCAGGCACATGGCCTTTTCCTTCCTGTCCTGTGTTTTGAGGCATCAGCAGGCTCAGCCTTGCGTTTAAGGCTCAGCCTTGCAGTGTCCTTACACAGGAAATGTGATGGATGTGGGGGAATAGTGCTGGACCAAGGTCTTGGTTACTGAACAGTCATGGAATCACAGAGCGGTTTGGGTTGTAAGAGACCTTAAAGACCATCCAGTCCCACTCCCTATCCCAGGCAGGGACACCTTCCACTAGACCAGGTTGTTCCAAGCCCTGTACAACCTGACCTTGGACACTTGCAGGGTATTTTTTAAGAGAACCACTTTATAAGAGTACACCTTTTTCAACTATGTTCTGAGTCTCCAGGAGGATTTCCTGGTCCTCCTTCCCAGTTGCACTGGAGGAACAGCCCCGACTGTATGCTGCCTGCAGTTGCTATTAACGTTTAACTGAGCCCTAACTGACCAAACGCTGCCACGGTGTTTTAGCCCATCTCCTGCTGCCCCCCGTGTCCCCGCAGGTACCTGGAGGGTGACGTGTGGGACACCGCGGGAGCCGCCGTGCTGACGTCGGGTGCGGTGGCCGTGTGGGACCTGCTGCGGGGCCGCTGCACGGCCGTGCTGCCCCCGGGCCCTGCGGGGCGCTGGGCACTAGCACGCTGGGCCAGCGGCGGGGCCGGGCTGCTGGCCGGGCGCCGCGACGGCACCGTGCACCTGTACCGGTACCGGGCCCCCCAGCCGGGAGCCGCCTGACGGGCCGGCAGGGCCCCGCCAGCGCTGCCATTAAACGCTGCCTTGGGAACCAGCCCGTGTCTGTTGTCACTGCTCTGAGGGGGGCTGCAGACAAGGACCTGGGGGGCTTTTGTGGGCACCGAGCTGTCCCCGACCAGCAGTGCGTCCTGGGGGCCAAGGAGGACGGCGGTGTCCCCGGGAAAAGCATTTCCAGCAGGTCAGGGAGGGGGTCCTTGCCCTCTGCTCCGCCCTGGGAGGCACTTCTGGAGAGCCGTGTCCGGCTCTGGGCTCCTCAGGACCGCAGGGACACGGAGCTCCTAGAGCGAGTCCCGCAGAGGCTGTGAAAATGATGAAAGTGACGAGGAAAGGCTGAGGAGATGGGGCTGGTCAGCCTCAGAAGCAGGCACAGCTGAGAGGGGCCTTACCAATGGGTGTAATTATCTAAAGGGGGTGCCAGGAAGATGGACCGGCTCTTCTCGGTGGAGCTGAGCGATAGAAGAGGCCACGGGCATGGCAAGTTCCACCTGGACACGAGGCAGAGCTTCTTTCCTGTGCAGTGCCTGAGCCCTGGAACAGAGGCCAGACAGGGTCTGCTCTAGCAGTGGAGGTGTTCCCGGCCCGGGATCGCCGCTCCCGGCCCGGTCCAGCCGGGATCACGGGACCGCAGCTGGGGTCACGGGATCCCGGGTCCATCCCGGGCTCACGGGATCGCCGCTCCCAGCCCGGTCCAGCCGGGATCACGGGATCGCAGCCGGGCTCACGGGATCGCCGCTCCCAGCCCGGTCCAGCCGGGATCACGGGATCGCAGCCGGGCTCACGGGATCGCCGCTCCCGGCCCGGTCCAGCCGGGCTCACGGGATCGCAGCCGGGCTCACGGGATCGCCGCTCCCGGCCCGGTCCAGCCGGGATCGCGGCCCGGAGCGCTGCGGCCGCCGCCCGGCAGAGGGCGCTGCAGGCACCGGTCCGGCGCCCCGCCGGGCCGCCCCGCGCCGCCCGCGCTGCTCCGGCTGCCGCGCGTGGCCGCGCCGCTCTGCCGCGGCTTCTCCGAGCTGCCGCCCCTGACCTTGGCCGACATCAAGGACCGGGTGCTCTACGTGCTCAAGCTCTACGATAAGATCGACCCCGAGAAGGTGAGCGGGGCCGGGGGGAGGCGGCCGGGCCGCGGGCTCCGGTGTAACGGGAGCTGGCGGCCCGGGCGCGGCCGGGCCGGGTGCCCGTGCCCCGCTGACCCCGTGTCCTCCCCAGCTCACAGCCGAGTCCCACTTCATGAAGGACCTGGGCCTGGACAGTCTGGACCAAGTGGAGATCATCATGGCCATGGAGGACGAGTTCGGTAACGGCGCCCGGGGCTGCCGGGCCGTGGGAGCGGCGGCACCGCCGGCCTGTGCCGTGTGGGGCAGAGAAACCCCCAGGGCAGGGCAGACCCCACGGGGCCGCCCCTGGGAGCAGGGCAAACCCCAGAGATCAGGGCAAACCCCATACAGCCAGCCCTGGGAGCAGGGCAGTCCCCACAGAGCCAACCCTGGGGGCAGAGCCAGCTCCCTGAGCAGGGGAAACCCCACAGGGCCAGCCCCGGGAGCAGGGCAGACACCACAGGGCAGGGCAAACCCCACAGGGCCAGCCCCGGGAGCAGGGCAGACACCACAGGGCAGGGCAAACCCCACAGGGCCAGCCCAGGGAGCAGGGCAGACCCCCCAGGGCCAGCCCTGGGGGCAGAGCCAGCTCCCCGAGCAGGGCAAACCCCACAGAGCCAACCTGGGAGCAGGGCAAACCGTACAGAGCAGGGCAAACCCCACAGAGCCAGCTCCCCGAGCAGGGCAGACCCCACAGGGCCAGCCCTGGGGGCAGAGCCAGCTCCCTGAGCAGGGCAAACCCCACAGGGCCAGCCCCGGGAGCAGGGCAGACACCACAGGGCAGGGCAAACCCCACGGGGCCAGCTCCAAGAGCAGGGCCAGCCCTGGGAGCAGGGCAAACCCCACAGAGCCAAACCTGGGAGCAGGGCAAACCCCACAGAGCCAGCCCCGGGAGCAGGGCAGACACCACAGGGCAGAGCAAACCCCACAGGGCCAGCCCCGGGAGCAGGACAAACCCCACAGATCAGGGCAAACCCCACACAGCCAGCCCTGGGAGCAGGGCAAACCCCACAGGCCCACCAGTGAGCTGGACACCCGCAGCAGTCAGGAATATGGCCCTTTGCTCCAGAGCTCTGCCCCTTTGGAAGCAGGAATTCTCTCCCATCACCATGGGCACCAGCCAGGGAGGGGGAAAGGGAGGGCAGTGGGTGCTGAGCTTGGCATCGCAGATCAGAAACCCCTGACACTTCAGGTTGGTTTTGCTCACCAGATTTTTTTTCATCCTTAATCCTAATAGGGAAAAAAAAAAGGTGCTTTCTCCTTATTGGTTTGTATTCCAAATTTCTTTTGACTTCCTTTGGACTTCATGCTTCCCCCTAAAGCTCATGAATTCTGGAGTAGGTGCCTAAATGTCACCTTGGGCCATGGGTGTCCCTGGGGTTTGGTCACTCTCTAAGGCCAAGGTGGATGTTACACTCTCAGAGCCTTTTCTGGCAGTGTGTCTGTAATCCCCAATGAACTGTGAGTGTGCCCAGGAGCACTAAAACACAAACCAGACATTTCTGGGCTGTTTCTGACCCGTTCCACCTCCGAGAGCCCTAGTGCCCTGCCCTGCTGTTGGCTCCATGCAAGCACATGAGAGCACACTCAGCCTGAGGGGTTCAGGTGCTGCCTGGGGGTCCAGGAGTGTCCCCCTGCCACACACCAGTGTCTGGGGGGCTCTGGGAAGGCACTGCTGGCTTTAACAAGGCACATGGGGCTCTGGCTCCTGCTGTGTCCCCTGTCTGGAAGCAGTGTCACTTTGGGCAGTGCAGTGACAGCTCTGGCTGACACAGCAGTCCCCTGAGCCACCAGCCAGCCTTCCTCATCCTTGCTCCCTTTTGATTGCTTTTGGGCTAAGCGTGTGCCCTTTCTTGCAGGATTTGAAATTCCTGACGGAGATGCAGAGAAGCTGATGCGCCCACAGGAGATTGTAGATTACATTGCAGATAAGAAGGATGTTTATGAGTGAAGCAGTTGCTCAGAGGTGAGTTCAGAGGTGCTCTCAGGGTGCCTGGGCACACACTGGGGTAGGGGCAGGGTGAGGTGTGGCACAGGTGGGAGCCCAGCAGCTCGGGAGGAGCTGGCAGCAGCTGAGGGTGCCAGCAGGGAGGGCAGGTGGGGTGTGTTGTCCTGAGGGTGTTTTCCTGAAGAACCTGCAGCTGGAGAGAGGGCGTGGGGCTCAGCCTCTCCTCTCGTCCTGCCTGGCACGTGCAGCACTCAGCTCCTCCCCGGGGCAGCAGTGGGTGGCAGATTGCTCTCAGCCATGGCCCCATCTCCCCGTGCAGGGCCTGTGGGGCACCTCAGCCCTGCCAGCACTGCTGTTTCCTCTGCCACAGCCGGGAAGGAAATGGGCAGGAAAGGGTTATAGGAGCGGTCGGGGAGGGCTGCAGGGGAAATGAGGTGGCCCCAGGCCAGCCTGCAGCACTGATCCACATTCTTGCCTGTTCCTGTGTGGCTCCAGGCTTCCCCCCAACTCCCTGGGGCAGGGGGGCTGAGTCCCTTCTCTGTCCAGGGCCAGGGAGGGAGCTGTGGCCTCTGGAGAGAACTGGGGGCTCCTTCTGTGCTGTGTTCGGTGCTCAGCATGTCCTGACCCACTCCTGTACCCTTGAATGCTTGGTGAGATGTTAAACATGTGGATTTTGTTTTCCAGGAGTTGTCCCACACCAGGACGGGGCTGGTGCTGGCAGGGATGGACGGGAGCTGTCCCACTGCGGCCTTCTTTGGAAGCTGCACGTGGATGTTGTATTTAAAGCTGTCTGAATGTGTTGTCCTTTAAAAACAAGAAAAAAAAAAACAGGAATAAAGAGTTAAGACCATTCTGGTGGTGGCTGTTCTGTCTCATACAGTGGGTGGATCCTGGTGGTGGTGTTGGGGTGTGAAGGACGCTCTGGGGACCCTGCCCCGAGATTTGGCTCTGCCCTGCATGCTTGTAATTGTTTGTTTCACCAGTGCTAGTAAAAACAAGTTCTGTGTGAAAGGCTTCTGCTTTCCTGATGGAAAATAAGGGGGGGAATGATTTTCCTGCTGCTGAACAGCAAATTCACATCGCTGTTCCTGTACACCCGGTTCATCTCAGCACGGGGGCCTTGCTTTAACCCTCACGAGGCAGGAATGGGTTATTTGTGAGCAGATTTTCCTCAGAGCCAAGAAATGACATGTCACAGCAGCACTGCCAGGCTGGGAGCCAAGGAAGTGTCGCTGGATAACAGATGCTCTGGCAGTGGGGGAGGTAAGGATGGAAAATGGAGCAGAGGCTGCAGTGCTGCCCGTGGTGCTTGTGTTGTGGGGCGTTCTCAGGGGCTGCACCCCACTGTGAGATCCCTGGCACACCAGTGACCCTCTGCCCTCCAGCTGTTCTCACTGTGCCCTTGGACACTTCTCCATGGCCCCAGGGCCTGACTGAGCTCTGGTGTTCTCTGAGCAGCTGCCCAGCAGTGCGGGGGCACACGGAGGGTTTGGCTGCTGTGCCTGTGGCGCTTTCCCCGTGCCAGGGACACAAGGTGCCTGCTGGTGGGGAGTGGTCGCTGGCTGCCCTTGGGTGTGGTGACCCCGAGGGATGCGGTGAGGGACCTGCAGCCGGAGCCGAGCTGCTGTCCTGGGGCAGCCTTTGTCCCGGCACGGCTCACGGAGCGGGGACAGCGCACGTGTCCCGGGATGAACCGGAGCGAGGGGCACAGGCCGGGGCTGAGCCCCCGAGTGCCGCAGGCGGCGGCTCCGCGCTGAGCCCCGGGGCCGTGCCGAGCTGCCGAGCCCCGGCCCGGAGGGAGGGAGCTCCGGGGCCGGTGCCGCGGGGCGGGTCCGGGCCGGGGGCTGCCGTTCCCGGCGCCTCCGCCCCGCCGCAGCGGGGGCGGGCGGGGGCTTCCTGCCGCCGCCTGGCAGAGCCGCCCGCGCCGCGCCATGGAGCGGCCCCGGCTCCCGCTGCCCCGGCCGCCGCTGCCCCGGCTGCTGGCCGCCGCAGGTGAGCGAGGCGAGGGGAGCTGGGGAAGGGTCCCCGCTCCCGCCGGGCCCTGGGCGGGGGATGCTGCGCTCGGGGGGCGGCGGCAGGGCCGGTGCATCCCGGAGGTCTGCGGCGGCGGTGGGGCCGGTACCGGCACCGGGCGGGTCCGTGTCCCCGCTGGGGCTGGGGGCGGCCGCTGCTGCTCGGTGTCACCGGGACCTGCCCAGAGCGGGCCCGGGGCGAGCGGGCAGCGGGGCGGGCACGCCGGCGGCGGCCGCGTGTGTTTTCCGTGTGGCCGTGCCGTGCCGTGCCGTGCCGTGCCCCTGCGAGTCCGTGGTCTCGAAGGCGGCGGGTGCTGCCCCTGCGGGAGCCCTTTGAGGCGCTGGTGGAGAGCGGGGCCCGCAGGGCTGGTGGTGACCCCCGAGCAGCGCCAGCCCCACCCGGGCGGTGACCACCCGCCCTGGCGCCTGCTGGCAGGCCCGTTATCACTGGAGAGGAGCCGCCACGGGCCCCGGAGCCCTGCCCGGAGCCCTGCCCAGGCTCTGGCGCCGTGCCCTGCCCCGGACCCGTTGGTGCCGGTGCCGGGATGATCGGGCTCGGGGCTCCCAGCACGGGCACAGGGAGGTGGTGGGGCAGGACTCGGCACCGCTCGTTGGGACAGGGACAGGCGGTTCCTGGCTGGGTTTGGGTTGTTCCGGAGCATCTCCTTCAGCAGAGCCCCCCACCCTCAGCGGTGGGGTGCCTGGTGCTGGCGCGGGATGCTCCTTTCCCTGTCTCGCAGTGCTCGTGGAATGCTGCGCGCGGCTCTGCCCGGCTCTGGGCAGCGGCACGGGCTCCGCTCTGGGCGCCGCCGACCCCTGCGCCCACCCGGGCACCGCGACGGGGGAGCGCTGCCGGACAGGTACCGCCGCCCCTCCCGCTGCCTCCGGGGCACCGAGTGCCAGCCGCGTGTGCTGCGGCTGCCGGGGGTCGGAGCCGCTCAGGGTCCGGCCCTCGCCTCTGCCCGCAGATCGCCCGCGGCCGGGAGCTGGCACGGGGCAGCCGCCGACACCAGGGGCCGTGGGGCAGCTGTGGACAGAGGCTGAACTGCCGCCCCTCCCCGGGACCCCCGCCGGGACAGCCGAGCTCTCCAGCCCGCAGGAGAGCCCCAGGGGCCCCGGGCTGGGCAGGGAGGGGACAGGGCCGGCGGTGCGGGGTGGCACTGCCACCGAGCCCCCGGGGCCGCTGGTCTCTGCAGGCGGGGAGCAGCCGTCCCCTGCCAGGCTGGGGGTGACCCCTGCAGGGACCCCAACCCCTGTGGAGGCAGGCACAGATCCTGCCACCTCGCACCCCCCGGGCCCTGACCTTCTAGGACCTGTGACAGTAGAAGGTGCCACGACAGCGCAGGGGACACTTTTGTATTCATCACCCTCTGTGACAGTGCCAGGTTCTGCCAGGGGACAGGGGAGGTCCAGCAGCAGCCTGCTGGGATGGAGGGCCGCTGGGACAGCCCTCGTGCAGAGCCAGAATGCCACTCTCCAGCTGGGTGACAGCAGCCCAGGGACACGCCCGAGCACCGTGCTGGCCACTGACAGCTCAGTGCCAGGGACATCTCCCTTTGCTGGGGGGCTGCAGAGGCTGCTGACCCCCGCAGGGACGCTGCAGGGGACACACTGGGGGCTGCCAGGAGGACAGGGCTTTGCTTCCCGCCCACAGGAGGGTCCCCACTCTGCCCTTCACCCCTCTGCCCTGTCCCTTGGGCCTGGTGGGAGCCCTTTGGGCAGCACAGCCTGGCCAGCCGTGGGGACAGGCCCAGCCTTGCTGCCTCCCACACACAGGGGCTCAGGTCTGCCTCTCGCCAGCACCCCAGGGGTGACCTCTCCCAGCCAGGGAGGGGCTCTGGACCCGACCACAGGGGTCTTGGGCCCACCTGACAGAGAGGGTCCCCCTGAGCATGGTCACATCCCCCTGAGCCCATCAGCCATCCCAGAGCAGCCCCCTGTCCCCCCTAGCAGCCCTGCTATGGCACAGGGTGGGGTGGCAGACGCCAGTCCTGGATCCTCCCACATCCCCCCCTCCCCACAGTCTGTCCCAGCCAGTGGCTCTGCAGTGACCCTGCCATCGACCCCGCTGCCTTCCCCAGGGACCGGCTGGGGGGTCCTGGGGTTTGGCCCCACTATGGACACCCCTCTGGGAGACCCCTCCCCAGGGCTGCCCCATTCCAGCTCGAAGGTGGGTCCTGCTGAGAGCCCTCCATCCCTGGGGGGGACCCAGGTGGCACAGGGCAGCCTGGCACCCCCCTCAGCACCTGGGCCTCCCCAGCAGCCAGATCTGTCCCAGCCTGTGCCTTCCCTGGGACCGACCGCTGCTGTTGGTGTCACCACCACCAGTGTCACTGCCACCATCGCAGCTGCCACCAGCCCAGAAAGGCTCGGGGACATGGGCACAGTGACAGCAGAGCCGCGTGCTGCTGTACTGCAGAGGGATGGGCAGGGGGTGACATGGGCAGCTCATGTGCCCACTGTGGTGCCCGGGCCCCCCCAGCAGCCCACAGATTCCCATGGTGGGGGCCCTGGGTCCCCCCCAGCTGCTGTGGACACAGAGCTGGCCCAGCCATCGAGCAGCCCCAGAGGGAGGACAGACCCTGACACCCCCCAGGTGACACTGGCCGGGGTGGGCAGGGCCCCCCAGGTGTTCATCGTGGAGGATCAGCCCCCAGTCCTCAGAGGTGAGTCAGGTTTTGGGGTCCTCTGCTGGGGCACGGCAGGAGGGGGAGGTGGAGGTGGCTCCTGGGGTGGGGTCATGACCTGCTGGTCCCCACGTCGTCCTGCAGCATCCCTCCTGCGCATCCCCTGCGAGCTGGTGCTGGACATGGGGTTCGTGCCGGCCCTGCAGGACCCGGGGTCCCCGGAGCGCCAGGAGCTGCTGCACAGCTTCAACCAGACGGTGAGTGCGGGCCGGGCCGGGGGCTGCGGGCCGGGGGCTGCGGGCCGGGGGCTCGCGCTCAGCCCCGCCGCCCCGCAGGTCACTCCGCTCTTCGCGCCGGTGCCAGGCTTCCTGCGGCTGGAGGTGACGGCGGTCAGGTGGGTGTGGGCACGGTCCCGCAGCGCGTCCCGCTCCCCGGCTCGGGGCACGGCGGCTGTCACCCCGCGCTGTCCCCGCAGGGAGGGCAGCGTGGTGCTGCGCTACGACGCGCTCTTTGCGGCCGAGCGGCTGCCGGGGCCGGGGCTGGACGAGCTCCTCGAGGCCGCGCTGGGCTCTGGGCTGGCGGTGGGCGCGGCCCCCGTCCTGCGCCACGCGGCTCTGGGTGAGTGCGAGGCCCGGGCCGGTGGCAGGGTGGGCACACGCTGGGCAGGCAGCGGTGACACAGCCGGGCCCGTCCCCGCAGCGCGGCCGCTGGACCCCTGCGCTCTGCTCTTCACCTGCCCGGCCGGCTTCGCCTGCGTGGCCGGGCCGGACGGGAACGCGACCTGCACCTCCCTCTGCCACCGTGCCTACTGCAAGAACCAGGGCATCTGCTCCCACGGCCGGGACCACCAGCCGCGCTGCCAGTGAGTGCCCTGGGGACAGCCCGGGCGGGCGGCACCGTCCCCCTGGCGCTGACGGACCCCTCGGTGCAGGTGCCCCGTGGGCAGCGATTTCTGGTTCGTGGGGCTGCGCTGTGACTACCGGGTGACACAGCAGGGCCTGCTGGGCACGGCGGCCGGGGTCCTGCTCAGCATCCTCCTGCTGGGCGCCGTGCTCGCCGCCGTCGCCGTGCGCCGCTTCAAGGCGCTGCTGCTGGAGGCCAGGGCCGACCAGACCCGCAGCAGGTGGGAGCACGGGGGGCCCGACTGGGGTCTGTGGGCTCTGGAGGGGGGGACTGGGCTGGGGATGAGCTCTGCCAAGGAAAACAGCGTTGGGAGTGGGATAGCGGCAGTGGGAGGTGATGGAGGGGATGCTCCCGGCCACGGGGAGTGGGGTGCAGGCAGAGAGGCTGGCTGGGGGCCTGTATGGGGCTGTGGTGGCACTGAAGGGCTGTGGGCCGTGCTGCTGTGGACAGATGTGCTGATGAGTTCCAGCTAGGTGGTCCCTGGGACCCCTCAGTGCTGCCCGTGGCACGGGGTCTGTCTGCCCCAGCGTGTCCTGCCTGTCCTGGGTGGGTGAGCAAGGCTCCGGCACAGCCCTGACAAAGCAGCTCGTTTGGGAACGGGCTCTGCTGTGCTGGCCTCACTCCCTGCCCGTTCTGTAATGTGCCGTGGGGATTGTTCCCGAGGAAACCACTGGAACAGCTGCAACCACCGTGGGGCGCGGCCAGAGGCTGATCAGCGTCACGGGCTCTGTCCCACCCTGCCTGTGCGGCTGGGCCCTTCCCTGGGCCCAGGAAATTTGGGCAGAAATCTGCAATCTGTGTGGTCAAGCTGTTGTGTGCTCACGTGCTTGTGTGTGTACACATGTACACACGTGTGCATGCGCCTGCCCTCTGTGTGTGTGTGTATCTATATATGTGTGCACACCTGTGTGTACCTGTGTCTGTAACTGTGTGTGTGCACACCTCTGTATGTGTGTATCTGTGTGTACTTGTGTGTGTGCACACCTGTGTGTCTGTATCTATGTGTATGTGTACCTGTGTGTACCTGTGTGTGCACACCTCTATGTGTGTATGTGTGTACCCGTGTGCACACCTGTGTGTGTGTATCTGTGAGTACCTGTGTGTGCACACTTCTCTGTGTGTGTACCTGTGTGTGCACACCTCTCTGTGTGTATCTGTGTGTACCCGTGTGTGCACACCTGTGTGTGTGTACCTGTGAGTACCTGTGGGTACCTGTGTGTGCACACCTCTGTGTGTGTGTACCTGTGTGTGCACACCTCTCTGTGTGTGTATCTGTGTGTACCCGTGTGTGCACACCTGTGTGTACCTGTGTGTGTACCTGTGTGTGCACACCTGTGTGTGCACACTTCTCTGTGTGTGTTACCCGTGTGTGCACACCTCTCTGTGTGTGTATCTGTGTGTACCCGTGTGTGCACACCTCTCTGTGTACCTGTGTGTGCACACCTGTGTGTGCACACCTGAGCCCGTGCCCACCCTCCCCGCAGCTACCGCCGTTTCTGCCGCCTGGACGACGTCTCTGCCCAGTACTGGTCCCGCTCGGGGCTGCCCTCGGCCAGCTCGCTGGACAACCCGGCCTTCAGCAACTCGGAGGAGCTGCTGCAGCTGCGGGTCCTGGGCAGCTGCGGCTGCCGGGGGGACGCCGTTGGCAGCGGTGCCAAGCGGGGCCCGGCGCCCTGTGCCCACCCACAGTGCCAGCCCAGGTGGGAGCGGGGACTGCCCTGGGGGGCTCTGGGCAGGGAGGGCTGTGGGGCACAGGGAACCGTGTTTGCAGCCCTGCCCAGCCAGGGGCTGCTCCTCCACGGACAGCGCCAGGAGCTCTGACCCCCCCCAGCCCCTGGAGCCCCCGGAGCAGCACCTGATGATTTTATTTTATTTTCTCCCCCGGGAGGAGCTGTGTGTGCTGGGACTGCTGTAAGGGAAGAGAGTTCACGTCTGCAGGAAAGGGTGGCTCTGTGTGCTCATGGGAAACTCAGATCAGCTTCCAGGGGTGTCCATGGAAAAAGAGCCCTGGAAGTTTCCAGCTCTATTGGCAAAGGGCGGGACGGGCAGGAACCTCCCCAGCCGTGGGCCCGGGGGGATCAGGAGCAAAGCCACAGCTCCAGGTGGTCCCTCACTCCAGGCCTAAGCTTGGCACTGTCCCAACAGCGACTTCACCATCCCCAGGGCACAGCACAGGGTCCCTCTCCTGCACCAGCCTGACTCTCACCCCTTAACTACCCGTGGATTCTTTCCCCAGCTTCCATTACGAGTGGGACACGAGCTCCAGCAGCATCAATGACCCTATGGTGGACTCGGGGAAAGCCAGCGACATCTCGGTGTCCAGCTGGCCCATGGAGCCCATCCAGTGGGCTCCCTTCCCCCTGCACCAGCTTTCCAGGCAGCGACCGGTGAGCAGGGGGCCGGGAAGGGCGGAGGGGCCGGGCGGGGGTGCAGGGGGTGCGGGTGCCCCGGGCTGCACCCTGCCCACCCAGCCCGGCAGGGTGACTCCAGGGCAGCGCCGGGAGCCGTCCCTGGCTGGGACAGCCCCCAGGGGCACAAGGGACAGCCCCCAGGGGCACGAGCCACGTTCCCCCCGTGCAGCACAAGGCCCGCTGGCCGCAGCCCTTCTGCGAGGGGCTGGAGCTGGGCACCCTGGAGCGGAGCTGGACGGCCTGAGGCCACGGACACAAGACTGCAACGCGGCTCAGCTTTAAAACCAACCACATTTTATTTCCACGTCACGAGCTCAGTGAAGGAATCCACACACTTGGACGATACAACCGAGGCGGGTGTGATGTCAGTGATGTCGGTCCCGGCGGGGCAGCCCCTGCCCCGCTGCCTGTCCGGGCCTCCGGAGCAGGCAGGTACAGAGAGGTGTCAGGACACACAGTGCTGGCATCCACCAGGCCGTGACTTTGGGGGCAGTCTGGGCAGAAAGGCCGGCGGTTCCGGAGGGCACGTCACGCTCAGCTCTGCCCCACGGCCGCCGCAGGACGAGCTCGGCCACGCCGCAGGGAGGGAGACGCACGAAAGCGACGCTGCGTCCTTCATCGAGATTCATGTCAATGAGGTATAAACACCGGGATGTCGTAAGCATTAAAGTTTATTTTCCAAAATGCTCTCCTTATTCGCACGTGTCCTCTGGAGCATCAAGCTGGGCACAAATGGTGGGGGCTGGAAATGGGGCGCTGTACGGAGGGCAACGGGCTCCCAAAGGTGCTCGGATAGAAAAGGAAAAGCAAGCTGCAGTTCTACACTTAGACTCTCATAGTCTCGGAGGGGGGCACGTTGAGGGAGATTTTTGCTAGAATAAAATGCAGATCTCTTCATAAAAAAATCAGTTTGCTAAAAGAAAACTCAACCTATGGGCATACAGAGCTATCGGATCGGTCGATATTCTCATCGTATAGAAAACAGCCTACAAATAAAGTCACAAAAAATAGACAGTTATATGCTGAGCAGCCAAAAACATCATGATTTATTAATATCTGGAGAAACTTCATAATTCAAACACAACCAAACTGTACATTTTACAATCACATTCTATTTGTAAACAGTTAAAAGCCACTGACTTCTTTTGCATCTTCGGACACAAACATTAGAATCAAGGCAATGAAATGATGGCGATTTCTGCACTGTTAAAATTTTTACCCTTGCCTAGTCTGGAATTCGTGGACTAAACAAGCATTCAATAATACCTTTTGTGGCAAGAGGATGTAACTCGTTCACTTTTGCGAGAAAGTACTTGCGAGAACTTTGTCAACATTGAAACTCGATACACACACGATCTGTAAGCCCAGCCCGTGGTTACAGGATGCATAGTTACTCAGGTCGGCTCGGGGACACGGCCCCACAGTAACACAGTCACAGAGCAGGAACAGCCACTCGATGGGATTACAAAAACTCGGATAACTACGGATTATTAGCAAACCACCACCACTCACTAAGAAAAGACAGCGTCAAAAGCAGAATGTCCAACTCCAGCTTGAAGCGTTTTTTTTTTTGGCAGAGAAAAGTCTTACAGAGCAATAAGTATTATCAGTGCTAAAAGTTGAGTTTTTTTTTTTTTTTTTTCCTATAAGAAACTACAAGGAGTTTTTACTGGGGAACTGGTTTTCCTGAGAGCCATGCTCTTTGATTTAGGATACAGGAATAGAAAACAAAAGGACATGGCCAAACACTGTTCGTTATTCCCAGAGATAGAAAGCATCTTTTTCATTCTCAATTTTTTTTTTTTGTCTTTTTAAAAATTTTTAAAATGATGGAAGAGTAAACATTTTTCTCAAAAAACAAAAAAAATATTCTGTAAACAAGAAGGCGCCGACACAGGCACCCCCAAAACAAAATTGAAAGCCTATTGAAAGTGCAGGACCCCCCTGGCTTGCAGGCTGGGTTGCAAGTCACAGCTGTGGCCACAGTTTTTCAAACTGCAGAGCTAAATTCTTTAGTTTTATACATGAAAAAACTGGTGCAATACTTTCATTCATAATCCTAAGTCAGTATCCTAACTCGATCTTGGAACGCCACGACACCACGAGCAGGTAGGCAAACATCAAGGCATAGTAGAGAGCGCACAC